>NC_071993.2:42272500-42897500 GCF_028885655.2 Pongo abelii
TTTCGAGCGCTTTGAGGCCTACGCTGGAAAAGGAAGTATCTTCACATAACAACTACACAGAAGCCTTCTCAGAAACTTCTTTATGATGAGTGCATTCAACTCACAGACTTGAGCCTTCCTTTTGAAAGAGCAGTTTTGAAACCCTCTTTTTGTAGAGTCTGCAAGTGGATATTTGGAGGGCTTTGAGGCCTTTTCTGGAAAAAGAAATATCTTCACCTAAAAACTAGACAGAAGAATTCTCACAAACTTCTGTGTGATTAGGGCATTCAAATCACAGACTTGAACATTCCTTTTGATAGAGCAGTTGGGAAACACTCCTTTTGTAGAATCTGCAAGTGTTTATTTGGAGCGCTTTGGCGCCTATGATGGAAAAGGAAATAACTTCACATAAAAACTAGCCAGAAACATTCTCAGAAACTTCTTTGTGATGAGTGCATTCTACTCACAGACTTGAACATTCCTCTTGAGAGAGCAGTTTGGAAACACTCCTTTTGTAGTATCTGCAAGTGTCTATTTTGATCGCTTTGAAGCCTATGCTGGAGAAGGAAATATCTTCACCTAAAAACTACACAGAAGCATTCTCAGAAACTTCTGTGTGATGAGGGCATTCAACTCACAGACTTGGGCCTTTCTTATGAAAGAGCAGTTTTGAAACACTCCTTTTGTAGAATCTGCAAGTGTTTACTTGGAACGCTTTGACGCTTATGCTGGAAAAGGAAATATTCTCACATAAAAATTAGAAAGAAGAATTCTCAGAAACTTCTTTGTGATGAGTGCATTCTACTCACAGACTTGAACATTCCTCTTGACAGAGCAATAGGGAAACACTCCTTTTTTAGAAACTGCAAGTGTTTTTTGGATCGCTTTGACGTCTATGCTGGAAAAGGTAATATCTTCACCTAAAAACTACACAGAAGCATTCTCAGAAACTTCTGTGTGATGAGTGCATTCACCTCACAGACTTGAACGTTTCTTTTGATAGGACAGTTTTGAAACACTCCTTTTGTACAATCTGCAAGTGTTTATTTCGAGCGCTTTGAGGCCTATGCTGGAAAAGGAAGTATCTTCACATAACAACTACACAGAAGCATTCTCAGAAACTTCTTTGTGATGAGTGCATTCCACTCACAGACCTGAGCCTTTCTTTTGAAAGAGCAGTTTTGAAACACTCTTTTTGTAGTATCTGCAAGTGGATATTTGGAGCACTTTAAGGCCTTTTCTGGAAAAAGAAATATCTTCACCTAAAAACTACACAGAAGAATTCTCACACACTTCTGTGTGATTAATGCATTCAACTCACAGACTTGAACATTCCTTTTGATAGAGCAGTTTGGAAACACTCCTTTGGTAGAATGTGCAAGTGTTTATTTCGAGCGAATTGACTCCTATGCTGGAAATGGAAATATCTTCACATAAAAATTAGACAGAAGAATTCTCAGAAACATCTTTGTGATGAGTGCATTCTACTCACAGAGTTGAAGCCTCTTTTTGATGGAAGAGTTTTCAAGCTCTCTTTTTGTAGAATCTGCAAGTGCATGTTTGGAGCGCTCCGAGGCCTATGCTGGGAAATGAAATATCTTCACCTAAAAACTACACAGAAGCATTCTCAGAAACTTCTGTGTGATGAGTGCATTCAACTCACAGACTTGATCCTTCCTTTTGAAAGAGCAGTTTTGAAACACTCTTTTTGTAGAGTCTGCAAGTGGATATTTGGAGGGCTTTGAGGCCTATGCTGGGAAAAGAAATATCTTCACCTAAAAACTAGACAGAAGCATTCTCACAAACATCTGTGTGATTAGTGCATTCAACTCACAGACTTGAACATTCCCTCTGAAAGAGCAGTTTGGAAACACTCCTTTTGTAGAATCTGCAAGTGTTTACTTGGAACGCTTTGAAGCTTTTGCGGGAAAAGGAAATATCTTCACCTAAAAATTAGACAGAAGAATTCTCAGAAACTTCTTTGTGATGAGTGCATTCTACTCACAGACTTGAACATTCCTCTTGAGAGAGCAGTTTGGAAACACTCCTTTTGTAGAATCTGCAAGTGTTTATTTGGATCGCATTGACGTCTATGTTGGAAAAGGAAATATCTTCACCTAAAAACTACACCGAAGCATTCTCAGAAACTTCTGTGTGATGAGTACATTCAACTCACCGACTTGAACGTTTCTTTTGATAGGACAGTATTGAAACACTCCTTTCGTAGAATCTGCAAGTGTTTATTTCGAGCGCTTTGAGGCCTATGCTGAAAAGGAACTATCTTCACATTACAACTACACAGAAGCATTCTCAGAAACTTCTTTGTGATGAGTGCATTCAACTCACAGACTTGAGCCTTCCTTTTGAAAGAGCAGATTTGAAACACTCTTTTTGTAGAGGCTGCAAGTGGATATTTGGAGGGCTTTGAGGCCTATGCTGGGAAAAGAAATATCTTCACCTAAAAACTAGGCAGAAGCATTCTCACAAACTTCTGTCTGAATAGTGCATTCAACTCACAGACTTCAACATTCCCTCTGAAAGAGCAGTTTGGAAACACTCCTTTTGTAGAATCTGCAAGTGTTTACTTGGAACGCTATGACGCTTATGCTGGAAAACGAAATATGTTCACATAAAAATTAGACAGAAGAATTCTCAGAAACTTCTTTGTGATGAGTGCATTCCACTCACAGACTTGAACATTCCTCTTGATAGAGCAGTTTGGAAACACTCCTTTTGTAGAATCTGCAAGTGTTTATTTGGATCGTTTTGACGTCTATGATGGAAAAGGAAATATCTTCACCTAAAAACTACACAGAAGCATTCTCAGAAACTTCTGTGTGATGAGTGCATTCAACTCACAGACTTGAACGTTTCTTTGATCGGACAGTTTTGAAACACTCCTTTTGTAGAATCTGCAAGTGTTTATTTCGAGCGCTTTGAGGCCTATGCTGGAAAAGGAAGTATCTTCACATAACAACCACACAGAAGCATTCTCAGAAACTTCTTTGTGATGAGTGCATTCAACTCACAGACTTGAGCCTTTCTTTTGAAAGAGCAGTTTTGAAACACTCTTTTTGTAGAATCTGCAAGTGGATATTTGGAGCACTTTAAGGCCTTTTCTGGAAAAAGAAATAACTTCACCTAAAAACTAGACAAAAGCATTCTCACAAACATCTGTGTGATTAGTGCATTCACCTCACAGAGTTCAACATTCCCTCTGATAGGGCAGTTTGGAAGCACTCCTTTTGTAGAATCTGCAAGAATTTATTTGGAGCTCTTTGACGCCTATGCTGGAAAAGGAAATATCTTCACATAAAAACTAGCCAGAAGCATTCTCACAAACATCTGTGTGATTAGTGCATTCAACTCACAGACTTGAACATTCCCTCTGATAGAGCAGTTTTGAAACACTCCTTTTGTAGAAACTGCAAGTGTTTCTTTGGAGCGCTTTGACGCCTATGATGGAAAAGGAAATATCTTCACATAAAAACTAGACAGAAGCATTCTCAGAAACTTCTGTCTGATTAGTGCATTCAACTCACAGACTTGAACATTCCCTCTGAAAGAGCAGTTTGGATACACTCCTTTTGTAGAATCTGCAAGTGTTTACTTGGAACGCTTTGACGCTTTTGCGGGAAAAGGAAATACCTTCACAAAAAAATTAGACAGAAGAATTCTCAGAAACTTCTTTGTGATGAGTGCATTCTACTCACAGTCTTGAACATTCCTCTTGATAGAGCAGTTTGGAAACACTCCTTTTGTAGAATCTGCAAGTGTTTATTTGGATCGCTTTGACGTCTATGCTGGAAAAGGAAATATCTTCACCTAAAAACTACACAGAAGCATTCTCAGAAACTTCTGTGTGATGAGTGCATTCAACTCACAGACTTGAACGTTTCTTTTGATAGGACAGTTTTGAAACACTCCTTTTGTAGAATCTGCAAGTGTTTATTTCGAGCGTTTTGAGGCGTATGCTGGAAAAGGAAATATCTTCATATAACAACTAAACAGAAGCATTCTCAGAAACTTCTTTGTGATGAGTGCATTCAACTCACAGACTTGAGCCTTCCTGTTGAAAGAGCAGTTTTGAAACAATCTTTTTGTAGAGTCTGCAAGTGGATATTTGGAGGGCTTTGAGGCCTATGTTGGGGAAAGATATATCTTCACCTAAAAACTAGACAGAAGCATTCTCAGAAACTTCTGTCTGATTAGTGCATTCAACTCACCGACTTCATCATTCCCTCTGATAGGGCAGTTTGGAAACACTCCTTTTGTAGAATCTGCAAATGTTTATTTGGAGCGCTTTGGCGCCTATGCTGGAAAAGGAAATATCTTCACATAAAAACTAGCCAGAAACATTCTCTGAAACTTCTTTGTGATGAGTGCATTCTACTAACAGACTTGAACGTTCCTCTTGAGAGAGCAGTTTGGAAACACTCCTTTTGTAGTATCTGGAAGTGCCTATTTGGATCGCTTTGACGCCTATGCTGGAAAAGGAAATACCTTCACAAAAAAATTAGACAGAAGAATTCTCAGAAACTTCTGTGTGATGAGTGCATTCAACTCACAGACTTGAACGTTTCTATTGATAGGACAGTTTTGAAACACTCCTTTTGTAGAATCTGCAAGTGTTTATTTCGAGCGCTTTGAGGCCTATGCTGGAAAAGGAAGTATCTTCACATAACAACTGCACAGAAGCATTCTCAGAAACTTCTTTGTGATGAGTGCATTCAACTCACAGATTTGGGCCTTTCTTTTGAAAGAGAAGTTTTGAAACACTCTTTTTGTAGAATCTGCAAGTGGATATTTGGAGCGCTTTAAGGCCTATTCTGGGAAAAGAAATATCTTCACCTAAAAACTAGACAGAAGCATTCTCGCAACCTCCTGTGTGATTAGTGCATTCAACTCACAGACTTGAACATTCCTTTTGATAGAGCAGTTTGGAAACACTCCTTTTGTAGAATCTGGAAGTGTTTATTTGGAGCGCTTTGACGAATATGCTGGAAAAGGAAATATCTTCACATAAAAACTAGACGGAATCATTCTCAGAAACATCTGTGTGATTAGTGCATTCAACTCACAGACTTGAACATTCCTTCTGATAGGGCAGTTTGGAAACACTCCTTTTGTAGAATCTGCAAGTGTTTATTAGGAGCGCTTTGGCGCCTATGCTGGAAAAGGAAATATCTTCACATAAAAACTAGCCAGAAACATTCTCAGAAACTTCTTTGTGATGAGTGCATTCTACTCACAGACTTGAACATTCCTCTTGAGAGAGCAGTTTGGAAACACTCCTTTTGTAGTGTCTGCAAGTGTCTATTTGGATCGCTTTGACGCCTATGCTGGAAAAGGAAATATCTTCACCTAAAAACTACACAGAAACATTCTCAGAAACCTCTGTGTGATGAGTGCATTCAACTCACAGACTTGAACGTTTCTATTCATAGGACAGTTTTGAAACACTCCTTTTGTACAATCTGCAAGTGTTTATTTCGAGCGCTTTGAGGCCTATGCTGGAAAAGGAAGTATCTTCACATAACAACTACACAGAAGCATTCTCAGAAACTTCTTTGTGATGAGTGCATTCAACTCACAGACTTGGGACTTTCTTTTGAAAGAGCAGTTTTGAAACACTCTTTTTGTAGAATCTGCAAGTTGATATTTGGAGGGCTTTAAGGCCTATTCTGGGAAAAGAAATATCGTCACCTAAAAACTAGACAGAAGCATTCTCACAAACTTCTGTGTGATTAGTGCATTCAACTCACAGACTTGAACATTCCTTTTGATAGAGCAGTTTGGAAACACTCCTTTTGTAGTATCTGCAAGTGTTTATTTCGAGCGAATTGACGGCTGTGCTGGAAAAGGAAATATCTTCACATAAAAACTAGACAGAAGAATTCTCAGAAGCATCTTTGTGATGAGTTCATTCTACTCACAGAGTTGAAGCCTCTTTTTGGTGGAAGAGTTTTCAAGCTCTCTTTTTGTAGAATCTGCAGGTGCATATTTGGAGCGCTCCGAGGCCTATGCTGGGAAATGAAATATCTTCACCTAGAAACTACACAGAAGCATTCTCAGAAACTTCTGTGTGATGAGTGCATTCAACTCACAGACTTGATCCTTCCTTTTGAAAGAGCAGTTTTGAAACACTCTTTTTGTAGAGTCTGCAAGTGGATATTTGGAGGGCTTTGAGGCCTATTCTGGGAAAAGAAGTATCTTCACCTAAAAACTAGACAGAAGCATTCTCATAAACTTCTGTCTGATTAGTACATTCAACTCACAGACTTGAACATTCCCTCTGAAAGAGCAGTTTGGAAACTCTCCTTTTGTAGAATCTGCAAGTGTTTACTTGGAACGCTTTGACGATTATGCTGGAAAAGGAAATATCCTCACATAAAAATTAGACAGAAGAATTCTCAGAAACTTCTTTGTGATGAGTGCATTCTACTCACAGACTTGAACATTCCTCTTGATAGAGCAATAGGGAAACACTCCTTTTGTAGAATCTGCAAGTGTTTATTTGGATCGCTTTGACGTCTACGCTGGAAAAGGAAATATCTTCACCTAAAAACTACACAGAAGCATTCCCAGAAACTTCTGTGTGATGAGTGCATTCAACTCACAGACTTGAACGTTTCTTTTGATAGGACAGTTTTGAAACACGCCTTTTGTAGAATCTGCAAGTGTTTATTTCGAGCGCTTTGAGGCCTATGCTGGAAAAGGAAGTATCTTCACATAACAACTACACAGAAGCATTCTCAGAAGCTTCTTTGTGATGAGTGCATTCCACTCACAGACTTGAGCCTTTCTTCTGAAAGAGCAGTTTTGAAACACTCTTTTTGTAGTATCTGCAAGTGGATATTTGGAGCACTTAAGGCCTTTTCTGGAAAAAGAAATATCTTCACCTAAAAACTAGACAGAAGAATTCTCACACACTTCTGTGTGATTAATGCATTCAACTCACAGACTTGAACATTCCTTTTGATAGAGCAGTTTGGAAACACTCCTTTGGTAGAATCTGCAAGTGTTTATTTGGAGCGTTTTGACGCCTATGCTAGAAAAGGAAATATCTTCACATAAAAACTAGACAGAAGCATTCTCAGAAACTTCTTTGTGATGAGTGCATTCTACTCAGAGAGTTGAAGCCTCTTTTTGGTGGAAGAGTTTTCAGGCTCTCTTTTTGTAGAATCTGCAAGTGCATATTTGGAGCGCTCCGAGGCCTATGCTGGGAAATGAAATAACTTCACCTAAAAACTACACAGAAGCATTCTCAGAAACTTCTGTATGATGAGTGCATTCAACTCACAGACTTGAACGTTTCGTTTGATAGGACAGTTTCGAAACCCTCCTGTTGTAGAATCTGCAAGTGTTTATTTCCAGCGCTTTGAGGCCTATGCTGGAAAAGAAAGTATCTTCACATAACAACTACACAGAAGCATTCTCGGAAACTTCTTTGTGATGAGTGCATTCAACTCACAGACTTGAGCCTTCCTTTTGAAAGAACAGTTTTGAAACACTCTTTTTGTAGAGTCTGCAAGTGGATATTTATAGGGCTTTGGGGCCTATGTTGGGAAAAGAAATATCTTCACCTAAAAACAAGACAGAAGCATTCTCACAAACATCTGTGTGATTAGTGCATTCAACTCACAGACTTGAACATTCCCTCTGATAGGGCAGTTTGGAAACACTCCTTTTGTAGAATCTGCAAGTGTTTATTTGAGCGCTTTGGCGCCTATGCTGGAAAAGGAAATATCTTCACATAAAAACTAGCCAGAAACATTCTCAGAAACTTCTTTGTGATGAGTGCATTCTACTCACAGACTTGAACATTCCTCTTGAGAGAGCAGTTTGGAAACACTCCTTTTGTAGTATCTGCAAGTGTCTATTTTGATCGCTTTGAAGCCTATGCTGGAGAAGGAAATATCTTCACCTAAAAACTACACAGAAGCATTCTCGGAAACTTCTGTGTGATGAGTGCATTCAACTCACAGACTTGAACGTTTCTATTGATAGGACAGTTTTGAAACACTCCTTTTGTAGAATCTGCAAGTGTTTATTTCGAGCGCTTTGAGGCCTATGCTGGAAAGGGAAGTATCTTCACATAACAACTACACAGAAGCATTCTCAGAAACTTCTCTGGGATGAGTGCATTCAATTCACAGACTTGGGCCTTTCTTATGAAAGAGCAGTTTTGAAACAATCTTTTTGTAGAATCTGCAAGTGGATATTTGGAGCGCTTTAAGGCCTATTCTGGGAAAAGAAATGTCTTCACCTAAAAACTAGACAGAAGCATTCTCACAAACTTCTGTGTGATTAGTGCATTCAACTCACAGACTTGAACATTCCTTTTGATAGAGCAGTTTGGAAACACTCCTTTTGTAGAATCTGCAAGTGTTTATTTCGAGCGAATTGACGCCTATGCTGGAAATGGAAATATCTTCACATAAAAATTAGACAGAAGAATTCTCAGAAACATCTTTGTGATGAGTGCATTCTACTCACAGAGTTGAAGCCTCTTTTTGATGGAAGAGTTTTCTTTTTTTTTTTTTTTTTTTTTTTTTTTATTTTATTTTTTTTTTCTTTTTTTTTTCTTTTATTATTATTATTATTATTATCATTATTATACTTTAGGTTTTATGGTACATGTGCGCAATGTGCAGGTAAGTTACATATGTATACATGTGCCATGCTGGTGCGCTGCACCCACCAACTTGTCATCTAGCATTAGGTATATCTCCCAATGCTATCCCTCCCCCCTCCCCCCACCCCACAACAGTCCCCGAAGTGTGATGTTCCCCTTCCTGTGTCCATGTGTTCTCATTGTTCAATTCCCACCTATGAGTGAGAATATGCGGTGTTTGGTTTTTTGTTCTTGCGATAGTTTACTGAGAATGATGATTTCCAATTTCATCCATGTCCCTACAAAGGACGTGAACTCATCATTTTTTATGGCTGCATAGTATTCCATGGTGTATATGTGCCACATTTTCTTAATCCAGTCTATCATTGTTGGACATTTGGGTTGGTTCCAAGTCTTTGCTATTGTGAATAATGCCGCAATAAACATACGTGTGCATGTGTCTTTATAGCCGCATGATTTATAGTCCTTTGGGTATATACCCAGTAATGGGATGGCTGGGTCGAATGGAATTTCTAGTTCTAGATCCCTGAGGAATCGCCACACTGACTTCCACAAGGGTTGAACTAGTTTACAGTCCCACCAACAGTGTAAAAGTGTTCCTATTTCTCCACATCCTCTCCAGCACCTGTTGTTTCCTGACTTTTTAATGATTGCCATTCTAACTGGTGTGAGATGGTATCTCATTGTGGTTTTGATTTGCATTTCTCTGATGGCCAGTGATGGTGAGCATTTTTTCATGTGTTTTTTGGCTGCATAAATGTCTTCTTTTGAGAAGTGTCTGTTCATGTCCTTCGCCCACTTTTTGATGGGGTTGTTTGTTTTTTTCTTGTAAATTTGTTGGAGTTCATTGTAGATTCTGGATATTAGCCCTTTGTCAGATGAGTAGGTTGCGAAAATTTTCTCCCATTTTGT
The DNA here is from genome assembly GCF_028885655.2 of Pongo abelii. Lineage (NCBI taxonomy): Eukaryota > Metazoa > Chordata > Mammalia > Primates > Hominidae > Pongo > Pongo abelii. The sequence continues at coordinate 42,282,030 of NC_071993.2, forward strand.
AGGTTGCCTGTTCACTCTGATGGTAGTTTCCTTTGCTGTGCAGAAGCTCTTTAGTTTAATTAGATCCCATTTGTCAATTTTGGCTTTTGTTGCCATTGCTTTTGGTGTTTTAGACATGAAGTCCTTGCCCATGCCTATGTCCTGAATGGTAATGCCTAGGTTTTCTTCTAGGGTTTTTATGGTTTTAGGTCTAACATTTAAGTCTTTAATCCATCTTGAATTGATTTTTGTATAAGGTGTAAGGAAGGGATCCAGTTTCAGCTTTCTACATATGGCTAGCCAGTTTTCCCAACACCATTTATTAAATAGGGAATCCTTTCCCCATTTCTTGTTTTTGTCAGGTTTGTCAAAGATCAGATACCTGTAGATATGTGGCATTATTTCTGAGGGCTCTGTTCTGTTCCATTGATCTATATCTCTGTTTTGGTACCAGTACCATGCTGTTTTGGTTACTGTAGCCTTGTAGTATAGTTTGAAGTCAGGTAGTGTGATGCCTCCAGCTTTGTTCTTTTGGCTTAGGATTGACTTGGCGATGCGGGCTCTTTTTTGGTTCCATATGAACTTGAAAGTAGTTTTTTCCAATTCTGTGAAGAAAGTCATTGGTAGCTTGATGGGGATGGCATTGAATCTGTAAATTACCTTGGGAAGGATGGCCATTTTCATGATATTGATTCTTCCTACCCATGAGCATGGAATGTTCTTCCATTTGTTTGTATCCTCTTTTATTTCCTTGAGCAGTGGTTTGTAGTTCTCCTTGAAGAGGTCTTTCACATCCCTTGTAAGTTGGATTCCTAGGTATTTTATTCTCTTTGAAGCAATTGTGAATGGGAGTTCACTCATGATTTGGCTCTCTGTTTGTCTGTTATTGATGTATAAGAATGCTTGTGATTTTTGCACATTGATTTTGTATCCTGAGACTTTGCTGAAGTTGCTTATCAGCTTAAGGAGATTTTGGGCTGAGACAATGGGGTTTTCTAGATATACTATCATGTCATCTGCAAACAAGGACAATTTGACTTCCTCTTTTCCTAACTGAATACCCTTGATTTCCTTCTCCTGCCTAATTGCCCTGGCCAGAACTTCCAACACTATGTTGAATAGAAGTGGCGAGAGAGGGCATCCCTGTCTTGTGCCAGTTTTCAAAGGGAATGCTTCCAGTTTTTGCCCATTCAGTACGATATTGGCTGTGGGTTTGTCATAAATAGCTCTTATTATTTTGAGATACGTCCCATCAATTCCTAATTTATTGAGAGTTTTTAGCATGAAGGGTTGTTGAATTTTGTCAAAGGCCTTTTCTGCATCTATTGAGATAATCATGTGGTTTTTGTCTTTGGTTCTGTTTATATGCTGGATTACATTTATTGATTTGCGTATATTGAACCAGCCTTGCATCCCAGGGATGAAGCCCACTTGATCATGGTGGATAAGCTTTTTGATGTGCTGCTGGATTCTGTTTGCCAGTATCTTATTGAGGATTTTTGCATCAATGTTCATCAAGGATATTGGTCTAAAATTCTCTTTTTTTGTTGTGTCTCTGCCAGGCTTTGGTATCAGGATGATGCTGGCCTCATAAAATGAGTTAGGGAGGATTCCCTCTTTTTCTATTGATTGGAATAGTTTCAGAAGGAATGGTACCAGCTCCTCCTTGTACCTCTGGTAGAATTCGGCTGTGAACCCATCTGGTCCTGGACTTTTTTTGGTTGGTAAGCTATTGATTATTGCCACAATTTCAGCTCCTGTTATTGGTCTATTCAGAGATTCAACTTCTTCCTGGTTTAGTCTTGGGAGGGTGTATGTGTTGAGGAATTGATCCATTTCTTCTAGATTTTCTGGTTTATTTGCATAGAGGTGTTTGTAATATTCTCTGATGGTAGTTTGTATTTCTTAAGTTGATGGAAGAGTTTTCAAGCTCTCTTTTTGTAGAATCTGCAAGTGCATATTTGGAGCGCTCCGAGGCCTATGCTGGGAAATGAAATATCTTCACCTAATAACTACACAGAAGCATTCTCAGAAACTTCTCTGTGATGAGTGCATTCAACTCACAGACTTGAACGTTTCTTTTGATAGGACAGTTTTGAAACTCTCCTTTCTTAGAATCCGCAAGTGTTTATTTCGAGGGCTTTGAGGCCTATGCTGGAAAAGGAAGTATCTTCACATAACAACTACACAGAAGCGTTCTCGGAAACTTCTTTGTGATGAGTGCATTCAGCTCACAGACTTGAGCCTTCCTTTTGAAAGAGCAGTTTTGAAACACTCTTTTTGTAGAGTCTGCAAGTGGATATTTGGAGGGCTTTGAGGCCTATGCTGGGAAAAGAAATATCTTCACCTAAAAACTAGACAGAAGCATTCTCACAAACATCTGTGTGATTAGTGCATTCAACTCACAGACTTGAACATTCCCTCTGATAGGGCAGTTTGGAAACACTCCTTTTGTAGAATCTGCAAATGTTTATTAGGTGCGCTTTGGCGCCTATGCTGGAAAAGGAAATATCTTCACATAAAAACTAGCCAGAAACATTCTCAGAAACTTCTTTGTGATGAGTGCATTCTACTCACAGACTTGAATATTCCTCTTGAGAGAGCAGTTTGGAAACACTCCTTTTGTAGTATCTGCAAGTGTCTATTTGGATCGCTTTGACACCTATGCTGGAAAAGGAAATATCTTCACCTAAAAACTACACAGAAGCATTCTCAGAAACTTCTGTGTGATGAGTGCATTCAACTCACAGACTTGAACGTTTCTTTTGATAGGACAGTTTTGAAACACTCCTTTCGTAGAATCTGCAAGTGTTTATTTCGAGCGCTTTGAGGCCTATGCTGGAAAAGGAACTATCTTCACATTACAACTACACAGAAGCGTTCTCAGAAACTTCTTTGTGATGAGTGCATTCAACTCACAGACTTGAGCCTTCCTGTTGAAAGAGCAGTTTTGAAACACTCTTTTTGTAGAGTCTGTAAGTGGATATTTGGAGGGCTTTGAGGCCTATGCTGGGAAAAGAAATATCTTCACCTAAAAACTAGGCAGAAGCATTCTCACAAACTTCTGTCTGAATAGTGCATTCAACTCACAGACTTGAACATTCCCTCTGAAAGAGCAGTTTGGAAACACTCCTTTTGTAGAATCTGCAAGTGTTTACTTGGAACGCTATGACGCTTATGCTGGAAAACGAAATATGTTCACATAAAAATTAGACAGAAGAATTCTCAGAAACTTCTTTGTGATGAGTGCATTCCACTCACAGACTTGAACATTCCTCTTGATAGAGCAGTTTGGAAACACTCCTTTTGTAGAATCTGCAAGTGTTTATTTCGAGCGCTTTGAGGCGTATGCTGGAAAAGGAAGTATCTTCACATAACAACTACACAGAAGCATTCTCAGAAACTTCTTTGGAATGAGTGCATTCAACTCACAGACTTGAGCCTTTCTTTTGAAAGAGCAGTTTTGAAACACTCTTTTTGTAGTGTCTGCAAGTGGATATTTGGAGAGCTTTGAGGCCTATGCTGGGAAAAGAAATATCTTCACCTAAAAACTAGACAGAAGCATTCTCACAAACAACTGTGTGATTAGTGCATTCAACACACAGACTTGAACATTCCCTCTGATAGGGCAGTTTGGAAACACTCCTTTTGTAGAATCTGCAATTGTTTATTTGGAGCGCTTTGGCGCCTATGCTGGAAAAGGAAATATCTTCACATAAAAACTAGCCAGAAACATTCTCAGAAACTTCTTTGTGATGAGTGCATTCTACTCACAGACTTGAACATTCCTCTTGAGAGAGCAGTTTGGAAACACTCCTTTTGTAGTATCTGCAAGTGTCTATTTGGATCGCTTTGATGCCTATGCTGGAAAAGGAAATATCTTCACCTAAAAACTACACAGAAGCATTCTCAGAAACTTCTGTGTGATGAGTGCATTCAACTCATAGACTTGAACGTTTCTATTGATACGACAGTTTTGAAACACTCCTTTTGTTGAATCTGTAAGTGTTTATTTCGAGCGCTTTGTGGCCTGTGCTGGAAAAGGAAGTATCTTCACATAACAACTACACAGAAGCATTCTCAGAAACTTCTTTGGAATGAGTGCATTCAACTCACAGACTTGGGCCTTTCTTTTGAAAGAGCAGTTTTGAAACACTCTTTTTGTAGAATCTGCAAGTTCATATTTGGAGGGCTTTAAGGCCTATTCTGGGAAAAGAAATATCTTCAACTAAAAACTAGACAGAAGCATTCTCACAAACTTCTGTGTGATTAGTGCATTCAACTCACAGACCTGAACATTCCTTTTAATAGAGCAGTTTGGAAACACTCCTTTTGTAGAATCTGCAAGTGTTTATTTCGAGCGCTTTGTAGCCTATGCTGGAAAAGGAAATATCTTCACATAAAAACTAGACAGAAGAATTCTCAGAAACTTCTTTGTGATGACTTCATTCTACTCACAGAGTTGAAGCCTCTTTTTGATGGAAGAGTTTTCAAGCTCTCTTTTTCTAGAATCTGCAAGTGCATATTTGGAGCGCTCCGAGGCCTATGCTGGGAAATGAAATATCTTCACCTGAAAACTACACAGAAGCATTCTCAGAAACTTCTGTGTGATGAGTGCATTCAACTCACAGACTTTAACGTTTCTTTTGATAGGACAGTTTTGAAACACTCCTTTCGTAGAATCTGCAAGTGTTTATTTCGAGCGCTTTGAGGCCTATGCTGGAAAAGGAAGTATCTTCACATAACAACTACACAGAAGCATTCTGAGAAACTTCTTTGTGATGAGTGCATTCAACTCACAGACTTGAGCCTTCCTTTTGAAAGAGCAGTTTTGAAACACTCTTTTTGTAGAGTCTGCAAGGGGATATTTGGAGGGCTATGAGGCCTATGCTGGGAAAAGAAATATCTTCACCTAAAAACTAGACAGAAGCATTCTCACAAACTTCTGTCCGAATAGTGCATTCAACTCACAGACTTGAACATTCCCTCTAAAAGAGCAGTTTGGAAACACTCCTTTTGTAGAATCTGCAAGTGTTTATTTGGAGCGCTTTGGCGCCTATGCTGGAAAAGGAAATATCTTCACATAAAAACTAGCCAGAAACATTCTCAGAAACTTCTTTGTGATGAGTGCATTCTACTCACAGACTTGAACATTCCTCTTGAGAGAGCAGTTTGGAAACACTCCTTTTGTAGTATCTGCAAGTGTCTATTTGGATCGCTTTGACGCCTATGCTGGAAAAGGAAATATCTTCACCTAAAAACTACACAGAAGCATTCTCAGAAACTTCTGTGTGATGAGTGCATTCAACTCACCGACTTGAATGTTACTTTTGATAGGACAGTTTTGAAACACTCCTTTCGTAGAATCTGCAAGTGTTTATTTCGAGCACTTTGAGGCCTATACTGGAAAAGGAACTATCTTCATATAACAACTACACAGAAGCATTCTCAGAAACTTCTTTGTGATGAGTGCATTCAACTCACAGACTTGAGCCTTCCTTTTGAAAGAGCAGATTTGAAACAATCTTTTTGTAGAGTCTGCAAGTGGATATTTGGAGGGCTTTGAGGCCTATGCTGGGAAAAGAAATATCTTCACCTAAAAACTAGACAGAAGCATTCTCACAAACATCTGTGTGATTAGTGCATTCAACTCAGAGACTTGAACATTCCCTCTGAAAGAGCAGTTTGGAAACACTCCTTTTGTAGAATCTGCAAGTGTTTACTTGGAACGCTTTGAAGCTTTTGCGGGAAAAGGAAATATCTTCACCTAAAAATTAGACAGAAGAATTCTCAGAAACTTCTTTGTGATGAGTGCATTCTACTCACAGACTTGAACATTCCTCTTGAGAGAGCAGTTTGGAAACACTCCTTTTGTAGAATCTGCAAGTGTTTATTTGGATCGCATTGACGTCTATGTTGGAAAAGGAAATATCTTCACCTAAAAACTACACCGAAGCATTCTCAGAAACTTCTGTGTGATGAGTACATTCAACTCAGCGACTTTAACGTTTCTTTTGATAGGACAGTTTTGAAACACTCCTTTCGTAGGATCTGCAAGTGTTTATTTCGAGCGCTTTGAGGCCTATGCTGAAAAGGAACTATCTTCACATTACAACTACACAGAAGCATTCTCAGAAACTTCTTTGTGATGAGTGCATTCAACTCACAGACTTGAGCCTTCCTTTTGAAAGAGCAGTTTTGAAACACTCTTTTTCTAGAGGCTGCAAGTGGATATTTGGAGGGCTTTGAGGCCTATGCTGGGAAAAGAAATATCTTCACCTAAAAACTAGGCAGAAGCATTCTCACAAACTTCTGTCTGAATAGTGCATTCAACTCACAGACTTCAACATTCCCTCTGAAAGAGCAGTTTGGAAACACTCCTTTTGTAGAATCTGCAAGTGTTTACTTGGAACGCTATGACGCTTATGCTGGAAAACGAAATATGTTCACATAAAAATTAGACAGAAGAATTCTCAGAAACTTCTTTGTGATGAGTGCATTCCACTCACAGACTTGAACATTCCTCTTGATAGAGCAGTTTGGAAACACTCCTTTTGTAGAATCTGCAAGTGTTTATTTGGATCGTTTTGACGTCTATGATGGAAAAGGAAATATCTTCACCTAAAAACTACACAGAAGCATTCTCAGAAACTTCTGTGTGATGAGTGCATTCAACTCACAGACTTGAACGTTTCTTTTGATCGGACAGTTTTGAAACACTCCTTTTGTAGAATCTGTAAGTGTTTATTTCGAGCGCTTTGAGGCCTATGCTGGAAAAGGAAGTATCTTCACATAACAACCACACAGAAGCATTCTCAGAAACTTCTTTGGATGAGTGCATTCAACTCACAGACTTGAGCCTTTCTTTTGAAAGAGCAGTTTTGAAACACTCTTTTTGTAGAATCTGCAAGTGGATATTTGGAGCACTTTAAGGCCTTTTCTGGAAAAAGAAATAACTTCACCTAAAAACTAGACAAAAGCATTCTCACAAACATCTGTGTGATTAGTGCATTCACCTCACAGAGTTGAACATTCCCTCTGATAGGGCAGTTTGGAAGCACTCCTTTTGTAGAATCTGCAAGAATTTATTTGGAGCTCTTTGACGCCTATGCTGGAAAAGGAAATATCTTCACATAAAAACTAGCCAGAAGCATTCTCACAAACATCTGTGTGATTAGTGCATTCAACTCACAGACTTGAACATTCCCTCTGATAGAGCAGTTTTGAAACACTCCTTTTGTAGAAACTGCAAGTGTTTCTTTGGAGCGCTTTGACGCCTATGATGGAAAAGGAAATATCTTCACATAAAAACTAGACAGAAGCATTCTCAGAAACTTCTGTCTGATTAGTGCATTCAACTCACAGACTTGAACATTCCCTCTGAAAGAGCAGTTTGGATACACTCCTTTTGTAGAATCTGCAAGTGTTTACTTGGAACGCTTTGACGCTTTTGCGGGAAAAGGAAATACCTTCACAAAAAAATTAGACAGAAGAATTCTCAGAAACTTCTTTGTGATGAGTGCATTCTACTCACAGTCTTGAACATTCCTCTTGATAGAGCAGTTTGGAAACACTCCTTTTGTAGAATCTGCAAGTGTTTATTTGGATCGCTTTGACGTCTATGCTGGAAAAGGAAATATCTTCACCTAAAAACTACACAGAAGCATTCTCAGAAACTTCTGTGTGATGAGTGCATTCAACTCACAGACTTGAACGTTTCTTTTGATAGGACAGTTTTGAAACACTCCTTTTGTAGAATCTGCAAGTGTTTATTTCGAGCGTTTTGAGGCGTATGCTGGAAAAGGAAATATCTTCATATAACAACTAAACAGAAGCATTCTCAGAAGCTTCTTTGTGATGAGTGCATTCAACTCACAGACTTGATCCTTCCTTTTGAAAGAGCAGTTTTGAAACACTCTTTTTGTAGAGTCTGCAAGTGGATATTTGGAGGGCTTTGAGGCCTATTCTGGGAAAAGAAGTATCTTCACCTAAAAACTAGACAGAAGCATTCTCATAAACTTCTGTCTGATTAGTACATTCAACTCACAGACTTGAACATTCCCTCTGAAAGAGCAGTTTGGAAACACTCCTTTTGTAGAATCTGCAAGTGTTTACTTGGAACGCTTTGACGATTATGCTGGAAAAGGAAATATCCTCACATAAAAATTAGACAGAAGAATTCTCAGAAACTTCTTTGTGATGAGTGCATTCTACTCACAGACTTGAACATTCCTCTTGATAGAGCAATAGGGAAACACTCCTTTTGTAGAATCTGCAAGTGTTTGTTTGGATCGCTTTGACGTCTACGCTGGAAAAGGAAATATCTTCACCTAAAAACTACACAGAAGCATTCCCAGAAACTTCTGTGTGATGAGTGCATTCAACTCACAGACTTGAACGTTTCTTTTGATAGGACAGTTTTGAAACACGCCTTTTGTAGAATCTGCAAGTGTTTATTTCGAGCGCTTTGAGGCCTATGCTGGAAAAGGAAGTATCTTCACATAACAACTACACAGAAGCATTCTCAGAAGCTTCTTTGTGATGAGTGCATTCCACTCACAGACTTGAGCCTTTCTTCTGAAAGAGCAGTTTTGAAACACTCTTTTTGTAGTATCTGCAAGTGGATATTTGGAGCACTTTAAGGCCTTTTCTGGAAAAAGAAATATCTTCACCTAAAAACTAGACAGAAGAATTCTCACACACTTCTGTGTGATTAATGCATTCAACTCACAGACTTGAACATTCCTTTTGATAGAGCAGTTTGGAAACACTCCTTTGGTAGAATCTGCAAGTGTTTATTTGGAGCGTTTTGACGCCTATGCTAGAAAAGGAAATATCTTCACATAAAAACTAGACAGAAGCATTCTCAGAAACTTCTTTGTGATGAGTGCATTCTACTCAGAGAGTTGAAGCCTCTTTTTGGTGGAAGAGTTTTCAGGCTCTCTTTTTGTAGAATCTGCAAGTGCATATTTGGAGCGCTCCGAGGCCTATGCTGGGAAATGAAATAACTTCACCTAAAAACTACACAGAAGCATTCTCAGAAACTTCTGTATGATGAGTGCATTCAACTCACAGACTTGAACGTTTCGTTTGATAGGACAGTTATGAAACCCTCCTGTTGTAGAATCTGCAAGTGTTTATTTCCAGCGCTTTGAGGCCTATGCTGGAAAAGAAAGTATCTTCACATAACAACTACACAGAAGCATTCTCGGAAACTTCTTTGTGATGAGTGCATTCAACTCACAGACTTGAGCCTTCCTTTTGAAAGAGCAGTTTTGAAACACTCTTTTTGTAGAGTCTGCAAGTGGATATTTATAGGGCTTTGGGGCCTATGTTGGGAAAAGAAATATCTTCACCTAAAAACAAGACAGAAGCATTCTCACAAACATCTGTGTGATTAGTGCATTCAACTCACAGACTTGAACATTCCCTCTGATAGGGCAGTTTGGAAACACTCCTTTTGTAGAATCTGCAAGTGTTTATTTGAGCGCTTTGGCGCCTATGCTGGAAAAGGAAATATCTTCACATAAAAACTAGCCAGAAACATTCTCAGAAACTTCTTTGTGATGAGTGCATTCTACTCACAGACTTGAACATTCCTCTTGAGAGAGCAGTTTGGAAACACTCCTTTTGTAGTATCTGCAAGTGTCTATTTTGATCGCTTTGAAGCCTATGCTGGAGAAGGAAATATCTTCACCTAAAAATTACACAGAAGCATTCTCGGAAACTTCTGTGTGATGAGTGCATTCAACTCACAGACTTGAACGTTTCTATTGATAGGACAGTTTTGAAACACTCCTTTTGTAGAATCTGCAAGTGTTTGTTTCGAGCGCTTTGAGGCCTATGCTGGAAAAGGAAGTATCTTCACATAACAACTACACAGAAGCATTCTCAGAAACTTCTTTGGGATGAGTGCATTCAATTCACAGACTTGGGCCTTTCTTATGAAAGAGCAGTTTTGAAACAATCTTTTTGTAGAATCTGCAAGTGGATATTTGGAGCGCTTTAAGGCCTATTCTGGGAAAAGAAATATCTTCACCTAAAAACTAGACAGAAGCATTCTCACAAACTTCTGTGTGATTAGTGCATTCAACTCACAGACTTGAACATTCCTTTTGATAGAGCAGTTTGGAAACACTCCTTTTGTAGAATCTGCAAGTGTTTATTTCGAGCGAATTGACGCCTATGCTGGAAATGGAAATATCTTCACATAAAAATTAGACAGAAGAATTCTCAGAAACATCTTTGTGATGAGTGCATTCTACTCACAGAGTTGAAGCCTCTTTTTGATGGAAGAGTTTTCTTTTTTTTTTTTTTTTTTTATTTTATTTTTTTTTTTCTTTTTTTTTTCTTTTATTATTATTATTATTATTATCATTATTATACTTTAGGTTTTATGGTACATGTGCGCAATGTGCAGGTAAGTTACATATGTATACATGTGCCATGCTGGTTCGCTGCACCCACCAACTTGTCATCTAGCATTAGGTATATCTCCCAATGCTATCCCTCCCCCCTCCCCCCACCCCACAACAGTCCCCGAAGTGTGATGTTCCCCTTCCTGTGTCCATGTGTTCTCATTGTTCAATTCCCACCTATGAGTGAGAATATGCGGTGTTTGGTTTTTTGTTCTTGCGATAGTTTACTGAGAATGATGATTTCCAATTTCATCCATGTCCCTACAAAGGACGTGAACTCATCATTTTTTATGGCTGCATAGTATTCCATGGTGTATATGTGCCACATTTTCTTAATCCAGTCTATCATTGTTGGACATTTGGGTTGGTTCCAAGTCTTTGCTATTGTGAATAATGCCGCAATAAACATACGTGTGCATGTGTCTTTATAGCCGCATGATTTATAGTCCTTTGGGTATATACCCAGTAATGGGATGGCTGGGTCGAATGGAATTTCTAGTTCTAGATCCCTGAGGAATCGCCACACTGACTTCCACAAGGGTTGAACTAGTTTACAGTCCCACCAACAGTGTAAAAGTGTTCCTATTTCTCCACATCCTCTCCAGCACCTGTTGTTTCCTGACTTTTTAATGATTGCCATTCTAACTGGTGTGAGATGGTATCTCATTGTGGTTTTGATTTGCATTTCTCTGATGGCCAGTGATGGTGAGCATTTTTTCATGTGTTTTTTGGCTGCATAAATGTCTTCTTTTGAGAAGTGTCTGTTCATGTCCTTCGCCCACTTTTTGATGGGGTTGTTTGTTTTTTTCTTGTAAATTTGTTGGAGTTCATTGTAGATTCTGGATATTAGCCCTTTGTCAGATGAGTAGGTTGCGAAAATTTTCTCCCATTTTGTAGGTTGCCTGTTCACTCTGATGGTAGTTTCCTTTGCTGTGCAGAAGCTCTTTAGTTTAATTAGATCCCATTTGTCAATTTTGGCTTTTGTTGCCATTGCTTTTGGTGTTTTAGACATGAAGTCCTTGCCCATGCCTATGTCCTGAATGGTAATGCCTAGGTTTTCTTCTAGGGTTTTTATGGTTTTAGGTCTAACATTTAAGTCTTTAATCCATCTTGAATTGATTTTTGTATAAGGTGTAAGGAAGGGATCCAGTTTCAGCTTTCTACATATGGCTAGCCAGTTTTCCCAACACCATTTATTAAATAGGGAATCCTTTCCCCATTTCTTGTTTTTGTCAGGTTTGTCAAAGATCAGATACCTGTAGATATGTGGCATTATTTCTGAGGGCTCTGTTCTGTTCCATTGATCTATATCTCTCTTTTGGTACCAGTACCATGCTGTTTTGGTTACTGTAGCCTTGTAGTATAGTTTGAAGTCAGGTAGTGTGATGCCTCCAGCTTTGTTCTTTTGGCTTAGGATTGACTTGGCGATGCGGGCTCTTTTTTGGTTCCATATGAACTTGAAAGTAGTTTTTTCCAATTCTGTGAAGAAAGTCATTGGTAGCTTGATGGGGATGGCATTGAATCTGTAAATTACCTTGGGAAGGATGGCCATTTTCATGATATTGATTCTTCCTACCCATGAGCATGGAATGTTCTTCCATTTGTTTGTATCCTCTTTTATTTCCTTGAGCAGTGGTTTGTAGTTCTCCTTGAAGAGGTCTTTCACATCCCTTGTAAGTTGGATTCCTAGGTATTTTATTCTCTTTGAAGCAATTGTGAATGGGAGTTCACTCATGATTTGGCTCTCTGTTTGTCTGTTATTGATGTATAAGAATGCTTGTGATTTTTGCACATTGATTTTGTATCCTGAGACTTTGCTGAAGTTGCTTATCAGCTTAAGGAGATTTTGGGCTGAGACAATGGGGTTTTCTAGATATACTATCATGTCATCTGCAAACAAGGACAATTTGACTTCCTCTTTTCCTAACTGAATACCCTTGATTTCCTTCTCCTGACTAATTGCCCTGGCCAGAACTTCCAACACTATGTTGAATAGAAGTGGCGAGAGAGGGCATCCCTGTCTTGTGCCAGTTTTCAAAGGGAATGCTTCCAGTTTTTGCCCATTCAGTACGATATTGGCTGTGGGTTTGTCATAAATAGCTCTTATTATTTTGAGATACGTCCCATCAATTCCTAATTTATTGAGAGTTTTTAGCATGAAGGGTTGTTGAATTTTGTCAAAGGCCTTTTCTGCATCTATTGAGATAATCATGTGGTTTTTGTCTTTGGTTCTGTTTATATGCTGGATTACATTTATTGATTTGCGTATATTGAACCAGCCTTGCATCCCAGGGATGAAGCCCACTTGATCATGGTGGATAAGCTTTTTGATGTGCTGCTGGATTCTGTTTGCCAGTATCTTATTGAGGATTTTTGCATCAATGTTCATCAAGGATATTGGTCTAAAATTCTCTTTTTTTGTTGTGTCTCTGCCAGGCTTTGGTATCAGGATGATGCTGGCCTCATAAAATGAGTTAGGGAGGATTCCCTCTTTTTCTATTGATTGGAATAGTTTCAGAAGGAATGGTACCAGCTCCTCCTTGTACCTCTGGTAGAATTCGGCTGTGAACCCATCTGGTCCTGGACTTTTTTTGGTTGGTAAGCTATTGATTATTGCCACAATTTCAGCTCCTGTTATTGGTCTATTCAGAGATTCAACTTCTTCCTGGTTTAGTCTTGGGAGGGTGTATGTGTTGAGGAATTGATCCATTTCTTCTAGATTTTCTGGTTTATTTGCATAGAGGTGTTTGTAATATTCTCTGATGGTAGTTTGTATTTCTTAAGTTGATGGAAGAGTTTTCAAGCTCTCTTTTTGTAGAATCTGCAAGTGCATATTTGGAGCGCTCCGAGGCCTATGCTGGGAAATGAAATATCTTCACCTAATAACTACACAGAAGCATTCTCAGAAACTTCTCTGTGATGAGTGCATTCAACTCACAGACTTGAACGTTTCTTTTGATAGGACAGTTTTGAAACTCTCCTTTCTTAGAATCCGCAAGTGTTTATTTCGAGGGCTTTGAGGCCTATGCTGGAAAAGGAAGTATCTTCACATTACAACTACACAGAAGCATTCTCAGAAACTTCTTTGTGATGAGTGCATTCAACTCACAGACTTGAGCCTTCCTTTTGAAAGAGCAGTTTTGAAACACTCTTTTTGTAGAGTCTGCAAGTGGATATTTGGAGGGCTTTGAGGCCTATTCTGGGAAAAGAAGTATCTTCACCTAAAAACTAGACAGAAGCATTCTCATAAACTTCTGTCTGATTAGTACATACAACTCACAGACTTGAACATTCCCTCTGAAAGAGCAGTTTGGAAACACTCCTTTTGTAGAATCTGCAAGTGTTTACTTGGAACGCTTTGACGATTATGCTGGAAAAGGAAATATCCTCACATAAAAATTAGACAGAAGAATTCTCAGAAACTTCTTTGTGATGAGTGCATTCTACTCACAGACTTGAACATTCCTCTTGATAGAGCAATAGGGAAACACTCCTTTTGTAGAATCTGCAAGTGTTTATTTGGATCGCTTTGACGTCTACGCTGGAAAAGGAAATATCTTCACCTAAAAACTACACAGAAGCATTCCCAGAAACTTCTGTGTGATGAGTGCATTCAACTCACAGACTTGAACGTTTCTTTTGATAGGACAGTTTTGAAACACGCCTTTTGTAGAATCTGCAAGTGTTTATTTCGAGCGCTTTGAGGCCTATGCTGGAAAAGGAAGTATCTTCACATAACAACTACACAGAAGCATTCTCAGAAGCTTCTTTGTGATGAGTGCATTCCACTCACAGACTTGAGCCTTTCTTCTGAAAGAGCAGTTTTGAAACACTCTTTTTGTAGTATCTGCAAGTGGATATTTGGAGCACTTTAAGGCCTTTTCTGGAAAAAGAAATATCTTCACCTAAAAACTAGACAGAAGAATTCTCACACACTTCTGTGTGATTAATGCATTCAACTCACAGACTTGAACATTCCTTTTGATAGAGCAGTTTGGAAACACTCCTTTGGTAGAATCTGCAAGTGTTTATTTGGAGCGTTTTGACGCCTATGCTAGAAAAGGAAATATCTTCACATAAAAACTAGACAGAAGCATTCTCAGAAACTTCTTTGTGATGAGTGCATTCTACTCAGAGAGTTGAAGCCTCTTTTTGGTGGAAGAGTTTTCAGGCTCTCTTTTTGTAGAATCTGCAAGTGCATATTTGGAGCGCTCCGAGGCCTATGCTGGGAAATGAAATAACTTCACCTAAAAACTACACAGAAGCATTCTCAGAAACTTCTGTATGATGAGTGCATTCAACTCACAGACTTGAACGTTTCGTTTGATAGGACAGTTTCGAAACCCTCCTGTTGTAGAATCTGCAAGTGTTTATTTCCAGCGCTTTGAGGCCTATGCTGGAAAAGAAAGTATCTTCACATAACAACTACACAGAAGCATTCTCGGAAACTTCTTTGTGATGAGTGCATTCAACTCACAGACTTGAGCCTTCCTTTTGAAAGAGCAGTTTTGAAACACTCTTTTTGTAGAGTCTGCAAGTGGATATTTATAGGGCTTTGGGGCCTATGTTGGGAAAAGAAATATCTTCACCTAAAAACAAGACAGAAGCATTCTCACAAACATCTGTGTGATTAGTGCATTCAACTCACAGACTTGAACATTCCCTCTGATAGGGCAGTTTGGAAACACTCCTTTTGTAGAATCTGCAAGTGTTTATTTGAGCGCTTTGGCGCCTATGCTGGAAAAGGAAATATCTTCACATAAAAACTAGCCAGAAACATTCTCAGAAACTTCTTTGTGATGAGTGCATTCTACTCACAGACTTGAACATTCCTCTTGAGAGAGCAGTTTGGAAACACTCCTTTTGTAGTATCTGCAAGTGTCTATTTTGATCGCTTTGAAGCCTATGCTGGAGAAGGAAATATCTTCACCTAAAAATTACACAGAAGCATTCTCGGAAACTTCTGTGTGATGAGTGCATTCAACTCACAGACTTGAACGTTTCTATTGATAGGACAGTTTTGAAACACTCCTTTTGTAGAATCTGCAAGTGTTTGTTTCGAGCGCTTTGAGGCCTATGCTGGAAAAGGAAGTATCTTCACATAACAACTACACAGAAGCATTCTCAGAAACTTCTTTGGGATGAGTGCATTCAATTCACAGACTTGGGCCTTTCTTATGAAAGAGCAGTTTTGAAACAATCTTTTTGTAGAATCTGCAAGTGGATATTTGGAGCGCTTTAAGGCCTATTCTGGGAAAAGAAATATCTTCACCTAAAAACTAGACAGAAGCATTCTCACAAACTTCTGTGTGATTAGTGCATTCAACTCACAGACTTGAACATTCCTTTTGATAGAGCAGTTTGGAAACACTCCTTTTGTAGAATCTGCAAGTGTTTATTTCGAGCGAATTGACGCCTATGCTGGAAATGGAAATATCTTCACATAAAAATTAGACAGAAGAATTCTCAGAAACATCTTTGTGATGAGTGCATTCTACTCACAGAGTTGAAGCCTCTTTTTGATGGAAGAGTTTTCTTTTCTTTTTTTTTTTTTATTTTATTTTTTTTTTTCTTTTTTTTTTCTTTTATTATTATTATTATTATTATCATTATTATACTTTAGGTTTTATGGTACATGTGCGCAATGTGCAGGTAAGTTACATATGTATACATGTGCCATGCTGGTTCGCTGCACCCACCAACTTGTCATCTAGCATTAGGTATATCTCCCAATGCTATCCCTCCCCCCTCCCCCCACCCCACAACAGTCCCCGAAGTGTGATGTTCCCCTTCCTGTGTCCATGTGTTCTCATTGTTCAATTCCCACCTATGAGTGAGAATATGCGGTGTTTGGTTTTTTGTTCTTGCGATAGTTTACTGAGAATGATGATTTCCAATTTCATCCATGTCCCTACAAAGGACGTGAACTCATCATTTTTTATGGCTGCATAGTATTCCATGGTGTATATGTGCCACATTTTCTTAATCCAGTCTATCATTGTTGGACATTTGGGTTGGTTCCAAGTCTTTGCTATTGTGAATAATGCCGCAATAAACATACGTGTGCATGTGTCTTTATAGCCGCATGATTTATAGTCCTTTGGGTATATACCCAGTAATGGGATGGCTGGGTCGAATGGAATTTCTAGTTCTAGATCCCTGAGGAATCGCCACACTGACTTCCACAACGGTTGAACTAGTTTACAGTCCCACCAACAGTGTAAAAGTGTTCCTATTTCTCCACATCCTCTCCAGCACCTGTTGTTTCCTGACTTTTTAATGATTGCCATTCTAACTGGTGTGAGATGGTATCTCATTGTGGTTTTGATTTGCATTTCTCTGATGGCCAGTGATGGTGAGCATTTTTTCATGTGTTTTTTGGCTGCATAAATGTCTTCTTTTGAGAAGTGTCTGTTCATGTCCTTCGCCCACTTTTTGATGGGGTTGTTTGTTTTTTTCTTGTAAATTTGTTGGAGTTCATTGTAGATTCTGGATATTAGCCCTTTGTCAGATGAGTAGGTTGCGAAAATTTTCTCCCATTTTGTAGGTTGCCTGTTCACTCTGATGGTAGTTTCCTTTGCTGTGCAGAAGCTCTTTAGTTTAATTAGATCCCATTTGTCAATTTTGGCTTTTGTTGCCATTGCTTTTGGTGTTTTAGACATGAAGTCCTTGCCCATGCCTATGTCCTGAATGGTAATGCCTAGGTTTTCTTCTAGGGTTTTTATGGTTTTAGGTCTAACATTTAAGTCTTTAATCCATCTTGAATTGATTTTTGTATAAGGTGTAAGGAAGGGATCCAGTTTCAGCTTTCTACATATGGCTAGCCAGTTTTCCCAACACCATTTATTAAATAGGGAATCCTTTCCCCATTTCTTGTTTTTGTCAGGTTTGTCAAAGATCAGATACCTGTAGATATGTGGCATTATTTCTGAGGGCTCTGTTCTGTTCCATTGATCTATATCTCTGTTTTGGTACCAGTACCATGCTGTTTTGGTTACTGTAGCCTTGTAGTATAGTTTGAAGTCAGGTAGTGTGATGCCTCCAGCTTTGTTCTTTTGGCTTAGGATTGACTTGGCGATGCGGGCTCTTTTTTGGTTCCATATGAACTTGAAAGTAGTTTTTTCCAATTCTGTGAAGAAAGTCATTGGTAGCTTGATGGGGATGGCATTGAATCTGTAAATTACCTTGGGAAGGATGGCCATTTTCATGATATTGATTCTTCCTACCCATGAGCATGGAATGTTCTTCCATTTGTTTGTATCCTCTTTTATTTCCTTGAGCAGTGGTTTGTAGTTCTCCTTGAAGAGGTCTTTCACATCCCTTGTAAGTTGGATTCCTAGGTATTTTATTCTCTTTGAAGCAATTGTGAATGGGAGTTCACTCATGATTTGGCTCTCTGTTTGTCTGTTATTGATGTATAAGAATGCTTGTGATTTTTGCACATTGATTTTGTATCCTGAGACTTTGCTGAAGTTGCTTATCAGCTTAAGGAGATTTTGGGCTGAGACAATGGGGTTTTCTAGATATACTATCATGTCATCTGCAAACAAGGACAATTTGACTTCCTCTTTTCCTAACTGAATACCCTTGATTTCCTTCTCCTGCCTAATTGCCCTGGCCAGAACTTCCAACACTATGTTGAATAGAAGTGGCGAGAGAGGGCATCCCTGTCTTGTGCCAGTTTTCAAAGGGAATGCTTCCAGTTTTTGCCCATTCAGTACGATATTGGCTGTGGGTTTGTCATAAATAGCTCTTATTATTTTCAGATACGTCCCATCAATTCCTAATTTATTGAGAGTTTTTAGCATGAAGGGTTGTTGAATTTTGTCAAAGGCCTTTTCTGCATCTATTGAGATAATCATGTGGTTTTTGTCTTTGGTTCTGTTTATATGCTGGATTACATTTATTGATTTGCGTATATTGAACCAGCCTTGCATCCCAGGGATGAAGCCCACTTGATCATGGTGGATAAGCTTTTTGATGTGCTGCTGGATTCTGTTTGCCAGTATCTTATTGAGGATTTTTGCATCAATGTTCATCAAGGATATTGGTCTAAAATTCTCTTTTTTTGTTGTGTCTCTGCCAGGCTTTGGTATCAGGATGATGCTGGCCTCATAAAATGAGTTAGGGAGGATTCCCTCTTTTTCTATTGATTGGAATAGTTTCAGAAGGAATGGTACCAGCTCCTCCTTGTACCTCTGGTAGAATTCGGCTGTGAACCCATCTGGTCCTGGACTTTTTTTGGTTGGTAAGCTATTGATTATTGCCACAATTTCAGCTCCTGTTATTGGTCTATTCAGAGATTCAACTTCTTCCTGGTTTAGTCTTGGGAGGGTGTATGTGTTGAGGAATTGATCCATTTCTTCTAGATTTTCTGGTTTATTTGCATAGAGGTGTTTGTAATATTCTCTGATGGTAGTTTGTATTTCTTAAGTTGATGGAAGAGTTTTCAAGCTCTCTTTTTGTAGAATCTGCAAGTGCATATTTGGAGCGCTCCGAGGCCTATGCTGGGAAATGAAATATCTTCACCTAATAACTACACAGAAGCATTCTCAGAAACTTCTCTGTGATGAGTGCATTCAACTCACAGACTTGAACGTTTCTTTTGATAGGACAGTTTTGAAACTCTCCTTTCTTAGAATCCGCAAGTGTTTATTTCGAGGGCTTTGAGGCCTATGCTGGAAAAGGAAGTATCTTCACATTACAACTACACAGAAGCATTCTCAGAAACTTCTTTGTGATGAGTGCATTCAACTCACAGACTTGAGCCTTCCTTTTGAAAGAGCAGTTTTGAAACACTCTTTTTGTAGAGTCTGCAAGTGGATATTTGGAGGGCTTTGAGGCCTATGCTGGGAAAAGAAATATCTTCACCTAAAAACTACACAGAAGCATTCTCACAAACATCTGTGTGATTAGTGCATTCAACTCACAGACTTGAACATTCCCTCTGATAGGGCAGTTTGGAAACACTCCTTTTGTAGAATCTGCAAATGTTTATAAGGAGCGCTTTGGCGCCTATGCTGGAAAAGGAAATATCTTCACATAAAAACTAGCCAGAAACATTCTCAGAAACTTCTTTGTGATGAGTGCATTCTACTCACAGACTTGAATATTCCTCTTGAGAGAGCAGTTTGGAAACACTCCTTTTGTAGTATCTGCAAGTGTCTATTTGGATCGCTTTGACGCCTATGCTGGAAAAGGAAATATCTTCACCTAAAAACTACACAGAAGCATTCTCAGAAACTTCTGTGTGATGAGTGCATTCAACTCACAGACTTGAACGTTTCTTTTGATAGGACAGTTTTGAAACACTCCTTTCGTAGAATCTGCAAGTGTTTATTTCGAGCGCTTTGAGGCCTATGCTGGAAAAGGAACTATCTTCACATTACAACTACACAGAAGCATTCTCAGAAACTTCTTTGTGATGAGTGCATTCAACTCACAGACTTGAGCCTTCCTGTTGAAAGAGCAGTTTTGAAACACTCTTTTTGTAGAGTCTGTAAGTGGATATTTGGAGGGCTTTGAGGCCTATGCTGGGAAAAGAAATATCTTCACCTAAAAACTAGGCAGAAGCATTCTCACAAACTTCTGTCTGAATAGTGCATTCAACTCACAGACTTCAACATTCCCTCTGAAAGAGCAGTTTGGAAACACTCCTTTTGTAGAATCTGCAAGTGTTTACTTGGAACGCTATGACGCTTATGCTGGAAAACGAAATATGTTCACATAAAAATTAGACAGAAGAATTCTCAGAAACTTCTTTGTGATGAGTGCATTCCACTCACAGACTTGAATATTCCTCTTGATAGAGCAGTTTGGAAACACTCCTTTTGTAGAATCTGCAAGTGTTTATTTGGATCGTTTTGACGTCTATGATGGAAAAGGAAATATCTTCAACTAAAAACTACACAGAAGCATTCTCAGAAACTTCTGTGTGATGAGTGCATTCAACTCACAGACTTGAACGTTTCTTTTGATCGGACAGTTTTGAAACACTCCTTTTGTAGAATCTGCAAGTGTTTATTTCGAGCGCTTTGAGGCCTATGCTGGAAAAGGAAGTATCTTCACATAACAACCACACAGAAGCATTCTCAGAAACTTCTTTGTGATGAGTGCATTCAACTCACAGACTTGAGCCTTTCTTTTGAAAGAGCAGTTTTGAAACACTCTTTTTGTAGAATCTGCAAGTGGATATTTGGAGCACTTTAAGGCCTTTTCTGGAAAAAGAAATAACTTCACCTAAAAACTAGACAAAAGCATTCTCACAAACATCTGTGTGATTAGTGCATTCACCTCACAGAGTTGAACATTCCCTCTGATAGGGCAGTTTGGAAGCACTCCTTTTGTAGAATCTGCAAGAATTTATTTGGAGCTCTTTGACGCCTATGCTGGAAAAGGAAATATCTTCACATAAAAACTAGCCAGAAGCATTCTCACAAACATCTGTGTGATTAGTGCATTCAACTCACAGACTTGAACATTCCCTCTGATAGAGCAGTTTCGAAACACTCCTTTTGTAGAAACTGCAAGTGTTTCTTTGGAGCGCTTTGACGCCTATGATGGAAAAGGAAATACCTTCACATAAAAACTAGACAGAAGCATTCTCAGAAACTTCTGTCTGATTAGTGCATTCAACTCACAGACTTGAACATTCCCTCTGAAAGAGCAGTTTGGATACACTCCTTTTGTAGAATCTGCAAGTGTTTACTTGGAACGCTTTGACGCTTTTGCGGGAAAAGGAAATACCTTCACAAAAAAATTAGACAGAAGAATTCTCAGAAACTTCTTTGTGATGAGTGCATTCTACTCACAGTCTTGAACATTCCTCTTGATAGAGCAGTTTGGAAACACTCCTTTTGTAGAATCTGCAAGTGTTTATTTGGATCGCTTTGACGTCTATGCTGGAAAAGGAAATATCTTCACCTAAAAACTACACAGAAGCATTCTCAGAAACTTCTGTGTGATGAGTGCATTGAACTCACAGACTTGAACGTTTCTTTTGATAGGACAGTTTTGAAACACTCCTTTTGTAGAATCTGCAAGTGTTTATTTCGAGCGTTTTGAGGCGTATGCTGGAAAAGGAAGTATCTTCATATAACAACTAAACAGAAGCATTCTCAGAAACTTCTTTGTGATGAGTGCATTCAACTCACAGACTTGAGCCTTCCTGTTGAAAGAGCGGTTTTGAAACAATCTTTTTGTAGAGTCTGCAAGTGGATATTTGGAGGGCTTTGAGGCCTATGTTGGGGAAAGATATACCTTCACCTAAAAACTAGACAGAAGCATTCTCAGAAACTTCTGTCTGATTAGTACATTCAACTCACCGACTTCATCATTCCCTCTGATAGGGCAGTTTGGAAACACTCCTTTTGTAGAATCTGCAAATGTTTATTTTGAGCGCTTTGGCGCCTATGCTGGAAAAGGAAATATCTTCACATAAAAACTAGCCAGAAACATTCTCTGAAACTTCTTTGTGATGAGTGCATTCTACTCACAGACTTGAACATTCCTCTTGAGAGAGCAGTTTGGAAACACTCCTTTTGTAGTATCTGGAAGTGCCTATTTGGATCGCTTTGACGCCTATGCTGGAAAAGGAAATATCTTCACCTAAAAACTACACAGAAGCATTCTCAGAAACTTCTGTGTGATGAGTGCATTCAACTCACAGACTTGAACGTTTCTATTGACAGGACAGTTTTGAAACACTCCTTTTGTAGAATCTGCAAGTGTTTATTTCGAGCGCTTTGAGGCCTATGCTGGAAAAGGAAGTATCTTCACATAACAACTGTACAGAAGCATTCTCAGAAACTTCTTTGTGATGAGTGCATTCAACTCACAGATTTGGGCCTTTCTTTTGAAAGAGCAGTTTTGAAACACTCTTTTTGTAGAATCTGCAAGTGGATATTTGGAGCGCTTTAAGGCCTATTCTGGGAAAAGAAATATCTTCACCTAAAAACTAGACGGAAGCATTCTCGCAAACTCCTGTGTGATTAGGGCATTCAACTCACAGACTTGAACATTCCTTTTGATAGAGCAGTTTGGAAACACTCCTTTTGTAGTATCTGCAAGTGTTTATTTCGAGCGAATTGACGCCTGTGCTGGAAAAGGAAATATCTTCACATAAAAACTAGACAGAAGAATTCTCAGAAGCATCTTTGTGATGAGTTCATTCTACTCACAGAGTTGAAGCCTCTTTTTGGTGGAAGAGTTTTCAAGCTCTCTTTTTGTAGAATCTGCAGGTGCATATTTGGAGCGCTCCGAGGCCTATGCTGGGAAATGAAATATCTTCACCTAGAAACTACACAGAAGCATTCTCAGAAACTTCTGTGTGATGAGTGCATTCAACTCACAGACTTGATCCTTCCTTTTGAAAGAGCAGTTTTGAAACACTCTTTTTGTAGAGTCTGCAAGTGGATATTTGGAGGGCTTTGAGGCCTATGCTGGGAAAAGAAGTATCTTCACCTAAAAACTAGACAGAAGCATTCTCATAAACTTCTGTCTGATTAGTACATTCAACCCACAGACTTGAACATTCCCTCTGAAAGAGCAGTTTGGAAACACTCCTTTTGTAGAATCTGCAAGTGTTTACTTGGAACGCTTTGACGCTTATGCTGGAAAAGGAAATATCCTCACATAAAAATTAGACAGAAGAATTCTCAGAAACTTCTTTGTGATGAGTGCATTCTACTCACAGACTTGAACATTCCTCTTGATAGAGCAATAGGGAAACACTCCTTTTGTAGAATCTGCAAGTGTTTATTTGGATCGCTTTGACGTCTGCGCTGGAAAAGGAAATATCTTCACCTAAAAACTACACAGAAGCATTCCCAGAAACTTCTGTGTGATGAGTGCATTCAACTCACAGACTTGAACGTTTCTTTTGATAGGACAGTTTTGAAACACGCCTTTTGTAGAATCTGCAAGTGTTTATTTCGAGCGCTTTGAGGCCTATGCTGGAAAAGGAAGTATCTTCACATAACAACTACACAGAAGCATTCTCAGAAGCTTCTTTGTGATGAGTGCATTCCACTCACAGACTTGAGCCTTTCTTCTGAAAGAGCAGTTTTGAAACACTCTTTTTGTAGTATCTGCAAGTGGATATTTGGAGCACTTTAAGGCCTTTTCTGGAAAAAGAAATATCTTCACCTAAAAACTAGACAGAAGAATTCTCACACACTTCTGTGTGATTAATGCATTCAACTCACAGACTTGAACATTCCTTTTGATAGAGCAGTTTGGAAACACACCTTTGGTAGAATCTGCAAGTGTTTATTTGGAGCGTTTTGACGCCTATGCTAGAAAAGGAAATATCTTCACATAAAAACTAGACAGAAGCATTCTCAGAAACTTCTTTGTGATGAGTGCATTCTACTCAGAGAGTTGAAGCCTCTTTTTGGTGGAAGAGTTTTCAAGCTCTCTTTTTGTAGAATCTGCAAGTGCATATTTGGAGCGCTCCGAGGCCTATGCTGGGAAATGAAATAACTTCACCTAAAAACTACACAGAAGCATTCTCGGAAACTTCTGTGTGATGAGTGCATTCAACTCACAGACTTGAACGTTTCTGTTGATAGGACAGTTTTGAAACACTCCTTTTGTAGAATCTGCATGTGTTTATTTCGAGCGCTTTGAGGCCTATGCTGGAAAAGGAAGTATCTTCACATAACAACTACACAGAAGCATTCTCAGAAACTTCTTTGGGATGAGTGCATTCAATTCACAGACTTGGGCCTTTCTTATGAAAGAGCAGTTTTGAAACAATCTTTTTGTAGAATCTGCAAGTGGATATTTGGAGCGCTTTAAGGCCTATTCTGGGAAAAGAAATATCTTCACCTAAAAACTAGACAGAAGCATTCTCACAAACTTCTGTGTGATTAGTGCATTCAACTCACAGACTTGAACATTCCTTTTGATAGAGCAGTTTGGAAACACTCCTTTTGTAGAATCTGCAAGTGTTTATTTCGAGCGAATTGACGCTTTTGCGGGAAAAGGAAATACCTTCACAAAAAAATTAGACAGAAGAATTCTCAGAAACATCTTTGTGATGAGTGCATTCTACTCACAGACTTGAACATTCCTCTTGAGAGAGCAGTTTGGAAACACTCCTTTTGTAGAATCTGCAAGTGTTTATTTGGATCGCTTTGACGTCTATGTTGGAAAAGGAAATATCTTCACCTAAAAACTACATTGAAGCATTCTCAGGAACTTCTGTGTCATGAGTGCATTCAACTCACAGACTTGAACGTTTCTTTTGATATTACAGTTTTGAAACACTCCTTTCGTAGAATCTGCAAGTGTTTATTTCGAGCGCTTTGAGGCCTATGCTGGAAAAGGAACTATCTTCACATTACAACTACACAGAAGCATTCTCAGAAACGTCTTTGTGATGAGTGCATTCAACTCACAGACTTGAGCCTTCCTTTTGAAAGAGCAGTTTTGAAACACTCTTTTTGTAGAGTCTGTAAGTGGATATTTGGAGGGCTTTGAGGCCTATGCTGGGAAAAGAAATAACTTCACCTAAAAACTAGACAGAAGCATTCTCACAAACTTCTGTCTGAATAGTGCATTCAACTCACAGACTTGAACATTCCCTCTGAAAGATCAGTTTGGAAACAGTCCTTTTGTAGAATCTGCAAGTGTTTACTTGGAACGCTATGACGCTTATGCTGGAAAAGGAAATATGTTCACATAAAAATTAGACAGAAGAATTCTCAGAAACTTCTTTGTGATGAGTGCATTCCACTCACAGACTTGAACATTCCTCTTGAGAGAGCAGTTTGGAAACACTCCTTTTGTAGAATCTGCAAGTGTTTATTTGGATCGTTTTGACGTCTATGATGGAAAAGGAAATATCTACACCTAAAAACTACACAGAAGCTTTCTCAGAAACTTCTGTGTGATGAGTGCATTCAACTCACAGACTTGAACGTTTCTTTTGATAGGACAGTTTTGAAACACTCCTTTTGTAGAATATGCAAGTGTTTATTTCGAGCGTTTTGAGGCGTATGCTGCAAAAGGAAGTATCTTCATATAACAACTAAACAGAAGCATTCTCAGAAACTTCTTTGTGATGAGTGCATTCAACTCACAGACTTGAGCCTTCCTGTTGAAAGAGCAGTTTTGAAACAATCTTTTTGTAGAGTCTGCAAGTGGATATTTGGAGGGCTTTGAGGCCTATGTTGGGGAAAGATATATCTTCACCTAAAAACTAGACAGAAGCATTCTCAGAAACTTCTGTCTGATTAGTGCATTTAACTCACCGACTTCAACATTCCCTCTGAATAGGCAGTTTGGAAACACTCCTTTTGTAGAATCTGCAAGTGTTTATTTGGAGCGCTTTGGCGCCTATGCTGGAAAAGGAAATATCTTCACATAAAAACTAGCCAGAAACATTCTCTGAAACTTCTTTGTGATGAGTGCATTCTACTCACAGACTTGAACATTCCTCTTGAGAGAGCAGTTTGGAAACACTCCTTTTGTAGTATCTGCAAGTGCCTATTTGGATCGCTTTGACGCCTATGCTGGAAAAGGAAATATCTTCACCTGAAAACTACACAGAAGCATTCTCAGAAACTTCTGTGTGATGAGTGCATTCAACTCACAGACTTGAACGTTTCTTTTGATAGGACAGTTTTGAAACACGCCTTTTGTAGAATCTGCAAGTGTTTATTTCGAGCGCTTTGAGGCCTATGCTGGAAAAGGAAGTATCTTCACATAACAACTGCACAGAAGCATTCTCAGAAGCTTCTTTGTGATGAGTGCATTCAAATCACAGACTTGAGCCTTTCTTCTGAAAGAGCAGTTTTGAAACACTCTTTTTGTAGTATCTGCAAGTGGATATTTGGAGCAATTTAAGGCCTTTTCTGGAAAAAGAAATATCTTCACCTAAAAACTAGACAGAAGAATTCTCACACATTTCTGTGTGATTAGTGCATTCAACTCACAGACTTGAACATTCCTTTTGATAGAGCAGTTTGGAAACACTCCTTTTGTAGAATCTGCAAGTGTTTATTTGGAGCGCTTTGACGCCTATGCTGGAAAAGGAAATATCTTCACATAAAAACTAGACAGAATCATTCTCAGAAACATCTGTGTGATTAGTGCATTCAACCCACGGACTTGAACATTCCGTCTGATAGGGCAGTTTGGAAACACTCCTTTTGTAGAATCTGCAAGTGTTTATCAGGAGCGCTTTGGCGCCTATGCTGGAAAAGGAAATATCTTCACATAAAAACTAGCCAGAAACATTCTCAGAAACTTCTTTGTGATGAGTGCATTCTACTCACAGACTTGAACATTCCTCTTGAGAGAGCAGTTTGGAAACACTCCTTTTGTAGTATCTGCAAGTGTCTATTTGGATCGCTTTGACGCCTATGCTGGAAAAGGAAACATCTTCACCTAAAAACTACACAGAAACATTCTCACAAACCTCTGTGTGATGAGTGCATTCAACTCACAGACTTGAACGTTTCTATTCATAGGACAGTTTTGAAACACTCCTTTTGTAGAATCTGCAAGTGTTTATTTCGAGCGCTTTGAGGCCTATGCTGGAAAAGGAAGTAGCTTCACATAACAACTACACAGAAGCATTCTCAGAAACTTCTTTCTGATGAGTGCATTCAACTCACAGACTTGGGACTTTCTTTTGAAAGAGCAGTTTTGAAACACTCTTTTTGTAGAATCTGCAAGTGGATATTTGGAGGGCTTTAAGGCCTATTCTGGGAAAAGAAATATCTTCTCCTAAAAACTAGACAGAAGCATTCTCAAAAACTTCTGTGTGATTAGTGCATTCAACTCACAGACTTGAACATTCCTTTTGATAGAGCAGTTTGGAAACACTCCTTTTGTAGAATCTGCAAGTGTTTATTTCAAGCGAATTGACGCCTGTCCTGGAAAAGGAAATATCTTCACATAAAAACTAGACAGAAGAATTCTCAGAAGCATCTTTGTGATGAGTGCATTCTACTCACAGAGTTGAAGCCTCTTTTTGGTGGAAGAGTTTTCAAGCTCTCTTTTTGTAGAATCTGCAGGTGCATATTTGGAGCGATCCTAGGCCTAGGCTGGGAAATGAAATATCTTCACCTAGAAACTACACAGAAGCATTCTCAGAAACTTCTGTGTGATGAGTGCATTCAACTCACAGACTTGATCCTTCCTTTTGAAAGAGCAGTTTTGAAACACTCTTTTTGTAGAGTCTGCAAGTGGATATTTGGAGGGCTTTGAGGCCTATGCTGGGAAAAGAAATATCTTCACCTAAAAACTAGCCAGAAACATTCTCAGAAACTTCTTTGTGATGAGTGCATTCTACTCACAGTCTTGAACATTCCTCTTGATAGAGCAATAGGGAAACACTCGTTTTGTAGTATCTGCAAGTGTTTATTTGGATCGCTTTGACGTCTATGCTGGAAAAGGAAATATCTTCACCTAAAATCTACACAGAAGCATTCTCAGAAACTTCTGTGTGATGAGTGCATTCAACTCACAAACTTGAAAGTTTCTTTTAATAGGACAATTTTGAAACACGCCTTTTGTAGAATCTGCAAGTGTTTATTTCGAGCGCTTTGAGGCCTCCGCTGGAAAAGGAAGTATCTTCACATAACAACTACACAGAAGCATTCTCAGAAGCTTCTTTTTGATGAGTGCTTTCAACTCACAGACTTGAGCCTTTCTTCTGAAAGAGCAGTTTTGAAACACTCTTTTTGTAGTATCTGCAAGTGGATATTTGGAGCACTTTAAGGCCTTTTCTGGAAAAAGAAATATCTTCACCTAAAAACTAGACAAAAGAATTCTCACACACTTCTGTGTGATTAGTGCATTCAACTCACAGACTTGAACATTCCTTTTGATAGAGCACTTTGGAAACACTCCTTTTGTAGAATCTGCAAATGTTTATTTGGAGCGCTTTGATGCCTAGGCTGGAAAAGGAAATATCTTCACATAAAAACTAGACAGAAGCATTCTCAGAAACTTCTTTGTGATGAGTGCATTCTACTCAGAGAGTTGAAGCCTCTTTTTGGTGGAACAGTTTTCAAGCTCTCTTTTTGTAGAATCTCCAAGTGCATATTTGGAGCGCTCCGAGACCTATGCTGGGAAATGAAATAACTTCACCTATAAACTACACAGAAGCATTCTCAGAAACTTCTGTGTCATGAGTGCATTCAACTCACAGACTTGAACGTTTCGTTTGATAGGAAAGTTTTGAAACGATCCTTTCGTAGAATCTGCAAGTGTTTATTTCGAGCGCTTTGAGGAATATGCTGGAAAAGGAAGTATCTTCACATAACAACTACACAGAAGCATTCTCGGAAACTTCTTTGTGATGAGTGCATTCAACTCACAGACTTGAGCCTTCCTTTTGAAAGAGCAGTTTTGAAACACTCTTTTTGTATAGTCTGCAAGTGGATATTTGGAGGGCTTTGAGGCCTATGCGGGGAAAAGAAATATCTTCACCTAAAAACTAGACAGAAGCATTCTCACAAACATCTGTGCTTTTAGTGCATTCAACTCACAGACTTGAACATTCCCTCTGATAGGGCAGTTTGGAAACACTCCTTTTGTAGAATCTGCAATTGTTTATTAGGAGCGCTTTGGCGCCTATGCTGGATAAGGAAATAACTTCACATAAAAACTAGCCAGAAACATTCTCAGAAACTTCTTTGTGATGAGTGCATTCTACTCACAGACTTGAACATTCCTCTTGAGAGAGCAGTTTGGAAACACTCCTTTTGTAGTATCTGCAAGTGTCTATTTGGATCGCTTTGACGCCTATGCTGGAAAAGGAAATATCTTCACCTAAAAACTACACAGAAACATTCTCAGAAACATCTGTGTGATGAGTGCATTCAACTCACAGACTTGAAAGTTTCTATTGATAGTACAGTTTTGAAACACTCCTTTTGTAGAATCTGCAAGTGTTTATTTCGAGCGCTTTGAGGCCTAGCTGGAAAAGGAAGTATCTTCACATAACAACTACACAGAAGCATTCTCAGAAACTTCTTTGTGATGAGTGCATTCAACTCAGAGACTTGGGACTTTCTTTTGAAAGAGCAGTTTTGAAACACTCTTTTTGTAGAATCTGCAAGTGGATATTTGGAGGGCTTTAAGGCCTATTCTGGGAAAAGAAATATCTTCACCTAAAAACTAGACAGAAGCATTCTCACAAACTTCTGTGTGATTAGTGCATTCAACTCACAGACTTGAACATTCCTTTTGATAGAGCAGTTTGGAAACACTCCTTTTGTAGAATCTGCAAGTGTTTCTTTCGAGCGAATTGACGCCCGTGCTGGAAAAGGAAGTATCTTCACATAAAAACTAGACAGAATCATTCTCAGAAGCATCTTTGTGATGAGTGCATTCTACTCACAGAGTTGAAGCCTCTTTTTGGTGGAAGAGTTTTCAAGCTCTCTTTTTGTAGAATCTGCAAGTGCATATTTGGAGCGCTCCGAGGCCTATGCTGGGAAATGAAATATCTTCACCTAAAAACTACACAGAAGCATTCTCAGAAACTTCTGTGTGATGAGTGCATTCAACTCACAGACTTGATCCTTCCTTTTGAAAGAGCAGTTTTGAAACACTCTTTTTGTACTGTCTGCAAGTGGATATTTGGAGGGCTTTGAGGCCTATGCTGGGAAAAGAAATATCTTCACCTAAAAACTAGACAGAAGCATTCTCATAAACTTCTGTCTGATTAGTGCATTCAACTCACAGACTTGAACATTCCCTCTGAAAAAGCAGTTTGGAAACACTGCTTTTTTAGAATCTGCAAGTGTTTACTTGGAACGCTTTGACGCTTATGCTGGAAAAGGAAATATCCTCACATCAAAATTAGACAGAAGAATTCTGAGAAACTTCTTTGTGATGAGTGCATTCTACTCACAGACTTGAACATTCCTCTTGACAGAGCAATAGGAAAACACTCCTTTTGTAGAATCTGCAAGTGTTTATTTGGATCGCTTTGACGTCTACGCTGGAAAAGGAAATATCTTCACCTAAAAACTACACAGAAGCATTCTCAGAAACTTCTGTGTGATGAGTGCATTCAACTCACAGACTTGAACGTTTCTTTTGATAGGAGAGTTTTGAAACACGCCTTTTGTAGAATCTGCAAGTGTTTATTTCGAGCGCTTTGAGGCCTCTGCTGGAAAAGGAAGTATCTTCACATAACAACTACACAGAAGCATTCTCAGAAACTTCTTTGTGATGAGTGCATTCAACTCACCGACTTGAGCCTTCCTTTTGAAAGAGCAGTTTTGAAACACTCTTTTTGTAGAGTCTGCAAGTGAATATTTATAGGGCTTTGAGGCCTATGCTGGGAAAAGAAATATCTTCACCTAAAAACAAGACAGAAGCATTCTCACAAACATCTGTGTGATTAGTGCATTCAACTCACAGACTTGAACATTCCCTCTGATAGGGCAGTTTGGAAACACTCCTTTTGTGGAATCTGCAAGTGCTTATTTGGAGCGCTTTGGCGCCTATGCTGGAAAAGGAAATACCTTCACATAAAAACTAGCCAGAAACATTCTCAGAAACTTCTTTGTGATGAGTGCATTCTACTCACAGACTTGAACATTCCTCTTGAGAGAGCAGTTTGGAAACACTCCTTTTGTAGTATCTGCAAGTGTCTATTTTGATCGCTTTGAAGCCTATGCTGGAGAAGGAAATATCTTCACCTAAAAACTACACAGAAGCATTCTCGGAAACTTCTGTGTGATGAGTGCATTCAACTCACAGACTTGAACGTTTCTATTGATAGGACAGTTTTGAAACACTCCTTTTGTAGAATCTGCAAGTGTTTATTTCGAGCGCTTTGAGGCCCATGCTGGAAAAGGAAGTATCTTCACATAACAACTACACAGAAGCATTCTCAGAAACTTCTTCGGGATGAGTGCATTCAATTCACAGACTTGGGCATTTCTTATGAAAGAGCAGTTTGGAAACAATCTTTTTGTAGAATCTGCAAGTGGATATTTGGAGCGCTTTAAGGCCTATTCTGGGAAAAGAAATATCTTCACCTAAAAACTAGACAGAAGCATTCTCACAAACTTCTGTGTGATTAGTGCATTCAACTCACAGACTTGAACATTCCTTTTGATAGAGCAGTTTGGAAGCACTCCTTTTGTAGAATCTGCAAGTGTTTATTTCGAGCGAATAGACGCCTATGCTGGAAATGGAAATATCTTCACATAAAAATTAGAGAGAAGAATTCTCAGAAACATCTTTGTGATGAGTGCATTCTACTAACAGAGTTGAAGCCTCTTTTTGATGGAAGAGTTTTCAAGCTCTCTTTTTGTAGAATCTGCAAGAGCATATTTGGAGCGCTCCGAGGCCTAGGCTGGGAAATGAAATATCTTCACCTAAAAACTACACAGAAGCATTCTCAGAAACTTCTGTATGATGAGTGCATTCAACTCACAGACTTGAACGTTTCTTTTGATAGGACAGTTTTGAAACACTCCTTTTGTAGAATCTGCAAGTGTTTATTTCGAGCGCTTTGAGGCCTACGCTGGAAAAGGAAGTATCTTCACATAACAACTACACAGAAGCCTTCTCAGAAACTTCTTTATGATGAGTGCATTCAACTCACAGACTTGAGCCTTCCTTTTGAAAGAGCAGTTTTGAAACCCTCTTTTTGTAGAGTCTGCAAGTGGATATTTGGAGGGCTTTGAGGCCTTTTCTGGAAAAAGAAATATCTTCACCTAAAAACTAGACAGAAGAATTCTCACAAACTTCTGTGTGATTAGGGCATTCAAATCACAGACTTGAACATTCCTTTTGATAGAGCAGTTGGGAAACACTCCTTTTGTAGAATCTGCAAGTGTTTATTTGGAGCGCTTTGGCGCCTATGATGGAAAAGGAAATAACTTCACATAAAAACTAGCCAGAAACATTCTCAGAAACTTCTTTGTGATGAGTGCATTCTACTCACAGACTTGAACATTCCTCTTGAGAGAGCAGTTTGGAAACACTCCTTTTGTAGTATCTGCAAGTGTCTATTTTGATCGCTTTGAAGCCTATGCTGGAGAAGGAAATATCTTCACCTAAAAACTACACAGAAGCATTCTCAGAAACTTCTGTGTGATGAGGGCATTCAACTCACAGACTTGGGCCTTTCTTATGAAAGAGCAGTTTTGAAACACTCCTTTTGTAGAATCTGCAAGTGTTTACTTGGAACGCTTTGACGCTTATGCTGGAAAAGGAAATATTCTCACATAAAAATTAGAAAGAAGAATTCTCAGAAACTTCTTTGTGATGAGTGCATTCTACTCACAGACTTGAACATTCCTCTTGACAGAGCAATAGGGAAACACTCCTTTTTTAGAAACTGCAAGTGTTTTTTGGATCGCTTTGACGTCTATGCTGGAAAAGGTAATATCTTCACCTAAAAACTACACAGAAGCATTCTCAGAAACTTCTGTGTGATGAGTGCATTCACCTCACAGACTTGAACGTTTCTTTTGATAGGACAGTTTTGAAACACTCCTTTTGTACAATCTGCAAGTGTTTATTTCGAGCGCTTTGAGGCCTATGCTGGAAAAGGAAGTATCTTCACATAACAACTACACAGAAGCATTCTCAGAAACTTCTTTGTGATGAGTGCATTCCACTCACAGACCTGAGCCTTTCTTTTGAAAGAGCAGTTTTGAAACACTCTTTTTGTAGTATCTGCAAGTGGATATTTGGAGCACTTTAAGGCCTTTTCTGGAAAAAGAAATATCTTCACCTAAAAACTACACAGAAGAATTCTCACACACTTCTGTGTGATTAATGCATTCAACTCACAGACTTGAACATTCCTTTTGATAGAGCAGTTTGGAAACACTCCTTTGGTAGAATGTGCAAGTGTTTATTTCGAGCGAATTGACTCCTATGCTGGAAATGGAAATATCTTCACATAAAAATTAGACAGAAGAATTCTCAGAAACATCTTTGTGATGAGTGCATTCTACTCACAGAGTTGAAGCCTCTTTTTGATGGAAGAGTTTTCAAGCTCTCTTTTTGTAGAATCTGCAAGTGCATGTTTGGATCGCTCCGAGGCCTATGCTGGGAAATGAAATATCTTCACCTAAAAACTACACAGAAGCATTCTCAGAAACTTCTGTGTGATGAGTGCATTCAACTCACAGACTTGATCCTTCCTTTTGAAAGAGCAGTTTTGAAACACTCTTTTTGTAGAGTCTGCAAGTGGATATTTGGAGGGCTTTGAGGCCTATGCTGGGAAAAGAAATATCTTCACCTAAAAACTAGACAGAAGCATTCTCACAAACATCTGTGTGATTAGTGCATTCAACTCACAGACTTGAACATTCCCTCTGAAAGAGCAGTTTGGAAACACTCCTTTTGTAGAATCTGCAAGTGTTTACTTGGAACGCTTTGAAGCTTTTGCGGGAAAAGGAAATATCTTCACCTAAAAATTAGACAGAAGAATTCTCAGAAACTTCTTTGTGATGAGTGCATTCTACTCACAGACTTGAACATTCCTCTTGAGAGAGCAGTTTGGAAACACTCCTTTTGTAGAATCTGCAAGTGTTTATTTGGATCGCATTGACGTCTATGTTGGAAAAGGAAATATCTTCACCTAAAAACTACACCGAAGCATTCTCAGAAACTTCTGTGTGATGAGTACATTCAACTCACCGACTTGAACGTTTCTTTTGATAGGACAGTATTGAAACACTCCTTTCGTAGAATCTGCAAGTGTTTATTTCGAGCGCTTTGAGGCCTATGCTGAAAAGGAACTATCTTCACATTACAACTACACAGAAGCATTCTCAGAAACTTCTTTGTGATGAGTGCATTCAACTCACAGACTTGAGCCTTCCTTTTGAAAGAGCAGATTTGAAACACTCTTTTTGTAGAGGCTGCAAGTGGATATTTGGAGGGCTTTGAGGCCTATGCTGGGAAAAGAAATACCTTCACCTAAAAACTAGGCAGAAGCATTCTCACAAACTTCTGTCTGAATAGTGCATTCAACTCACAGACTTCAACATTCCCTCTGAAAGAGCAGTTTGGAAACACTCCTTTTGTAGAATCTGCAAGTGTTTACTTGGAACGCTATGACGCTTATGCTGGAAAACGAAATATGTTCACATAAAAATTAGACAGAAGAATTCTCAGAAACTTCTTTGTGATGAGTGCATTCCACTCACAGACTTGAACATTCCTCTTGATAGAGCAGTTTGGAAACACTCCTTTTGTAGAATCTGCAAGTGTTTATTTGGATCGTTTTGACGTCTATGATGGAAAAGGAAATATCTTCACCTAAAAACTACACAGAAGCATTCTCAGAAACTTCTGTGTGATGAGTGCATTCAACTCACAGACTTGAACGTTTCTTTGATCGGACAGTTTTGAAACACTCCTTTTGTAGAATCTGCAAGTGTTTATTTCGAGCGCTTTGAGGCCTATGCTGGAAAAGGAAGTATCTTCACATAACAACCACACAGAAGCATTCTCAGAAACTTCTTTGTGATGAGTGCATTCAACTCACAGACTTGAGCCTTTCTTTTGAAAGAGCACTTTTGAAACACTCTTTTTGTAGAATCTGCAAGTGGATATTTGGAGCACTTTAAGGCCTTTTCTGGAAAAAGAAATAACTTCACCTAAAAACTAGACAAAAGCATTCTCACAAACATCTGTGTGATTAGTGTATTCACCTCACAGAGTTGAACATTCCCTCTGATAGGGCAGTTTGGAAGCACTCCTTTTGTAGAATCTGCAAGAATTTATTTGGAGCTCTTTGACGCCTATGCTGGAAAAGGAAATATCTTCACATAAAAACTAGCCAGAAGCATTCTCACAAACATCTGTGTGATTAGTGCATTCAACTCACAGACTTGAACATTCCCTCTGATAGAGCAGTTTTGAAACACTCCTTTTGTAGAAACTGCAAGTGTTTCTTTGGAGCGCTTTGACGCCTATGATGGAAAAGGAAATATCTTCACATAAAAACTAGACAGAAGCATTCTCAGAAACATCTGTCTGATTAGTGCATTCAACTCACAGACTTGAACATTCCCTCTGAAAGAGCAGTTTGGATACACTCCTTTTGTAGAATCTGCAAGTGTTTACTTGGAACGCTATGACGCTTATGCTGGAAAAGGAAATATGTTCACATAAAAATTAGACAGAAGAATTCTCAGAAACTTCTTTGTGATGAGTGCATTCCACTCACAGACTTGAACATTCCTCTTGAGAGAGCAGTTTGGAAACACTCCTTTTGTAGAATCTGCAAGTGTTTATTTGGATCGTTTTGACGTCTATGATGGAAAAGGAAATATCTACACCTAAAAACTACACAGAAGCTTTCTCAGAAACTTCTGTGTGATGAGTGCATTCAACTCACAGACTTGAACGTTTCTTTTGATAGGACAGTTTTGAAACACTCCTTTTGTAGAATATGCAAGTGTTTATTTCGAGCGTTTTGAGGCGTATGCTGCAAAAGGAAGTATCTTCATATAACAACTAAACAGAAGCATTCTCAGAAACTTCTTTGTGATGAGTGCATTCAACTCACAGACTTGAGCCTTCCTGTTGAAAGAGCAGTTTTGAAACAATCTTTTTGTAGAGTCTGCAAGTGGATATTTGGAGGGCTTTGAGGCCTATGTTGGGGAAAGATATATCTTCACCTAAAAACTAGACAGAAGCATTCTCAGAAACTTCTGTCTGATTAGTGCATTTAACTCACCGACTTCAACATTCCCTCTGAATAGGCAGTTTGGAAACACTCCTTTTGTAGAATCTGCAAGTGTTTATTTGGAGCGCTTTGGCGCCTATGCTGGAAAAGGAAATATCTTCACATAAAAACTAGCCAGAAACATTCTCTGAAACTTCTTTGTGATGAGTGCATTCTACTCACAGACTTGAACATTCCTCTTGAGAGAGCAGTTTGGAAACACTCCTTTTGTAGTATCTGCAAGTGCCTATTTGGATCGCTTTGACGCCTATGCTGGAAAAGGAAATATCTTCACCTGAAAACTACACAGAAGCATTCTCAGAAACTTCTGTGTGATGAGTGCATTCAACTCACAGACTTGAACGTTTCTTTTGATAGGACAGTTTTGAAACACGCCTTTTGTAGAATCTGCAAGTGTTTATTTCGAGCGCTTTGAGGCCTATGCTGGAAAAGGAAGTATCTTCACATAACAACTGCACAGAAGCATTCTCAGAAGCTTCTTTGTGATGAGTGCATTCAAATCACAGACTTGAGCCTTTCTTCTGAAAGAGCAGTTTTGAAACACTCTTTTTGTAGTATCTGCAAGTGGATATTTGGAGCAATTTAAGGCCTTTTCTGGAAAAAGAAATATCTTCACCTAAAAACTAGACAGAAGAATTCTCACACATTTCTGTGTGATTAGTGCATTCAACTCACAGACTTGAACATTCCTTTTGATAGAGCAGTTTGGAAACACTCCTTTTGTAGAATCTGCAAGTGTTTATTTGGAGCGCTTTGACGCCTATGCTGGAAAAGGAAATATCTTCACATAAAAACTAGACAGAATCATTCTCAGAAACATCTGTGTGATTAGTGCATTCAACCCACGGACTTGAACATTCCGTCTGATAGGGCAGTTTGGAAACACTCCTTTTGTAGAATCTGCAAGTGTTTATCAGGAGCGCTTTGGCGCCTATGCTGGAAAAGGAAATATCTTCACATAAAAACTAGCCAGAAACATTCTCAGAAACTTCTTTGTGATGAGTGCATTCTACTCACAGACTTGAACATTCCTCTTGAGAGAGCAGTTTGGAAACACTCCTTTTGTAGTATCTGCAAGTGTCTATTTGGATCGCTTTGACGCCTATGCTGGAAAAGGAAACATCTTCACCTAAAAACTACACAGAAACATTCTCACAAACCTCTGTGTGATGAGTGCATTCAACTCACAGACTTGAACGTTTCTATTCATAGGACAGTTTTGAAACACTCCTTTTGTAGAATCTGCAAGTGTTTATTTCGAGCGCTTTGAGGCCTATGCTGGAAAAGGAAGTAGCTTCACATAACAACTACACAGAAGCATTCTCAGAAACTTCTTTCTGATGAGTGCATTCAACTCACAGACTTGGGACTTTCTTTTGAAAGAGCAGTTTTGAAACACTCTTTTTGTAGAATCTGCAAGTGGATATTTGGAGGGCTTTAAGGCCTATTCTGGGAAAAGAAATATCTTCTCCTAAAAACTAGACAGAAGCATTCTCAAAAACTTCTGTGTGATTAGTGCATTCAACTCACAGACTTGAACATTCCTTTTGATAGAGCAGTTTGGAAACACTCCTTTTGTAGAATCTGCAAGTGTTTATTTCAAGCGAATTGACGCCTGTCCTGGAAAAGGAAATATCTTCACATAAAAACTAGACAGAAGAATTCTCAGAAGCATCTTTGTGATGAGTGCATTCTACTCACAGAGTTGAAGCCTCTTTTTGGTGGAAGAGTTTTCAAGCTCTCTTTTTGTAGAATCTGCAGGTGCATATTTGGAGCGATCCTAGGCCTAGGCTAGGAAATGAAATATCTTCACCTAGAAACTACACAGAAGCATTCTCAGAAACTTCTGTGTGATGAGTGCATTCAACTCACAGACTTGATCCTTCCTTTTGAAAGAGCAGTTTTGAAACACTCTTTTTGTAGAGTCTGCAAGTGGATATTTGGAGGGCTTTGAGGCCTATGCTGGGAAAAGAAATATCTTCACCTAAAAACTAGCCAGAAACATTCTCAGAAACTTCTTTGTGATGAGTGCATTCTACTCACAGTCTTGAACATTCCTCTTGATAGAGCAATAGGGAAACACTCGTTTTGTAGTATCTGCAAGTGTTTATTTGGATCGCTTTGACGTCTATGCTGGAAAAGGAAATATCTTCACCTAAAATCTACACAGAAGCATTCTCAGAAACTTCTGTGTGATGAGTGCATTCAACTCACAAACTTGAAAGTTTCTTTTAATAGGACAATTTTGAAACACGCCTTTTGTAGAATCTGCAAGTGTTTATTTCGAGCGCTTTGAGGCCTCCGCTGGAAAAGGAAGTATCTTCACATAACAACTACACAGAAGCATTCTCAGAAGCTTCTTTTTGATGAGTGCTTTCAACTCACAGACTTGAGCCTTTCTTCTGAAAGAGCAGTTTTGAAACACTCTTTTTGTAGTATCTGCAAGTGGATATTTGGAGCACTTTAAGGCCTTTTCTGGAAAAAGAAATATCTTCACCTAAAAACTAGACAAAAGAATTCTCACACACTTCTGTGTGATTAGTGCATTCAACTCACAGACTTGAACATTCCTTTTGATAGAGCACTTTGGAAACACTCCTTTTGTAGAATCTGCAAATGTTTATTTGGAGCGCTTTGATGCCTAGGCTAGAAAAGGAAATATCTTCACATAAAAACTAGACAGAAGCATTCTCAGAAACTTCTTTGTGATGAGTGCATTCTACTCAGAGAGTTGAAGCCTCTTTTTGGTGGAACAGTTTTCAAGCTCTCTTTTTGTAGAATCTCCAAGTGCATATTTGGAGCGCTCCGAGACCTATGCTGGGAAATGAAATAACTTCACCTATAAACTACACAGAAGCATTCTCAGAAACTTCTGTGTCATGAGTGCATTCAACTCACAGACTTGAACGTTTCGTTTGATAGGAAAGTTTTGAAACGATCCTTTCGTAGAATCTGCAAGTGTTTATTTCGAGCGCTTTGAGGAATATGCTGGAAAAGGAAGTATCTTCACATAACAACTACACAGAAGCATTCTCGGAAACTTCTTTGTGATGAGTGCATTCAACTCACAGACTTGAGCCTTCCTTTTGAAAGAGCAGTTTTGAAACACTCTTTTTGTATAGTCTGCAAGTGGATATTTGGAGGGCTTTGAGGCCTATGCGGGGAAAAGAAATATCTTCACCTAAAAACTAGACAGAAGCATTCTCACAAACATCTGTGCTTTTAGTGCATTCAACTCACAGACTTGAACATTCCCTCTGATAGGGCAGTTTGGAAACACTCCTTTTGTAGAATCTGCAATTGTTTATTAGGAGCGCTTTGGCGCCTATGCTGGATAAGGAAATAACTTCACATAAAAACTAGCCAGAAACATTCTCAGAAACTTCTTTGTGATGAGTGCATTCTACTCACAGACTTGAACATTCCTCTTGAGAGAGCAGTTTGGAAACACTCCTTTTGTAGTATCTGCAAGTGTCTATTTGGATCGCTTGGACGCCTATGCTGGAAAAGGAAATATCTTCACCTAAAAACTACACAGAAACATTCTCAGAAACATCTGTGTGATGAGTGCATTCAACTCACAGACTTGAAAGTTTCTATTGATAGTACAGTTTTGAAACACTCCTTTTGTAGAATCTGCAAGTGTTTATTTCGAGCGCTTTGAGGCCTAGCTGGAAAAGGAAGTATCTTCACATAACAACTACACAGAAGCATTCTCAGAAACTTCTTTGTGATGAGTGCATTCAGCTCAGAGACTTGGGACTTTCTTTTGAAAGAGCAGTTTTGAAACACTCTTTTTGTAGAATCTGCAAGTGGATATTTGGAGGGCTTTAAGGCCTATTCTGGGAAAAGAAATATCTTCACCTAAAAACTAGACAGAAGCATTCTCACAAACTTCTGTGTGATTAGTGCATTCAACTCACAGACTTGAACATTCCTTTTGATAGAGCAGTTTGGAAACACTCCTTTTGTAGAATCTGCAAGTGTTTCTTTCGAGCGAATTGACGCCCGTGCTGGAAAAGGAAGTATCTTCACATAAAAACTAGACAGAATCATTCTCAGAAGCATCTTTGTGATGAGTGCATTCTACTCACAGAGTTGAAGCCTCTTTTTGGTGGAAGAGTTTTCAAGCTCTCTTTTTGTAGAATCTGCAAGTGCATATTTGGAGCGCTCCGAGGCCTATGCTGGGAAATGAAATATCTTCACCTAAAAACTACACAGAAGCATTCTCAGAAACTTCTGTGTGATGAGTGCATTCAACTCACAGACTTGATCCTTCCTTTTGAAAGAGCAGTTTTGAAACACTCTTTTTGTACTGTCTGCAAGTGGATATTTGGAGGGCTTTGAGGCCTATGCTGGGAAAAGAAATATCTTCACCTAAAAACTAGACAGAAGCATTCTCATAAACTTCTGTCTGATTAGTGCATTCAACTCACAGACTTGAACATTCCCTCTGAAAAAGCAGTTTGGAAACACTGCTTTTTTAGAATCTGCAAGTGTTTACTTGGAACGCTTTGACGCTTATGCTGGAAAAGGAAATATCCTCACATCAAAATTAGACAGAAGAATTCTGAGAAACTTCTTTGTGATGAGTGCATTCTACTCACAGACTTGAACATTCCTCTTGACAGAGCAATAGGAAAACACTCCTTTTGTAGAATCTGCAAGTGTTTATTTGGATCGCTTTGACGTCTACGCTGGAAAAGGAAATATCTTCACCTAAAAACTACACAGAAGCATTCTCAGAAACTTCTGTGTGATGAGTGCATTCAACTCACAGACTTGAACGTTTCTTTTGATAGGAGAGTTTTGAAACACGCCTTTTGTAGAATCTGCAAGTGTTTATTTCGAGCGCTTTGAGGCCTCTGCTGGAAAAGGAAGTATCTTCACATAACAACTACACAGAAGCATTCTCAGAAACTTCTTTGTGATGAGTGCATTCAACTCACCGACTTGAGCCTTCCTTTTGAAAGAGCAGTTTTGAAACACTCTTTTTGTAGAGTCTGCAAGTGAATATTTATAGGGCTTTGAGGCCTATGCTGGGAAAAGAAATATCTTCACCTAAAAACAAGACAGAAGCATTCTCACAAACATCTGTGTGATTAGTGCATTCAACTCACAGACTTGAACATTCCCTCTGATAGGGCAGTTTGGAAACACTCCTTTTGTGGAATCTGCAAGTGCTTATTTGGAGCGCTTTGGCGCCTATGCTGGAAAAGGAAATACCTTCACATAAAAACTAGCCAGAAACATTCTCAGAAACTTCTTTGTGATGAGTGCATTCTACTCACAGACTTGAACATTCCTCTTGAGAGAGCAGTTTGGAAACACTCCTTTTGTAGTATCTGCAAGTGTCTATTTTGATCGCTTTGAAGCCTATGCTGGAGAAGGAAATATCTTCACCTAAAAACTACACAGAAGCATTCTCGGAAACTTCTGTGTGATGAGTGCATTCAACTCACAGACTTGAACGTTTCTATTGATAGGACAGTTTTGAAACACTCCTTTTGTAGAATCTGCAAGTGTTTATTTCGAGCGCTTTGAGGCCCATGCTGGAAAAGGAAGTATCTTCACATAACAACTACACAGAAGCATTCTCAGAAACTTCTTCGGGATGAGTGCATTCAATTCACAGACTTGGGCATTTCTTATGAAAGAGCAGTTTGGAAACAATCTTTTTGTAGAATCTGCAAGTGGATATTTGGAGCGCTTTAAGGCCTATTCTGGGAAAAGAAATATCTTCACCTAAAAACTAGACAGAAGCATTCTCACAAACTTCTGTGTGATTAGTGCATTCAACTCACAGACTTGAACATTCCTTTTGATAGAGCAGTTTGGAAGCACTCCTTTTGTAGAATCTGCAAGTGTTTATTTCGAGCGAATAGACGCCTATGCTGGAAATGGAAATATCTTCACATAAAAATTAGAGAGAAGAATTCTCAGAAACATCTTTGTGATGAGTGCATTCTACTAACAGAGTTGAAGCCTCTTTTTGATGGAAGAGTTTTCAAGCTCTCTTTTTGTAGAATCTGCAAGAGCATATTTGGAGCGCTCCGAGGCCTAGGCTGGGAAATGAAATATCTTCACCTAAAAACTACACAGAAGCATTCTCAGAAACTTCTGTATGATGAGTGCATTCAACTCACAGACTTGAACGTTTCTTTTGATAGGACAGTTTTGAAACACTCCTTTTGTAGAATCTGCAAGTGTTTATTTCGAGCGCTTTGAGGCCTACGCTGGAAAAGGAAGTATCTTCACATAACAACTACACAGAAGCCTTCTCAGAAACTTCTTTATGATGAGTGCATTCAACTCACAGACTTGAGCCTTCCTTTTGAAAGAGCAGTTTTGAAACCCTCTTTTTGTAGAGTCTGCAAGTGGATATTTGGAGGGCTTTGAGGCCTTTTCTGGAAAAAGAAATATCTTCACCTAAAAACTAGACAGAAGAATTCTCACAAACTTCTGTGTGATTAGGGCATTCAAATCACAGACTTGAACATTCCTTTTGATAGAGCAGTTGGGAAACACTCCTTTTGTAGAATCTGCAAGTGTTTATTTGGAGCGCTTTGGCGCCTATGATGGAAAAGGAAATAACTTCACATAAAAACTAGCCAGAAACATTCTCAGAAACTTCTTTGTGATGAGTGCATTCTACTCACAGACTTGAACATTCCTCTTGAGAGAGCAGTTTGGAAACACTCCTTTTGTAGTATCTGCAAGTGTCTATTTTGATCGCTTTGAAGCCTATGCTGGAGAAGGAAATATCTTCACCTAAAAACTACACAGAAGCATTCTCAGAAACTTCTGTGTGATGAGGGCATTCAACTCACAGACTTGGGCCTTTCTTATGAAAGAGCAGTTTTGAAACACTCCTTTTGTAGAATCTGCAAGTGTTTACTTGGAACGCTTTGACGCTTATGCTGGAAAAGGAAATATTCTCACATAAAAATTAGAAAGAAGAATTCTCAGAAACTTCTTTGTGATGAGTGCATTCTACTCACAGACTTGAACATTCCTCTTGACAGAGCAATAGGGAAACACTCCTTTTTTAGAAACTGCAAGTGTTTTTTGGATCGCTTTGACGTCTATGCTGGAAAAGGTAATATCTTCACCTAAAAACTACACAGAAGCATTCTCAGAAACTTCTGTGTGATGAGTGCATTCACCTCACAGACTTGAACGTTTCTTTTGATAGGACAGTTTTGAAACACTCCTTTTGTACAATCTGCAAGTGTTTATTTCGAGCGCTTTGAGGCCTATGCTGGAAAAGGAAGTATCTTCACATAACAACTACACAGAAGCATTCTCAGAAACTTCTTTGTGATGAGTGCATTCCACTCACAGACCTGAGCCTTTCTTTTGAAAGAGCAGTTTTGAAACACTCTTTTTGTAGTATCTGCAAGTGGATATTTGGAGCACTTTAAGGCCTTTTCTGGAAAAAGAAATATCTTCACCTAAAAACTACACAGAAGAATTCTCACACACTTCTGTGTGATTAATGCATTCAACTCACAGACTTGAACATTCCTTTTGATAGAGCAGTTTGGAAACACTCCTTTGGTAGAATGTGCAAGTGTTTATTTCGAGCGAATTGACTCCTATGCTGGAAATGGAAATATCTTCACATAAAAATTAGACAGAAGAATTCTCAGAAACATCTTTGTGATGAGTGCATTCTACTCACAGAGTTGAAGCCTCTTTTTGATGGAAGAGTTTTCAAGCTCTCTTTTTGTAGAATCTGCAAGTGCATGTTTGGAGCGCTCCGAGGCCTATGCTGGGAAATGAAATATCTTCACCTAAAAACTACACAGAAGCATTCTCAGAAACTTCTGTGTGATGAGTGCATTCAACTCACAGACTTGATCCTTCCTTTTGAAAGAGCAGTTTTGAAACACTCTTTTTGTAGAGTCTGCAAGTGGATATTTGGAGGGCTTTGAGGCCTATGCTGGGAAAAGAAATATCTTCACCTAAAAACTAGACAGAAGCATTCTCACAAACATCTGTGTGATTAGTGCATTCAACTCACAGACTTGAACATTCCCTCTGAAAGAGCAGTTTGGAAACACTCCTTTTGTAGAATCTGCAAGTGTTTACTTGGAACGCTTTGAAGCTTTTGCGGGAAAAGGAAATATCTTCACCTAAAAATTAGACAGAAGAATTCTCAGAAACT
Organism: Pongo abelii; assembly: GCF_028885655.2. NCBI lineage: Eukaryota > Metazoa > Chordata > Mammalia > Primates > Hominidae > Pongo > Pongo abelii. Next base: position 42,326,290 of record NC_071993.2, read on the forward strand.
TCTTTGTGATGAGTGCATTCTACTCACAGACTTGAACATTCCTCTTGAGAGAGCAGTTTGGAAACACTCCTTTTGTAGAATCTGCAAGTGTTTATTTGGATCGCATTGACGTCTATGTTGGAAAAGGAAATATCTTCACCTAAAAACTACACCGAAGCATTCTCAGAAACTTCTGTGTGATGAGTACATTCAACTCACCGACTTGAACGTTTCTTTTGATAGGACAGTATTGAAACACTCCTTTCGTAGAATCTGCAAGTGTTTATTTCGAGCGCTTTGAGGCCTATGCTGAAAAGGAACTATCTTCACATTACAACTACACAGAAGCATTCTCAGAAACTTCTTTGTGATGAGTGCATTCAACTCACAGACTTGAGCCTTCCTTTTGAAAGAGCAGATTTGAAACACTCTTTTTGTAGAGGCTGCAAGTGGATATTTGGAGGGCTTTGAGGCCTATGCTGGGAAAAGAAATATCTTCACCTAAAAACTAGGCAGAAGCATTCTCACAAACTTCTGTCTGAATAGTGCATTCAACTCACAGACTTCAACATTCCCTCTGAAAGAGCAGTTTGGAAACACTCCTTTTGTAGAATCTGCAAGTGTTTACTTGGAACGCTATGACGCTTATGCTGGAAAACGAAATATGTTCACATAAAAATTAGACAGAAGAATTCTCAGAAACTTCTTTGTGATGAGTGCATTCCACTCACAGACTTGAACATTCCTCTTGATAGAGCAGTTTGGAAACACTCCTTTTGTAGAATCTGCAAGTGTTTATTTGGATCGTTTTGACGTCTATGATGGAAAAGGAAATATCTTCACCTAAAAACTACACAGAAGCATTCTCAGAAACTTCTGTGTGATGAGTGCATTCAACTCACAGACTTGAACGTTTCTTTGATCGGACAGTTTTGAAACACTCCTTTTGTAGAATCTGCAAGTGTTTATTTCGAGCGCTTTGAGGCCTATGCTGGAAAAGGAAGTATCTTCACATAACAACCACACAGAAGCATTCTCAGAAACTTCTTTGTGATGAGTGCATTCAACTCACAGACTTGAGCCTTTCTTTTGAAAGAGCAGTTTTGAAACACTCTTTTTGTAGAATCTGCAAGTGGATATTTGGAGCACTTTAAGGCCTTTTCTGGAAAAAGAAATAACTTCACCTAAAAACTAGACAAAAGCATTCTCACAAACATCTGTGTGATTAGTGCATTCACCTCACAGAGTTCAACATTCCCTCTGATAGGGCAGTTTGGAAGCACTCCTTTTGTAGAATCTGCAAGAATTTATTTGGAGCTCTTTGACGCCTATGCTGGAAAAGGAAATATCTTCACATAAAAACTAGCCAGAAGCATTCTCACAAACATCTGTGTGATTAGTGCATTCAACTCACAGACTTGAACATTCCCTCTGATAGAGCAGTTTTGAAACACTCCTTTTGTAGAAACTGCAAGTGTTTCTTTGGAGCGCTTTGACGCCTATGATGGAAAAGGAAATATCTTCACATAAAAACTAGACAGAAGCATTCTCAGAAACTTCTGTCTGATTAGTGCATTCAACTCACAGACTTGAACATTCCCTCTGAAAGAGCAGTTTGGATACACTCCTTTTGTAGAATCTGCAAGTGTTTACTTGGAACGCTTTGACGCTTTTGCGGGAAAAGGAAATACCTTCACAAAAAAATTAGACAGAAGAATTCTCAGAAACTTCTTTGTGATGAGTGCATTCTACTCACAGTCTTGAACATTCCTCTTGATAGAGCAGTTTGGAAACACTCCTTTTGTAGAATCTGCAAGTGTTTATTTGGATCGCTTTGACGTCTATGCTGGAAAAGGAAATATCTTCACCTAAAAACTACACAGAAGCATTCTCAGAAACTTCTGTGTGATGAGTGCATTCAACTCACAGACTTGAACGTTTCTTTTGATAGGACAGTTTTGAAACACTCCTTTTGTAGAATCTGCAAGTGTTTATTTCGAGCGTTTTGAGGCGTATGCTGGAAAAGGAAATATCTTCATATAACAACTAAACAGAAGCATTCTCAGAAACTTCTTTGTGATGAGTGCATTCAACTCACAGACTTGAGCCTTCCTGTTGAAAGAGCAGTTTTGAAACAATCTTTTTGTAGAGTCTGCAAGTGGATATTTGGAGGGCTTTGAGGCCTATGTTGGGGAAAGATATATCTTCACCTAAAAACTAGACAGAAGCATTCTCAGAAACTTCTGTCTGATTAGTGCATTCAACTCACCGACTTCATCATTCCCTCTGATAGGGCAGTTTGGAAACACTCCTTTTGTAGAATCTGCAAATGTTTATTTGGAGCGCTTTGGCGCCTATGCTGGAAAAGGAAATATCTTCACATAAAAACTAGCCAGAAACATTCTCTGAAACTTCTTTGTGATGAGTGCATTCTACTAACAGACTTGAACGTTCCTCTTGAGAGAGCAGTTTGGAAACACTCCTTTTGTAGTATCTGGAAGTGCCTATTTGGATCGCTTTGACGCCTATGCTGGAAAAGGAAATACCTTCACAAAAAAATTAGACAGAAGAATTCTCAGAAACTTCTGTGTGATGAGTGCATTCAACTCACAGACTTGAACGTTTCTATTGATAGGACAGTTTTGAAACACTCCTTTTGTAGAATCTGCAAGTGTTTATTTCGAGCGCTTTGAGGCCTATGCTGGAAAAGGAAGTATCTTCACATAACAACTGCACAGAAGCATTCTCAGAAACTTCTTTGTGATGAGTGCATTCAACTCACAGATTTGGGCCTTTCTTTTGAAAGAGAAGTTTTGAAACACTCTTTTTGTAGAATCTGCAAGTGGATATTTGGAGCGCTTTAAGGCCTATTCTGGGAAAAGAAATATCTTCACCTAAAAACTAGACAGAAGCATTCTCGCAACCTCCTGTGTGATTAGTGCATTCAACTCACAGACTTGAACATTCCTTTTGATAGAGCAGTTTGGAAACACTCCTTTTGTAGAATCTGGAAGTGTTTATTTGGAGCGCTTTGACGAATATGCTGGAAAAGGAAATATCTTCACATAAAAACTAGACGGAATCATTCTCAGAAACATCTGTGTGATTAGTGCATTCAACTCACAGACTTGAACATTCCTTCTGATAGGGCAGTTTGGAAACACTCCTTTTGTAGAATCTGCAAGTGTTTATTAGGAGCGCTTTGGCGCCTATGCTGGAAAAGGAAATATCTTCACATAAAAACTAGCCAGAAACATTCTCAGAAACTTCTTTGTGATGAGTGCATTCTACTCACAGACTTGAACATTCCTCTTGAGAGAGCAGTTTGGAAACACTCCTTTTGTAGTGTCTGCAAGTGTCTATTTGGATCGCTTTGACGCCTATGCTGGAAAAGGAAATATCTTCACCTAAAAACTACACAGAAACATTCTCAGAAACCTCTGTGTGATGAGTGCATTCAACTCACAGACTTGAACGTTTCTATTCATAGGACAGTTTTGAAACACTCCTTTTGTACAATCTGCAAGTGTTTATTTCGAGCGCTTTGAGGCCTATGCTGGAAAAGGAAGTATCTTCACATAACAACTACACAGAAGCATTCTCAGAAACTTCTTTGTGATGAGTGCATTCAACTCACAGACTTGGGACTTTCTTTTGAAAGAGCAGTTTTGAAACACTCTTTTTGTAGAATCTGCAAGTTGATATTTGGAGGGCTTTAAGGCCTATTCTGGGAAAAGAAATATCGTCACCTAAAAACTAGACAGAAGCATTCTCACAAACTTCTGTGTGATTAGTGCATTCAACTCACAGACTTGAACATTCCTTTTGATAGAGCAGTTTGGAAACACTCCTTTTGTAGTATCTGCAAGTGTTTATTTCGAGCGAATTGACGGCTGTGCTGGAAAAGGAAATATCTTCACATAAAAACTAGACAGAAGAATTCTCAGAAGCATCTTTGTGATGAGTTCATTCTACTCACAGAGTTGAAGCCTCTTTTTGGTGGAAGAGTTTTCAAGCTCTCTTTTTGTAGAATCTGCAGGTGCATATTTGGAGCGCTCCGAGGCCTATGCTGGGAAATGAAATATCTTCACCTAGAAACTACACAGAAGCATTCTCAGAAACTTCTGTGTGATGAGTGCATTCAACTCACAGACTTGATCCTTCCTTTTGAAAGAGCAGTTTTGAAACACTCTTTTTGTAGAGTCTGCAAGTGGATATTTGGAGGGCTTTGAGGCCTATTCTGGGAAAAGAAGTATCTTCACCTAAAAACTAGACAGAAGCATTCTCATAAACTTCTGTCTGATTAGTACATTCAACTCACAGACTTGAACATTCCCTCTGAAAGAGCAGTTTGGAAACTCTCCTTTTGTAGAATCTGCAAGTGTTTACTTGGAACGCTTTGACGATTATGCTGGAAAAGGAAATATCCTCACATAAAAATTAGACAGAAGAATTCTCAGAAACTTCTTTGTGATGAGTGCATTCTACTCACAGACTTGAACATTCCTCTTGATAGAGCAATAGGGAAACACTCCTTTTGTAGAATCTGCAAGTGTTTATTTGGATCGCTTTGACGTCTACGCTGGAAAAGGAAATATCTTCACCTAAAAACTACACAGAAGCATTCCCAGAAACTTCTGTGTGATGAGTGCATTCAACTCACAGACTTGAACGTTTCTTTTGATAGGACAGTTTTGAAACACGCCTTTTGTAGAATCTGCAAGTGTTTATTTCGAGCGCTTTGAGGCCTATGCTGGAAAAGGAAGTATCTTCACATAACAACTACACAGAAGCATTCTCAGAAGCTTCTTTGTGATGAGTGCATTCCACTCACAGACTTGAGCCTTTCTTCTGAAAGAGCAGTTTTGAAACACTCTTTTTGTAGTATCTGCAAGTGGATATTTGGAGCACTTAAGGCCTTTTCTGGAAAAAGAAATATCTTCACCTAAAAACTAGACAGAAGAATTCTCACACACTTCTGTGTGATTAATGCATTCAACTCACAGACTTGAACATTCCTTTTGATAGAGCAGTTTGGAAACACTCCTTTGGTAGAATCTGCAAGTGTTTATTTGGAGCGTTTTGACGCCTATGCTAGAAAAGGAAATATCTTCACATAAAAACTAGACAGAAGCATTCTCAGAAACTTCTTTGTGATGAGTGCATTCTACTCAGAGAGTTGAAGCCTCTTTTTGGTGGAAGAGTTTTCAGGCTCTCTTTTTGTAGAATCTGCAAGTGCATATTTGGAGCGCTCCGAGGCCTATGCTGGGAAATGAAATAACTTCACCTAAAAACTACACAGAAGCATTCTCAGAAACTTCTGTATGATGAGTGCATTCAACTCACAGACTTGAACGTTTCGTTTGATAGGACAGTTTCGAAACCCTCCTGTTGTAGAATCTGCAAGTGTTTATTTCCAGCGCTTTGAGGCCTATGCTGGAAAAGAAAGTATCTTCACATAACAACTACACAGAAGCATTCTCGGAAACTTCTTTGTGATGAGTGCATTCAACTCACAGACTTGAGCCTTCCTTTTGAAAGAACAGTTTTGAAACACTCTTTTTGTAGAGTCTGCAAGTGGATATTTATAGGGCTTTGGGGCCTATGTTGGGAAAAGAAATATCTTCACCTAAAAACAAGACAGAAGCATTCTCACAAACATCTGTGTGATTAGTGCATTCAACTCACAGACTTGAACATTCCCTCTGATAGGGCAGTTTGGAAACACTCCTTTTGTAGAATCTGCAAGTGTTTATTTGAGCGCTTTGGCGCCTATGCTGGAAAAGGAAATATCTTCACATAAAAACTAGCCAGAAACATTCTCAGAAACTTCTTTGTGATGAGTGCATTCTACTCACAGACTTGAACATTCCTCTTGAGAGAGCAGTTTGGAAACACTCCTTTTGTAGTATCTGCAAGTGTCTATTTTGATCGCTTTGAAGCCTATGCTGGAGAAGGAAATATCTTCACCTAAAAACTACACAGAAGCATTCTCGGAAACTTCTGTGTGATGAGTGCATTCAACTCACAGACTTGAACGTTTCTATTGATAGGACAGTTTTGAAACACTCCTTTTGTAGAATCTGCAAGTGTTTATTTCGAGCGCTTTGAGGCCTATGCTGGAAAGGGAAGTATCTTCACATAACAACTACACAGAAGCATTCTCAGAAACTTCTCTGGGATGAGTGCATTCAATTCACAGACTTGGGCCTTTCTTATGAAAGAGCAGTTTTGAAACAATCTTTTTGTAGAATCTGCAAGTGGATATTTGGAGCGCTTTAAGGCCTATTCTGGGAAAAGAAATGTCTTCACCTAAAAACTAGACAGAAGCATTCTCACAAACTTCTGTGTGATTAGTGCATTCAACTCACAGACTTGAACATTCCTTTTGATAGAGCAGTTTGGAAACACTCCTTTTGTAGAATCTGCAAGTGTTTATTTCGAGCGAATTGACGCCTATGCTGGAAATGGAAATATCTTCACATAAAAATTAGACAGAAGAATTCTCAGAAACATCTTTGTGATGAGTGCATTCTACTCACAGAGTTGAAGCCTCTTTTTGATGGAAGAGTTTTCTTTTTTTTTTTTTTTTTTTATTTTATTTTTTTTTTCTTTTTTTTTCTTTTATTATTATTATTATTATTATCATTATTATACTTTAGGTTTTATGGTACATGTGCGCAATGTGCAGGTAAGTTACATATGTATGCATGTGCCATGGTGGTTCGCTGCACCCACCAACTTGTCATCTAGCATTAGGTATATCTCCCAATGCTATCCCTCCCCCCTCCCCCCACCCCACAACAGTCCCCGAAGTGTGATGTTCCCCTTCCTGTGTCCATGTGTTCTCATTGTTCAATTCCCACCTATGAGTGAGAATATGCGGTGTTTGGTTTTTTGTTCTTGCGATAGTTTACTGAGAATGATGATTTCCAATTTCATCCATGTCCCTACAAAGGACGTGAACTCATCATTTTTTATGGCTGCATAGTATTCCATGGTGTATATGTGCCACATTTTCTTAATCCAGTCTATCATTGTTGGACATTTGGGTTGGTTCCAAGTCTTTGCTATTGTGAATAATGCCGCAATAAACATACGTGTGCATGTGTCTTTATAGCCGCATGATTTATAGTCCTTTGGGTATATACCCAGTAATGGGATGGCTGGGTCGAATGGAATTTCTAGTTCTAGATCCCTGAGGAATCGCCACACTGACTTCCACAAGGGTTGAACTAGTTTACAGTCCCACCAACAGTGTAAAAGTGTTCCTATTTCTCCACATCCTCTCCAGCACCTGTTGTTTCCTGACTTTTTAATGATTGCCATTCTAACTGGTGTGAGATGGTATCTCATTGTGGTTTTGATTTGCATTTCTCTGATGGCCAGTGATGGTGAGCATTTTTTCATGTGTTTTTTGGCTGCATAAATGTCTTCTTTTGAGAAGTGTCTGTTCATGTCCTTCGCCCACTTTTTGATGGGGTTGTTTGTTTTTTTCTTGTAAATTTGTTGGAGTTCATTGTAGATTCTGGATATTAGCCCTTTGTCAGATGAGTAGGTTGCGAAAATTTTCTCCCATTTTGTAGGTTGCCTGTTCACTCTGATGGTAGTTTCCTTTGCTGTGCAGAAGCTCTTTAGTTTAATTAGATCCCATTTGTCAATTTTGGCTTTTGTTGCCATTGCTTTTGGTGTTTTAGACATGAAGTCCTTGCCCATGCCTATGTCCTGAATGGTAATGCCTAGGTTTTCTTCTAGGGTTTTTATGGTTTTAGGTCTAACATTTAAGTCTTTAATCCATCTTGAATTGATTTTTGTATAAGGTGTAAGGAAGGGATCCAGTTTCAGCTTTCTACATATGGCTAGCCAGTTTTCCCAACACCATTTATTAAATAGGGAATCCTTTCCCCATTTCTTGTTTTTGTCAGGTTTGTCAAAGATCAGATACCTGTAGATATGTGGCATTATTTCTGAGGGCTCTGTTCTGTTCCATTGATCTATATCTCTGTTTTGGTACCAGTACCATGCTGTTTTGGTTACTGTAGCCTTGTAGTATAGTTTGAAGTCAGGTAGTGTGATGCCTCCAGCTTTGTTCTTTTGGCTTAGGATTGACTTGGCAATGCGGGCTCTTTTTTGGTTCCATATGAACTTGAAAGTAGTTTTTTCCAATTCTGTGAAGAAAGTCATTGGTAGCTTGATGGGGATGGCATTGAATCTGTAAATTACCTTGGGAAGGATGGCCATTTTCATGATATTGATTCTTCCTACCCATGAGCATGGAATGTTCTTCCATTTGTTTGTATCCTCTTTTATTTCCTTGAGCAGTGGTTTGTAGTTCTCCTTGAAGAGGTCTTTCACATCCCTTGTAAGTTGGATTCCTAGGTATTTTATTCTCTTTGAAGCAATTGTGAATGGGAGTTCACTCATGATTTGGCTCTCTGTTTGTCTGTTATTGATGTATAAGAATGCTTGTGATTTTTGCACATTGATTTTGTATCCTGAGACTTTGCTGAAGTTGCTTATCAGCTTAAGGAGATTTTGGGCTGAGACAATGGGGTTTTCTAGATATACTATCATGTCATCTGCAAACAAGGACAATTTGACTTCCTCTTTTCCTAACTGAATACCCTTGATTTCCTTCTCCTGCCTAATTGCCCTGGCCAGAACTTCCAACACTATGTTGAATAGAAGTGGCGAGAGAGGGCATCCCTGTCTTGTGCCAGTTTTCAAAGGGAATGCTTCCAGTTTTTGCCCATTCAGTACGATATTGGCTGTGGGTTTGTCATAAATAGCTCTTATTATTTTGAGATACGTCCCATCAATTCCTAATTTATTGAGAGTTTTTAGCATGAAGGGTTGTTGAATTTTGTCAAAGGCCTTTTCTGCATCTATTGAGATAATCATGTGGTTTTTGTCTTTGGTTCTGTTTATATGCTGGATTACATTTATTGATTTGCGTATATTGAACCAGCCTTGCATCCCAGGGATGAAGCCCACTTGATCATGGTGGATAAGCTTTTTGATGTGCTGCTGGATTCTGTTTGCCAGTATCTTATTGAGGATTTTTGCATCAATGTTCATCAAGGATATTGGTCTAAAATTCTCTTTTTTTGTTGTGTCTCTGCCAGGCTTTGGTATCAGGATGATGCTGGCCTCATAAAATGAGTTAGGGAGGATTCCCTCTTTTTCTATTGATTGGAATAGTTTCAGAAGGAATGGTACCAGCTCCTCCTTGTACCTCTGGTAGAATTCGGCTGTGAACCCATCTGGTCCTGGACTTTTTTTGGTTGGTAAGCTATTGATTATTGCCACAATTTCAGCTCCTGTTATTGGTCTATTCAGAGATTCAACTTCTTCCTGGTTTAGTCTTGGGAGGGTGTATGTGTTGAGGAATTGATCCATTTCTTCTAGATTTTCTGGTTTATTTGCATAGAGGTGTTTGTAATATTCTCTGATGGTAGTTTGTATTTCTTAAGTTGATGGAAGAGTTTTCAAGCTCTCTTTTTGTAGAATCTGCAAGTGCATATTTGGAGCACTCCGAGGCCTATGCTGGGAAATGAAATATCTTCACCTAATAACTACACAGAAGCATTCTCAGAAACTTCTCTGTGATGAGTGCATTCAACTCACAGACTTGAACGTTTCTTTTGATAGGACAGTTTTGAAACTCTCCTTTCTTAGAATCCGCAAGTGTTTATTTCGAGGGCTTTGAGGCCTATGCTGGAAAAGGAAGTATCTTCACATAACAACTACACAGAAGCGTTCTCGGAAACTTCTTTGTGATGAGTGCATTCAACTCACAGACTTGAGCCTTCCTTTTGAAAGAGCAGTTTTGAAACACTCTTTTTGTAGAGTCTGCAAGTGGATATTTGGAGGGCTTTGAGGCCTATGCTGGGAAAAGAAATATCTTCACCTAAAAACTAGACAGAAGCATTCTCACAAACATCTGTGTGATTAGTGCATTCAACTCACAGACTTGAACATTCCCTCTGATAGGGCAGTTTGGAAACACTCCTTTTGTAGAATCTGCAAATGTTTATTAGGTGCGCTTTGGCGCCTATGCTGGAAAAGGAAATATCTTCACATAAAAACTAGCCAGAAACATTCTCAGAAACTTCTTTGTGATGAGTGCATTCTACTCACAGACTTGAATATTCCTCTTGAGAGAGCAGTTTGGAAACACTCCTTTTGTAGTATCTGCAAGTGTCTATTTGGATCGCTTTGACACCTATGCTGGAAAAGGAAATATCTTCACCTAAAAACTACACAGAAGCATTCTCAGAAACTTCTGTGTGATGAGTGCATTCAACTCACAGACTTGAACGTTTCTTTTGATAGGACAGTTTTGAAACACTCCTTTCGTAGAATCTGCAAGTGTTTATTTCGAGCGCTTTGAGGCCTATGCTGGAAAAGGAACTATCTTCACATTACAACTACACAGAAGCGTTCTCAGAAACTTCTTTGTGATGAGTGCATTCAACTCACAGACTTGAGCCTTCCTGTTGAAAGAGCAGTTTTGAAACACTCTTTTTGTAGAGTCTGTAAGTGGATATTTGGAGGGCTTTGAGGCCTATGCTGGGAAAAGAAATATCTTCACCAAAAAACTAGGCAGAAGCATTCTCACAAACTTCTGTCTGAATAGTGCATTCAACTCACAGACTTGAACATTCCCTCTGAAAGAGCAGTTTGGAAAAACTCCTTTTGTAGAATCTGCAAGTGTTTACTTGGAACGCTATGACGCTTATGCTGGAAAACGAAATATATTCACATAAAAATTAGACAGATGAATTCTCAGAAACTTCTTTGTGATGAGTGCATTCAACTCACAGACTTGGGCCTTTCTTTTTAAAGAGCAGTTTTGAACCACTCTTTTTGTAGAATCTGCAAGTGGATATTTGGAGTGCTTTAAGGCCTATTCTGGGAAAAGAAATATCTTCACCTAAAAACAAGACAGAAGCATTCTCACAAACTTCTGTGGGATTAGTGCATTCAACTCACAGACTTGAACATTCCTTTTGATAGAGCAGTTTGGAAACACTCCTTTTGTGGAATCTGCAAGTGTTTATTTCGAGCGCTTTGATGCCTATGCTGGGAAAGGAAATATCTTCACATAAAAACTAGACAGAAGAATTCTCAGAAACTTCTTTGTGATGACTTCATTCTACTCACAGAGTTGAAGCCACTTTTTGGTGGAAGAGTTTTCAAGCTCTCTTTTTCTAGAATCTGCAAGTGCATATTTGGAGCGCTCCGAGGCCTACGCTGGGAAATGAAATATCTTCACCTAAAAACTACACAGAAGCATTCTCAGAAACTTCTGTTTGATGAGTGCATTCAACTCACAGACTTGAACGTTTCTTTTGATAGGACAGTTTTGAAACACTCCTTTCGTAGAATCTGCAAGTGTTTATTTCGAGCGCTTTGATGGCTATGCTGGAAAAGGAAATATCTTCACATAAAAACTAGACAGAAGCATTCTCAGAAACTTCTTTGTGATGAGTGAATTCTACTCACAGACTTGAACATTCCTCTTGATAGAGCAGTTTGGAAACACTCCTTTTGTAGAATCTGCAAGTGTTTATTTGGATCGCTTTGACGTCTACTGGAAAAGGAAATATCTTCACCTAAAAACTACAAAGAAGCATTCTCAGAAACTTCTGTGTGATTAGTGCATTCAACTCACAGACTTGAACATTCCTTTTGATAGAGCAGTTTGGAAACACTCCTTTTGTACAATCTGCAAGTGTTTATTTCGAGGGCTTTGACGCCTATGCTGGAAAAGGAAATATCTTCACATAAAAACTAGACAAAAGAATTCTCAGAAACTTCTTTGTGATGAGTGCATTCTACTCACAGAGTTGAAGCCTCTTTTTGGTGGAAGAGTTTTCAAGCTCTCTTTTTGTAGAATCTGCAAGTGCATATTTGGAGCGCTCCGAGGCCTATGCTGGGAAATGAAATATCTTCACCTAAAAACTACACAGAAGCATTCTCAGAAACTTCTGTCTGATTAGTGCATTCAACTCACAGACTTGAACATTCCCTCTGAAAGAGCAGTTTGGAAACACTCCTTTTGTAGAATCTGCAAGTGTTTATTTGGAGCGCTTTGGCGCCTGTGCTGGAAAAGGAAATATCTTCCCATAAAAACTAGCCAGAAACATTCTCTGAAACTTCTTTGTGATGAGTGCATTCTACTCACAGACTTGAACATTCCTCTTGAGAGGGCAGTTTGGAAACACTCCCTTTCTAGTATCTGCAAGTGCCTATTTGGATCGCTTTGACGCCTATGCTGGAAAAGGAAATATCTTCACCTAAAAACTACACAGAAGCATTCTCAGAAACTTCTGTGTGATGATTGCATTCAACTCACAGACTTGAATGTTTCTATTGATAGGACAGTTTTGAAACACTCCTTATGTAGAATCTGCAAGTGTTTATTTCGAGCGCCTTGAGGCCTATGCTGGAAAAGGAATTATGTTCACATAACAACTACACAGAAGCATTCTCAGAAACTTCTTTCTGATGAGTGCATTCAACTCACAGATTTGGTCCTTTCTTTTGAAAGAGCAGTTTTGAAACACTCTTTTTGTAGAATCTGCAAGTGGATATTTGGAGCGCTTTAAGGCCTATTCTGGGAAAAGAAATATCTTCACCTAAAAACTAGACAGAAGCATTCTCACAAACTTCTGTGTTAATACTGCATTCAACTCACAGACTTGAACATTCCTTTTGATAGAGCAGTTTGGAAACACTCCTTTTGTAGAATCTGCAAGTGTTTATTTCGAGGTCTTTGACGCCCATGCTGGAAAAGGAAATATCTTCACATAAAAACTAGACAAAAGAATTCTCAGAAACTTCTTTGTGATGAGTGCATTCTACTCACAGAGTTGAAGCCTCTTTTTGGTGGAATAGTTTTCAAGCTCTCTTTTTGTAGAATATGCAAGTGCATATTTGGAGCGCTCCGAGGCCTATGCTGGGAAATGAAATATCTTCACCTAAACCTACACAGAAGCATTCTCAGAAACTTCTCTGTGATGAGTGCATTCAACTCACAGACTTGAACGTTTCTTTTGATAGGACAGTTTTGAAAATCTCCTTTCGTAGAACCTGCAAGTGTTTATTTCGAGCGCTTTGGGGCCTATGCTGGAAAAGGAAGTAGCTTCACATAACAACTACACAGAAGCATTCTCAGAAACTTCTTAGTGATGAGTGCACTCAACTCACAGACTTGAGACTTCTTTTTGAAAGAGCAGTTTTGAAACACTTTTTTTGTAGAGTCTTCAAGTGGATATTTGGAGGGCTTTGAGGCCTACGCTGGGAAAAGAAATATCTTCACCTAAAAACTACACAGAAGCATTCTCAGAAACTTCTGTGTGATGAGTGCATTCAACTCACAGACTTGAGCCTTTCTTTTGAAAGAGCAGTTTTGAAACACTCTTTTTGTAGAATCTGCAAGTGGATATTTGGAGCACTTTAAGGCCTTTTCTGGAAAAAGAAATGTCTTCACCTAAAAACTACACAGAAGCATTCTCAGAAACTTCTGTGTGATTAGTGCATTCAACTCACAGACTTGAACATTACTTTTGATAGAGCAGTATGGAAACACTCCTTTTGTAGAATCTGCAAGTGTTTATTTCGAGCGATTTGACGCCTATGCTGGAAAAGGAAATATCTTCACATAAAAACTAGACAGAAGAATTCTCAGAAACTTCTTTGTGATGACTTCATTCTACTCACAGTGTTGAAGCCTCTTTTTGGTGGAAGAGTTTTCAAGCTCTCTTTTTGGAGAATCTGCAAGTGCATATTTGCAGCGCTCCGAGGCCTATGCTGGGAAATGAAATATCTTCACCTAAAAACTACACAGAAGCATTCTCAGAAACTTCTGTGTGATGAGTGCATTCAACTCACAGACTTGAATGTTTCTTTTGATAGGACAGTTTTGAAACACTCCTTTTGTAGAATCTGCAAGTGTTTATTTCGAGCGCTTTGAGGCCTATGCTGGAAAAGGAAGTATCTTCACATAACAACTACACAGAAGCCTTCCCAGAAACTTCTTTTTGATGAGTGCATTCAACTCACAGACTTGAGCCTTCCTTTTGAAAGAGCAGTCTTGAAACACTCTTTTTGTAGAGTCTGCAAGTAGATATTTGGAGGGCTTTGAGGCCTTTTCTGGAAAAAGAAATATCTTCACCTAAAAACTAGACAGAAGAATTCTCACAAACTTCTGTGTGATTAGTGCATTCAAATCACAGACTTGAACATTCCTTTTGATAGAGCAGTTGGGAAACACTTCTTTTGTAGAATCTGAAAGTGTTTATTTGAAGCGGTTTTGTGCCCATGCTGGAAAAGGAAATATCTTCACATAAAAACTAGACAGAAGCATTCTCAGAACCTTCTTTGTGATGAGTGCATTCTACTCACAGACTTGAACATTCCTCTTGAGAGAGCAGTTTGGAAACACTCCTTTTGTAGAATCTGCCAGTGTTTATTTTGATCGCTTTGACGCCTACGCTGGAAAAGGAAATATCTTCACCTAAAAACTACACAGAATCATTCTCAGAAACTTCTGTGTCATGGGTGCATTCAACTCACAGACTTGAACGTTTCTTTTGATAGGACAGTTTTGAAACACTCCTTTTGTAGAATCTGCAAGTGTTTATTTAGAACGCTTTGAGGCCTATGCTTGAAAAGGAAGTATCTTCACATAACAACTACACAGAAGCATTCTCGGAAACTTCTTTGTGATGAGTGCATTCAACTCACAGACTTGGGCCTTCCTTTTGAAAGAGCAGTTTTGAAACACTCTTTTTGTAGAGTCTGCAAGTGGATATTTGGAGGGCTTTGAGGCCTATGCTGGGAAAAGAAATATCTTCACCTAAAAACTAGACAGAAGCATTCTCACAAACATCTGTGTGATTAGTGCATTCAACTCACAGACTTGAACATTCCCTCTGATAGGGCAGTTTGAAAACACTCCTTTTGTAGAATCTGGAAGTGTTTATTTGGAGCGCTTTGGCGCCTATGCTGGAAAAGGAAATATCTTCACATAAAAACTAGCCAGAAACAGTCTCAGAAACTTCTTTGTGATGAGTGCATTCTACTCACAGACTTGAACATTCCTCTTGAGAGAGCAGTTAGGAAACACTCTTTTTGTAGTGTCTGCAAGTGTCTATTTGGATCGCTTTGACGCCTATGCTGGAAAAGGATATATCTTCACCTAAAAACTACACAGAAGCATTCTCAGAAACTTCTGTGTGATGAGTGCATTCAACTCACAGACTTGAACATTTCTATTGAAAGGAGGGTTTTGAAACACTCCTTTCGTAGAATCTGCAAGTGTTTATTTCGAGCGCTTTGAGGCGTATGCTGGAAAAGGAAATATCTTCACATAACAACTACACAGAAGCATTCTCAGAAACTTCTTTGGAATGAGTGCATTCAACTCACAGACTTGAGCCTTTCTTTTGAAAGAGCAGTTTTGAAACACTCTTTTTGTAGTGTCGGCAAGTGGATAATTGGAGAGCTTTGAGGCCTATGCTGGGAAAAGGAATATCTTCACCTAAAGCTAGACAGAAGCATTCTCACAAACAACTGTGTGATTAGTGCATTCAACACACAGACTTGAACATTCCCTCTGATAGGGCAGTTTGGAAACACTCCTTTTGTAGAATCTGCAATTGTTTATTTGGAGCGCTTTGGCGCCTATGCTGGAAAAGGAAATATCTTCACATAAAAACTAGCCAGAAACATTCTCAGAAACTTCTTTGTGATGAGTGCATTCTACTCACAGACTTGAACATTCCTCTTGAGAGAGCAGTTTGGAAACACTCCTTTTGTAGTATCTGCAAGTGTCTATTTGGATCGCTTTGATGCCTATGCTGGAAAAGGAAATATCTTCACCTAAAAACTACACAGAAGCATTCTCAGAAACTTCTGTGTGATGAGTGCATTCAACTCATAGACTTGAACGTTTCTATTGATACGACAGTTTTGAAACACTCCTTTTGTTGAATCTGTAAGTGTTTATTTCGAGCGCTTTGTGGCCTGTGCTGGAAAAGGAAATATCTTCACATAACAACTACACAGAAGCATTCTCAGAAACTTCTTTGTGATGAGTGTATTCAACTCACAGACTTGGGCCTTTCTTTTGAAAGAGCAGTTTTGAAACACTCTTTTTGTAGAATCTGCAAGTTCATATTTGGAGCGCTTTAAGGCCTATTCTGGGAAAAGAAATATCTTCAACTAAAAACTAGACAGAAGCATTCTCACAAACTTCTGTGTGATTAGTGCATTCAACTCACAGACCTGAACATTCCTTTTAATAGAGCAGTTTGGAAACACTCCTTTTGTAGAATCTGCAAGTGTTTATTTCGAGCGCTTTGAAGCCTATGCTGGAAAAGGAAATATCTTCACATAAAAACTAGACAGAAGAATTCTCAGAAACTTCTTTGTGATGACTTCATTCTACTCACAGAGTTGAAGCCTCTTTTTGATGGAAGAGTTTTCAAGCTCTCTTTTTCTAGAATCTGCAAGTGCATATTTGGAGCGCTCCGAGGCCTATGCTGGGAAATGAAATATCTTCACCTGAAAACTACACAGAAGCATTCTCAGAAACTTCTGTGTGATGAGTGCATTCAACTCACAGACTTTAACGTTTCTTTTGATAGGACAGTTTTGAAACACTCCTTTCGTAGAATCTGCAAGTGTTTATTTCGAGCGCTTTGAGGCCTATGCTGGAAAAGGAAGTATCTTCACATAACAACTACACAGAAGCATTCTGAGAAACTTCTTTGTGATGAGTGCATTCAACTCACAGACTTGAGCCTTCCTTTTGAAAGAGCAGTTTTGAAACACTCTTTTTGTAGAGTCTGCAAGTGGATATTTGGAGGGCTATGAGGCCTATGCTGGGAAAAGAAATATCTTCACCTAAAAACTAGACAGAAGCATTCTCACAAACTTCTGTCCGAATAGTGCATTCAACTCACAGACTTGAACATTCCCTCTAAAAGAGCACTTTGGAAACACTCCTTTTGTAGAATCTGCAAGTGTTTATTTGGAGCGCTTTGGCGCCTATGCTGGAAAAGGAAATATCTTCACATAAAAACTAGCCAGAAACATTCTCAGAAACTTCTTTGTGATGAGTGCATTCTACTCACAGACTTGAACATTCCTCTTGAGAGAGCAGTTTGGAAACACTCCTTTTGTAGTATCTCCAAGTGTCTATTTGGATCGCTTTGACGCCTATGCTGGAAAAGGAAATATCTTCACCTAAAAACTACACAGAAGCATTCTCAGAAACTTCTGTGTGATGAGTGCATTCAACTCACCGACTTGAATGTTACTTTTGATAGGACAGTTTTGAAACACTCCTTTCGTAGAATCTGCAAGTGTTTATTTCGAGCACTTTGAGGCCTATACTGGAAAAGGAACTATCTTCATATAACAACTACACAGAAGCATTCTCAGAAACTTCTTTGTGATGAGTGCATTCAACTCACAGACTTGAGCCTTCCTTTTGAAAGAGCAGATTTGAAACAATCTTTTTGTAGAGTCTGCAAGTGGATATTTGGAGGGCTTTGAGGCCTATGCTGGGAAAAGAAATATCTTCACCTAAAAACTAGACAGAAGCATTCTCACAAACATCTGTGTGATTAGTGCATTCAACTCAGAGACTTGAACATTCCCTCTGAAAGAGCAGTTTGGAAACACTCCTTTTGTAGAATCTGCAAGTGTTTACTTGGAACGCTTTGAAGCTTTTGCGGGAAAAGGAAATATCTTCACCTAAAAATTAGACAGAAGAATTCTCAGAAACTTCTTTGTGATGAGTGCATTCTACTCACAGACTTGAACATTCCTCTTGAGAGAGCAGTTTGGAAACACTCCTTTTGTAGAATCTGCAAGTGTTTATTTGGATCGCATTGACGTCTATGTTGGAAAAGGAAATATCTTCACCTAAAAACTACACCGAAGCATTCTCAGAAACTTCTGTGTGATGAGTACATTCAACTCAGCGACTTTAACGTTTCTTTTGATAGGACAGTTTTGAAACACTCCTTTCGTAGGATCTGCAAGTGTTTATTTCGAGCGCTTTGAGGCCTATGCTGAAAAGGAACTATCTTCACATTACAACTACACAGAAGCATTCTCAGAAACTTCTTTGTGATGAGTGCATTCAACTCACAGACTTGAGCCTTCCTTTTGAAAGAGCAGTTTTGAAACACTCTTTTTCTAGAGGCTGCAAGTGGATATTTGGAGGGCTTTGAGGCCTATGCTGGGAAAAGAAATATCTTCACCTAAAAACTAGGCAGAAGCATTCTCACAAACTTCTGTCTGAATAGTGCATTCAACTCACAGGCTTCAACATTCCCTCTGAAAGAGCAGTTTGGAAACACTCCTTTTGTAGAATCTGCAAGTGTTTACTTGGAACGCTATGACGCTTATGCTGGAAAACGAAATATGTTCACATAAAAATTAGACAGAAGAATTCTCAGAAACTTCTTTGTGATGAGTGCATTCCACTCACAGACTTGAACATTCCTCTTGATAGAGCAGTTTGGAAACACTCCTTTTGTAGAATCTGCAAGTGTTTATTTGGATCGTTTTGACGTCTATGATGGAAAAGGAAATATCTTCACCTAAAAACTACACAGAAGCATTCTCAGAAACTTCTGTGTGATGAGTGCATTCAACTCACAGACTTGAACGTTTCTTTTGATCGGACAGTTTTGAAACACTCCTTTTGTAGAATCTGCAAGTGTTTATTTCGAGCGCTTTGAGGCCTATGCTGGAAAAGGAAGTATCTTCACATAACAACCACACAGAAGCATTCTCAGAAACTTCTTTGTGATGAGTGCATTCAACTCACAGACTTGAGCCTTTCTTTTGAAAGAGCAGTTTTGAAACACTCTTTTTGTAGAATCTGCAAGTGGATATTTGGAGCACTTTAAGGCCTTTTCTGGAAAAAGAAATAACTTCACCTAAAAACTAGACAAAAGCATTCTCACAAACATCTGTGTGATTAGTGCATTCACCTCACAGAGTTGAACATTCCCTCTGATAGGGCAGTTTGGACGCACTCCTTTTGTAGAATCTGCAAGAATTTATTGGGAGCTCTTTGACGCCTATGCTGGAAAAGGAAATATCTTCACATAAAAACTAGCCAGAAGCATTCTCACAAACATCTGTGTGATTAGTGCATTCAACTCACAGACTTGAACATTCCCTCTGATAGAGCAGTTTTGAAACACTCCTTTTGTAGAAACTGCAAGTGTTTCTTTGGAGCGCTTTGACGCCTATGATGGAAAAGGAAATATCTTCACATAAAAACTAGACAGAAGCATTCTCAGAAACTTCTGTCTGATTAGTGCATTCAACTCACAGACTTGAACATTCCCTCTGAAAGAGCAGTTTGGATACACTCCTTTTGTAGAATCTGCAAGTGTTTACTTGGAACGCTTTGACGCTTTTGCGGGAAAAGGAAATACCTTCACAAAAAAATTAGACAGAAGAATTCTCAGAAACTTCTTTGTGATGAGTGCATTCTACTCACAGTCTTGAACATTCCTCTTGATAGAGCAGTTTGGAAACACTCCTTTTGTAGAATCTGCAAGTGTTTATTTGGATCGCTTTGACGTCTATGCTGGAAAAGGAAATATCTTCACCAAAAAACTACACAGAAGCATTCTCAGAAACTTCTGTGTGATGAGTGCATTCAACTCACAGACTTGAACGTTTCTTTTGATAGGACAGTTTTGAAACACTCCTTTTGTAGAATCTGCAAGTGTTTATTTCGAGCGTTTTGAGGCGTATGCTGGAAAAGGAAATATCTTCATATAACAACTAAACAGAAGCATTCTCAGAAACTTCTTTGTGATGAGTGCATTCAACCCACAGACTTGAGCCTTCCTGTTGAAAGAGCAGTTTTGAAACAATCTTTTTGTAGAGTCTGCAAGTGGATATTTGGAGGGCTTTGAGGCCTATGTTGGGGAAAGATATATCTTCACCTAAAAACTAGACAGAAGCATTCTCAGAAACTTCTGTCTGATTAGTGCATTCAACTCACCGACTTCATCATTCCCTCTGATAGGGCAGTTTGGAAACACTCCTTTTGTAGAATCTGCAAATGTTTATTTGGAGCGCTTTGGCGCCTATGCTGGAAAAGGAAATATCTTCACATAAAAACTAGCCAGAAACATTCTCTGAAACTTCTTTGTGATGAGTGCATTCTACTAACAGACTTGAACATTCCTTTTGAGAGAGCAGTTTGGAAACACTCCTTTTGTAGTATCTGGAAGTGCCTATTTGGATCGCTTTGACGCCTATGCTGGAAAAGGAAATATCTTCACCTAAAAACTACACAGAAGCATTCTCAGAAACTTCTGTGTGATGAGTGCATTCAACTCACAGACTTGAACGTTTCTATTGATAGGACAGTTTTGAAACACTCCTTTTGTAGAATCTGCAAGTGTTTATTTCGAGCGCTTTGAGGCCTAAGCTGGAAAAGGAAGTATCTTCACATAACAACTGCACAGAAGCATTCTCAGAAACTTCTTTGTGATGAGTGCATTCAACTCACAGATTTGGGCCTTTCTTTTGAAATAGAAGTTTTGAAACACTCTTTTTGTAGAATCTGCAAGTGGATATTTGGAGCGCTTTAAGGCCTATTCTGGGAAAAGAAATATCTTCACCTAAAAACTAGACAGAAGCATTCTCGCAAACTCCTGTGTGATTAGTGCATTCAACTCACAGACTTGAACATTCCTTTTGATAGAGCAGTTTGGAAACACTCCTTTTGTAGAATCTGGAAGTGTTTATTTGGAGCGCTTTGACGAATATGCTGGAAAAGGAAATATCTTCACATAAAAACTAGACGGAATCATTCTCAGAAACATCTGTGTGATTAGTGCATTCAACTCACAGACTTGAACATTCCTTCTGATAGGGCAGTTTGGAAACACTCCTTTTGTAGAATCTGCAAGTGTTTATTAGGAGCGCTTTGGCGCCTATGCTGGAAAAGGAAATATCTTCACATAAAAACTAGCCAGAAACATTCTCAGAAACTTCTTTGTGATGAGTGCATTCTACTCACGGACTTGAACATTCCTCTTGAGAGAGCAGTTTGGAAACACTCCTTTTGTAGTGTCTGCAAGTGTCTATTTGGATCGCTTTGACGCCTATGCTGGAAAAGGAAATATCTTCACCTAAAAACTACACAGAAACATTCTCAGAAACCTCTGTGTGATGAGTGCATTCAACTCACAGACTTGAACGTTTCTATTCATAGGACAGTTTTGAAACACTCCTTTTGTACAATCTGCAAGTGTTTATTTCGAGCGCTTTGAGGCCTATGCTGGAAAAGGAAGTATCTTCACATAACAACTACACAGAAGCATTCTCAGAAACTTCTTTGTGATGAGTGCATTCAACTCACAGACTTGGGACTTTCTTTTGAAAGAGCAGTTTTGAAACACTCTTTTTGTAGAATCTGCAAGTTGATATTTGGAGGGCTTTAAGGCCTATTCTGGGAAAAGAAATATCGTCACCTAAAAACTAGACAGAAGCATTCTCACAAACTTCTGTGTGATTAGTGCATTCAACTCACAGACTTGAACATTCCTTTTGATAGAGCAGTTTGGAAACACTCCTTTTGTAGTATCTGCAAGTGTTTATTTCGAGCGAATTGACGCCTGTGCTGGAAAAGGAAATATCTTCACATAAAAACTAGACAGAAGAATTCTCAGAAGCATCTTTGTGATGAGTTCATTCTACTCACAGAGTTGAAGCCTCTTTTTGGTGGAAGAGTTTTCAAGCTCTCTTTTTGTAGAATCTGCAGGTGCATATTTGGAGGGCTCCGAGGCCTATGCTGGGAAATGAAATATCTTCACCTAGAAACTACACAGAAGCATTCTCAGAAACTTCTGTGTGATGAGTGCATTCAACTCACAGACTTGATCCTTCCTTTTGAAAGAGCAGTTTTGAAACACTCTTTTTGTACAGTCTGCAAGTGGATATTTGGAGGGCTTTGAGGCCTATGCTGGGAAAAGAAGTATCTTCACCTAAAAACTAGACAGAAGCATTCTCATAAACTTCTGTCTGATTAGTACATTCAACTCACAGACTTGAACATTCCCTCTGAAAGAGCAGTTTGGAAACACTCCTTTTGTAGAATCTGCAAGTGTTTACTTGGAACGCTTTGACGATTATGCTGGAAAAGGAAATATCCTCACATAAAAATTAGACAGAAGAATTCTCAGAAACTTCTTTGTGATGAGTGCATTCTACTCACAGACTTGAACATTCCTCTTGATAGAGCAATAGGGAAACACTCCTTTTGTAGAATCTGCAAGTGTTTATTTGGATCGCTTTGACGTCTACGCTGGAAAAGGAAATATCTTCACCTAAAAACTACACAGAAGCATTCCCAGAAACTTCTGTATGATGAGTGCATTCAACTCACAGACTTGAAAGTTTCGTTTGATAGGACAGTTTCGAAACCCTCCTGTTGTAGAATCTGCAAGTGTTTATTTCCAGCGCTTTGAGGCCTATGCTGGAAAAGAAAGTATCTTCACATAACAACTACACAGAAGCATTCTCGGAAACTTCTTTGTGATGAGTGCATTCAACTCACAGACTTGAGCCTTCCTTTTGAAAGAGCAGTTTTGAAACACTCTTTTTGTAGAGTCTGCAAGTGGATATTTATAGGGCTTTGGGGCCTATGTTGGGAAAAGAAATATCTTCACCTAAAAACAAGACAGAAGCATTCTCACAAACATCTGTGTGATTAGTGCATTCAACTCACAGACTTGAATATTCCCTCGGACAGGGCAGTTTGGAAACACTCCTTTTGTAGAATCTGCAAGTGTTTATTTGAGCGCTTTGGCGCCTATGCTGGAAAAGGAAATATCTTCACATAAAAACTAGCCAGAAACATTCTCAGAAACTTGTTTGTGATGAGTGCATTCTACTCACAGACTTGAACATTCCTCTTGAGAGAGCAGTTTGGAAACACTCCTTTTGTAGTATCTGCAAGTGTCTATTTTGATCGCTTTGAAGCCTATGCTGGAGAAGGAAATATCTTCACCTAAAAACTACACAGAAGCATTCTCGGAAACTTCTGTGTGATGAGTGCATTCAACTCACAGACTTGAACGTTTCTATTGATAGGACAGTTTTGAAACACTCCTTTTGTAGAATCTGCAAGTTTTTATTTCGAGCGCTTTGAGGCCTATGCTGGAAAGGGAAGTATCTTCACATAACAACTACACAGAAGCATTCTCAGAAACTTCTTTGGGATGAGTGCATTCAATTCACAGACTTGGGCCTTTCTTATGAAAGAGCAGTTTTGAAACAATCTTTTTGTAGAATCTGCAAGTGGATATTTGGAGCGCTTTAAGGCCTATTCTGGGAAAAGAAATGTCTTCACCTAAAAACTAGACAGAAGCATTCTCACAAACTTCTGTGTGATTAGTGCATTCAACTCACAGACTTGAACATTCCTTTTGATAAAGCAGTTTGGAAACACTCCTTTTGTAGAATCTGCAAGTGTTTATTTCGAGCGAATTGACGCCTATGCTGGAAATGGAAATATCTTCACATAAAAATTAGACAGAAGAATTCTCAGAAACATCTTTGTGATGAGTGCATTCTACTCACAGAGTTGAAGCCTCTTTTTGATGGAAGAGTTTTCTTTTTTTTTTTTTTTTTTTCTTTTTTTTTTTTTTTCTTTTTTTTTTCTTTTATTATTATTATTATTATTATCATTATTATACTTTAGGTTTTATGGTACATGTGCGCAATGTGCAGGTAAGTTACATATGTATACATGTGCCATGCTGGTGCGCTGCACCCACCAACTTGTCATCTAGCATTAGGTATATCTCCCAATGCTATCCCTCCCCCCTCCCCCCACCCCACAACAGTCCCCGAAGTGTGATGTTCCCCTTCCTGTGTCCATGTGTTCTCATTGTTCAATTCCCACCTATGAGTGAGAATATGCGGTGTTTGGTTTTTTGTTCTTGCGATAGTTTACTGAGAATGATGATTTCCAATTTCATCCATGTCCCTACAAAGGACGTGAACTCATCATTTTTTATGGCTGCATAGTATTCCATGGTGTATATGTGCCACATTTTCTTAATCCAGTCTATCATTGTTGGACATTTGGGTTGGTTCCAAGTCTTTGCTATTGTGAATAATGCCGCAATAAACATACGTGTGCATGTGTCTTTATAGCCGCATGATTTATAGTCCTTTGGGTATATACCCAGTAATGGGATGGCTGGGTCGAATGGAATTTCTAGTTCTAGATCCCTGAGGAATCGCCACACTGACTTCCACAACGGTTGAACTAGTTTACAGTCCCACCAACAGTGTAAAAGTGTTCCTATTTCTCCACATCCTCTCCAGCACCTGTTGTTTCCTGACTTTTTAATGATTGCCATTCTAACTGGTGTGAGATGGTATCTCATTGTGGTTTTGATTTGCATTTCTCTGATGGCCAGTGATGGTGAGCATTTTTTCATGTGTTTTTTGGCTGCATAAATGTCTTCTTTTGAGAAGTGTCTGTTCATGTCCTTCGCCCACTTTTTGATGGGGTTGTTTGTTTTTTTCTTGTAAATTTGTTGGAGTTCATTGTAGATTCTGGATATTAGCCCTTTGTCAGATGAGTAGGTTGCGAAAATTTTCTCCCATTTTGTAGGTTGCCTGTTCACTCTGATGGTAGTTTCCTTTGCTGTGCAGAAGCTCTTTAGTTTAATTAGATCCCATTTGTCAATTTTGGCTTTTGTTGCCATTGCTTTTGGTGTTTTAGACATGAAGTCCTTGCCCATGCCTATGTCCTGAATGGTAATGCCTAGGTTTTCTTCTAGGGTTTTTATGGTTTTAGGTCTAACATTTAAGTCTTTAATCCATCTTGAATTGATTTTTGTATAAGGTGTAAGGAAGGGATCCAGTTTCAGCTTTCTACATATGGCTAGCCAGTTTTCCCAACACCATTTATTAAATAGGGAATCCTTTCCCCATTTCTTGTTTTTGTCAGGTTTGTCAAAGATCAGATACCTGTAGATATGTGGCATTATTTCTGAGGGCTCTGTCCTGTTCCATTGATCTATATCTCTGTTTTGGTACCAGTACCATGCTGTTTTGGTTACTGTAGCCTTGTAGTATAGTTTGAAGTCAGGTAGTGTGATGCCTCCAGCTTTGTTCTTTTGGCTTAGGATTGACTTGGCGATGCGGGCTCTTTTTTGGTTCCATATGAACTTGAAAGTAGTTTTTTCCAATTCTGTGAAGAAAGTCATTGGTAGCTTGATGGGGATGGCATTGAATCTGTAAATTACCTTGGGAAGGATGGCCATTTTCATGATATTGATTCTTCCTACCCATGAGCATGGAATGTTCTTCCATTTGTTTGTATCCTCTTTTATTTCCTTGAGCAGTGGTTTGTAGTTCTCCTTGAAGAGGTCTTTCACATCCCTTGTAAGTTGGATTCCTAGGTATTTTATTCTCTTTGAAGCAATTGTGAATGGGAGTTCACTCATGATTTGGCTCTCTGTTTGTCTGTTATTGATGTATAAGAATGCTTGTGATTTTTGCACATTGATTTTGTATCCTGAGACTTTGCTGAAGTTGCTTATCAGCTTAAGGAGATTTTGGGCTGAGACAATGGGGTTTTCTAGATATACTATCATGTCATCTGCAAACAAGGACAATTTGACTTCCTCTTTTCCTAACTGAATACCCTTGATTTCCTTCTCCTGCCTAATTGCCCTGGCCAGAACTTCCAACACTATGTTGAATAGAAGTGGCGAGAGAGGGCATCCCTGTCTTGTGCCAGTTTTCAAAGGGAATGCTTCCAGTTTTTGCCCATTCAGTACGATATTGGCTGTGGGTTTGTCATAAATAGCTCTTATTATTTTGAGATACGTCCCATCAATTCCTAATTTATTGAGAGTTTTTAGCATGAAGGGTTGTTGAATTTTGTCAAAGGCCTTTTCTGCATCTATTGAGATAATCATGTGGTTTTTGTCTTTGGTTCTGTTTATATGCTGGATTACATTTATTGATTTGCGTATATTGAACCAGCCTTGCATCCCAGGGATGAAGCCCACTTGATCATGGTGGATAAGCTTTTTGATGTGCTGCTGGATTCTGTTTGCCAGTATCTTATTGAGGATTTTTGCATCAATGTTCATCAAGGATATTGGTCTAAAATTCTCTTTTTTTGTTGTGTCTCTGCCAGGCTTTGGTATCAGGATGATGCTGGCCTCATAAAATGAGTTAGGGAGGATTCCCTCTTTTTCTATTGATTGGAATAGTTTCAGAAGGAATGGTACCAGCTCCTCCTTGTACCTCTGGTAGAATTCGGCTGTGAACCCATCTGGTCCTGGACTTTTTTTGGTTGGTAAGCTATTGATTATTGCCACAATTTCAGCTCCTGTTATTGGTCTATTCAGAGATTCAACTTCTTCCTGGTTTAGTCTTGGGAGGGTGTATGTGTTGAGGAATTGATCCATTTCTTCTAGATTTTCTGGTTTATTTGCATAGAGGTGTTTGTAATATTCTCTGATGGTAGTTTGTATTTCTTAAGTTGATGGAAGAGTTTTCAAGCTCTCTTTTTGTAGAATCTGCAAGTGCATATTTGGAGCGCTCCGAGGCCTATGCTGGGAAATGAAATATCTTCACCTAATAACTACACAGAAGCATTCTCAGAAACTTCTCTGTGATGAGTGCATTCAACTCACAGACTTGAACGTTTCTTTTGATAGGACAGTTTTGAAACTCTCCTTTCTTAGAATCCGCAAGTGTTTATTTCGAGGGCTTTGAGGCCTATGCTGGAAAAGGAAGTATCTTCACATAACAACTACACAGAAGCATTCTCGGAAACTTCTTTGTGATGAGTGCATTCAACTCACAGACTTGAGCCTTCCTGTTGAAAGAGCAGTTTTGAAACACTCTTTTTGTAGAGTCTGCAAGTGGATATTTGGAGGGCTTTGAGGCCTATGCTGGGAAAAGAAATATCTTCACCTAAAAACTAGACAGAAGCATTCTCACAAACATCTGTGTGATTAGTGCATTCAACTCACAGACTTGAACATTCCCTCTGATAGGGCAGTTTGGAAACACTCCTTTTGTAGAATCTGCAAATGTTTATTAGGAGCGCTTTGGCGCCTATGCTGGAAAAGGAAATATCTTCACATAAAAACTAGCCAGAAACATTCTCAGAAACTTCTTTGGGATGAGTGCATTCTACTCACAGAATTGAATATTCCTCTTGAGAGAGCAGTTTGGAAACACTCCTTTTGTAGTATCTGCAAGTGTCTATTTGGATCGCTTTGACGCCTATGCTGGAAAAGGAAATATCTTCACCTAAAAACTACACAGAAGCATTCGCAGAAACTTCTGTGTGATGAGTGCATTCAACTCACAGACTTGAACGTTTCTTTTGATAGGACAGTTTTGAAAGACTCCTTTCGTAGAATCTGCAAGTGTTTATTTCGAGCGCTTTGAGGCCTATGCTGGAAAAGGAACTATCTTCACATTACAACTACACAGAAGCATTCTCAGAAACTTCTTTGTGATGAGTGCATTCAACTCACAGACTTGAGCCTTCCTGTTGAAAGAGCAGTTTTGAAACACTCTTTTTGTAGAGTCTGTAAGTGGATATTTGGAGGGCTTTGAGGCCTATGCTGGGAAAAGAAATATCTTCACCTAAAAACTAGGCAGAAGCATTCTCACAAACTTCTGTCTGAATAGTGCATTCAACTCACAGACTTGAACATTCCCTCTGAAAGAGCAGTTTGGAAACACTCCTTTTGTAGAATCTGCAAGTGTTTACTTGGAACGCTATGACGCTTATGCTGGAAAACGAAATATGTTCACATAAAAATTAGACAGAAGAATTCTCAGAAACTTCTTTGTGATGAGTGCATTCCACTCACAGACTTGAACATTCCTCTTGATAGAGCAGTTTGGAAACACTCCTTTTGTAGAATCTGCAAGTGTTTATTTGGATCGTTTTGACGTCTATGATGGAAAAGGAAATATCTTCAACTAAAAACTACACAGAAGCATTCTCAGAAACTTCTGTGTGATGAGTGCATTCAACTCACAGACTTGAACGTTTCTTTTGATCGGACAGTTTTGAAACACTCCTTTTGTAGAATCTGCAAGTGTTTATTTCGAGCGCTTTGAGGCCTATGCTGGAAAAGGAAGTATCTTCACATAACAACCACACAGAAGCATTCTCAGAAACTTCTTTGTGATGAGTGCATTCAACTCACAGACTTGAGCCTTTCTTTTGAAAGAGCAGTTTTGAAACACTCTTTTTGTAGAATCTGCAAGTGGATATTTGGAGCACTTTAAGGCCTTTTCTGGAAAAAGAAATAACTTCACCTAAAAACTAGACAAAAGCATTCTCACAAACATCTGTGTGATTAGTGCATTCACCTCACAGAGTTGAACATTCCCTCTGATAGGGCAGTTTGGAAGCACTCCTTTTGTAGAATCTGCAAGAATTTATTTGGAGCTCTTTGACGCCTATGCTGGAAAAGGAAATATCTTCACATAAAAACTAGCCAGAAGCATTCTCACAAACATCTGTGTGATTAGTGCATTCAACTCACAGACTTGAACATTCCCTCTGATAGAGCAGTTTCGAAACACTCCTTTTGTAGAAACTGCAAGTGTTTCTTTGGAGCGCTTTGACGCCTATGATGGAAAAGGAAATATCTTCAATAAAAACTAGACAGAAGCATTCTCAGAAACTTCTGTCTGATTAGTGCATTCAACTCACAGACTTGAACATTCCCTCTGAAAGAGCAGTTTGGATACACTCCTTTTGTAGAATCTGCAAGTGTTTACTTGGAACGCTTTGACGCTTTTGCGGGAAAAGGAAATACCTTCACAAAAAAATTAGACAGAAGAATTCTCAGAAACTTCTTTGTGATGAGTGCATTCTACTCACAGTCTTGAACATTCCTCTTGATAGAGCAGTTTGGAAACACTCCTTTTGTAGAATCTGCAAGTGTTTATTTGGATCGCTTTGACGTCTATGCTGGAAAAGGAAATATCTTCACCTAAAAACTACACAGAAGCATTCTCAGAAACTTCTGTGTGATGAGTGCATTCAACTCACAGACTTGAACGTTTCTTTTGATAGGACAGTTTTGAAACACTCCTTTTGTAGAATCTGCAAGTGTTTATTTCGAGCGTTTTGAGGCGTATGCTGGAAAAGGAAGTATCTTCATATAACAACTAAACAGAAGCATTCTCAGAAACTTCTTTGTGATGAGTGCATTCAACTCACAGACTTGAGCCTTCCTGTTGAAAGAGCAGTTTTGAAACAATCTTTTGGTAGAGTCTGCAAGTGGATATTTGGAGGGCTTTGAGGCCTATGTTGGGGAAAGATATATCTTCACCTAAAAACTAGACAGAAGCATTCTCAGAAACTTCTGTCTGATTAGTGCATTCAACTCACCGACTTCATCATTCCCTCTGATAGGGCAGTTTGGAAACACTCCTTTTGTACAATCTGCAAATGTTTATTTGGAGCGCTTTGGCGCCTATGCTGGAAAAGGAAATATCTTCACATAAAAACTAGCCAGAAACATTCTCTGAAACTTCTTTGTGATGAGTGCATTCTACTAACAGACTTCAACATTCCTCTTGAGAGAGCAGTTTGGAAACACTCCTTTTGTAGTATCTGGAAGTGCCTATTTGGATCGCTTTGACGCCTATGCTGGAAAAGGAAATATCTTCACCTAAAAACTACACAGAAGCATTCTCAGAAACTTCTGTGTGATGAGTGCATTCAACTCACAGACTTGAACGTTTCTATTGATAGGACAGTTTTGAAACACTCCTTTTGTAGAATCTGCAAGTGTTTATTTCGAGCGCTTTGAGGCCTATGCTGGAAAAGGAAGTATCTTCACATAACAACTGTACAGAAGCATTCTCAGAAACTTCTTTGTGATGAGTGCATTCAACTCACAGATTTGGGCCTTTCTTTTGAAAGAGAAGTTTTGAAACACTCTTTTTGTAGAATCTGCAAGTGGATATTTGGAGCGCTTTAAGGCCTATTCTGGGAAAAGAAATATCTTCACCTAAAAACTAGACAGAAGCATTCTCGCAAACTCCTGTGTGATTAGTGCATTCAACTCACAGACTTGAACATTCCTTTTGATAGAGCAGTTTGGAAACACTCCTTTTGTAGAATCTGGAAGTGTTTATTTGGAGCGCTTTGACGAATATGCTGGAAAAGGAAATATCTTCACATAAAAACTAGACAGAATCATTCTCAGAAACATCTGTGTGATTAGTGCATTCAACTCACAGACTTGAACATTCCTTCTGATAGGGCAGTTTGGAAACACTCCTTTTGTAGAATCTGCAAGTGTTTATTAGGAGCGCTTTGACGCCTACGCTGGAAAAGGAAATATCTTCACATAAAAACTAGCCAGAAACATTCTCAGAAACTTCTTTGTGATGAGTGCATTCTACTCAAAGACTTGAACATTCCTCTTGAGAGAGCAGTTTGGAAACACTCCTTTTGTAGTGTCTGCAAGTGTCTATTTGGATCGCTTTGACGCCTATGCTGGAAAAGGAAATATCTTCACCTAAAAACTACACAGAAACATTCTCAGAAACTTCTGTGTGATGAGTGCATTCAACTCACAGACTTGAACGTTTCTATTGAAAGGAGGGTTTTGAAACACTCCTTTCGTAGAATCTGCAAGTGTTTATTTCGAGCGCTTTGAGGCGTATGCTGGAAAAGGAAATATCTTCACATAACAACTACACAGAAGCATTCTCAGAAACTTCTTTGGAATGAGTGCATTCAACTCACAGACTTGAGCCTTTCTTTTGAAAGAGCAGTTTTGAAACACTCTTTTTGTAGTGTCGGCAAGTGGATAATTGGAGAGCTTTGAGGCCTATGCTGGGAAAAGGAATATCTTCACCTAAAAACTAGACAGAAGCATTCTCACAAACAACTGTGTGATTAGTGCATTCAACACACAGACTTGAACATTCCCTCTGATAGGGCAGTTTGGAAACACTCCTTTTGTAGAATCTGCAATTGTTTATTTGGAGCGCTTTGGCGCCTATGCTGGAAAAGGAAATATCTTCACATAAAAACTAGCCAGAAACATTCTCAGAAACTTCTTTGTGATGAGTGCATTCTACTCACAGACTTGAACATTCCTCTTGAGAGAGCAGTTTGGAAACACTCCTTTTGTAGTATCTGCAAGTGTCTATTTGGATCGCTTTGATGCCTATGCTGGAAAAGGAAATATCTTCACCTAAAAACTACACAGAAGCATTCTCAGAAACTTCTGTGTGATGAGTGCATTCAACTCATAGACTTGAACGTTTCTATTGATACGACAGTTTTGAAACACTCCTTTTGTTGAATCTGTAAGTGTTTATTTCGAGCGCTTTGTGGCCTGTGCTGGAAAAGGAAGTATCTTCACATAACAACTACACAGAAGCATTCTCAGAAACTTCTTTGTGATGAGTGCATTCAACTCACAGACTTGGGCCTTTCTTTTGAAAGAGCAGTTTTGAAACACTCTTTTTGTAGAATCTGCAAGTTCATATTTGGAGCGCTTTAAGGCCTATTCTGGGAAAAGAAATATCTTCAACTAAAAACTAGACAGAAGCATTCTCACAAACTTCTGTGTGATTAGTGCATTCAACTCACAGACCTGAACATTCCTTTTAATAGAGCAGTTTGGAAACACTCCTTTTGTAGAATCTGCAAGTGTTTATTTCGAGCGCTTTGAAGCCTATGCTGGAAAAGGAAATATCTTCACATAAAAACTAGACAGAAGAATTCTCAGAAACTTCTTTGTGATGACTTCATTCTACTCACAGAGTTGAAGCCTCTTTTTGATGGAAGAGTTTTCAAGCTCTCTTTTTCTAGAATCTGCAAGTGCATATTTGGAGCGCTCCGAGGCCTATGCTGGGAAATGAAATATCTTCACCTGAAAACTACACAGAAGCATTCTCAGAAACTTCTGTGTGATGAGTGCATTCAACTCACAGACTTTAACGTTTCTTTTGATAGGACAGTTTTGAAACACTCCTTTCGTAGAATCTGCAAGTGTTTATTTCGAGCGCTTTGAGGCCTATGCTGGAAAAGGAAGTATCTTCACATAACAACTACACAGAAGCATTCTGAGAAACTTCTTTGTGATGAGTGCATTCAACTCACAGACTTGAGCCTTCCTTTTGAAAGAGCAGTTTTGAAACACTCTTTTTGTAGAGTCTGCAAGTGGATATTTGGAGGGCTATGAGGCCTATGCTGGGAAAAGAAACATCTTCACCTAAAAACTAGACAGAAGCATTCTCACAAACTTCTGTCCGAATAGTGCATTCAACTCACAGACTTGAACATTCCCTCTAAAAGAGCAGTTTGGAAACACTCCTTTTGTAGAATCTGCAAGTGTTTATTTGGAGTGCTTTGGCGCCTATGCTGGAAAAGGAAATATCTTCACATAAAAACTAGCCAGAAACATTCTCAGAAACTTCTTTGTGATGAGTGCATTCTACTCACAGACTTGAACATTCCTCTTGAGAGAGCAGTTTGGAAACACTCCTTTTGTAGTATCTCCAAGTGTCTATTTGGATCGCTTTGACGCCTATGCTGGAAAAGGAAATATCTTCACCTAAAAACTACACAGAAGCATTCTCAGAAACTTCTGTGTGATGAGTGCATTCAACTCATCGACTTGAATGTCACTTTTGATAGGACAGTTTTGAAACACTCCTTTCGTAGAATCTGCAAGTGTTTATTTCGAGCACTTTGAGGCCTATGCTGGAAAAGGAACTATGTTCATATAACAACTACACAGAAGCATTCTCAGAAACTTCTTTGTGATGAGTGCATTCAACTCACAGACTTGAGCCTTCCTTTTGAAAGAGCAGTTTTGAAACAATCTTTTTGTAGAGTCTGCAAGTGGATATTTGGAGGGCTTTGAGGCCTATGCTGGGAAAAGAAATATCTTCACCTAAAAACTAGACAGAAGCATTCTCACAAACATCTGTGTGATTAGTGCATTCAACTCAGAGACTTGAACATTCCCTCTGAAAGAGCAGTTTGGAAACACTCCTTTTGTAGAATCTGCAAGTGTTTACTTGGAACGCTTTGAAGCTTTTGCGGGAAAAGGAAATATCTTCACCTAAAAATTAGACAGAAGAATTCTCAGAAACTTCTTTGTGATGAGTGCATTCTACTCACAGACTTGAACATTCCTCTTGAGAGAGCAGTTTGGAAACACTCCTTTTGTAGAATCTGCAAGTGTTTATTTGGATCGCATTGACGTCTATGTTGGAAAAGGAAATATCTTCACCTAAAAACTACACCGAAGCATTCTCAGAAACTTCTGTGTGATGAGTACATTCAACTCACCGACTTGAACGTTTCTTTTGATAGGACAGTATTGAAACACTCCTTTCGTAGAATCTGCAAGTGTTTATTTCGAGCGCTTTGAGGCCTATGCTGAAAAGGAACTATCTTCACATTACAACTACACAGAAGCATTCTCAGAAACTTCTTTGTGATGAGTGCATTCAACTCACAGACTTGAGCCTTCCTTTTGAAAGAGCAGTTTTGAAACACTCTTTTTGTAGAGGCTGCAAGTGGATATTTGGAGGGCTTTGAGGCCTATGCTGGGAAAAGAAATATCTTCACCTAAAAACTAGGCAGAAGCATTCTCACAAACTTCTGTCTGAATAGTGCATTCAACTCACAGACTTCAACATTCCCTCTGAAAGAGCAGTTTGGAAACACTCCTTTTGTAGAATCTGCAAGTGTTTACTTGGAACGCTATGACGCTTATGCTGGAAAACGAAATATGTTCACATAAAAATTAGACAGAAGAATTCTCAGAAACTTCTTTGTGATGAGTGCATTCCACTCACAGACTTGAACATTCCTCTTGATAGAGCAGTTTGGAAACACTCCTTTTGTAGAATCTGCAAGTGTTTATTTGGATCGTTTTGACGTCTATGATGGAAAAGGAAATATCTTCACCTAAAAACTACACAGAAGCATTCTCAGAAACTTCTGTGTGATGAGTGCATTCAACTCACAGACTTGAACGTTTCTTTTGATCGGACAGTTTTGAAACACTCCTTTTGTAGAATCTGCAAGTGTTTATTTCGAGCGCTTTGAGGCCTATGCTGGAAAAGGAAGTATCTTCACATAACAACCACACAGAAGCATTCTCAGAAACTTCTTTGTGATGAGTGCATTCAACTCACAGACTTGAGCCTTTCTTTTGAAAGAGCAGTTTTGAAACACTCTTTTTGTAGAATCTGCAAGTGGATATTTGGAGCACTTTAAGGCCTTTTCTGGAAAAAGAAATAACTTCACCTAAAAACTAGACAAAAGCATTCTCACAAACATCTGTGTGATTAGTGCATTCACCTCACAGAGTTGAACATTCCCTCTGATAGGGCAGTTTGGACGCACTCCTTTTGTAGAATCTGCAAGAATTTATTGGGAGCTCTTTGACGCCTATGCTGGAAAAGGAAATATCTTCACATAAAAACTAGCCAGAAGCATTCTCACAAACATCTGTGTGATTAGTGCATTCAACTCACAGACTTGAACATTCCCTCTGATAGAGCAGTTTCGAAACACTCCTTTTGTAGAAACTGCAAGTGTTTCTTTGGAGCGCTTTGACGCCTATGATGGAAAAGGAAATATCTTCACATAAAAACTAGACAGAAGCATTCTCAGAAACTTCTGTCTGATTAGTGCATTCAACTCACAGACTTGAACATTCCCTCTGAAAGAGCAGTTTGGATACACTCCTTTTATAGAATCTGCAAGTGTTTACTTGGAACGCTTTGACGCTTTTGCGGGAAAAGGAAATACCTTCACAAAAAAATTAGACAGAAGAATTCTCAGAAACTTCTTTGTGATGAGTGCATTCTACTCACAGTCTTGAACATTCCTCTTGATAGAGCAGTTTGGAAACACTCCTTTTGTAGAATCTGCAAGTGTTTATTTGGATCGCTTTGACGTCTATGCTGGAAAAGGAAATATCTTCACCTAAAAACTACACAGAAGCATTCTCAGAAACTTCTGTGTGATGAGTGCATTCAACTCACAGACTTGAACGTTTCTTTTGATAGGACAGTTTTGAAACACTCCTTTTGTAGAATCTGCAAGTGTTTATTTCGAGCGTTTTGAGGCGTATGCTGGAAAAGGAAGTATCTTCATATAACAACTAAACAGAAGCATTCTCAGAAACTTCTTTGTGATGAGTGCATTCAACTCACAGACTTGAGCCTTCCTGTTGAAAGAGCAGTTTTGAAACAATCTTTTTGTAGAGTCTGCAAGTGGATATTTGGAGGGCTTTGAGGCCTATGTTGGGGAAAGATATATCTTCACCTAAAAACTAGACAGAAGCATTCTCAGAAACTTCTGTCTGATTAGTGCATTCAACTCACCGACTTCATCATTCCCTCTGATAGGGCAGTTTGGAAACACTCCTTTTGTACAATCTGCAAATGTTTATTTGGAGCGCTTTGGCGCCTATGCTGGAAAAGGAAATATCTTCACATAAAAACTAGCCAGAAACATTCTCTGAAACTTCTTTGTGATGAGTGCATTCTACTAACAGACTTCAACATTCCTCTTGAGAGAGCAGTTTGGAAACACTCCTTTTGTAGTATCTGGAAGTGCCTATTTGGATCGCTTTGACGCCTATGCTGGAAAAGGAAATATCTTCACCTAAAAACTACACAGAAGCATTCTCAGAAACTTCTGTGTGATGAGTGCATTCAACTCACAGACTTGAACGTTTCTATTGATAGGACAGTTTTGAAACACTCCTTTTGTAGAATCTGCAAGTGTTTATTTCGAGCGCTTTGAGGCCTATGCTGGAAAAGGAAGTATCTTCACATAACAACTGTACAGAAGCATTCTCAGAAACTTCTTTGTGATGAGTGCATTCAACTCACAGATTTGGGCCTTTCTTTTGAAAGAGAAGTTTTGAAACACTCTTTTTGTAGAATCTGCAAGTGGATATTTGGAGCGCTTTAAGGCCTATTCTGGGAAAAGAAATATCTTCACCTAAAAACTAGACAGAAGCATTCTCGCAAACTCCTGTGTGATTAGTGCATTCAACTCACAGACTTGAACATTCCTTTTGATAGAGCAGTTTGGAAACACTCCTTTTGTAGAATCTGGAAGTGTTTATTTGGAGCGCTTTGACGAATATGCTGGAAAAGGAAATATCTTCACATAAAAACTAGACAGAATCATTCTCAGAAACATCTGTGTGATTAGTGCATTCAACTCACAGACTTGAACATTCCTTCTGATAGGGCAGTTTGGAAACACTCCTTTTGTAGAATCTGCAAGTGTTTATTAGGCGCGCTTTGACGCCTATGCTGGAAAAGGAAATATCTTCACATAAAAACTAGCCAGAAACATTCTCAGAAACTTCTTTGTGATGAGTGCATTCTACTCACAGACTTGAACATTCCTCTTGAGAGAGCAGTTTGGAAACACTCCTTTTGTAGTGTCTGCAAGTGTCTATTTGGATCGCTTTGACGCCTATGCTGGAAAAGGAAATATCTTCACCTAAAAACTACACAGAAACATTCTCAGAAACCTCTGTGTGATGAGTGCATTCAACTCACAGACTTGAACGTTTCTATTCATAGGACAGTTTTGAAACACTCCTTTTGTACAATCTGCAAGTGTTTATTTCGAGCGCTTTGAGGCCTATGCTGGAAAAGGAAGTATCTTCACATAACAACTACACAGAAGCATTCTCAGAAACTTCTTTGTGATGAGTGCATTCAACTCACAGACTTGGGACTTTCTTTTGAAAGAGCAGTTTTGAAACACTCTTTTTGTAGAATCTGCAAGTTGATATTTGGAGGGCTTTAAGGCCTATTCTGGGAAAAGAAATATCGTCACCTAAAAACTAGACAGAAGCATTCTCACAAACTTCTGTGTGATTAGTGCATTCAACTCACAGACTTGAACATTCCTTTTGATAGAGCAGTTTGGAAACACTCCTTTTGTAGTATCTGCAAGTGTTTATTTCGAGCGAATTGACGCCTGTGCTGGAAAAGGAAATATCTTCACATAAAAACTAGACAGAAGAATTCTCAGAAGCATCTTTGTGATGAGTTCATTCTACTCACAGAGTTGAAGCCTCTTTTTGGTGGAAGAGTTTTCAAGCTCTCTTTTTGTAGAATCTGCAGGTGCATATTTGGAGCGCTCCGAGGCCTATGCTGGGAAATGAAATATCTTCACCTAGAAACTACACAGAAGCATTCTCAGAAACTTCTGTGTGATGAGTGCATTCAACTCACAGACTTGATCCTTCCTTTTGAAAGAGCAGTTTTGAAACACTCTTTTTGTAGAGTCTGCAAGTGGATATTTGGAGGGCTTTGAGGCCTATGCTGGGAAAAGAAGTATCTTCACCTAAAAACTAGACAGAAGCATTCTCATAAACTTCTGTCTGATTAGTACATTCAACTCACAGACTTGAACATTCCCTCTGAAAGAGCAGTTTGGAAACACTCCTTTTGTAGAATCTGCAAGTGTTTACTTGGAACGCTTTGACGACTATGCTGGAAAAGGAAATATCCTCACATAAAAATTAGACAGAAGAATTCTCAGAAACTTCTTTGTGATGAGTGCATTCTACTCACAGACTTGAACATTCCTCTTGATAGAGCAATAGGGAAACACTCCTTTTGTAGAATCTGCAAGTGTTTATTTGGATCGCTTTGACGTCTACGCTGGAAAAGGAAATATCTTCACCTAAAAACTACACAGAAGCATTCCCAGAAACTTCTGTGTGATGAGTGCATTCAACTCACAGACTTGAACGTTTCTTTTGATAGGACAGTTTTGAAACACGCCTTTTGTAGAATCTGCAAGTGTTTATTTCGAGCGCTTTGAGGCCTATGCTGGAAAAGGAAGTATCTTCACATAACAACTACACAGAAGCATTCTCAGAAGCTTCTTTGTGATGAGTGCATTCCACTCACAGACTTGAGCCTTTCTTCTGAAAGAGCAGTTTTGAAACACTCTTTTTGTAGTATCTGCAAGTGGATATTTGGAGCACTTTAAGGCCTTTTCTGGAAAAAGAAATATCTTCACCTAAAAACTAGACAGAAGAATTCTCACACACTTCTGTGTGATTAATGCATTCAACTCACAGACTTGAACATTCCTTTTGATAGAGCAGTTTGGAAACACTCCTTTGGTAGAATCTGCAAGTGTTTATTTGGAGCGTTTTGACGCCTATGCTAGAAAAGGAAATATCTTCACATAAAAACTAGACAGAAGCATTCTCAGAAACTTCTTTGTGATGAGTGCATTCTACTCAGAGAGTTGAAGCCTCTTTTTGGTGGAAGAGTTTT
This sequence comes from Pongo abelii, assembly GCF_028885655.2. Lineage (NCBI taxonomy): Eukaryota > Metazoa > Chordata > Mammalia > Primates > Hominidae > Pongo > Pongo abelii. The sequence continues at coordinate 42,364,657 of NC_071993.2, forward strand.
CAAGCTCTCTTTTTGTAGAATCTGCAAGTGCATATTTGGAGCGCTCCGAGGCCTATGCTGGGAAATGAAATAACTTCACCTAAAAACTACACAGAAGCATTCTCGGAAACTTCTGTGTGATGAGTGCATTCAACTCACAGACTTGAACGTTTCTATTGATACGACAGTTTTGAAACACTCCTTTTGTAGAATCTGCAAGTGTTTATTTCGAGCGCTTTGAGGCCTATGCTGGAAAAGGAAGTATCTTCACATAACAACTACACAGAAGCATTCTCAGAAACTTCTTTGGGTTGAGTGCATTCAATTCACAGACTTGGGCCTTTCTTATGAAAGAGCAGTTTTGAAACAATCTTTTTGTAGAATCTGCAAGTGGATATTTGGAGCGCTTTAAGGCCTATTCTGGGAAAAGAAATATCTTCACCTAAAAACTAGACAGAAGCATTCTCACAAACTTCTGTGTGATTAGTGCATTCAACTCACAGACTTGAACATTCCTTTTGATAGAGCAGTTTGGAAACACTCCTTTTGTAGAATCTGCAAGTGTTTATTTCGAGCGAATTGACGCCTATGCTGGAAATGGAAATATCTTCACATAAAAATTAGACAGAAGAATTCTCAGAAACATCTTTGTGATGAGTGCATTCTACTCACAGAGTTGAAGCCTCTTTTTGATGGAAGAGTTTTCTTTTTTTTTTTTTTTTTTTTTTTTTATTTTTTATTTTTTTCTTTTTTTTTTCTTTTATTATTATTATGATTATTATCATTATTATACTTTAGGTTTTATGGTACATGTGCGCAATGTGCAGGTAAGTTACATATGTATACATGTGCCATGCTGGTGCGCTGCACCCACCAACTTGTCATCTAGCATTAGGTATATCTCCCAATGCTATCCCTCCCCCCTCCCCCCACCCCACAACAGTCCCCGAAGTGTGATGTTCCCCTTCCTGTGTCCATGTGTTCTCATTGTTCAATTCCCACCTATGAGTGAGAATATGCGGTGTTTGGTTTTTTGTTCTTGCGATAGTTTACTGAGAATGATGATTTCCAATTTCATCCATGTCCCTACAAAGGACGTGAACTCATCATTTTTTATGGCTGCATAGTATTCCATGGTGTATATGTGCCACATTTTCTTAATCCAGTCTATCATTGTTGGACATTTGGGTTGGTTCCAAGTCTTTGCTATTGTGAATAATGCCGCAATAAACATACGTGTGCATGTGTCTTTATAGCCGCATGATTTATAGTCCTTTGGGTATATACCCAGTAATGGGATGGCTGGGTCGAATGGAATTTCTAGTTCTAGATCCCTGAGGAATCGCCACACTGACTTCCACAACGGTTGAACTAGTTTACAGTCCCACCAACAGTGTAAAAGTGTTCCTATTTCTCCACATCCTCTCCAGCACCTGTTGTTTCCTGACTTTTTAATGATTGCCATTCTAACTGGTGTGAGATGGTATCTCATTGTGGTTTTGATTTGCATTTCTCTGATGGCCAGTGATGGTGAGCATTTTTTCATGTGTTTTTTGGCTGCATAAATGTCTTCTTTTGAGAAGTGTCTGTTCATGTCCTTCGCCCACTTTTTGATGGGGTTGTTTGTTTTTTTCTTGTAAATTTGTTGGAGTTCATTGTAGATTCTGGATATTAGCCCTTTGTCAGATGAGTAGGTTGCGAAAATTTTCTCCCATTTTGTAGGTTGCCTGTTCACTCTGATGGTAGTTTCCTTTGCTGTGCAGAAGCTCTTTAGTTTAATTAGATCCCATTTGTCAATTTTGGCTTTTGTTGCCATTGCTTTTGGTGTTTTAGACATGAAGTCCTTGCCCATGCCTATGTCCTGAATGGTAATGCCTAGGTTTTCTTCTAGGGTTTTTATGGTTTTAGGTCTAACATTTAAGTCTTTAATCCATCTTGAATTGATTTTTGTATAAGGTGTAAGGAAGGGATCCAGTTTCAGCTTTCTACATATGGCTAGCCAGTTTTCCCAACACCATTTATTAAATAGGGAATCCTTTCCCCATTTCTTGTTTTTGTCAGGTTTGTCAAAGATCAGATACCTGTAGATATGTGGCATTATTTCTGAGGGCTCTGTTCTGTTCCATTGATCTATATCTCTGTTTTGGTACCAGTACCATGCTGTTTTGGTTACTGTAGCCTTGTAGTATAGTTTGAAGTCAGGTAGTGTGATGCCTCCAGCTTTGTTCTTTTGGCTTAGGATTGACTTGGCGATGCGGGCTCTTTTTTGGTTCCATATGAACTTGAAAGTAGTTTTTTCCAATTCTGTGAAGAAAGTCATTGGTAGCTTGATGGGGATGGCATTGAATCTGTAAATTACCTTGGGAAGGATGGCCATTTTCATGATATTGATTCTTCCTACCCATGAGCATGGAATGCTCTTCCATTTGTTTGTATCCTCTTTTATTTCCTTGAGCAGTGGTTTGTAGTTCTCCTTGAAGAGGTCTTTCACATCCCTTGTAAGTTGGATTCCTAGGTATTTTATTCTCTTTGAAGCAATTGTGAATGGGAGTTCACTCATGATTTGGCTCTCTGTTTGTCTGTTATTGATGTATAAGAATGCTTGTGATTTTTGCACATTGATTTTGTATCCTGAGACTTTGCTGAAGTTGCTTATCAGCTTAAGGAGATTTTGGGCTGAGACAATGGGGTTTTCTAGATATACTATCATGTCATCTGCAAACAAGGACAATTTGACTTCCTCTTTTCCTAACTGAATACCCTTGATTTCCTTCTCCTGCCTAATTGCCCTGGCCAGAACTTCCAACACTATGTTGAATAGAAGTGGCGAGAGAGGGCATCCCTGTCTTGTGCCAGTTTTCAAAGGGAATGCTTCCAGTTTTTGCCCATTCAGTACGATATTGGCTGTGGGTTTGTCATAAATAGCTCTTATTATTTTGAGATACGTCCCATCAATTCCTAATTTATTGAGAGTTTTTAGCATGAAGGGTTGTTGAATTTTGTCAAAGGCCTTTTCTGCATCTATTGAGATAATCATGTGGTTTTTGTCTTTGGTTCTGTTTATATGCTGGATTACATTTATTGATTTGCGTATATTGAACCAGCCTTGCATCCCAGGGATGAAGCCCACTTGATCATGGTGGATAAGCTTTTTGATGTGCTGCTGGATTCTGTTTGCCAGTATCTTATTGAGGATTTTTGCATCAATGTTCATCAAGGATATTGGTCTAAAATTCTCTTTTTTTGTTGTGTCTCTGCCAGGCTTTGGTATCAGGATGATGCTGGCCTCATAAAATGAGTTAGGGAGGATTCCCTCTTTTTCTATTGATTGGAATAGTTTCAGAAGGAATGGTACCAGCTCCTCCTTGTACCTCTGGTAGAATTCGGCTGTGAACCCATCTGGTCCTGGACTTTTTTTGGTTGGTAAGCTATTGATTATTGCCACAATTTCAGCTCCTGTTATTGGTCTATTCAGAGATTCAACTTCTTCCTGGTTTAGTCTTGGGAGGGTGTATGTGTTGAGGAATTGATCCATTTCTTCTAGATTTTCTAGTTTATTTGCATAGAGGTGTTTGTAATATTCTCTGATGGTAGTTTGTATTTCTTAAGTTGATGGAAGAGTTTTCAAGCTCTCTTTTTGTAGAATCTGCAAGTGCATATTTGGAGCGCTCCGAGGCCTATGCTGGGAAATGAAATATCTTCACCTAATAACTACACAGAAGCATTCTCAGAAACTTCTCTGTGATGAGTGCATTCAACTCACAGACTTGAACGTTTCTTTTGATAGGACAGTTTTGAAACTCTCCTTTCTTAGAATCCGCAAGTGTTTATTTCGAGGGCTTTGAGGCCTATGCTGGAAAAGGAAGTATCTTCACATAACAACTACACAGAAGCATTCTCGGAAACTTCTTTGTGATGAGTGCATTCAACTCACAGACTTGAGCCTTCCTGTTGAAAGAGCAGTTTTGAAACACTCTTTTTGTAGAGTCTGCAAGTGGATATTTGGAGGGCTTTGAGGCCTATGCTGGGAAAAGAAATATCTTCACCTAAAAACTAGACAGAAGCATTCTCACAAACATCTGTGTGATTAGTGCATTCAACTCACAGACTTGAACATTCCCTCTGATAGGGCAGTTTGGAAACACTCCTTTTGTAGAATCTGCAAATGTTTATTAGGAGCGCTTTGGCGCCTATGCTGGAAAAGGAAATATCTTCACATAAAAACTAGCCAGAAACATTCTCAGAAACTTCTTTGGGATGAGTGCATTCTACTCACAGAATTGAATATTCCTCTTGAGAGAGCAGTTTGGAAACACTCCTTTTGTAGTATCTGCAAGTGTCTATTTGGATCGCTTTGACGCCTATGCTGGAAAAGGAAATATATTCACCTAAAAACTACACAGAAGCATTCTCAGAAACTTCTGTGTGATGAGTGCTTTCAACTCACAGACTTGAACGTTTCTTTTGATAGGACAGTTTTGAAACACTCCTTTCGTAGAATCTGCAAGTGTTTATTTCGAGCGCTTTGAGGCCTATGCTGGAAAAGGAACTATCTTCACATTACAACTACACAGAAGCATTCTCAGAAACTTCTTTGTGATGAGTGCATTCAACTCACAGACTTGAGCCTTCCTGTTGAAAGAGCAGTTTTGAAACACTCTTTTTGTAGAGTCTGTAAGTGGATATTTGGAGGGCTTTGAGGCCTATGCTGGGAAAAGAAATACCTTCACCTAAAAACTAGGCAGAAGCATTCTCACAAACTTCTGTCTGAATAGTGCATTCAACTCACAGACTTGAACATTCCCTCTGAAAGAGCAGTTTGGAAACACTCCTTTTGTAGAATCTGCAAGTGTTTACTTGGAACGCTATGACGCTTATGCTGGAAAACGAAATATGTTCACATAAAAATTAGACAGAAGAATTCTCAGAAACTTCTTTGTGATGAGTGCATTCCACTCACAGACTTGAACATTCCTCTTGATAGAGCAGTTTGGAAACACTCCTTTTGTAGAATCTGCAAGTGTTTATTTGGATCGTTTTGACGTCTATGATGGAAAAGGAAATATCTTCAACTAAAAACTACACAGAAGCATTCTCAGAAACTTCTGTGTGATGAGTGCATTCAACTCACAGACTTGAACGTTTCTTTTGATCGGACAGTTTTGAAACACTCCTTTTGTAGAATCTGCAAGTGTTTATTTCGAGCGCTTTGAGGCCTATGCTGGAAAAGGAAGTATCTTCACATAACAACCACACAGAAGCATTCTCAGAAACTTCTTTGTGATGAGTGCATTCAACTCACAGACTTGAGCCTTTCTTTTGAAAGAGCAGTTTTGAAACACTCTTTTTGTAGAATCTGCAAGTGGATATTTGGAGCACTTTAAGGCCTTTTCTGGAAAAAGAAATAACTTCACCTAAAAACTAGACAAAAGCATTCTCACAAACATCTGTGTGATTAGTGCATTCACCTCACAGAGTTGAACATTCCCTCTGATAGGGCAGTTTGGAAGCACTCCTTTTGTAGAATCTGCAAGAATTTATTTGGAGCTCTTTGACGCCTATGCTGGAAAAGGAAATATCTTCACATAAAAACTAGCCAGAAGCATTCTCACAAACATCTGTGTGATTAGTGCATTCAACTCACAGACTTGAACATTCCCTCTGATAGAGCAGTTTTGAAACACTCCTTTTGTAGAAACTGCAAGTGTTTCTTTGGAGCGCTTTGACGCCTATGATGGAAAAGGAAATATCTTCACATAAAAACTAGACAGAAGCATTCTCAGAAACTTCTGTCTGATTAGTGCATTCAACTCACAGACTTGAACATTCCCTCTGAAAGAGCAGTTTGGATACACTCCTTTTGTAGAATCTGCAAGTGTTTACTTGGAACGCTTTGACGCTTTTGCGGGAAAAGGAAATACCTTCACAAAAAAATTAGACAGAAGAATTCTCAGAAACTTCTTTGTGATGAGTGCATTCTACTCACAGTCTTGAACATTCCTCTTGATAGAGCAGTTTGGAAACACTCCTTTTGTAGAATCTGCAAGTGTTTATTTGGATCGCTTTGACGTCTATGCTGGAAAAGGAAATATCTTCACCTAAAAACTACACAGAAGCATTCTCAGAAACTTCTGTGTGATGAGTGCATTCAACTCACAGACTTGAACGTTTCTTTTGATAGGACAGTTTTGAAACACTCCTTTTGTAGAATCTGCAAGTGTTTATTTCGAGCGTTTTGAGGCGTATGCTGGAAAAGGAAGTATCTTCATATAACAACTAAACAGAAGCATTCTCAGAAACTTCTTTGTGATGAGTGCATTCAACTCACAGACTTGAGCCTTCCTGTTGAAAGAGCAGTTTTGAAACAATCTTTTTGTAGAGTCTGCAAGTGGATATTTGGAGGGCTTTGAGGCCTATGTTGGGGAAAGATATATCTTCACCTAAAAACTAGACAGAAGCATTCTCAGAAACTTCTGTCTGATTAGTGCATTCAACTCACCGACTTCATCATTCCCTCTGATAGGGCAGTTTGGAAACACTCCTTTTGTACAATCTGCAAATGTTTATTTGGAGCGCTTTGGCGCCTATGCTGGAAAAGGAAATATCTTCACATAAAAACTAGCCAGAAACATTCTCTGAAACTTCTTTGTGATGAGTGCATTCTACTAACAGACTTGAACATTCCTCTTGAGAGAGCAGTTGGGAAACACTCCTTTTGTAGTATCTGGAAGTGCCTATTTGGATCGCTTTGACGCCTATGCTAGAAAAGGAAATATCTTCACCTAAAAACTACACAGAAGCATTCTCAGAAACTTCTGTGTGATGAGTGCATTCAACTCACAGACTTGAACGTTTCTATTGATAGGACAGTTTTGAAACACTCCTTTTGTAGAATCTGCAAGTGTTTATTTCGAGCGCTTTGAGGCCTATGCTGGAAAAGGAAGTATCTTCACATAACAACTGTACAGAAGCATTCTCAGAAACTTCTTTGTGATGAGTGCATTCAACTCACAGATTTGGGCCTTTCTTTTGAAAGAGAAGTTTTGAAACACTCTTTTTGTAGAATCTGCAAGTGGATATTTGGAGCGCTTTAAGGCCTATTCTGGGAAAAGAAATATCTTCACCTAAAAACTAGACAGAAGCATTCTCGCAAACTCCTGTGTGATTAGTGCATTCAACTCACAGACTTGAACATTCCTTTTGATAGAGCAGTTTGGAAACACTCCTTTTGTAGAATCTGGAAGTGTTTATTTGGAGCGCTTTGACGAATATGCTGGAAAAGGAAATATCTTCACATAAAAACTAGACAGAATCATTCTCAGAAACATCTGTGTGATTAGTGCATTCAACTCACAGACTTGAACATTCCTTCTGATAGGGCAGTTTGGAAACACTCCTTTTGTAGAATCTGCAAGTGTTTATTAGGAGCGCTTTGACGCCTATGCTGGAAAAGGAAATATCTTCACATAAAAACTAGCCAGAAACATTCTCAGAAACTTCTTTGTGATGAGTGCATTCTACTCACAGACTTGAACATTCCTCTTGAGAGAGCAGTTTGGAAACACTCCTTTTGTAGTGTCTGCAAGTGTCTATTTGGATCGCTTTGACGCCTATGCTGGAAAAGGAAATATCTTCACCTAAAAACTACACAGAAACATTCTCAGAAACCTCTGTGTGATGAGTGCATTCAACTCACAGACTTGAACGTTTCTGTTCATAGGACAGTTTTGAAACACTCCTTTTGTACAATCTGCAAGTGTTTATTTCGAGCGCTTTGAGGCCTATGCTGGAAAAGGAAGTATCTTCACATAACAACTACACAGAAGCATTCTCAGAAACTTCTTTGTGATGAGTGCATTCAACTCACAGACTTGGGACTTTCTTTTGAAAGAGCAGTTTTGAAACACTCTTTTTGTAGAATCTGCAAGTTGATATTTGGAGGGCTTTAAGGCCTATTCTGGGAAAAGAAATATCATCACCTAAAAACTAGACAGAAGCATTCTCACAAACTTCTGTGTGATTAGTGCATTCAACTCACAGACTTGAACATTCCTTTTGATAGAGCAGTTTGGAAACACTCCTTTTGTAGTATCTGCAAGTGTTTATTTCGAGCGAATTGACGCCTGTGCTGGAAAAGGAAATATCTTCACATAAAAACTAGACAGAAGAATTCTCAGAAGCATCTTTGTGATGAGTTCATTCTACTCACAGAGTTGAAGCCTCTTTTTGGTGGAAGAGTTTTCAAGCTCTCTTTTTGTAGAATCTGCAGGTGCATATTTGGAGCGCTCCGAGGCCTATGCTGGGAAATGAAATATCTTCACCTAGAAACTACACAGAAGCATTCTCAGAAACTTCTGTGTGATGAGTGCATTCAACTCACAGACTTGATCCTTCCTTTTGAAAGAGCAGTTTTGAAACACTCTTTTTGTAGAGTCTGCAAGTGGATATTTGGAGGGCTTTGAGGCCTATGCTGGGAAAAGAAGTATCTTCACCTAAAAACTAGACAGAAGCATTCTCATAAACTTCTGTCTGATTAGTACATTCAACTCACAGACTTGAACATTCCCTCTGAAAGAGCAGTTTGGAAACACTCCTTTTGTAGAATCTGCAAGTGTTTACTTGGAACGCTTTGACGACTATGCTGGAAAAGGAAATATCCTCACATAAAAATTAGACAGAAGAATTCTCAGAAACTTCTTTCTGATGAGTGCATTCTACTCACAGACTTGAACATTCCTCTTGATAGAGCAATAGGGAAACACTCCTTTTGTAGAATCTGCAAGTGTTTATTTGGATCGCTTTGACGTCTACGCTGGAAAAGGAAATATCTTCACCTAAAAACTACACAGAAGCATTCCCAGAAACTTCTGTGTGATGAGTGCATTCAACTCACAGACTTGAACGTTTCTTTTGATAGGACAGTTTTGAAACACGCCTTTTGTAGAATCTGCAAGTGTTTATTTCGAGCGCTTTGAGGCCTATGCTGGAAAAGGAAGTATCTTCACATAACAACTACACAGAAGCATTCTCAGAAGCTTCTTTGTGATGAGTGCATTCCACTCACAGACTTGAGCCTTTCTTCTGAAAGAGCAGTTTTGAAACACTCTTTTTGTAGTATCTGCAAGTGGATATTTGGAGCACTTTAAGGCCTTTTCTGGAAAAAGAAATATCTTCACCTAAAAACTAGACAGAAGAATTCTCACACACTTCTGTGTGATTAATGCATTCAACTCACAGACTTGAACATTCCTTTTGATAGAGCAGTTTGGAAACACTCCTTTGGTAGAATCTGCAAGTGTTTATTTGGAGCGTTTTGACGCCTATGCTAGAAAAGGAAATATCTTCACATAAAAACTAGACAGAAGCATTCTCAGAAACTTCTTTGTGATGAGTGCATTCTACTCAGAGAGTTGAAGCCTCTTTTTGGTGGAAGAGTTTTCAAGCTCTCTTTTTGTAGAATCTGCAAGTGCATATTTGGAGCGCTCCGAGGCCTATGCTGGGAAATGAAATAACTTCACCTAAAAACTACACAGAAGCATTCTCGGAAACTTCTGTGTGATGAGTGCATTCAACTCACAGAATTGAACGTTTCTATTGATAGGACAGTTTTGAAACACTCCTTTTGTAGAATCTGCAAGTGTTTATTTCGAGCGCTTTGAGGCCTATGCTGGAAAAGGAAGTATCTTCACATAACAACTACACAGAAGCATTCTCAGAAACTTCTTTGGGTTGAGTGCATTCAATTCACAGACGGGCCTTTCTTATGAAAGAGCAGTTTTGAAACAATCTTTTTGTAGAATCTGCAAGTGGATATTTGGAGCGCTTTAAGGCCTATTCTGGGAAAAGAAATATCTTCACCTAAAAACTAGACAGAAGCATTCTCACAAACTTCTGTGTGATTAGTGCATTCAACTCACAGACTTGAACATTCCTTTTGATAGAGCAGTTTGGAAACACTCCTTTTGTAGAATCTGCAAGTGTTTATTTCGAGCGAATTGACGCCTATGCTGGAAATGGAAATATCTTCACATAAAAATTAGACAGAAGAATTCTCAGAAACATCTTTGTGATGAGTGCATTCTACTCACAGAGTTGAAGCCTCTTTTTGATGGAAGAGTTTTCTTTTTTTTTTTTTTTTTTTTTTTTTTTTTTATTTTATTTTATTTTTATTTTTTTTTTCTTTTATTATTATTATGATTATTATCATTATTATACTTTATGTTTTATGGTACATGTGCGCAATGTGCAGGTAAGTTACATATGTATACATGTGCCATGCTGGTGCGCTGCACCCACCAACTTGTCATCTAGCATTAGGTATATCTCCCAATGCTATCCCTCCCCCCTCCCCCCACCCCACAACAGTCCCCGAAGTGTGATGTTCCCCTTCCTGTGTCCATGTGTTCTCATTGTTCAATTCCCACCTATGAGTGAGAATATGCGGTGTTTGGTTTTTTGTTCTTGCGATAGTTTACTGAGAATGATGATTTCCAATTTCATCCATGTCCCTACAAAGGACGTGAACTCATCATTTTTTATGGCTGCATAGTATTCCATGGTGTATATGTGCCACATTTTCTTAATCCAGTCTATCATTGTTGGACATTTGGGTTGGTTCCAAGTCTTTGCTATTGTGAATAATGCCGCAATAAACATACGTGTGCATGTGTCTTTATAGCCGCATGATTTATAGTCCTTTGGGTATATACCCAGTAATGGGATGGCTGGGTCGAATGGAATTTCTAGTTCTAGATCCCTGAGGAATCGCCACACTGACTTCCACAACGGTTGAACTAGTTTACAGTCCCACCAACAGTGTAAAAGTGTTCCTATTTCTCCACATCCTCTCCAGCACCTGTTGTTTCCTGACTTTTTAATGATTGCCATTCTAACTGGTGTGAGATGGTATCTCATTGTGGTTTTGATTTGCATTTCTCTGATGGCCAGTGATGGTGAGCATTTTTTCATGTGTTTTTTGGCTGCATAAATGTCTTCTTTTGAGAAGTGTCTGTTCATGTCCTTCGCCCACTTTTTGATGGGGTTGTTTGTTTTTTTCTTGTAAATTTGTTGGAGTTCATTGTAGATTCTGGATATTAGCCCTTTGTCAGATGAGTAGGTTGCGAAAATTTTCTCCCATTTTGTAGGTTGCCTGTTCACTCTGATGGTAGTTTCCTTTGCTGTGCAGAAGCTCTTTAGTTTAATTAGATCCCATTTGTCAATTTTGGCTTTTGTTGCCATTGCTTTTGGTGTTTTAGACATGAAGTCCTTGCCCATGCCTATGTCCTGAATGGTAATGCCTAGGTTTTCTTCTAGGGTTTTTATGGTTTTAGGTCTAACATTTAAGTCTTTAATCCATCTTGAATTGATTTTTGTATAAGGTGTAAGGAAGGGATCCAGTTTCAGCTTTCTTCATATGGCTAGCCAGTTTTCCCAACACCATTTATTAAATAGGGAATCCTTTCCCCATTTCTTGTTTTTGTCAGGTTTGTCAAAGATCAGATACCTGTAGATATGTGGCATTATTTCTGAGGGCTCTGTTCTGTTCCATTGATCTATATCTCTGTTTTGGTACCAATACCATGCTGTTTTGGTTACTGTAGCCTTGTAGTATAGTTTGAAGTCAGGTAGTGTGATGCCTCCAGCTTTGTTCTTTTGGCTTAGGATTGACTTGGCGATGCGGGCTCTTTTTTGGTTCCATATGAACTTGAAAGTAGTTTTTTCCAATTCTGTGAAGAAAGTCATTGGTAGCTTGATGGGGATGGCATTGAATCTGTAAATTACCTTGGGAAGGATGGCCATTTTCATGATATTGATTCTTCCTACCCATGAGCATGGAATGTTCTTCCATTTGTTTGTATCCTCTTTTATTTCCTTGAGCAGTGGTTTGTAGTTCTCCTTGAAGAGGTCTTTCACATCCCTTGTAAGTTGGATTCCTAGGTATTTTATTCTCTTTGAAGCAATTGTGAATGGGAGTTCACTCATGATTTGGCTCTCTGTTTGTCTGTTATTGATGTATAAGAATGCTTGTGATTTTTGCACATTGATTTTGTATCCTGAGACTTTGCTGAAGTTGCTTATCAGCTTAAGGAGATTTTGGGCTGAGACAATGGGGTTTTCTAGATATACTATCATGTCATCTGCAAACAAGGACAATTTGACTTCCTCTTTTCCTAACTGAATACCCTTGATTTCCTTCTCCTGCCTAATTGCCCTGGCCAGAACTTCCAACACTATGTTGAATAGAAGTGGCGAGAGAGGGCATCCCTGTCTTGTGCCAGTTTTCAAAGGGAATGCTTCCAGTTTTTGCCCATTCAGTACGATATTGGCTGTGGGTTTGTCATAAATAGCTCTTATTATTTTGAGATATGTCCCATCAATTCCTAATTTATTGAGAGTTTTTAGCATGAAGGGTTGTTGAATTTTGTCAAAGGCCTTTTCTGCATCTATTGAGATAATCATGTGGTTTTTGTCTTTGGTTCTGTTTATATGCTGGATTACATTTATTGATTTGCGTATATTGAACCAGCCTTGCATCCCAGGGATGAAGCCCACTTGATCATGGTGGATAAGCTTTTTGATGTGCTGCTGGATTCTGTTTGCCAGTATCTTATTGAGGATTTTTGCATCAATGTTCATCAAGGATATTGGTCTAAAATTCTCTTTTTTTGTTGTGTCTCTGCCAGGCTTTGGTATCAGGATGATGCTGGCCTCATAAAATGAGTTAGGGAGGATTCCCTCTTTTTCTATTGATTGGAATAGTTTCAGAAGGAATGGTACCAGCTCCTCCTTGTACCTCTGGTAGAATTCGGCTGTGAACCCATCTGGTCCTGGACTTTTTTTGGTTGGTAAGCTATTGATTATTGCCACAATTTCAGCTCCTGTTATTGGTCTATTCAGAGATTCAACTTCTTCCTGGTTTAGTCTTGGGAGGGTGTATGTGTTGAGGAATTGATCCATTTCTTCTAGATTTTCTAGTTTATTTGCATAGAGGTGTTTGTAATATTCTCTGATGGTAGTTTGTATTTCTTAAGTTGATGGAAGAGTTTTCAAGCTCCCTTTTTGTAGAATCTGCAAGTGCATATTTTGAGCGCTCCGAGGCCTATGCTGGGAAATGAAATATCTTCACCTAATAACTACACAGAAGCATTCTCAGAAACTTCTCTGTGATGAGTGCATTCAACTCACAGACTTGAACGTTTCTTTTGATAGGACAGTTTTGAAACTCTCCTTTCTTAGAATCCGCAAGTGTTTATTTCGAGGGCTTTGAGGCCTATGCTGGAAAAGGAAGTATCTTCACATAACAACTACACAGAAGCATTCTCGGAAACTTCTTTGTGATGAGTGCATTCAACTCACAGACTTGAGCCTTCCTGTTGAAAGAGCAGTTTTGAAACACTCTTTTTGTAGAGTCTGCAAGTGGATATTTGGAGGGCTTTGAGGCCTATGCTGGGAAAAGAAATATCTTCACCTAAAAACTAGACAGAAGCATTCTCACAAACATCTGTGTGATTAGTGCATTCAACTCACAGACTTGAACATTCCCTCTGATAGGGCAGTTTGGAAACACTCCTTTTGTAGAATCTGCAAATGTTTATTAGGAGCGCTTTGGCGCCTATGCTGGAAAAGGAAATATCTTCACATAAAAACTAGCCAGAAACATTCTCAGAAACTTCTTTGGGATGAGTGCATTCTACTCACAGAATTGAATATTCCTCTTGAGAGAGCAGTTTGGAAACACTCCTTTTGTAGTATCTGCAAGTGTCTATTTGGATCGCTTTGACGCCTATGCTGGAAAAGGAAATATCTTCACCTAAAAACTACACAGAAGCATTCTCAGAAACTTCTGTGTGATGAGTGCATTCAACTCACAGACTTGAACGTTTCTTTTGATAGGACAGTTTTGAAACACTCCTTTCGTAGAATCTGCAAGTGTTTATTTCGAGCGCTTTGAGGCCTATGCTGGAAAAGGAACTATCTTCACATTACAACTACACGGAAGCATTCTCAGAAACTTCTTTGTGATGAGTGCATTCAACTCACAGACTTGAGCCTTCCTGTTGAAAGAGCAGTTTTGAAACACTCTTTTTGTAGAGTCTGTAAGTGGATATTTGGAGGGCTTTGAGGCCTATGCTGGGAAAAGAAATATCTTCACCTAAAAACTAGGCAGAAGCATTCTCACAAACTTCTGTCTGAATAGTGCATTCAACTCACAGACTTGAACATTCCCTCTGAAAGAGCAGTTTGGAAACACTCCTTTTGTAGAATCTGCAAGTGTTTACTTGGAACGCTATGACGCTTATGCTGGAAAACGAAATATGTTCACATAAAAATTAGACAGAAGAATTCTCAGAAACTTCTTTGTGATGAGTGCATTCCACTCACAGACTTGAACATTCCTCTTGATAGAGCAGTTTGGAAACACTCCTTTTGTAGAATCTGCAAGTGTTTATTTGGATCGTTTTGACGTCTATGATGGAAAAGGAAATATCTTCAACTAAAAACTACACAGAAGCATTCTCAGAAACTTCTGTGTGATGAGTGCATTCAACTCACAGACTTGAACGTTTCTTTTGATCGGACAGTTTTGAAACACTCCTTTTGTAGAATCTGCAAGTGTTTATTTCGAGCGCTTTGAGGCCTATGCTGGAAAAGGAAGTATCTTCACATAACAACCACACAGAAGCATTCTCAGAAACTTCTTTGTGATGAGTGCATTCAACTCACAGACTTGAGCCTTTCTTTTGAAAGAGCAGTTTTGAAACACTCTTTTTGTAGAATCTGCAAGTGGATATTTGGAGCACTTTAAGGCCTTTTCTGGAAAAAGAAATAACTTCACCTAAAAACTAGACAAAAGCATTCTCACAAACATCTGTGTGATTAGTGCATTCACCTCACAGAGTTGAACATTCCCTCTGATAGGGCAGTTTGGAAGCACTCCTTTTGTAGAATCTGCAAGAATTTATTTGGAGCTCTTTGACGCCTATACTGGAAAAGGAAATATCTTCACATAAAAACTAGCCAGAAGCATTCTCACAAACATCTGTGTGATTAGTGCATTCAACTCACAGACTTGAACATTCCCTCTGATAGAGCAGTTTCGAAACACTCCTTTTGTAGAAACTGCAAGTGTTTCTTTGGAGCGCTTTGACGCCTATGATGGAAAAGGAAATATCTTCACATAAAAACTAGACAGAAGCATTCTCAGAAACTTCTGTCTGATTAGTGCATTCAACTCACAGACTTGAACATTCCCTCTGAAAGAGCAGTTTGGATACACTCCTTTTGTAGAATCTGCAAGTGTTTACTTGGAACGCTTTGACGCTTTTGCGGGAAAAGGAAATACCTTCACAAAAAAATTAGACAGAAGAATTCTCAGAAACTTCTTTGTGATGAGTGCATTCTACTCACAGTCTTGAACATTCCTCTTGATAGAGCAGTTTGGAAACACTCCTTTTGTAGAATCTGCAAGTGTTTATTTGGATCGCTTTGACGTCTATGCTGGAAAAGGAAATATCTTCACCTAAAAACTACACAGAAGCATTCTCAGAAACTTCTGTGTGATGAGTGCATTCAACTCACAGACTTGAACGTTTCTTTTGATAGGACAGTTTTGAAACACTCCTTTTGTAGAATCTGCAAGTGTTTATTTCGAGCGTTTTGAGGCGTATGCTGGAAAAGGAAGTATCTTCATATAACAACTAAACAGAAGCATTCTCAGAAACTTCTTTGTGATGAGTGCATTCAACTCACAGACTTGAGCCTTCCTGTTGAAAGAGCAGTTTTGAAACAATCTTTTTGTAGAGTCTGCAAGTGGATATTTGGAGGGCTTTGAGGCCTATGTTGGGGAAAGATATATCTTCACCTAAAAACTAGACAGAAGCATTCTCAGAAACTTCTGTCTGATTAGTGCATTCAACTCACCGACTTCATCATTCCCTCTGATAGGGCAGTTTGGAAACACTCCTTTTGTACAATCTGCAAATGTTTATTTGGAGCGCTTTGGCGCCTATGCTGGAAAAGGAAATATCTTCACATAAAAACTAGCCAGAAACATTCTCTGAAACTTCTTTGTGATGAGTGCATTCTACTAACAGACTTGAACATTCCTCTTGAGAGAGCAGTTGGGAAACACTCCTTTTGTAGTATCTGGAAGTGCCTATTTGGATCGCTTTGACGCCTATGCTGGAAAAGGAAATATCTTCACCTAAAAACTACACAGAAGCATTCTCAGAAACTTCTGTGTGATGAGTGCATTCAACTCACAGACTTGAACGTTTCTATTGATAGGACAGTTTTGAAACACTCCTTTTGTAGAATCTGCAAGTGTTTATTTCGAGCGCTTTGAGGCCTATGCTGGAAAAGGAAGTATCTTCACATAACAACTGTACAGAAGCATTCTCAGAAACTTCTTTGTGATGAGTGCATTCAACTCACAGATTTGGGCCTTTCTTTTGAAAGAGAAGTTTTGAAACACTCTTTTTGTAGAATCTGCAAGTGGATATTTGGAGCGCTTTAAGGCCTATTCTGGGAAAAGAAATATCTTCACCTAAAAACTAGACAGAAGCATTCTCGCAAACTCCTGTGTGATTAGTGCATTCAACTCACAGACTTGAACATTCCTTTTGATAGAGCAGTTTGGAAACACTCCTTTTGTAGAATCTGGAAGTGTTTATTTGGAGCGCTTTGACGAATATGCTGGAAAAGGAAATATCTTCACATAAAAACTAGACAGAATCATTCTCAGAAACATCTGTGTGATTAGTGCATTCAACTCACAGACTTGAACATTCCTTCTGATAGGGCAGTTTGGAAACACTCCTTTTGTAGAATCTGCAAGTGTTTATTAGGAGCGCTTTGACGCCTATGCTGGAAAAGGAAATATCTTCACATAAAAACTAGCCAGAAACATTCTCAGAAACTTCTTTGTGATGAGTGCATTCTACTCACAGACTTGAACATTCCTCTTGAGAGAGCAGTTTGGAAACACTCCTTTTGTAGTGTCTGCAAGTGTCTATTTGGATCGCTTTGACGCCTATGCTGGAAAAGGAAATATCTTCACCTAAAAACTACACAGAAACATTCTCAGAAACCTCTGTGTGATGAGTGCATTCAACTCACAGACTTGAACGTTTCTATTCATAGGACAGTTTTGAAACACTCCTTTTGTACAATCTGCAAGTGTTTATTTCGAGCGCTTTGAGGCCTATGCTGGAAAAGGAAGTATCTTCACATAACAACTACACAGAAGCATTCTCAGAAACTTCTTTGTGATGAGTGCATTCAACTCACAGACTTGGGACTTTCTTTTGAAAGAGCAGTTTTGAAACACTCTTTTTGTAGAATCTGCAAGTTGATATTTGGAGGGCTTTAAGGCCTATTCTGGGAAAAGAAATATCGTCACCTAAAAACTAGACAGAAGCATTCTCACAAACTTCTGTGTGATTAGTGCATTCAACTCACAGACTTGAACATTCCTTTTGATAGAGCAGTTTGGAAACACTCCTTTTGTAGTATCTGCAAGTGTTTATTTCGAGCGAATTGACGCCTGTGCTGGAAAAGGAAATATCTTCACATAAAAACTAGACAGAAGAATTCTCAGAAGCATCTTTGTGATGAGTTCATTCTACTCACAGAGTTGAAGCCTCTTTTTGGTGGAAGAGTTTTCAAGCTCTCTTTTTGTAGAATCTGCAGGTGCATATTTGGAGCGCTCCGAGGCCTATGCTGGGAAATGAAATATCTTCACCTAGAAACTACACAGAAGCATTCTCAGAAACTTCTGTGTGATGAGTGCATTCAACTCACAGACTTGATCCTTCCTTTTGAAAGAGCAGTTTTGAAACACTCTTTTTGTAGAGTCTGCAAGTGGATATTTGGAGGGCTTTGAGGCCTATGCTGGGAAAAGAAGTATCTTCACCTAAAAACTAGACAGAAGCATTCTCATAAACTTCTGTCTGATTAGTACATTCAACTCACAGACTTGAACATTCCCTCTGAAAGAGCAGTTTGGAAACACTCCTTTTGTAGAATCTGCAAGTGTTTACTTGGAACGCTTTGACGACTATGCTGGAAAAGGAAATATCCTCACATAAAAATTAGACAGAAGAATTCTCAGAAACTTCTTTGTGATGAGTGCATTCTACTCACAGACTTGAACATTCCTCTTGATAGAGCAATAGGGAAACACTCCTTTTGTAGAATCTGCAAGTGTTTATTTGGATCGCTTTGACGTCTACGCTGGAAAAGGAAATATCTTCACCTAAAAACTACACAGAAGCATTCCCAGAAACTTCTGTGTGATGAGTGCATTCAACTCACAGACTTGAACGTTTCTTTTGATAGGACAGTTTTGAAACACGCCTTTTGTAGAATCTGCAAGTGTTTATTTCGAGCGCTTTGAGGCCTATGCTGGAAAAGGAAGTATCTTCACATAACAACTACACAGAAGCATTCTCAGAAGCTTCTTTGTGATGAGTGCATTCCACTCACAGACTTGAGCCTTTCTTCTGAAAGAGCAGTTTTGAAACACTCTTTTTGTAGTATCTGCAAGTGGATATTTGGAGCACTTTAAGGCCTTTTCTGGAAAAAGAAATATCTTCACCTAAAAACTAGACAGAAGAATTCTCACACACTTCTGTGTGATTAATGCATTCAACTCACAGACTTGAACATTCCTTTTGATAGAGCAGTTTGGAAACACTCCTTTGGTAGAATCTGCAAGTGTTTATTTGGAGCGTTTTGACGCCTATGCTAGAAAAGGAAATATCTTCACATAAAAACTAGACAGAAGCATTCTCAGAAACTTCTTTGTGATGAGTGCATTCTACTCAGAGAGTTGAAGCCTCTTTTTGGTGGAAGAGTTTTCAAGCTCTCTTTTTGTAGAATCTGCAAGTGCATATTTGGAGCGCTCCGAGGCCTATGCTGGGAAATGAAATAACTTCACCTAAAAACTACACAGAAGCATTCTCGGAAACTTCTGTGTGATGAGTGCATTCAACTCACAGACTTGAACGTTTCTATTGATAGGACAGTTTTGAAACACTCCTTTTGTAGAATCTGCAAGTGTTTATTTCGAGCGCTTTGAGGCCTATGCTGGAAAAGGAAGTATCTTCACATAACAACTACACAGAAGCATTCTCAGAAACTTCTTTGGGTTGAGTGCATTCAATTCACAGGCGGGCCTTTCTTATGAAAGAGCAGTTTTGAAACAATCTTTTTGTAGAATCTGCAAGTGGATATTTGGAGCGCTTTAAGGCCTATTCTGGGAAAAGAAATATCTTCACCTAAAAACTAGACAGAAGCATTCTCACAAACTTCTGTGTGATTAGTGCATTCAACTCACAGACTTGAACATTCCTTTTGATAGAGCAGTTTGGAAACACTCCTTTTGTAGAATCTGCAAGTGTTTATTTCGAGCGAATTGACGCCTATGCTGGAAATGGAAATATCTTCACATAAAAATTAGACAGAAGAATTCTCAGAAACATCTTTGTGATGAGTGCATTCTACTCACAGAGTTGAAGCCTCTTTTTGATGGAAGAGTTTTCTTTTTTTTTTTTTTTTTTTTTTTTTTTTTTCTTTTATTTTTTTTTTTTTTTTCTTTTATTATTATTATGATTATTATCATTATTATACTTTAGGTTTTATGGTACATGTGCGCAATGTGCAGGTAAGTTACATATGTATACATGTGCCATGCTGGTGCGCTGCACCCACCAACTTGTCATCTAGCATTAGGTATATCTCCCAATGCTATCCCTCCCCCCTCCCCCCACCCCACAACAGTCCCCGAAGTGTGATGTTCCCCTTCCTGTGTCCATGTGTTCTCATTGTTCAATTCCCACCTATGAGTGAGAATATGCGGTGTTTGGTTTTTTGTTCTTGCGATAGTTTACTGAGAATGATGATTTCCAATTTCATCCATGTCCCTACAAAGGACGTGAACTCATCATTTTTTATGGCTGCATAGTATTCCATGGTGTATATGTGCCACATTTTCTTAATCCAGTCTATCATTGTTGGACATTTGGGTTGGTTCCAAGTCTTTGCTATTGTGAATAATGCCGCAATAAACATACGTGTGCATGTGTCTTTATAGCCGCATGATTTATAGTCCTTTGGGTATATACCCAGTAATGGGATGGCTGGGTCGAATGGAATTTCTAGTTCTAGATCCCTGAGGAATCGCCACACTGACTTCCACAACGGTTGAACTAGTTTACAGTCCCACCAACAGTGTAAAAGTGTTCCTATTTCTCCACATCCTCTCCAGCACCTGTTGTTTCCTGACTTTTTAATGATTGCCATTCTAACTGGTGTGAGATGGTATCTCATTGTGGTTTTGATTTGCATTTCTCTGATGGCCAGTGATGGTGAGCATTTTTTCATGTGTTTTTTGGCTGCATAAATGTCTTCTTTTGAGAAGTGTCTGTTCATGTCCTTCGCCCACTTTTTGATGGGGTTGTTTGTTTTTTTCTTGTAAATTTGTTGGAGTTCATTGTAGATTCTGGATATTAGCCCTTTGTCAGATGAGTAGGTTGCGAAAATTTTCTCCCATTTTGTAGGTTGCCTGTTCACTCTGATGGTAGTTTCCTTTGCTGTGCAGAAGCTCTTTAGTTTAATTAGATCCCATTTGTCAATTTTGGCTTTTGTTGCCATTGCTTTTGGTGTTTTAGACATGAAGTCCTTGCCCATGCCTATGTCCTGAATGGTAATGCCTAGGTTTTCTTCTAGGGTTTTTATGGTTTTAGGTCTAACATTTAAGTCTTTAATCCATCTTGAATTGATTTTTGTATAAGGTGTAAGGAAGGGATCCAGTTTCAGCTTTCTACATATGGCTAGCCAGTTTTCCCAACACCATTTATTAAATAGGGAATCCTTTCCCCATTTCTTGTTTTTGTCAGGTTTGTCAAAGATCAGATACCTGTAGATATGTGGCATTATTTCTGAGGGCTCTGTTCTGTTCCATTGATCTATATCTCTCTTTTGGTACCAGTACCATGCTGTTTTGGTTACTGTAGCCTTGTAGTATAGTTTGAAGTCAGGTAGTGTGATGCCTCCAGCTTTGTTCTTTTGGCTTAGGATTGACTTGGCGATGCGGGCTCTTTTTTGGTTCCATATGAACTTGAAAGTAGTTTTTTCCAATTCTGTGAAGAAAGTCATTGGTAGCTTGATGGGGATGGCATTGAATCTGTAAATTACCTTGGGAAGGATGGCCATTTTCATGATATTGATTCTTCCTACCCATGAGCATGGAATGTTCTTCCATTTGTTTGTATCCTCTTTTATTTCCTTGAGCAGTGGTTTGTAGTTCTCCTTGAAGAGGTCTTTCACATCCCTTGTAAGTTGGATTCCTAGGTATTTTATTCTCTTTGAAGCAATTGTGAATGGGAGTTCACTCATGATTTGGCTCTCTGTTTGTCTGTTATTGATGTATAAGAATGCTTGTGATTTTTGCACATTGATTTTGTATCCTGAGACTTTGCTGAAGTTGCTTATCAGCTTAAGGAGATTTTGGGCTGAGACAATGGGGTTTTCTAGATATACTATCATGTCATCTGCAAACAAGGACAATTTGACTTCCTCTTTTCCTAACTGAATACCCTTGATTTCCTTCTCCTGCCTAATTGCCCTGGCCAGAACTTCCAACACTATGTTGAATAGAAGTGGCGAGAGAGGGCATCCCTGTCTTGTGCCAGTTTTCAAAGGGAATGCTTCCAGTTTTTGCCCATTCAGTACGATATTGGCTGTGGGTTTGTCATAAATAGCTCTTATTATTTTGAGATATGTCCCATCAATTCCTAATTTATTGAGAGTTTTTAGCATGAA
Organism: Pongo abelii; assembly: GCF_028885655.2. Taxonomy (NCBI): domain Eukaryota; kingdom Metazoa; phylum Chordata; class Mammalia; order Primates; family Hominidae; genus Pongo; species Pongo abelii. Next base: position 42,386,461 of record NC_071993.2, read on the forward strand.
GGGTTGTTGAATTTTGTCAAAGGCCTTTTCTGCATCTATTGAGATAATCATGTGGTTTTTGTCTTTGGTTCTGTTTATATGCTGGATTACATTTATTGATTTGCGTATATTGAACCAGCCTTGCATCCCAGGGATGAAGCCCACTTGATCATGGTGGATAAGCTTTTTGATGTGCTGCTGGATTCTGTTTGCCAGTATCTTATTGAGGATTTTTGCATCAATGTTCATCAAGGATATTGGTCTAAAATTCTCTTTTTTTGTTGTGTCTCTGCCAGGCTTTGGTATCAGGATGATGCTGGCCTCATAAAATGAGTTAGGGAGGATTCCCTCTTTTTCTATTGATTGGAATAGTTTCAGAAGGAATGGTACCAGCTCCTCCTTGTACCTCTGGTAGAATTCGGCTGTGAACCCATCTGGTCCTGGACTTTTTTTGGTTGGTAAGCTATTGATTATTGCCACAATTTCAGCTCCTGTTATTGGTCTATTCAGAGATTCAACTTCTTCCTGGTTTAGTCTTGGGAGGGTGTATGTGTTGAGGAATTGATCCATTTCTTCTAGATTTTCTAGTTTATTTGCATAGAGGTGTTTGTAATATTCTCTGATGGTAGTTTGTATTTCTTAAGTTGATGGAAGAGTTTTCAAGCTCTCTTTTTGTAGAATCTGCAAGTGCATATTTGGAGCGCTCCGAGGCCTATGCTGGGAAATGAAATATCTTCACCTAATAACTACACAGAAGCATTCTCAGAAACTTCTCTGTGATGAGTGCATTCAACTCACAGACTTGAACGTTTCTTTTGATAGGACAGTTTTGAAACTCTCCTTTCTTAGAATCCGCAAGTGTTTATTTCGAGGGCTTTGAGGCCTATGCTGGAAAAGGAAGTATCTTCACATAACAACTACACAGAAGCATTCTCGGAAACTTCTTTGTGATGAGTGCATTCAACTCACAGACTTGAGCCTTCCTGTTGAAAGAGCAGTTTTGAAACACTCTTTTTGTAGAGTCTGCAAGTGGATATTTGGAGGGCTTTGAGGCCTATGCTGGGAAAAGAAATATCTTCACCTAAAAACTAGACAGAAGCATTCTCACAAACATCTGTGTGATTAGTGCATTCAACTCACAGACTTGAACATTCCCTCTGATAGGGCAGTTTGGAAACACTCCTTTTGTAGAATCTGCAAATGTTTATTAGGAGCGCTTTGGCGCCTATGCTGGAAAAGGAAATATCTTCACATAAAAACTAGCCAGAAACATTCTCAGAAACTTCTTTGGGATGAGTGCATTCTACTCACAGACTTGAATATTCCTCTTGAGAGAGCAGTTTGGAAACACTCCTTTTGTAGTATCTGCAAGTGTCTATTTGGATCGCTTTGACGCCTATGCTGGAAAAGGAAATATCTTCACCTAAAAACTACACAGAAGCATTCTCAGAAACTTCTGTGTGATGAGTGCATTCAACTCACAGACTTGAACGTTTCTTTTGATAGGACAGTTTTGAAACACTCCTTTCGTAGAATCTGCAAGTGTTTATTTCGAGCGCTTTCAGGCCTATGCTGGAAAAGGAACTATCTTCACATTACAACTACACGGAAGCATTCTCAGAAACTTCTTTGTGATGAGTGCATTCAACTCACAGACTTGAGCCTTCCTGTTGAAAGAGCAGTTTTGAAACACTCTTTTTGTAGAGTCTGTAAGTGGATATTTGGAGGGCTTTGAGGCCTATGCTGGGAAAAGAAATATCTTCACCTAAAAACTAGGCAGAAGCATTCTCACAAACTTCTGTCTGAATAGTGCATTCAACTCACAGACTTGAACATTCCCTCTGAAAGAGCAGTTTGGAAACACTCCTTTTGTAGAATCTGCAAGTGTTTACTTGGAACGCTATGACGCTTATGCTGGAAAACGAAATATGTTCACATAAAAATTAGACAGAAGAATTCTCAGAAACTTCTTTGTGATGAGTGCATTCCACTCACAGACTTGAACATTCCTCTTGATAGAGCAGTTTGGAAACACTCCTTTTGTAGAATCTGCAAGTGTTTATTTGGATCGTTTTGACGTCTATGATGGAAAAGGAAATATCTTCAACTAAAAACTACACAGAAGCATTCTCAGAAACTTCTGTGTGATGAGTGCATTCAACTCACACACTTGAACGTTTCTTTTGATCGGACAGTTTTGAAACACTCCTTTTGTAGAATCTGCAAGTGTTTATTTCGAGCGCTTTGAGGCCTATGCTGGAAAAGGAAGTATCTTCACATAACAACCACACAGAAGCATTCTCAGAAACTTCTTTGTGATGAGTGCATTCAACTCACAGACTTGAGCCTTTCTTTTGAAAGAGCAGTTTTGAAACACTCTTTTTGTAGAATCTGCAAGTGGATATTTGGAGCACTTTAAGGCCTTTTCTGGAAAAAGAAATAACTTCACCTAAAAACTAGACAAAAGCATTCTCACAAACATCTGTGTGATTAGTGCATTCACCTCACAGAGTTGAACATTCCCTCTGATAGGGCAGTTTGGAAGCACTCCTTTTGTAGAATCTGCAAGAATTTATTTGGAGCTCTTTGACGCCTATGCTGGAAAAGGAAATATCTTCACATAAAAACTAGCCAGAAGCATTCTCACAAACATCTGTGTGATTAGTGCATTCAACTCACAGACTTGAACATTCCCTCTGATAGAGCAGTTTCGAAACACTCCTTTTGTAGAAACTGCAAGTGTTTCTTTGGAGCGCTTTGACGCCTATGATGGAAAAGGAAATATCTTCACATAAAAACTAGACAGAAGCATTCTCAGAAACTTCTGTCTGATTAGCGCATTCAACTCACAGACTTGAACATTCCCTCTGAAAGAGCAGTTTGGATACACTCCTTTTGTAGAATCTGCAAGTGTTTACTTGGAACGCTTTGACGCTTTTGCGGGAAAAGGAAATACCTTCACAAAAAAATTAGACAGAAGAATTCTCAGAAACTTCTTTGTGATGAGTGCATTCTACTCACAGTCTTGAACATTCCTCTTGATAGAGCAGTTTGGAAACACTCCTTTTGTAGAATCTGCAAGTGTTTATTTGGATCGCTTTGACGTCTATGCTGGAAAAGGAAATATCTTCACCTAAAAACTACACAGAAGCATTCTCAGAAACTTCTGTGTGATGAGTGCATTCAACTCACAGACTTGAACGTTTCTTTTGATAGGACAGTTTTGAAACACTCCTTTTGTAGAATCTGCAAGTGTTTATTTCGAGCGTTTTGAGGCGTATGCTGGAAAAGGAAGTATCTTCATATAACAACTAAACAGAAGCATTCTCAGAAACTTCTTTGTGATGAGTGCATTCAACTCACAGACTTGAGCCTTCCTGTTGAAAGAGCAGTTTTGAAACAATCTTTTGGTAGAGTCTGCAAGTGGATATTTGGAGGGCTTTGAGGCCTATGTTGGGGAAAGATATATCTTCACCTAAAAACTAGACAGAAGCATTCTCAGAAACTTCTGTCTGATTAGTGCATTCAACTCACCGACTTCATCATTCCCTCTGATAGGGCAGTTTGGAAACACTCCTTTTGTACAATCTGCAAATGTTTATTTGGAGCGCTTTGGCGCCTATGCTGGAAAAGGAAATATCTTCACATAAAAACTAGCCAGAAACATTCTCTGAAACTTCTTTGTGATGAGTGCATTCTACTAACAGACTTGAACATTCCTCTTGAGAGAGCAGTTGGGAAACACTCCTTTTGTAGTATCTGGAAGTGCCTATTTGGATCGCTTTGACGCCTATGCTGGAAAAGGAAATATCTTCACCTAAAAACTACACAGAAGCATTCTCAGAAACTTCTGTGTGATGAGTACATTCAACTCACAGACTTGAACGTTTCTATTGATAGGACAGTTTTGAAACACTCCTTTTGTAGAATCTGCAAGTGTTTATTTCGAGCGCTTTGAGGCCTATGATGGAAAAGGAAGTATCTTCACATAACAACTGTACAGAAGCATTCTCAGAAACTTCTTTGTGATGAGTGCATTCAACTCACAGATTTGGGCCTTTCTTTTGAAAGAGAAGTTTTGAAACACTCTTTTTGTAGAATCTGCAAGTGGATATTTGGAGCGCTTTAAGGCCTATTCTGGGAAAAGAAATATCTTCACCTAAAAACTAGACAGAAGCATTCTCGCAAACTCCTGTGTGATTAGTGCATTCAACTCACAGACTTGAACATTCCTTTTGATAGAGCAGTTTGGAAACACTCCTTTTGTAGAATCTGGAAGTGTTTATTTGGAGCGCTTTGACGAATATGCTGGAAAAGGAAATATCTTCACATAAAAACTAGACAGAATCATTCTCAGAAACATCTGTGTGATTAGTGCATTCAACTCACAGACTTGAACATTCCTTCTGATAGGGCAGTTTGGAAACACTCCTTTTGTAGAATCTGCAAGTGTTTATTAGGAGCGCTTTGACGCCTATGCTGGAAAAGGAAATATCTTCACATAAAAACTAGCCAGAAACATTCTCAGAAACTTCTTTGTGATGAGTGCATTCTACTCACAGTCTTGAACATTCCTCTTGAGAGAGCAGTTTGGAAACACTCCTTTTGTAGTGTCTGCAAGTGTCTATTTGGATCGCTTTGACGCCTATGCTGGAAAAGGAAATATCTTCACCTAAAAACTACACAGAAACATTCTCAGAAACCTCTGTGTGATGAGTGCATTCAACTCACAGACTTGAACGTTTCTATTCATAGGACAGTTTTGAAACACTCCTTTTGTACAATCTGCAAGTGTTTATTTCGAGCGCTTTGAGGCCTATGCTGGAAAAGGAAGTATCTTCACATAACAACTACACAGAAGCATTCTCAGAAACTTCTTTGTGATGAGTGCATTCAACTCACAGACTTGGGACTTTCTTTTGAAAGAGCAGTTTTGAAACACTCTTTTTGTAGAATCTGCAAGTTGATATTTGGAGGGCTTTAAGGCCTATTCTGGGAAAAGAAATATCGTCACCTAAAAACTAGACAGAAGCATTCTCACAAACTTCTGTGTGATTAGTGCATTCAACTCACAGACTTGAACATTCCTTTTGATAGAGCAGTTTGGAAACACTCCTTTTGTAGTATCTGCAAGTGTTTATTTCGAGCGAATTGACGCCTGTGCTGGAAAAGGAAATATCTTCACATAAAAACTAGACAGAAGAATTCTCAGAAGCATCTTTGTGATGAGTTCATTCTACTCACAGAGTTGAAGCCTCTTTTTGGTGGAAGAGTTTTCAAGCTCTCTTTTTGTAGAATCTGCAGGTGCATATTTGGAGCGCTCCGAGGCCTATGCTGGGAAATGAAATATCTTCACCTAGAAACTACACAGAAGCATTCTCAGAAACTTCTGTGTGATGAGTGCATTCAACTCACAGACTTGATCCTTCCTTTTGAAAGAGCAGTTTTGAAACACTCTTTTTGTAGAGTCTGCAAGTGGATATTTGGAGGGCTTTGAGGCCTATGCTGGGAAAAGAAGTATCTTCACCTAAAAACTAGACAGAAGCATTCTCATAAACTTCTGTCTGATTAGTACATTCAACTCACAGACTTGAACATTCCCTCTGAAAGAGCAGTTTGGAAACACTCCTTTTGTAGAATCTGCAAGTGTTTACTTGGAACGCTTTGACGACTATGCTGGAAAAGGAAATATCCTCACATAAAAATTAGACAGAAGAATTCTCAGAAACTTCTTTGTGATGAGTGCATTCTACTCACAGACTTGAACATTCCTCTTGATAGAGCAATAGGGAAACACTCCTTTTGTAGAATCTGCAAGTGTTTATTTGGATCGCTTTGACGTCTACGCTGGAAAAGGAAATATCTTCACCTAAAAACTACACAGAAGCATTCCCAGAAACTTCTGTGTGATGAGTGCATTCAACTCACAGACTTGAACGTTTCTTTTGATAGGACAGTTTTGAAACACGCCTTTTGTAGAATCTGCAAGTGTTTATTTCGAGCGCTTTGAGGCCTATGCTGGAAAAGGAAGTATCTTCACATAACAACTACACAGAAGCATTCTCAGAAGCTTCTTTGTGATGAGTGCATTCCACTCACAGACTTGAGCCTTTCTTCTGAAAGAGCAGTTTTGAAACACTCTTTTTGTAGTATCTGCAAGTGGATATTTGGAGCACTTTAAGGCCTTTTCTGGAAAAAGAAATATCTTCACCTAAAAACTAGACAGAAGAATTCTCACACACTTCTGTGTGATTAATGCATTCAACTCACAGACTTGAACATTCCTTTTGATAGAGCAGTTTGGAAACACTCCTTTGGTAGAATCTGCAAGTGTTTATTTGGAGCGTTTTGACGCCTATGCTAGAAAAGGAAATATCTTCACATAAAAACTAGACAGAAGCATTCTCAGAAACTTCTTTGTGATGAGTGCATTCTACTCAGAGAGTTGAAGCCTCTTTTTGGTGGAAGAGTTTTCAAGCTCTCTTTTTGTAGAATCTGCAAGTGCATATTTGGAGCGCTCCGAGGCCTATGCTGGGAAATGAAATAACTTCACCTAAAAACTACACAGAAGCATTCTCGGAAACTTCTGTGTGATGAGTGCATTCAACTCACAGACTTGAACGTTTCTATTGATAGGACAGTTTTGAAACACTCCTTTTGTAGAATCTGCAAGTGTTTATTTCGAGCGCTTTGAGGCCTATGCTGGAAAAGGAAGTATCTTCACATAACAACTACACAGAAGCATTCTCAGAAACTTCTTTGGGTTGAGTGCATTCAATTCACAGACGGGCCTTTCTTATGAAAGAGCAGTTTTGAAACAATCTTTTTGTAGAATCTGCAAGTGGATATTTGGAGCGCTTTAAGGCCTATTCTGGGAAAAGAAATATCTTCACCTAAAAACTAGACAGAAGCATTCTCACAAACTTCTGTGTGATTAGTGCATTCAACTCACAGACTTGAACATTCCTTTTGATAGAGCAGTTTGGAAACACTCCTTTTGTAGAATCTGCAAGTGTTTATTTCGAGCGAATTGACGCCTATGCTGGAAATGGAAATATCTTCACATAAAAATTAGACAGAAGAATTCTCAGAAACATCTTTGTGATGAGTGCATTCTACTCACAGAGTTGAAGCCTCTTTTTGATGGAAGAGTTTTCTTTTTTTTTTTTTTTTTTTTTTTTTTTTTCTTTTATTTTTTTTTTTTTTTTCTTTTATTATTATTATGATTATTATCATTATTATACTTTAGGTTTTATGGTACATGTGCGCAATGTGCAGGTAAGTTACATATGTATACATGTGCCATGCTGGTGCGCTGCACCCACCAACTTGTCATCTAGCATTAGGTATATCTCCCAATGCTATCCCTCCCCCCTCCCCCCACCCCACAACAGTCCCCGAAGTGTGATGTTCCCCTTCCTGTGTCCATGTGTTCTCATTGTTCAATTCCCACCTATGAGTGAGAATATGCGGTGTTTGGTTTTTTGTTCTTGCGATAGTTTACTGAGAATGATGATTTCCAATTTCATCCATGTCCCTACAAAGGACGTGAACTCATCATTTTTTATGGCTGCATAGTATTCCATGGTGTATATGTGCCACATTTTCTTAATCCAGTCTATCATTGTTGGACATTTGGGTTGGTTCCAAGTCTTTGCTATTGTGAATAATGCCGCAATAAACATACGTGTGCATGTGTCTTTATAGCCGCATGATTTATAGTCCTTTGGGTATATACCCAGTAATGGGATGGCTGGGTCGAATGGAATTTCTAGTTCTAGATCCCTGAGGAATCGCCACACTGACTTCCACAACGGTTGAACTAGTTTACAGTCCCACCAACAGTGTAAAAGTGTTCCTATTTCTCCACATCCTCTCCAGCACCTGTTGTTTCCTGACTTTTTAATGATTGCCATTCTAACTGGTGTGAGATGGTATCTCATTGTGGTTTTGATTTGCATTTCTCTGATGGCCAGTGATGGTGAGCATTTTTTCATGTGTTTTTTGGCTGCATAAATGTCTTCTTTTGAGAAGTGTCTGTTCATGTCCTTCGCCCACTTTTTGATGGGGTTGTTTGTTTTTTTCTTGTAAATTTGTTGGAGTTCATTGTAGATTCTGGATATTAGCCCTTTGTCAGATGAGTAGGTTGCGAAAATTTTCTCCCATTTTGTAGGTTGCCTGTTCACTCTGATGGTAGTTTCCTTTGCTGTGCAGAAGCTCTTTAGTTTAATTAGATCCCATTTGTCAATTTTGGCTTTTGTTGCCATTGCTTTTGGTGTTTTAGACATGAAGTCCTTGCCCATGCCTATGTCCTGAATGGTAATGCCTAGGTTTTCTTCTAGGGTTTTTATGGTTTTAGGTCTAACATTTAAGTCTTTAATCCATCTTGAATTGATTTTTGTATAAGGTGTAAGGAAGGGATCCAGTTTCAGCTTTCTACATATGGCTAGCCAGTTTTCCCAACACCATTTATTAAATAGGGAATCCTTTCCCCATTTCTTGTTTTTGTCAGGTTTGTCAAAGATCAGATACCTGTAGATATGTGGCATTATTTCTGAGGGCTCTGTTCTGTTCCATTGATCTATATCTCTGTTTTGGTACCAGTACCATGCTGTTTTGGTTACTGTAGCCTTGTAGTATAGTTTGAAGTCAGGTAGTGTGATGCCTCCAGCTTTGTTCTTTTGGCTTAGGATTGACTTGGCGATGCGGGCTCTTTTTTGGTTCCATATGAACTTGAAAGTAGTTTTTTCCAATTCTGTGAAGAAAGTCATTGGTAGCTTGATGGGGATGGCATTGAATCTGTAAATTACCTTGGGAAGGATGGCCATTTTCATGATATTGATTCTTCCTACCCATGAGCATGGAATGTTCTTCCATTTGTTTGTATCCTCTTTTATTTCCTTGAGCAGTGGTTTGTAGTTCTCCTTGAAGAGGTCTTTCACATCCCTTGTAAGTTGGATTCCTAGGTATTTTATTCTCTTTGAAGCAATTGTGAATGGGAGTTCACTCATGATTTGGCTCTCTGTTTGTCTGTTATTGATGTATAAGAATGCTTGTGATTTTTGCACATTGATTTTGTATCCTGAGACTTTGCTGAAGTTGCTTATCAGCTTAAGGAGATTTTGGGCTGAGACAATGGGGTTTTCTAGATATACTATCATGTCATCTGCAAACAAGGACAATTTGACTTCCTCTTTTCCTAACTGAATACCCTTGATTTCCTTCTCCTGCCTAATTGCCCTGGCCAGAACTTCCAACACTATGTTGAATAGAAGTGGCGAGAGAGGGCATCCCTGTCTTGTGCCAGTTTTCAAAGGGAATGCTTCCAGTTTTTGCCCATTCAGTACGATATTGGCTGTGGGTTTGTCATAAATAGCTCTTATTATTTTGAGATACGTCCCATCAATTCCTAATTTATTGAGAGTTTTTAGCATGAAGGGTTGTTGAATTTTGTCAAAGGCCTTTTCTGCATCTATTGAGATAATCATGTGGTTTTTGTCTTTGGTTCTGTTTATATGCTGGATTACATTTATTGATTTGCGTATATTGAACCAGCCTTGCATCCCAGGGATGAAGCCCACTTGATCATGGTGGATAAGCTTTTTGATGTGCTGCTGGATTCTGTTTGCCAGTATCTTATTGAGGATTTTTGCATCAATGTTCATCAAGGATATTGGTCTAAAATTCTCTTTTTTTGTTGTGTCTCTGCCAGGCTTTGGTATCAGGATGATGCTGGCCTCATAAAATGAGTTAGGGAGGATTCCCTCTTTTTCTATTGATTGGAATAGTTTCAGAAGGAATGGTACCAGCTCCTCCTTGTACCTCTGGTAGAATTCGGCTGTGAACCCATCTGGTCCTGGACTTTTTTTGGTTGGTAAGCTATTGATTATTGCCACAATTTCAGCTCCTGTTATTGGTCTATTCAGAGATTCAACTTCTTCCTGGTTTAGTCTTGGGAGGGTGTATGTGTTGAGGAATTGATCCATTTCTTCTAGATTTTCTAGTTTATTTGCATAGAGGTGTTTGTAATATTCTCTGATGGTAGTTTGTATTTCTTAAGTTGATGGAAGAGTTTTCAAGCTCTCTTTTTGTAGAATCTGCAAGTGCATATTTGGAGCACTCCGAGGCCTATGCTGGGAAATGAAATATCTTCACCTAATAACTACACAGAAGCATTCTCAGAAACTTCTGTGTGATGAGTGCATTCAACTCACAGACTTGAACGTTTCTTTTGATAGGACAGTTTTGAAACTCTCCTTTCTTAGAATCCGCAAGTGTTTATTTCGAGGGCTTTGAGGCCTATGCTGGAAAAGGAAGTATCTTCACATAACAACTACACAGAAGCATTCTCGGAAACTTCTTTGTGATGAGTGCATTCAACTCACAGACTTGAGCCTTCCTGTTGAAAGAGCAGTTTTGAAACACTCTTTTTGTAGAGTCTGCAAGTGGATATTTGGAGGGCTTTGAGGCCTATGCTGGGAAAAGAAATATCTTCACCTAAAAACTAGACAGAAGCATTCTCACAAACATCTGTGTGATTAGTGCATTCAACTCACAGACTTGAACATTCCCTCTGATAGGGCAGTTTGGAAACACTCCTTTTGTAGAATCTGCAAATGTTTATTAGGAGCGCTTTGGCGCCTATGCTGGAAAAGGAAATATCTTCACATAAAAACTAGCCAGAAACATTCTCAGAAACTTCTTTGGGATGAGTGCATTCTACTCACAGACTTGAATATTCCTCTTGAGAGAGCAGTTTGGAAACACTCCTTTTGTAGTATCTGCAAGTGTCTATTTGGATCGCTTTGACGCCTATGCTGGAAAAGGAAATATCTTCACCTAAAAACTACACAGAAGCATTCTCAGAAACTTCTGTGTGATGAGTGCATTCAACTCACAGACTTGAACGTTTCTTTTGATAGGACAGTTTTGAAACACTCCTTTCGTAGAATCTGCAAGTGTTTATTTCGAGCGCTTTCAGGCCTATGCTGGAAAAGGAACTATCTTCACATTACAACTACACGGAAGCATTCTCAGAAACTTCTTTGTGATGAGTGCATTCAACTCACAGACTTGAGCCTTCCTGTTGAAAGAGCAGTTTTGAAACACTCTTTTTGTAGAGTCTGTAAGTGGATATTTGGAGGGCTTTGAGGCCTATGCTGGGAAAAGAAATATCTTCACCTAAAAACTAGGCAGAAGCATTCTCACAAACTTCTGTCTGAATAGTGCATTCAACTCACAGACTTGAACATTCCCTCTGAAAGAGCAGTTTGGAAACACTCCTTTTGTAGAATCTGCAAGTGTTTACTTGGAACGCTATGACGCTTATGCTGGAAAACGAAATATGTTCACATAAAAATTAGACAGAAGAATTCTCAGAAACTTCTTTGTGATGAGTGCATTCCACTCACAGACTTGAACATTCCTCTTGATAGAGCAGTTTGGAAACACTCCTTTTGTAGAATCTGCAAGTGTTTATTTGGATCGTTTTGACGTCTATGATGGAAAAGGAAATATCTTCAACTAAAAACTACACAGAAGCATTCTCAGAAACTTCTGTGTGATGAGTGCATTCAACTCACACACTTGAACGTTTCTTTTGATCGGACAGTTTTGAAACACTCCTTTTGTAGAATCTGCAAGTGTTTATTTCGAGCGCTTTGAGGCCTATGCTGGAAAAGGAAGTATCTTCACATAACAACCACACAGAAGCATTCTCAGAAACTTCTTTGTGATGAGTGCATTCAACTCACAGACTTGAGCCTTTCTTTTGAAAGAGCAGTTTTGAAACACTCTTTTTGTAGAATCTGCAAGTGGATATTTGGAGCACTTTAAGGCCTTTTCTGGAAAAAGAAATAACTTCACCTAAAAACTAGACAAAAGCATTCTCACAAACATCTGGGTGATTAGTGCATTCACCTCACAGAGTTGAACATTCCCTCTGATAGGGCAGTTTGGAAGCACTCCTTTTGTAGAATCTGCAAGAATTTATTTGGAGCTCTTTGACGCCTATGCTGGAAAAGGAAATATCTTCACATAAAAACTAGCCAGAAGCATTCTCACAAACATCTGTGTGATTAGTGCATTCAACTCACAGACTTGAACATTCCCTCTGATAGAGCAGTTTCGAAACACTCCTTTTGTAGAAACTGCAAGTGTTTCTTTGGAGCGCTTTGACGCCTATGATGGAAAAGGAAATATCTTCACATAAAAACTAGACAGAAGCATTCTCAGAAACTTCTGTCTGATTAGCGCATTCAACTCACAGACTTGAACATTCCCTCTGAAAGAGCAGTTTGGATACACTCCTTTTGTAGAATCTGCAAGTGTTTACTTGGAACGCTTTGACGCTTTTGCGGGAAAAGGAAATACCTTCACAAAAAAATTAGACAGAAGAATTCTCAGAAACTTCTTTGTGATGAGTGCATTCTACTCACAGTCTTGAACATTCCTCTTGATAGAGCAGTTTGGAAACACTCCTTTTGTAGAATCTGCAAGTGTTTATTTGGATCGCTTTGACGTCTATGCTGGAAAAGGAAATATCTTCACCTAAAAACTACACAGAAGCATTCTCAGAAACTTCTGTGTGATGAGTGCATTCAACTCACAGACTTGAACGTTTCTTTTGATAGGACAGTTTTGAAACACTCCTTTTGTAGAATCTGCAAGTGTTTATTTCGAGCGTTTTGAGGCGTATGCTGGAAAAGGAAGTATCTTCATATAACAACTAAACAGAAGCATTCTCAGAAACTTCTTTGTGATGAGTGCATTCAACTCACAGACTTGAGCCTTCCTGTTGAAAGAGCAGTTTTGAAACAATCTTTTTGTAGAGTCTGCAAGTGGATATTTGGAGGGCTTTGAGGCCTATGTTGGGGAAAGATATATCTTCACCTAAAAACTAGACAGAAGCATTCTCAGAAACTTCTGTCTGATTAGTGCATTCAACTCACCGACTTCATCATTCCCTCTGATAGGGCAGTTTGGAAACACTCCTTTTGTACAATCTGCAAATGTTTATTTGGAGCGCTTTGGCGCCTATGCTGGAAAAGGAAATATCTTCACATAAAAACTAGCCAGAAACATTCTCTGAAACTTCTTTGTGATGAGTGCATTCTACTAACAGACTTGAACATTCCTCTTGAGAGAGCAGTTGGGAAACACTCCTTTTGTAGTATCTGGAAGTGCCTATTTGGATCGCTTTGACGCCTATGCTGGAAAAGGAAATATCTTCACCTAAAAACTACACAGAAGCATTCTCAGAAACTTCTGTGTGATGAGTGCATTCAACTCACAGACTTGAACGTTTCTATTGATAGGACAGTTTTGAAACACTCCTTTTGTAGAATCTGCAAGTGTTTATTTCGAGCGCTTTGAGGCCTATGATGGAAAAGGAAGTATCTTCACATAACAACTGTACAGAAGCATTCTCAGAAACTTCTTTGTGATGAGTGCATTCAACTCACAGATTTGGGCCTTTCTTTTGAAAGAGAAGTTTTGAAACACTCTTTTTGTAGAATCTGCAAGTGGATATTTGGAGCGCTTTAAGGCCTATTCTGGGAAAAGAAATATCTTCACCTAAAAACTAGACAGAAGCATTCTCGCAAACTCCTGTGTGATTAGTGCATTCAACTCACAGACTTGAACATTCCTTTTGATAGAGCAGTTTGGAAACACTCCTTTTGTAGAATCTGGAAGTGTTTATTTGGAGCGCTTTGACGAATATGCTGGAAAAGGAAATATCTTCACATAAAAACTAGACAGAATCATTCTCAGAAACATCTGTGTGATTAGTGCATTCAACTCACAGACTTGAACATTCCTTCTGATAGGGCAGTTTGGAAACACTCCTTTTGTAGAATCTGCAAGTGTTTATTAGGAGCGCTTTGACGCCTATGCTGGAAAAGGAAATATCTTCACATAAAAACTAGCCAGAAACATTCTCAGAAACTTCTTTGTGATGAGTGCATTCTACTCACAGACTTGAACATTCCTCTTGAGAGAGCAGTTTGGAAACACTCCTTTTGTAGTGTCTGCAAGTGTCTATTTGGATCGCTTTGACGCCTATGCTGGAAAAGGAAATATCTTCACCTAAAAACTACACAGAAACATTCTCAGAAACCTCTGTGTGATGAGTGCATTCAACTCACAGACTTGAACGTTTCTATTCATAGGACAGTTTTGAAACACTCCTTTTGTACAATCTGCAAGTGTTTATTTCGAGCGCTTTGAGGCCTATGCTGGAAAAGGAAGTATCTTCACATAACAACTACACAGAAGCATTCTCAGAAACTTCTTTGTGATGAGTGCATTCAACTCACAGACTTGGGACTTTCTTTTGAAAGAGCAGTTTTGAAACACTCTTTTTGTAGAATCTGCAAGTTGATATTTGGAGGGCTTTAAGGCCTATTCTGGGAAAAGAAATATCGTCACCTAAAAACTAGACAGAAGCATTCTCACAAACTTCTGTGTGATTAGTGCATTCAACTCACAGACTTGAACATTCCTTTTGATAGAGCAGTTTGGAAACACTCCTTTTGTAGTATCTGCAAGTGTTTATTTCGAGCGAATTGACGCCTGTGCTGGAAAAGGAAATATCTTCACATAAAAACTAGACAGAAGAATTCTCAGAAGCATCTTTGTGATGAGTTCATTCTACTCACAGAGTTGAAGCCTCTTTTTGGTGGAAGAGTTTTCAAGCTCTCTTTTTGTAGAATCTGCAGGTGCATATTTGGAGCGCTCCGAGGCCTATGCTGGGAAATGAAATATCTTCACCTAGAAACTACACAGAAGCATTCTCAGAAACTTCTGTGTGATGAGTGCATTCAACTCACAGACTTGATCCTTCCTTTTGAAAGAGCACTTTTGAAACACTCTTTTTGTAGAGTCTGCAAGTGGATATTTGGAGGGCTTTGAGGCCTATGCTGGGAAAAGAAGTATCTTCACCTAAAAACTAGACAGAAGCATTCTCATAAACTTCTGTCTGATTAGTACATTCAACTCACAGACTTGAACATTCCCTCTGAAAGAGCAGTTTGGAAACACTCCTTTTGTAGAATCTGCAAGTGTTTACTTGGAACGCTTTGACGACTATGCTGGAAAAGGAAATATCCTCACATAAAAATTAGACAGAAGAATTCTCAGAAACTTCTTTGTGATGAGTGCATTCTACTCACAGACTTGAACATTCCTCTTGATAGAGCAATAGGGAAACACTCCTTTTGTAGAATCTGCAAGTGTTTATTTGGATCGCTTTGACGTCTACGCTGGAAAAGGAAATATCTTCACCTAAAAACTACACAGAAGCATTCCCAGAAACTTCTGTGTGATGAGTGCATTCAACTCACAGACTTGAACGTTTCTTTTGATAGGACAGTTTTGAAACACGCCTTTTGTAGAATCTGCAAGTGTTTATTTCGAGCGCTTTGAGGCCTATGCTGGAAAAGGAAGTATCTTCACATAACAACTACACAGAAGCATTCTCAGAAGCTTCTTTGTGATGAGTGCATTCCACTCACAGACTTGAGCCTTTCTTCTGAAAGAGCAGTTTTGAAACACTCTTTTTGTAGTATCTGCAAGTGGATATTTGGAGCACTTTAAGGCCTTTTCTGGAAAAAGAAATATCTTCACCTAAAAACTAGACAGAAGAATTCTCACACACTTCTGTGTGATTAATGCATTCAACTCACAGACTTGAACACTCCTTTTGATAGAGCAGTTTGGAAACACTCCTTTGGTAGAATCTGCAAGTGTTTATTTGGAGCGTTTTGACGCCTATGCTAGAAAAGGAAATATCTTCACATAAAAACTAGACAGAAGCATTCTCAGAAACTTCTTTGTGATGAGTGCATTCTACTCAGAGAGTTGAAGCCTCTTTTTGGTGGAAGAGTTTTCAAGCTCTCTTTTTGTAGAATCTGCAAGTGCATATTTGGAGCGCTCCGAGGCCTATGCTGGGAAATGAAATAACTTCACCTAAAAACTACACAGAAGCATTCTCGGAAACTTCTGTGTGATGAGTGCATTCAACTCACAGACTTGAACGTTTCTATTGATAGGACAGTTTTGAAACACTCCTTTTGTAGAATCTGCAAGTGTTTATTTCGAGCGCTTTGAGGCCTATGCTGGAAAAGGAAGTATCTTCACATAACAACTACACAGAAGCATTCTCAGAAACTTCTTTGGGTTGAGTGCATTCAATTCACAGACTTGGGCCTTTCTTATGAAAGAGCAGTTTTGAAACAATCTTTTTGTAGAATCTGCAAGTGGATATTTGGAGCGCTTTAAGGCCTATTCTGGGAAAAGAAATATCTTCACCTAAAAACTAGACAGAAGCATTCTCACAAACTTCTGTGTGATTAGTGCATTCAACTCACAGACTTGAACATTCCTTTTGATAGAGCAGTTTGGAAACACTCCTTTTGTAGAATCTGCAAGTGTTTATTTCGAGGGAATTGACGCCTATGCTGGAAATGGAAATATCTTCACATAAAAATTAGACAGAAGAATTCTCAGAAACATCTTTGTGATGAGTGCATTCTACTCACAGAGTTGAAGCCTCTTTTTGATGGAAGAGTTTTCTTTTTTTTTTTTTTTTTTTTTTTTTTTTTTTTTTTTTTATTTTATTTTATTTATTTTTTTTTTTCTTTTATTATTATTATGATTATTATCATTATTATACTTTAGGTTTTATGGTACATGTGCGCAATGTGCAGGTAAGTTACATATGTATACATGTGCCATGCTGGTGCGCTGCACCCACCAACTTGTCATCTAGCATTAGGTATATCTCCCAATGCTATCCCTCCCCCCTCCCCCCACCCCACAACAGTCCCCGAAGTGTGATGTTCCCCTTCCTGTGTCCATGTGTTCTCATTGTTCAATTCCCACCTATGAGTGAGAATATGCGGTGTTTGGTTTTTTGTTCTTGCGATAGTTTACTGAGAATGATGATTTCCAATTTCATCCATGTCCCTACAAAGGACGTGAACTCATCATTTTTTATGGCTGCATAGTATTCCATGGTGTATATGTGCCACATTTTCTTAATCCAGTCTATCATTGTTGGACATTTGGGTTGGTTCCAAGTCTTTGCTATTGTGAATAATGCCGCAATAAACATACGTGTGCATGTGTCTTTATAGCCGCATGATTTATAGTCCTTTGGGTATATACCCAGTAATGGGATGGCTGGGTCGAATGGAATTTCTAGTTCTAGATCCCTGAGGAATCGCCACACTGACTTCCACAACGGTTGAACTAGTTTACAGTCCCACCAACAGTGTAAAAGTGTTCCTATTTCTCCACATCCTCTCCAGCACCTGTTGTTTCCTGACTTTTTAATGATTGCCATTCTAACTGGTGTGAGATGGTATCTCATTGTGGTTTTGATTTGCATTTCTCTGATGGCCAGTGATGGTGAGCATTTTTTCATGTGTTTTTTGGCTGCATAAATGTCTTCTTTTGAGAAGTGTCTGTTCATGTCCTTCGCCCACTTTTTGATGGGGTTGTTTGTTTTTTTCTTGTAAATTTGTTGGAGTTCATTGTAGATTCTGGATATTAGCCCTTTGTCAGATGAGTAGGTTGCGAAAATTTTCTCCCATTTTGTAGGTTGCCTGTTCACTCTGATGGTAGTTTCCTTTGCTGTGCAGAAGCTCTTTAGTTTAATTAGATCCCATTTGTCAATTTTGGCTTTTGTTGCCATTGCTTTTGGTGTTTTAGACATGAAGTCCTTGCCCATGCCTATGTCCTGAATGGTAATGCCTAGGTTTTCTTCTAGGGTTTTTATGGTTTTAGGTCTAACATTTAAGTCTTTAATCCATCTTGAATTGATTTTTGTATAAGGTGTAAGGAAGGGATCCAGTTTCAGCTTTCTACATATGGCTAGCCAGTTTTCCCAACACCATTTATTAAATAGGGAATCCTTTCCCCATTTCTTGTTTTTGTCAGGTTTGTCAAAGATCAGATACCTGTAGATATGTGGCATTATTTCTGAGGGCTCTGTTCTGTTCCATTGATCTATATCTCTCTTTTGGTACCAGTACCATGCTGTTTTGGTTACTGTAGCCTTGTAGTATAGTTTGAAGTCAGGTAGTGTGATGCCTCCAGCTTTGTTCTTTTGGCTTAGGATTGACTTGGCGATGCGGGCTCTTTTTTGGTTCCATATGAACTTGAAAGTAGTTTTTTCCAATTCTGTGAAGAAAGTCATTGGTAGCTTGATGGGGATGGCATTGAATCTGTAAATTACCTTGGGAAGGATGGCCATTTTCATGATATTGATTCTTCCTACCCATGAGCATGGAATGTTCTTCCATTTGTTTGTATCCTCTTTTATTTCCTTGAGCAGTGGTTTGTAGTTCTCCTTGAAGAGGTCTTTCACATCCCTTGTAAGTTGGATTCCTAGGTATTTTATTCTCTTTGAAGCAATTGTGAATGGGAGTTCACTCATGATTTGGCTCTCTGTTTGTCTGTTATTGATGTATAAGAATGCTTGTGATTTTTGCACATTGATTTTGTATCCTGAGACTTTGCTGAAGTTGCTTATCAGCTTAAGGAGATTTTGGGCTGAGACAATGGGGTTTTCTAGATATACTATCATGTCATCTGCAAACAAGGACAATTTGACTTCCTCTTTTCCTAACTGAATACCCTTGATTTCCTTCTCCTGCCTAATTGCCCTGGCCAGAACTTCCAACACTATGTTGAATAGAAGTGGCGAGAGAGGGCATCCCTGTCTTGTGCCAGTTTTCAAAGGGAATGCTTCCAGTTTTTGCCCATTCAGTACGATATTGGCTGTGGGTTTGTCATAAATAGCTCTTATTATTTTGAGATACGTCCCATCAATTCCTAATTTATTGAGAGTTTTTAGCATGAAGGGTTGTTGAATTTTGTCAAAGGCCTTTTCTGCATCTATTGAGATAATCATGTGGTTTTTGTCTTTGGTTCTGTTTATATGCTGGATTACATTTATTGATTTGCGTATATTGAACCAGCCTTGCATCCCAGGGATGAAGCCCACTTGATCATGGTGGATAAGCTTTTTGATGTGCTGCTGGATTCTGTTTGCCAGTATCTTATTGAGGATTTTTGCATCAATGTTCATCAAGGATATTGGTCTAAAATTCTCTTTTTTTGTTGTGTCTCTGCCAGGCTTTGGTATCAGGATGATGCTGGCCTCATAAAATGAGTTAGGGAGGATTCCCTCTTTTTCTATTGATTGGAATAGTTTCAGAAGGAATGGTACCAGCTCCTCCTTGTACCTCTGGTAGAATTCGGCTGTGAACCCATCTGGTCCTGGACTTTTTTTGGTTGGTAAGCTATTGATTATTGCCACAATTTCAGCTCCTGTTATTGGTCTATTCAGAGATTCAACTTCTTCCTGGTTTAGTCTTGGGAGGGTGTATGTGTTGAGGAATTGATCCATTTCTTCTAGATTTTCTAGTTTATTTGCATAGAGGTGTTTGTAATATTCTCTGATGGTAGTTTGTATTTCTTAAGTTGATGGAAGAGTTTTCAAGCTCTCTTTTTGTAGAATCTGCAAGTGCATATTTGGAGCGCTCCGAGGCCTATGCTGGGAAATGAAATATCTTCACCTAATAACTACACAGAAGCATTCTCAGAAACTTCTCTGTGATGAGTGCATTCAACTCACAGACTTGAACGTTTCTTTTGATAGGACAGTTTTGAAACTCTCCTTTCTTAGAATCCGCAAGTGTTTATTTCGAGGGCTTTGAGGCCTATGCTGGAAAAGGAAGTATCTTCACATAACAACTACACAGAAGCATTCTCGGAAACTTCTTTGTGATGAGTGCATTCAACTCACAGACTTGAGCCTTCCTGTTGAAAGAGCAGTTTTGAAACACTCTTTTTGTAGAGTCTGCAAGTGGATATTTGGAGGGCTTTGAGGCCTATGCTGGGAAAAGAAATATCTTCACCTAAAAACTAGACAGAAGCATTCTCACAAACATCTGTGTGATTAGTGCATTCAACTCACAGACTTGAACATTCCCTCTGATAGGGCAGTTTGGAAACACTCCTTTTGTAGAATCTGCAAATGTTTATTAGGAGCGCTTTGGCGCCTATGCTGGAAAAGGAAATATCTTCACATAAAAACTAGCCAGAAACATTCTCAGAAACTTCTTTGGGATGAGTGCATTCTACTCACAGACTTGAATATTCCTCTTGAGAGAGCAGTTTGGAAACACTCCTTTTGTAGTATCTGCAAGTGTCTATTTGGATCGCTTTGACGCCTATGCTGGAAAAGGAAATATCTTCACCTAAAAACTACACAGAAGCATTCTCAGAAACTTCTGTGTGATGAGTGCATTCAACTCACAGACTTGAACGTTTCTTTTGATAGGACAGTTTTGAAACACTCCTTTCGTAGAATCTGCAAGTGTTTATTTCGAGCGCTTTCAGGCCTATGCTGGAAAAGGAACTATCTTCACATTACAACTACACGGAAGCATTCTCAGAAACTTCTTTGTGATGAGTGCATTCAACTCACAGACTTGAGCCTTCCTGTTGAAAGAGCAGTTTTGAAACACTCTTTTTGTAGAGTCTGTAAGTGGATATTTGGAGGGCTTTGAGGCCTATGCTGGGAAAAGAAATATCTTCACCTAAAAACTAGGCAGAAGCATTCTCACAAACTTCTGTCTGAATAGTGCATTCAACTCACAGACTTGAACATTCCCTCTGAAAGAGCAGTTTGGAAACACTCCTTTTGTAGAATCTGCAAGTGTTTACTTGGAACGCTATGACGCTTATGCTGGAAAACGAAATATGTTCACATAAAAATTAGACAGAAGAATTCTCAGAAACTTCTTTGTGATGAGTGCATTCCACTCACAGACTTGAACATTCCTCTTGATAGAGCAGTTTGGAAACACTCCTTTTGTAGAATCTGCAAGTGTTTATTTGGATCGTTTTGACGTCTATGATGGAAAAGGAAATATCTTCAACTAAAAACTACACAGAAGCATTCTCAGAAACTTCTGTGTGATGAGTGCATTCAACTCACACACTTGAACGTTTCTTTTGATCGGACAGTTTTGAAACACTCCTTTTGTAGAATCTGCAAGTGTTTATTTCGAGCGCTTTGAGGCCTATGCTGGAAAAGGAAGTATCTTCACATAACAACCACACAGAAGCATTCTCAGAAACTTCGTTGTGATGAGTGCATTCAACTCACAGACTTGAGCCTTTCTTTTGAAAGAGCAGTTTTGAAACACTCTTTTTGTAGAATCTGCAAGTGGATATTTGGAGCACTTTAAGGCCTTTTCTGGAAAAAGAAATAACTTCACCTAAAAACTAGACAAAAGCATTCTCACAAACATCTGGGTGATTAGTGCATTCACCTCACAGAGTTGAACATTCCCTCTGATAGGGCAGTTTGGAAGCACTCCTTTTGTAGAATCTGCAAGAATTTATTTGGAGCTCTTTGACGCCTATGCTGGAAAAGGAAATATCTTCACATAAAAACTAGCCAGAAGCATTCTCACAAACATCTGTGTGATTAGTGCATTCAACTCACAGACTTGAACATTCCCTCTGATAGAGCAGTTTCGAAACACTCCTTTTGTAGAAACTGCAAGTGTTTCTTTGGAGCGCTTTGACGCCTATGATGGAAAAGGAAATATCTTCACATAAAAACTAGACAGAAGCATTCTCAGAAACTTCTGTCTGATTAGCGCATTCAACTCACAGACTTGAACATTCCCTCTGAAAGAGCAGTTTGGATACACTCCTTTTGTAGAATCTGCAAGTGTTTACTTGGAACGCTTTGACGCTTTTGCGGGAAAAGGAAATACCTTCACAAAAAAATTAGACAGAAGAATTCTCAGAAACTTCTTTGTGATGAGTGCATTCTACTCACAGTCTTGAACATTCCTCTTGATAGAGCAGTTTGGAAACACTCCTTTTGTAGAATCTGCAAGTGTTTATTTGGATCGCTTTGACGTCTATGCTGGAAAAGGAAATATCTTCACCTAAAAACTACACAGAAGCATTCTCAGAAACTTCTGTGTGATGAGTGCATTCAACTCACAGACTTGAACGTTTCTTTTGATAGGACAGTTTTGAAACACTCCTTTTGTAGAATCTGCAAGTGTTTATTTCGAGCGTTTTGAGGCGTATGCTGGAAAAGGAAGTATCTTCATATAACAACTAAACAGAAGCATTCTCAGAAACTTCTTTGTGATGAGTGCATTCAACTCACAGACTTGAGCCTTCCTGTTGAAAGAGCAGTTTTGAAACAATCTTTTTGTAGAGTCTGCAAGTGGATATTTGGAGGGCTTTGAGGCCTATGTTGGGGAAAGATATATCTTCACCTAAAAACTAGACAGAAGCATTCTCAGAAACTTCTGTCTGATTAGTGCATTCAACTCACCGACTTCATCATTCCCTCTGATAGGGCAGTTTGGAAACACTCCTTTTGTACAATCTGCAAATGTTTATTTGGAGCGCTTTGGCGCCTATGCTGGAAAAGGAAATATCTTCACATAAAAACTAGCCAGAAACATTCTCTGAAACTTCTTTGTGATGAGTGCATTCTACTAACAGACTTGAACATTCCTCTTGAGAGAGCAGTTGGGAAACACTCCTTTTGTAGTATCTGGAAGTGCCTATTTGGATCGCTTTGACGCCTATGCTGGAAAAGGAAATATCTTCACCTAAAAACTACACAGAAGCATTCTCAGAAACTTCTGTGTGATGAGTGCATTCAACTCACAGACTTGAACGTTTCTATTGATAGGACAGTTTTGAAACACTCCTTTTGTAGAATCTGCAAGTGTTTATTTCGAGCGCTTTGAGGCCTATGATGGAAAAGGAAGTATCTTCACATAACAACTGTACAGAAGCATTCTCAGAAACTTCTTTGTGATGAGTGCATTCAACTCACAGATTTGGGCCTTTCTTTTGAAAGAGAAGTTTTGAAACACTCTTTTTGTAGAATCTGCAAGTGGATATTTGGAGCGCTTTAAGGCCTATTCTGGGAAAAGAAATATCTTCACCTAAAAACTAGACAGAAGCATTCTCGCAAACTCCTGTGTGATTAGTGCATTCAACTCACAGACTTGAACATTCCTTTTGATAGAGCAGTTTGGAAACACTCCTTTTGTAGAATCTGGAAGTGTTTATTTGGAGCGCTTTGACGAATATGCTGGAAAAGGAAATATCTTCACATAAAAACTAGACAGAATCATTCTCAGAAACATCTGTGTGATTAGTGCATTCAACTCACAGACTTGAACATTCCTTCTGATAGGGCAGTTTGGAAACACTCCTTTTGTAGAATCTGCAAGTGTTTATTAGGAGCGCTTTGACGCCTATGCTGGAAAAGGAAATATCTTCACATAAAAACTAGCCAGAAACATTCTCAGAAACTTCTTTGTGATGAGTGCATTCTACTCACAGACTTGAACATTCCTCTTGAGAGAGCAGTTTGGAAACACTCCTTTTGTAGTGTCTGCAAGTGTCTATTTGGATCGCTTTGACGCCTATGCTGGAAAAGGAAATATCTTCACCTAAAAACTACACAGAAACATTCTCAGAAACCTCTGTGTGATGAGTGCATTCAACTCACAGACTTGAACGTTTCTATTCATAGGACAGTTTTGAAACACTCCTTTTGTACAATCTGCAAGTGTTTATTTCGAGCGCTTTGAGGCCTATGCTGGAAAAGGAAGTATCTTCACATAACAACTACACAGAAGCATTCTCAGAAACTTCTTTGTGATGAGTGCATTCAACTCACAGACTTGGGACTTTCTTTTGAAAGAGCAGTTTTGAAACACTCTTTTTGTAGAATCTGCAAGTTGATATTTGGAGGGCTTTAAGGCCTATTCTGGGAAAAGAAATATCGTCACCTAAAAACTAGACAGAAGCATTCTCACAAACTTCTGTGTGATTAGTGCATTCAACTCACAGACTTGAACATTCCTTTTGATAGAGCAGTTTGGAAACACTCCTTTTGTAGTATCTGCAAGTGTTTATTTCGAGCGAATTGACGCCTGTGCTGGAAAAGGAAATATCTTCACATAAAAACTAGACAGAAGAATTCTCAGAAGCATCTTTGTGATGAGTTCATTCTACTCACAGAGTTGAAGCCTCTTTTTGGTGGAAGAGTTTTCAAGCTCTCTTTTTGTAGAATCTGCAGGTGCATATTTGGAGCGCTCCGAGGCCTATGCTGGGAAATGAAATATCTTCACCTAGAAACTACACAGAAGCATTCTCAGAAACTTCTGTGTGATGAGTGCATTCAACTCACAGACTTGATCCTTCCTTTTGAAAGAGCAGTTTTGAAACACTCTTTTTGTAGAGTCTGCAAGTGGATATTTGGAGGGCTTTGAGGCCTATGCTGGGAAAAGAAGTATCTTCACCTAAAAACTAGACAGAAGCATTCTCATAAACTTCTGTCTGATTAGTACATTCAACTCACAGACTTGAACATTCCCTCTGAAAGAGCAGTTTGGAAACACTCCTTTTGTAGAATCTGCAAGTGTTTACTTGGAACGCTTTGACGACTATGCTGGAAAAGGAAATATCCTCACATAAAAATTAGACAGAAGAATTCTCAGAAACTTCTTTGTGATGAGTGCATTCTACTCACAGACTTGAACATTCCTCTTGATAGAGCAATAGGGAAACACTCCTTTTGTAGAATCTGCAAGTGTTTATTTGGATCGCTTTGACGTCTACGCTGGAAAAGGAAATATCTTCACCTAAAAACTACACAGAAGCATTCCCAGAAACTTCTGTGTGATGAGTGCATTCAACTCACAGACTTGAACGTTTCTTTTGATAGGACAGTTTTGAAACACGCCTTTTGTAGAATCTGCAAGTGTTTATTTCGAGCGCTTTGAGGCCTATGCTGGAAAAGGAAGTATCTTCACATAACAACTACACAGAAGCATTCTCAGAAGCTTCTTTGTGATGAGTGCATTCCACTCACAGACTTGAGCCTTTCTTCTGAAAGAGCAGTTTTGAAACACTCTTTTTGTAGTATCTGCAAGTGGATATTTGGAGCACTTTAAGGCCTTTTCTGGAAAAAGAAATATCTTCACCTAAAAACTAGACAGAAGAATTCTCACACACTTCTGTGTGATTAATGCATTCAACTCACAGACTTGAACACTCCTTTTGATAGAGCAGTTTGGAAACACTCCTTTGGTAGAATCTGCAAGTGTTTATTTGGAGCGTTTTGACGCCTATGCTAGAAAAGGAAATATCTTCACATAAAAACTAGACAGAAGCATTCTCAGAAACTTCTTTGTGATGAGTGCATTCTACTCAGAGAGTTGAAGCCTCTTTTTGGTGGAAGAGTTTTCAAGCTCTCTTTTTGTAGAATCTGCAAGTGCATATTTGGAGCGCTCCGAGGCCTATGCTGGGAAATGAAATAACTTCACCTAAAAACTACACAGAAGCATTCTCGGAAACTTCTGTGTGATGAGTGCATTCAACTCACAGACTTGAACGTTTCTATTGATAGGACAGTTTTGAAACACTCCTTTTGTAGAATCTGCAAGTGTTTATTTCGAGCGCTTTGAGGCCTATGCTGGAAAAGGAAGTATCTTCACATAACAACTACACAGAAGCATTCTCAGAAACTTCTTTGGGTTGAGTGCATTCAATTCACAGACTTGGGCCTTTCTTATGAAAGAGCAGTTTTGAAACAATCTTTTTGTAGAATCTGCAAGTGGATATTTGGAGCGCTTTAAGGCCTATTCTGGGAAAAGAAATATCTTCACCTAAAAACTAGACAGAAGCATTCTCACAAACTTCTGTGTGATTAGTGCATTCAACTCACAGACTTGAACATTCCTTTTGATAGAGCAGTTTGGAAACACTCCTTTTGTAGAATCTGCAAGTGTTTATTTCGAGGGAATTGACGCCTATGCTGGAAATGGAAATATCTTCACATAAAAATTAGACAGAAGAATTCTCAGAAACATCTTTGTGATGAGTGCATTCTACTCACAGAGTTGAAGCCTCTTTTTGATGGAAGAGTTTTCTTTTTTTTTTTTTTTTTTTTTTTTTTTTTTTATTTTATTTTATTTTATTTTTTTTTTTCTTTTATTATTATTATGATTATTATCATTATTATACTTTAGGTTTTATGGTACATGTGCGCAATGTGCAGGTAAGTTACATATGTATACATGTGCCATGCTGGTGCGCTGCACCCACCAACTTGTCATCTAGCATTAGGTATATCTCCCAATGCTATCCCTCCCCCCTCCCCCCACCCCACAACAGTCCCCGAAGTGTGATGTTCCCCTTCCTGTGTCCATGTGTTCTCATTGTTCAATTCCCACCTATGAGTGAGAATATGCGGTGTTTGGTTTTTTGTTCTTGCGATAGTTTACTGAGAATGATGATTTCCAATTTCATCCATGTCCCTACAAAGGACGTGAACTCATCATTTTTTATGGCTGCATAGTATTCCATGGTGTATATGTGCCACATTTTCTTAATCCAGTCTATCATTGTTGGACATTTGGGTTGGTTCCAAGTCTTTGCTATTGTGAATAATGCCGCAATAAACATACGTGTGCATGTGTCTTTATAGCCGCATGATTTATAGTCCTTTGGGTATATACCCAGTAATGGGATGGCTGGGTCGAATGGAATTTCTAGTTCTAGATCCCTGAGGAATCGCCACACTGACTTCCACAACGGTTGAACTAGTTTACAGTCCCACCAACAGTGTAAAAGTGTTCCTATTTCTCCACATCCTCTCCAGCACCTGTTGTTTCCTGACTTTTTAATGATTGCCATTCTAACTGGTGTGAGATGGTATCTCATTGTGGTTTTGATTTGCATTTCTCTGATGGCCAGTGATGGTGAGCATTTTTTCATGTGTTTTTTGGCTGCATAAATGTCTTCTTTTGAGAAGTGTCTGTTCATGTCCTTCGCCCACTTTTTGATGGGGTTGTTTGTTTTTTTCTTGTAAATTTGTTGGAGTTCATTGTAGATTCTGGATATTAGCCCTTTGTCAGATGAGTAGGTTGCGAAAATTTTCTCCCATTTTGTAGGTTGCCTGTTCACTCTGATGGTAGTTTCCTTTGCTGTGCAGAAGCTCTTTAGTTTAATTAGATCCCATTTGTCAATTTTGGCTTTTGTTGCCATTGCTTTTGGTGTTTTAGACATGAAGTCCTTGCCCATGCCTATGTCCTGAATGGTAATGCCTAGGTTTTCTTCTAGGGTTTTTATGGTTTTAGGTCTAACATTTAAGTCTTTAATCCATCTTGAATTGATTTTTGTATAAGGTGTAAGGAAGGGATCCAGTTTCAGCTTTCTACATATGGCTAGCCAGTTTTCCCAACACCATTTATTAAATAGGGAATCCTTTCCCCATTTCTTGTTTTTGTCAGGTTTGTCAAAGATCAGATACCTGTAGATATGTGGCATTATTTCTGAGGGCTCTGTTCTGTTCCATTGATCTATATCTCTCTTTTGGTACCAGTACCATGCTGTTTTGGTTACTGTAGCCTTGTAGTATAGTTTGAAGTCAGGTAGTGTGATGCCTCCAGCTTTGTTCTTTTGGCTTAGGATTGACTTGGCGATGCGGGCTCTTTTTTGGTTCCATATGAACTTGAAAGTAGTTTTTTCCAATTCTGTGAAGAAAGTCATTGGTAGCTTGATGGGGATGGCATTGAATCTGTAAATTACCTTGGGAAGGATGGCCATTTTCATGATATTGATTCTTCCTACCCATGAGCATGGAATGTTCTTCCATTTGTTTGTATCCTCTTTTATTTCCTTGAGCAGTGGTTTGTAGTTCTCCTTGAAGAGGTCTTTCACATCCCTTGTAAGTTGGATTCCTAGGTATTTTATTCTCTTTGAAGCAATTGTGAATGGGAGTTCACTCATGATTTGGCTCTCTGTTTGTCTGTTATTGATGTATAAGAATGCTTGTGATTTTTGCACATTGATTTTGTATCCTGAGACTTTGCTGAAGTTGCTTATCAGCTTAAGGAGATTTTGGGCTGAGACAATGGGGTTTTCTAGATATACTATCATGTCATCTGCAAACAAGGACAATTTGACTTCCTCTTTTCCTAACTGAATACCCTTGATTTCCTTCTCCTGCCTAATTGCCCTGGCCAGAACTTCCAACACTATGTTGAATAGAAGTGGCGAGAGAGGGCATCCCTGTCTTGTGCCAGTTTTCAAAGGGAATGCTTCCAGTTTTTGCCCATTCAGTACGATATTGGCTGTGGGTTTGTCATAAATAGCTCTTATTATTTTGAGATACGTCCCATCAATTCCTAATTTATTGAGAGTTTTTAGCATGAAGGGTTGTTGAATTTTGTCAAAGGCCTTTTCTGCATCTATTGAGATAATCATGTGGTTTTTGTCTTTGGTTCTGTTTATATGCTGGATTACATTTATTGATTTGCGTATATTGAACCAGCCTTGCATCCCAGGGATGAAGCCCACTTGATCATGGTGGATAAGCTTTTTGATGTGCTGCTGGATTCTGTTTGCCAGTATCTTATTGAGGATTTTTGCATCAATGTTCATCAAGGATATTGGTCTAAAATTCTCTTTTTTTGTTGTGTCTCTGCCAGGCTTTGGTATCAGGATGATGCTGGCCTCATAAAATGAGTTAGGGAGGATTCCCTCTTTTTCTATTGATTGGAATAGTTTCAGAAGGAATGGTACCAGCTCCTCCTTGTACCTCTGGTAGAATTCGGCTGTGAACCCATCTGGTCCTGGACTTTTTTTGGTTGGTAAGCTATTGATTATTGCCACAATTTCAGCTCCTGTTATTGGTCTATTCAGAGATTCAACTTCTTCCTGGTTTAGTCTTGGGAGGGTGTATGTGTTGAGGAATTGATCCATTTCTTCTAGATTTTCTAGTTTATTTGCATAGAGGTGTTTGTAATATTCTCTGATGGTAGTTTGTATTTCTTAAGTTGATGGAAGAGTTTTCAAGCTCTCTTTTTGTAGAATCTGCAAGTGCATATTTGGAGCGCTCCGAGGCCTATGCTGGGAAATGAAATATCTTCACCTAATAACTACACAGAAGCATTCTCAGAAACTTCTCTGTGATGAGTGCATTCAACTCACAGACTTGAACGTTTCTTTTGATAGGACAGTTTTGAAACTCTCCTTTCTTAGAATCCGCAAGTGTTTATTTCGAGGGCTTTGAGGCCTATGCTGGAAAAGGAAGTATCTTCACATAACAACTACACAGAAGCATTCTCGGAAACTTCTTTGTGATGAGTGCATTCAACTCACAGACTTGAGCCTTCCTGTTGAAAGAGCAGTTTTGAAACACTCTTTTTGTAGAGTCTGCAAGTGGATATTTGGAGGGCTTTGAGGCCTATGCTGGGAAAAGAAATATCTTCACCTAAAAACTAGACAGAAGCATTCTCACAAACATCTGTGTGATTAGTGCATTCAACTCACAGACTTGAACATTCCCTCTGATAGGGCAGTTTGGAAACACTCCTTTTGTAGAATCTGCAAATGTTTATTAGGAGCGCTTTGGCGCCTATGCTGGAAAAGGAAATATCTTCACATAAAAACTAGCCAGAAACATTCTCAGAAACTTCTTTGGGATGAGTGCATTCTACTCACAGACTTGAATATTCCTCTTGAGAGAGCAGTTTGGAAACACTCCTTTTGTAGTATCTGCAAGTGTCTATTTGGATCGCTTTGACGCCTATGCTGGAAAAGGAAATATCTTCACCTAAAAACTACACAGAAGCATTCTCAGAAACTTCTGTGTGATGAGTGCATTCAACTCACAGACTTGAACGTTTCTTTTGATAGGACAGTTTTGAAACACTCCTTTCGTAGAATCTGCAAGTGTTTATTTCGAGCGCTTTCAGGCCTATGCTGGAAAAGGAACTATCTTCACATTACAACTACACGGAAGCATTCTCAGAAACTTCTTTGTGATGAGTGCATTCAACTCACAGACTTGAGCCTTCCTGTTGAAAGAGCAGTTTTGAAACACTCTTTTTGTAGAGTCTGTAAGTGGATATTTGGAGGGCTTTGAGGCCTATGCTGGGAAAAGAAATATCTTCACCTAAAAACTAGGCAGAAGCATTCTCACAAACTTCTGTCTGAATAGTGCATTCAACTCACAGACTTGAACATTCCCTCTGAAAGAGCAGTTTGGAAACACTCCTTTTGTAGAATCTGCAAGTGTTTACTTGGAACGCTATGACGCTTATGCTGGAAAACGAAATATGTTCACATAAAAATTAGACAGAAGAATTCTCAGAAACTTCTTTGTGATGAGTGCATTCCACTCACAGACTTGAACATTCCTCTTGATAGAGCAGTTTGGAAACACTCCTTTTGTAGAATCTGCAAGTGTTTATTTGGATCGTTTTGACGTCTATGATGGAAAAGGAAATATCTTCAACTAAAAACTACACAGAAGCATTCTCAGAAACTTCTGTGTGATGAGTGCATTCAACTCACACACTTGAACGTTTCTTTTGATCGGACAGTTTTGAAACACTCCTTTTGTAGAATCTGCAAGTGTTTATTTCGAGCGCTTTGAGGCCTATGCTGGAAAAGGAAGTATCTTCACATAACAACCACACAGAAGCATTCTCAGAAACTTCTTTGTGATGAGTGCATTCAACTCACAGACTTGAGCCTTTCTTTTGAAAGAGCAGTTTTGAAACACTCTTTTTGTAGAATCTGCAAGTGGATATTTGGAGCACTTTAAGGCCTTTTCTGGAAAAAGAAATAACTTCACCTAAAAACTAGACAAAAGCATTCTCACAAACATCTGGGTGATTAGTGCATTCACCTCACAGAGTTGAACATTCCCTCTGATAGGGCAGTTTGGAAGCACTCCTTTTGTAGAATCTGCAAGAATTTATTTGGAGCTCTTTGACGCCTATGCTGGAAAAGGAAATATCTTCACAAAAAAACTAGCCAGAAGCATTCTCACAAACATCTGTGTGATTAGTGCATTCAACTCACAGACTTGAACATTCCCTCTGATAGAGCAGTTTCGAAACACTCCTTTTGTAGAAACTGCAAGTGTTTCTTTGGAGCGCTTTGACGCCTATGATGGAAAAGGAAATATCTTCACATAAAAACTAGACAGAAGCATTCTCAGAAACTTCTGTCTGATTAGCGCATTCAACTCACAGACTTGAACATTCCCTCTGAAAGAGCAGTTTGGATACACTCCTTTTGTAGAATCTGCAAGTGTTTACTTGGAACGCTTTGACGCTTTTGCGGGAAAAGGAAATACCTTCACAAAAAAATTAGACAGAAGAATTCTCAGAAACTTCTTTGTGATGAGTGCATTCTACTCACAGTCTTGAACATTCCTCTTGATAGAGCAGTTTGGAAACACTCCTTTTGTAGAATCTGCAAGTGTTTATTTGGATCGCTTTGACGTCTATGCTGGAAAAGGAAATATCTTCACCTAAAAACTACACAGAAGCATTCTCAGAAACTTCTGTGTGATGAGTGCATTCAACTCATAGACTTGAACGTTTCTTTTGATAGGACAGTTTTGAAACACTCCTTTTGTAGAATCTGCAAGTGTTTATTTCGAGCGTTTTGAGGCGTATGCTGCAAAAGGAAGTATCTTCATATAACAACTAAACAGAAGCATTCTCAGAAACTTCTTTGTGATGAGTGCATTCAACTCACAGACTTGAGCCTTCCTGTTGAAAGAGCAGTTTTGAAACAATCTTTTTGTAGAGTCTGCAAGTGGATATTTGGAGGGCTTTGAGGCCTATGTTGGGGAAAGATATATCTTCACCTAAAAACTAGACAGAAGCATTCTCAGAA
Organism: Pongo abelii; assembly: GCF_028885655.2. Classification (NCBI taxonomy): domain Eukaryota; kingdom Metazoa; phylum Chordata; class Mammalia; order Primates; family Hominidae; genus Pongo; species Pongo abelii. The sequence continues at coordinate 42,418,216 of NC_071993.2, forward strand.
ACTTCTGTCTGATTAGTGCATTCAACTCACCGACTTCATCATTCCCTCTGATAGGGCAGTTTGGAAACACTCCTTTTGTACAATCTGCAAATGTTTATTTGGAGCGCTTTGGCGCCTATGCTGGAAAAGGAAATATCTTCACATAAAAACTAGCCAGAAACATTCTCTGAAACTTCTTTGTGATGAGTGCATTCTACTAACAGACTTGAACATTCCTCTTGAGAGAGCAGTTGGGAAACACTCCTTTTGTAGTATCTGGAAGTGCCTATTTGGATCGCTTTGACGCCTATGCTGGAAAAGGAAATATCTTCACCTAAAAACTACACAGAAGCATTCTCAGAAACTTCTGTGTGATGAGTGCATTCAACTCACAGACTTGAACGTTTCTATTGATAGGACAGTTTTGAAACACTCCTTTTGTAGAATCTGCAAGTGTTTATTTCGAGCGCTTTGAGGCCTATGATGGAAAAGGAAGTATCTTCACATAACAACTGTACAGAAGCATTCTCAGAAACTTCTTTGTGATGAGTGCATTCAACTCACAGATTTGGGCCTTTCTTTTGAAAGAGAAGTTTTGAAACACTCTTTTTGTAGAATCTGCAAGTGGATATTTGGAGCGCTTTAAGGCCTATTCTGGGAAAAGAAATATCTTCACCTAAAAACTAGACAGAAGCATTCTCGCAAACTCCTGTGTGATTAGTGCATTCAACTCACAGACTTGAACATTCCTTTTGATAGAGCAGTTTGGAAACACTCCTTTTGTAGAATCTGGAAGTGTTTATTTGGAGCGCTTTGACGAATATGCTGGAAAAGGAAATATCTTCACATAAAAACTAGACAGAATCATTCTCAGAAACATCTGTGTGATTAGTGCATTCAACTCACAGACTTGAACATTCCTTCTGATAGGGCAGTTTGGAAACACTCCTTTTGTAGAATCTGCAAGTGTTTATTAGGAGCGCTTTGACGCCTATGCTGGAAAAGGAAATATCTTCACATAAAAACTAGCCAGAAACATTCTCAGAAACTTCTTTGTGATGAGTGCATTCTACTCACAGACTTGAACATTCCTCTTGAGAGAGCAGTTTGGAAACACTCCTTTTGTAGTGTCTGCAAGTGTCTATTTGGATCGCTTTGACGCCTATGCTGGAAAAGGAAATATCTTCACCTAAAAACTACACAGAAACATTCTCAGAAACCTCTGTGTGATGAGTGCATTCAACTCACAGACTTGAACGTTTCTATTCATAGGACAGTTTTGAAACACTCCTTTTGTACAATCTGCAAGTGTTTATTTCGAGCGCTTTGAGGCCTATGCTGGAAAAGGAAGTATCTTCACATAACAACTACACAGAAGCATTCTCAGAAACTTCTTTGTGATGAGTGCATTCAACTCACAGACTTGGGACTTTCTTTTGAAAGAGCAGTTTTGAAACACTCTTTTTGTAGAATCTGCAAGTTGATATTTGGAGGGCTTTAAGGCCTATTCTGGGAAAAGAAATATCGTCACCTAAAAACTAGACAGAAGCATTCTCACAAACTTCTGTGTGATTAGTGCATTCAACTCACAGACTTGAACATTCCTTTTGATAGAGCAGTTTGGAAACACTCCTTTTGTAGTATCTGCAAGTGTTTATTTCGAGCGAATTGACGCCTGTGCTGGAAAAGGAAATATCTTCACATAAAAACTAGACAGAAGAATTCTCAGAAGCATCTTTGTGATGAGTTCATTCTACTCACAGAGTTGAAGCCTCTTTTTGGTGGAAGAGTTTTCAAGCTCTCTTTTTGTAGAATCTGCAGGTGCATATTTGGAGCGCTCCGAGGCCTATGCTGGGAAATGAAATATCTTCACCTAGAAACTACACAGAAGCATTCTCAGAAACTTCTGTGTGATGAGTGCATTCAACTCACAGACTTGATCCTTCCTTTTGAAAGAGCAGTTTTGAAACACTCTTTTTGTAGAGTCTGCAAGTGGATATTTGGAGGGCTTTGAGGCCTATGCTGGGAAAAGAAGTATCTTCACCTAAAAACTAGACAGAAGCATTCTCATAAACTTCTGTCTGATTAGTACATTCAACTCACAGACTTGAACATTCCCTCTGAAAGAGCAGTTTGGAAACACTCCTTTTGTAGAATCTGCAAGTGTTTACTTGGAACGCTTTGACGACTATGCTGGAAAAGGAAATATCCTCACATAAAAATTAGACAGAAGAATTCTCAGAAACTTCTTTGTGATGAGTGCATTCTACTCACAGACTTGAACATTCCTCTTGATAGAGCAATAGGGAAACACTCCTTTTGTAGAATCTGCAAGTGTTTATTTGGATCGCTTTGACGTCTACGCTGGAAAAGGAAATATCTTCACCTAAAAACTACACAGAAGCATTCCCAGAAACTTCTGTGTGATGAGTGCATTCAACTCACAGACTTGAACGTTTCTTTTGATAGGACAGTTTTGAAACACGCCTTTTGTAGAATCTGCAAGTGTTTATTTCGAGCGCTTTGAGGCCTATGCTGGAAAAGGAAGTATCTTCACATAACAACTACACAGAAGCATTCTCAGAAGCTTCTTTGTGATGAGTGCATTCCACTCACAGACTTGAGCCTTTCTTCTGAAAGAGCAGTTTTGAAACACTCTTTTTGTAGTATCTGCAAGTGGATATTTGGAGCACTTTAAGGCCTTTTCTGGAAAAAGAAATATCTTCACCTAAAAACTAGACAGAAGAATTCTCACACACTTCTGTGTGATTAATGCATTCAACTCACAGACTTGAACACTCCTTTTGATAGAGCAGTTTGGAAACACTCCTTTGGTAGAATCTGCAAGTGTTTATTTGGAGCGTTTTGACGCCTATGCTAGAAAAGGAAATATCTTCACATAAAAACTAGACAGAAGCATTCTCAGAAACTTCTTTGTGATGAGTGCATTCTACTCAGAGAGTTGAAGCCTCTTTTTGGTGGAAGAGTTTTCAAGCTCTCTTTTTGTAGAATCTGCAAGTGCATATTTGGAGCGCTCCGAGGCCTATGCTGGGAAATGAAATAACTTCACCTAAAAACTACACAGAAGCATTCTCGGAAACTTCTGTGTGATGAGTGCATTCAACTCACAGACTTGAACGTTTCTATTGATAGGACAGTTTTGAAACACTCCTTTTGTAGAATCTGCAAGTGTTTATTTCGAGCGCTTTGAGGCCTATGCTGGAAAAGGAAGTATCTTCACATAACAACTACACAGAAGCATTCTCAGAAACTTCTTTGGGTTGAGTGCATTCAATTCACAGACTTGGGCCTTTCTTATGAAAGAGCAGTTTTGAAACAATCTTTTTGTAGAATCTGCAAGTGGATATTTGGAGCGCTTTAAGGCCTATTCTGGGAAAAGAAATATCTTCACCTAAAAACTAGACAGAAGCATTCTCACAAACTTCTGTGTGATTAGTGCATTCAACTCACAGACTTGAACATTCCTTTTGATAGAGCAGTTTGGAAACACTCCTTTTGTAGAATCTGCAAGTGTTTATTTCGAGCGAATTGACGCTATGGCGGGAAAAGGAAATACCTTCACAAAAAAATTAGACAGAAGAATTCTCAGAAACATCTTTGTGATGAGTGCATTCTACTCACAGACTTGAACATTCCTCTTGAGAGAGCAGTTTGGAAACACTCCTTTTGTAGAATCTGCAAGTGTTTATTTGGATCGCTTTGACGTCTATGTTGGAAAAGGAAATATCTTCACCTAAAAACTACATTGAAGCATTCTCAGGAACTTCTGTGTGATGAGTGCATTCAACTCACAGACTTGAACGTTTCTTTTGATATTACAGTTTTGAAACACTCCTTTCGTAGAATCTGCAAGTGTTTATTTCGAGCGCTTTGAGGCCTATGCTGGAAAAGGAACTATCTTCACATTACAACTACACAGAAGCATTCTCAGAAACGCCTTTGTGATGAGTGCATTCAACTCACAGACTTGAGCCTTCCTTTTGAAAGAGCAGTTTTGAAACACTCTTTTTGTAGAGTCTGTAAGTGGATATTTGGAGGGCTTTGAAGCCTATGCTGGGAAAAGAAATAACTTCACCTAAAAACTAGACAGAAGCATTCTCACAAACTTCTGTCTGAATAGTGCATTCAACTCACAGACTTGTACATTCCCTCTGAAAGATCAGTTGGAAACAGTCCTTTTGTAGAATCTGCAAGTGTTTACTTGGAACGCTATGACGCTTATGCTGGAAAAGGAAATATGTTCACATAAAAATTAGACAGAAGAATTCTCAGAAACTTCTTTGTGATGAGTGCATTCCACTCACAGACTTGAACCTTCCTCTTGATAGAGCAGTTTGGAAACACTCCTTTTGTAGAATCTGCAAGTGTTTATTTGGATCGTTTTGACGTCTATGATGGAAAAGGAAATATCTTCACCTAAAAACGACACAGAAGCATTCTCAGAAACTTCTGTGTGATGAGTGCATTCAACTCACAGACTTGAACGTTTCTTTTGATAGGACAGTTTTGAAACACTCCTTTTGTAGAATCTGCAAGTGTTTATTTCGAGCGTTTTGAGGCGTATGCTGCAAAAGGAAGTATCTTCATATAACAACTAAACAGAAGCATTCTCAGAAACTTCTTTGTGATGAGTGCATTCAACTCACAGACTTGAGCCTTCCTGTTGAAAGAGCAGTTTTGAAACAATCTTTTTGTAGAGTCTGGAAGTGGATATTTGGAGGGCTTTGAGGAATATGTTGGGGAAAGATATATCTTCACCTAAAAACTAGACAGAAGCATTCTCAGAAACTTCTTTGTGATGAGTGCATTCTACTCAGAGAGTTGAAGCCTCTTTTTGGTGGAACAGTTTTCAAGCTCTCTTTTTGTAGAATCTCCAAGTGCATATTTGGAGCGCTCCGAGACCTATGCTGGGAAATGAAATAACTTCACCTATAAACTACACAGAAGCATTCTCAGAAACTTCTGTGTCATGAGTGCATTCAACTCACAGACTTGAACGTTTCGTTTGATAGGAAAGTTTTGAAACGCTCCTTTCGTAGAATCTGCAAGTGTTTATTTCGAGCGCTTTGAGGAATATGCTGGAAAAGGAAGTATCTTCACATAACAACTACACAGAAGCATTCTCGGAAACTTCTTTGTGATGAGTGCATTCAACTCACAGACTTGAGCCTTCCTTTTGAAAGAGCAGTTTTGAAACACTCTTTTTGTATAGTCTGCAAGTGGATATTTGGAGGGCTTTGAGGCCTATGCGGGGAAAAGAAATATCTTCACCTAAAAACTAGACAGAAGCATTCACACAAACATCTGTGTTTTTAGTGCATTCAACTCACAGACTTGAACATTCCCTCTGATAGGGCAGTTTGGAAACACTCCTTTTGTAGAATCTGCAATTGTTTATTAGGAGCGCTTTGGCGCCTATGCTGGATAAGGAAATAACTTCACATAAAAACTAGCCAGAAACATTCTCAGAAACTTCTTTGTGATGAGTGCATTCTACTCACAGACTTGAACATTCCTCTTGAGAGAGCAGTTTGGAAACACTCCTTTTGTAGTATCTGCAAGTGTCTATTTGGATCGCTTTGACGCCTATGCTGGAAAAGGAAATATCTTCACCTGAAAACTACACAGAAACATTCTCAGAAACATCTGTGTGATGAGTGCATTCAACTCACAGACTTGAAAGTTTCTATTGATAGTACAGTTTTGAAACACTCCTTTTGTAGAATCTGCAAGTGTTTATTTCAAGCGCTTTGAGGCCTAGCTGGAAAAGGAAGTATCTTCACATAACAACTACACAGAAGCATTCTCAGAAACTTCTTTGTGATGAGTGCATTCAACTCAGAGCCTTGGGACTTTCTTTTGAAAGAGCAGTTTTGAAACACTCTTTTTGTAGTATCTGCAAGTGGATATTTGGAGGGCTTTAAGGCCTATTCTGGGAAAAGAAATATCTTCACCTAAAAACTAGACAGAAGCATTCTCACAAACTTCTGTGTGATTAGTGCATTCAACTCACAGACTTGAACATTCCTTTTGATAGAGCAGTTTGGAAACACTCCTTTTGTAGAATCTGCAAGTGTTTATTTCGAGCGAATTGACGCCCGTGCTGGAAAAGGAAATACCTTCACATAAAAACTAGACAGAATAATTCTCAGAAGCATCTTTGTGATGAGTGCATTCTACTCACAGAGTTGAAGCCTCTTTTTGGTGGAAGAGTTTTCAAGCTCTCTTTTTGTAGAATCTGCAAGTGCATATTTGGAGCGCTCCGAGGCCTATGCTGGGAAATGAAATATCTTCACCTAAAAACTACACAGAAGCATTCTCAGAAACTTCTGTGTGATGAGTGCATTCAACTCACAGACTTGATCCTTCCTTTTGAAAGAGCAGTTTTGAAACACTCTTTTTGTACTGTCTGCAAGTGGATATTTGGAGGGCTTTGAGGCCTATGCTGGGAAAAGAAATATCTTCACCTAAAAACTAGACAGAAGCATTCTCATAAACTTCTGTCTGATTAGTGCATTCAACTCACAGACTTGAACATTCCCTCTGAAAGAGCAGTTTGGAAACACTGCTTTTTTAGAATCTGCAAGTGTTTACTTGGAACCCTTTGACGCTTATGCTGGAAAAGGAAATATCCTCACATAAAAATTAGACAGAAGAATTCTCAGAAACATCTTTGTGATGAGTGCATTCTACTAACAGAGTTGAAGCCTCTTTTTGATGGAAGAGTTTTCAAGCTCTCTTTTTGTAGAATCTGCAAGAGCATATTTGGAGCGCTCCGAGGCCTAGGCTGGGAAATGAAATATCTTCACCTAAAAACTACACAGAAGCATTCTCAGAAACTTCTGTATGATGAGTGCATTCAACTCACAGACTTGAACGTTTCTTTTGATAGGACAGTTTTGAAACACTCCTTTTGTAGAATCTGCAAGTGTTTATTTCGAGCGCTTTGAGGCCTATGCTGGAAAAGGAAGTATCTTCACATAACAACTACACAGAAGCCTTCTCAGAAACTTCTTTATGATGAGTGCATTCAACTCACAGACTTGAGCCTTCCTTTTGAAAGAGCAGTTTTGAAACCCTCTTTTTGTAGAGTCTGCAAGTGGATATTTGGAGGGCTTTGAGGCCTTTTCTGGAAAAAGAAATATCTTCACCTAAAAACTAGACAGAAGAATTCTCACAAACTTCTGTGTGATTAGTGCATTCAAATCACAGACTTGAACATTCCTTTTGATAGAGCAGTTGGGAAACACTCCTTTTGTAGAATCTGCAAGTGTTTATTTGGAGCGCTTTGGCGCCTATGATGGAAAAGGAAATAACTTCACATAAAAACTGGACAGAAGCATTCTCAGAAACTTCTTTGTGATGCGTGCATTCTACTCACAGACTTGAACATTCCTCTTGAGAGAGCAGTTTGGAAACACTCCTTTTGTAGAATCAGCAAGTGTTTACTTGGAACGCTTTGACGCTTTTGCTGGAAAAGGAAATATCCTCACATAAAAATTAGACAGAAGAATTCTCAGAAACTTCTTTGTGATGAGTGCATTCTACTCACAGACTTGAACATTCCTCTTGATAGAGTAATAGGGAAACACTCCTTTTGTAGAATCTGCAAGTGTTTATTTGGATCGCTTTGACGTCTATACTGGAAAAGGAAATATCTTCACCTAAAAACTACACAAAAGCATTCTCAGAAACTTCTGTGTGATGAGTGCATTCAACTCACAGACTTGAACGTTTCTTTTGATAGGACAGTTTTGAAACACGCCTTTTGTAGAATCTGCAAGTGTTTATTTCGACCGCTTTGAGGCCTATGCTGGAAAAGGAAATATCTTCACATAAAAACTAGACAGAATCATTCTCAGAAACATCTGTGTGATTAGTGCATTCAACTCACGGACTTGAACATTCCGTCTGATAGGGCAGTTTGGAAACACTCCTTTTGTAGAATCTGCAAGTGTTTATTAGGAGCGCTTTGGCGCCTATGCTGGAAAAGGAAATATCTTCACATAAAAACTAGCCAGAAACATTCTCAGAAACTTCTTTGTGATGAGTGCATTCTACTCACAGACTTGAACATTCCTCTTGAGAGAGCAGTTTGGAAACACTCCTTTTGTAGTATCTGCAAGTGTCTATTTGGATCGCTTTGACGCCTATGCTGGAAAAGGAAATATCTTCACCTAAAAACTACACAGAAACATTCTCAGAAACCTCTGTGTGATGAGTGCATTCAACTCACAGACTTGAACGTTTCTATTGATAGTACAGTTTTGAAACACTCCTTTTGTAGGATCTGCAAGTGTTTATTTCGAGTGCTTTGAGGTCTGTGCTGGAAAAGGAAGTATCTTCACATAACAACTACACAGAAGCATTCTCAGAAACTTCTTTGTGATGAGTGCATTCCACTCACAGACTTGAGCCTTTCTTCTGAAAGAGCAGTTTTGAAACACTCTTTTTGTACAGTCTGCAAGTGGATATTTGGAGGGCTTTAAGGCCTATTCTGGGAAAAGAAATATCTTCACCTAAAAACTAGACAGAAACATTCTCACAAATTTCTGTGTGATTAGTGCATTCAACTCACAGACTTGAACATTCCTTTTGATAGAGCAGTTTGGAAACACTCCTTTTGTAGAATCTGCAAGTGTTTATTTCGAGCGAATTGACGCCTGTGCTGGAAAAGGAAATATCTTCATATAAAAACTAGACAGAAGAATTCTCAGAAGCATCTTTGTGATAAGTGCATTCTACTCACAGATTTGAAGCCTCTTTTTGGGGGAAGAGTTTTCAAGCTCTCTTTTTGTAAAATCTGCAAGTGCATATTTGGAGCGCTCCGAGGCCTATGCTGGGAAATGAAATATCTTCACCTAAAAACTACACAGAAGCATTCTCAGAAACTTCTATGTGATGAGTGCATTCAACTCACAGACTTGATCCTTCCTTTTGAAAGAGCAGTTTTGAAACACTCTTTTTGTAGAGTCTGCAAGTGGATATTTGGAGGGCTTTGAGGCCTACGCTGGGAAAAGAAATATCATCACCTAAAAACTAGACAGAAGCATTCTCATAAACTTCTGTCTGATTAGTGCATTCAACTCACAGACTTGAACATTCCCACTGAAAGAGCAGTTTGGAAACACTCCTTTTGTAGAATCTGCAAGTGTTTACTTGGAACGCTTTGACGCTTATGCTGGAAAAGGAAATATCCTCACATAAAAATTAGACAGAAGAATTTTCAGAAACTTCTTTGTGATGAGTGCATTCTACTCACAGACTTGAACATTCCTCTTGACAAAGCAATAGGGAAACACTCCTTTTGTAGAATCTGCATGTGTTTATTTGGATCGCTTTGACGTCTATGCTGGAAAACGTAATATCTTCACCTAAAAACTACACAGAAGCATTCTCAGAAACTTCTGTGTGATGAGTGCATTCAACACACAGACTCGAACGTTTCTTTTGATAGGACAGTTTTGAAACACTCCTTTTGTACAATCTGCAAGTGTTTATTTCGAGCGCTTTGAGGCCTATGCTGGAAAAGGAAGTATTTCACATAACAACTACACAGAAGCATTCTCAGAAACTTCTTTGTGATGAGTGCATTCCACTCACAGACTTGAGCCTTTCTTCTGAAAGAACAGTTTTGAAACACTCTTTTTGTAGTATCTGCAAGTGGATATTTGGAGTACCTTAAGGCCTTTTCTGGAAAAAGAAATATCTTCACATAAAAACTAGACAGAAGAATTCTCACACACTTCTGTGTGATTAATGCATTCAACTCACAGACTTGAACATTCCTTTTGATAGGGCAGTTTGGAAACACTCCTTTGGTAGAATCTGCAAGTGTTTATTACGAGCGAATTGACGCCTATGCTGGAAATGGAAATATCTTCACATAAAAATTAGAGAGAAGAATTCTCAGAAACATCTTTGTGATGAGTGCATTCTACTCACAGAGTGGAAGCCTCTTTTTGATGGAAGAGTTTTCAAGCTCTCTTTTTGTAGAATCTGCAAGTGCATATTTGGAGCGCTCCGAGGCCTATGCTGGGAAATGAAATATCTTCACCTAAAAACTACACAGAAGCATTCTCAGAAACTTCTGTGTGATGAGTGCATTCAACTCACAGACTCGAACGTTTCTTTTGATAGGACAGTTTTGAAACACTCCTTTTGTACAATCTGCAAGTGTTTATTTCGAGCGCTTTGAGGCCTATGCTGGAAAAGGAAATATCTTCACATAACAACTACACAGAAGCATTCTCAGAAACTTCTTTGTGATGAGTGCATTCCACTCACAGACTTGAGCCTTTCTTCTGAAAGAGCAGTTTTGAAACACTCTTTTTGTAGTATCTGCAAGTGGATATTTGGAGCACCTTAAGGCCTTTTCTGGAAAAAGAAATATCTTCACATAAAAACTAGACAGAAGAATTCTCACACACTTCTGTGTGATTAATGCATTCAACTCACAGACTTGAACATTCCTTTTGATAGAGCAGTTTGGAAACACTCCTTTGGTAGAATCTGCAAGTGTTTATTACGAGCGAATTGACGCCTATGCTGGAAATGGAAATATCTTCACATAAAAATTAGAGAGAAGAATTCTCAGAAACAGCTTTGTGATGAGTGCATTCTACTCACAGAGTGGAAGCCTCTTTTTGATGGAAGAGTTTTCAAGCTCTCTTTTTGTAGAATCTGCAAGTGCATATTTGGAGCGCTCCGAGGCCTATGCTGGGAAATGAAATATCTTCACCTAAAAACTACACAGAAGCATTCTCAGAAACTTCTGTGTGATGAGTGCATTCAACTCACCGACTTGAACGTTTCTTTTGATAGGACAGATTTGAAACTCTCCTTTCGTAGAATCCGCAAGTGTTTATTTCGAGGGCTTTGAGGCCTATGCTGGAAACGGAAGTATCTTCACATAACAACTACACAGAAGCATTCTCGGAAACTTCTTTGTGATGAGTGCATTCAACTCACAGACTTGAGCCTTCCTTTTGAAAGAGCAGTTTTGAAACACTCTTTTTGTATAGTCTGCAAGTGGATATTTGGAGGGCTTTGAGGCCTATGCTGGGAAAAGAAATATCTTCACCTAAAAACTAGACAGAAGCATTCTCATAAACTTCTGTCTGATTAGTGCATTCAACTCACAGACTTGAACATTCCCTCTGAAAGAGCAGTTTGGAAACACTCCTTTTGTAGAATCTGCAAGTGTTTACTTGGAACGCTTTGACGCTTATGCTGGAAAAGGAAATATCCTCACATAAAAATTAGACAGAAGAATTCTCAGAAACTTCTTTGTGATGAGTGCATTCTACTCACAGACTTGAACATTCCTCTTGATAGAGTAATAGGGAAACACTCCTTTTGTAGAATCTGCAAGTGTTTATTTGGATCGCGTTGACGTCTATGCTGGAAAAGGAAATATCGTCACCTAAAAACTACACAGAAGCATTCTCAAAAACTTCTGTGTGATGAGTGCATTCAACTCACAGACTTGAACGTTTCTTTTGATAGGACAGTTTTGAAACACGCCTTTTGTAGAATCTCCAAGTGTTTATTTCGAGCGCTTTGAGGCCTCTGCTGGAAAAGGAAGTATCTTCACATAACAACTGCACAGAAGCATTCTCAGAAGCTTCTTTGTGATGAGTGCATTCAAATCACAGACTTGAGCCTTTCTTCTGAAAGAGCAGTTTTGAAACACTCTTTTTGTAGTATCTGCAAGTGGATATTTGGAGCACTTTAAGGCCTTTTCTGGAAAAAGAAATATCTTCACCTAAAAACTAGACAGAAGAATTCTCACACACTTCTGCGTGATTAGTGCATTCAACTCACAGACTTGAACATTCCTTTTGATAGAGCAGTTTGGAAACACTCCTTTTGTAGAATCTGCAAGTGTTTATTTGGAGCGCTTTGACGCCTATGCTGGAAAAGGAAATATCCTCACAGAAAAACTAGACAGAAGCATTCTCAGAAACATCTGTGTGATTAGTGCATTCAACTCACAGACTTGAACATTCCGTCTGATAGGGCAGTTTGGAAACACTCCTTTTGTAGAATCTGCAAGTGTTTATTGGGAGCGCTTTGGCGCCTATGCTGGAAAAGGAAAAATCTTCACCTAAAAACTAGCCAGAAACATTCTCAGAAACTTCTTTGTGATGAGTGCATTCTACTCACAGACTTGAACATTCCTCTTGAGAGAGCAGTTTGGAAACACTCCTTTTGTAGTATCTGCAAGTGTCTATTTGGATCGCTTTGACGCTTATGCTGGAAGAGGAAATATCTTCACATAAAAACTAGACAGAAGCATTCTCAGAAACTTCTTTGTGATGAGTGCATTCTACTCAGAGAGTTGAAGCCTCTTTTTGGTGGAAGAGTTTTCAAGCTCTCTTTTTGTAGAATCTGCAAGTGCATATTTGGAGCGCTCCGAGACCTATGCTGGGAAATGAAATAACTTCACCTATAAACTACACAGAAGCATTCTCAGAAGCTTCTGTGTGATGAGTGCATTCAACTCACAGACTTGAACGTTTCGCTTGATAGGACAGTTTTGAAACGCTCCTTTTGTAGAATCTGCAAGTGTTTATTTCGAGCGCTTTGAGGCCTATGCTGGAAAAGGAAGTATCTTCACATAAAAACTACACAGAAGAATTCTCGGAAACTTCTTTGTGATGAGTGCATTCAACTCACAGACTTGAGCCTTCCTTTTGATAGAGCAGTTTTGAAACACTCTTTTTGTAGAGTCTGCAAGTGGTTATTTATAGGGCTTTGAGGCCTATGCTGGGAAAAGAAATATCTTCACCTAAAAACAAGACAGAAGCATTCTCACAAACATCTGTGTGATTAGTGCATTGAACTCACAGACTTGAACATTCCCTCTGATAGGGCAGTTTGGAAACACTCCTTTTGTAGAATCTGCAAGTGTTTATTTGGAGCGCTTTGGCGCCTATGCTGGAAAAGGAAATATGTTCACATAAAAACTAGCCAGAAACATTCTCAGAAACTTGTTTGTGATGAGTGCATTCTACTCACAGACTTGAACATTCCTCTTGAGAGAGCAGTTTGGAAACATTCCTTTTGTAGTATCTGCAAGTGTCTATTTGGATCGCTTTGAAGCCTATGCTGGAAAAGGAAATATCTTCACCTAAAAACTACACAGAAGCATTTTCAGAAACTTCTGTGTGATGAGTGCATTCAACTCACAGACTTGAACGTTTCTATTGACAGGACAGTTTTGAAACACTCCTTTTGTAGAATCTGCAAGTGTTTATTTCGAGCGCTTTGAGGCCTATGCTGGAAAAGGAAGTATCTTCACATAACAACTACACAGAAGCATTCTCAGAAACTTCTTTGTGATGAGTGAATTCAACTCACAGACTTGGGCCTTTCTTTTGAAAGAGCAGTTTTGAAACACTCTTTTTGTAGAATCTGCAAGTGGATATTTGGAGCTCTTTAAGGCCTATTCTGGTAAAAGAAATATCTTCACCTAAAAACTAGACAGAAGCATTCTCACAAACTTCTGTGTGATTAGTGCATTCAACTCACAGACTTGAACATTCCTTTTGATAGAGCAGTTTGGAAACACTCCTTTTATAGAATCTGCAAGTGTTTATTTAGAGCGAATTGATACCTATGCTGGAAATGGAAATATCTTCACATAAAAATTAGACACAAGAATTCTCAGAAACATCTTTGTGATGAGTGCATTCTCCTCACAGAGTTGAAGCCTCTTTTTGATGGAAGAGTTTTCAAGCTCTCTTTTTGTAGAATCTGCAAGTGCATATTTGGAGCGCTCCGAGGCCTATGCTGGAAAAGGAAGTATCTTCACATAACTACTACACAGAAGTATTCTCCGAAACATCTTTGTGATGAGTGCATTCAACTCACAGACTTGAACGTTTCGTTTGATAGGACAGTTTTGAAACCCTCCTTTTGTAGAATCTGCAAGTGTTTATTTCGAGCGCTTTGAGGCCTATGCTGGAAAAGGAAGTATCTTCAAATAACTACTACACAGAAGCATTCTCTGAAACTTCTTTGTGATGAGTGCATTCAACTCACAGACTTGAGCCTTCCTTTTGAAAGAGCAGTTTTGAAACACTCTTTTTGTAGGGTCTGCAAGTGGAAATTTATAGGGCTTTGAGGCCTATGCTGGGAAAAGAAATATCTTCACCTAAAAACAAGACAGAAGCATTCTCACAAACATCTGTGTGATTAGTGCATTCAACTCACAGACTTGAACATTCCCTCTGATAGGGCAGTTTGGAAACACTCCTTTTGTAGAATCTGCAAGTGTTTATTTGGAGCGCTTTGGCGCCTATGCTGGAAAAGCAAATATCTTCACATAAAAACTAGCCAGAAACATTCTCAGAAACTTCTTTGTGATGAGTGCATTCTACTCACAGACTTGAACATTCCTCTTGATAGAGTAATAGGGAAACACTCCTTTTGTAGAATCTGCAAGTGTTTATTTGGATCGCTTTGACGTCTATGCTGGAAAAGGAAATATCTTCACCTAAAAACTACACAGAAGCATTCTCAAAAACTTCTGTGTGATGAGTGCATTCAACTCACAAACTTGAACGTTCCCTTTGATAGAACAGTTTTGAAACACGCCTTTTGTAGAATCTGCATGTGTTTATTTGGAGCGCTTTGAGGCCTATGTTGGAAAAGGTAATATCTTCATATAAAAACTAGACGGAAGCATTCTCAGAAACTACTTTGTGATGAGTGCATTCAACTCACAGACTTGAAGCTTCCTTTGGAGAGGGCAGTTTGGAAACACTCTTCTTATAGAATCTTCAAGTGGATATTTGGAGCACTTTCAGGCCTATGCTGGGACATGAAATCTCTTCACCTAAAAACTAGACAGAAGCATTCTGAGAAACTTCTTTGCAATGAGGGCATTCAACTCACAGACTTGAACGTTTCTTTTGATAGAACAGTTTTGAAACATTGCGTTTGTAGTATCTGCAAGTGTTTATTCAGAGCACATTGAGGCCTATGTTGGAAAAGGAAATATCTTCACATAAAAACTAGAGAGAAGGATTCTCACAAACTTCTTTGTGATGAGTTCATTCAACTCACAGAGTTGAACCTACCAATTGATACAGAAGTTTGGAAACCCTCTTTTTGTAGAATCTGCAAGTGGATATTTGGAACCGTTTGAGGCCTATGCTGGAAAAGGAAATATCTTCACATAAAAACTGAACAGAAGGATTCTCAGAAACTTCTTTGTGTTGAGTGCATTCAACTCACAGACAAGAACTTACCTATAGAAAGAGCAGTTTTGAAACACTCTTTTGGTAAAATCTGCAAGTGGTTATTTGGAGCACTTCGAGGCCTGTGCTGGGATATGGAATATCTTCACCTAAAAACTACAGAGAAGCATTCTCAGAAAGTTCTTCATGATGCATTCATTCAACTCACAGAGTCGAACCTTCCTTTTGATAGAACAGTTTTGAAACACTCTTTTTGTAGAATCTGCAAGAGGATATTTGGAGCGTTTTGAGGCCTATGCTGGAAAAGGAAATATCTTCACATAAAAACTAGACAGAAGCATTCTCAGAAACTTCTGTGTGATGAGTGCATTCAACTCACCGACTTGAACGTTTCTTTTGATAGAACAGTTTTGAAACATTACGTTTGTAGAATCTGCAAGTGCTTATTCCGAGCACCTTGAGGCCTATGTTGGAAAAGGAAATATCTTCCCATAAATACTAGAGAGAAGGATTCTCAGAAACTTCTTTGTGATGAGTTTATTCAACTGACAGAGTTGAACCTACCAATTGATAGAGAAGTTTGGAAAAACTCTTTTTGTAGAATCTGCAAGTGGATAATTGGAGCCGTTTGAGGCCTATGGTGGAAAAGGAAATATCTTCACATAAAAACTGAACAGAAGCATTCTCAGAAACTTTTTTGTGTTGAGTGCATTCAACTCACAGACTTGAACTTACCTATAGAAAGAGCAGTTTTGAAACACTCTTTTGGTAAAATCTGCAAGTGGTTATTTGGAGCACTTCGAGGCCTGTGCTGGGATATGGAATATCTTCACCTAAAAACTACAGAGAAGCATTCTCAGAAAGTTCTTCACGATGCATTCATTCAACTCACAGAGTTGAACCTTCCTTTTGATAGAACAGTTTTGAAACACTCTTTTTGTAGAATCTGCAAGAGGATATTTGGAGCGTTTTGAGGCCTATGCTGGAAAAGGAAATATCTTCACATAAAAACTAGACAGAAGCATTCTCAGAAACTTCTGTGTGATGAGTGCATTCAACTCACAGACTTGAACGTTTCTTTTGATAGAACAGTTTTGAAACATTACGTTTGTAGAATCTGCAAGTGCTTATTCCGAGCACCTTGAGGCCTATGTTGGAAAAGGAAATATCTTCCCATAAATACTAGAGAGAAGGATTCTCAGAAACTTCTTTGTGATGAGTTCATTCAACTCACAGAGTTGAACCTACCAATTGACAGAGAAGTTTGGAAACCCTCTTTTTGTAGAATCTGCAAATGAATATTTGGAGCCGTTTGAGGCCTATGCTGGAAAGGGAAATATCTTCACATAAAAACTGAACAGAAGCATTCTCAGAAACTTCTTTGTGTTGAGTGCATTCAACTCACAGACTTGAACTTACCTATAGAAAGAGCAGTTTTGAAACACTCTTTTGGTAAAATCTGCAAGTGGTTATTTGGAGCACTTCGAGGCCTGTGCTGGGATATGGAATATCTTCACCTAAAAACTACAGAGGAGCATTCCCAGAAAGTTCTTCACGATGCATTCATTCAACTCACAGAGTTGAACCTTCCCTTTGATAGAACAGTTTTGAAACACTCTTTTTGTAGAATCTGCAAGAGGCTATTTGGAGCGTTTTGAGGCCTATGCTGGAAAAGGAAATATCTTCACATAAAAACTAGACAGAAGCATTCTCACAAACTTCTTTGTGATGGGTGCATTCTACTCACAGTGTTGAAGCTTGCTTTTGATAGAGCAGTTTTGAAACACTCTTTTGCTAGAATCTGCAAGTGGATATTTGGAGCGCTTTGAGGCCTATGCTGGAAAAGGAAATGTCTACACATAAAAACTAGACAGAAGCATTCCAGGAAACTTCTGTATGATAAGTGCCTTCAACACACAGACTTGAACCTTGCTTTTGAAAGAGCAGCTTTGAAACACTCTTTTCGTAGAATCTGCAAGTGGATATATGGAGCGCTTTGAGGCCTATGCTGGGAAATGAAATCTCTTCACCTAAAAACTAGACAGAAGCATTCTGAGAAACTTCTGTGTGATGAGTGCATTCAACTCACAAACTTGAACGTTCCCTTTGATAGAACAGTTTTGAAACACTCCTTTTGTAGAATCTGCATGTGTTTATTTGGAGCGCTTTGAGGCCTATGTTGGAAAAGGTAATATCTTCATATAAAAACTAGACGGAAGCATTCTCAGAAACTACTTTGTGATGAGTGCATTCAACTCACAGACTTGAAGCTTCCTTTGGAAAGGGCAGTTTGGAAACACTCTTCTTATAGAATCTTCAAGTGGATATTTGGAGCACTTTCAGGCCTATGCTGGGACATGAAATCTCTTCACCTAAAAACTAGACAGAAGCATTCTGAGAAACTTCTTTGCAATGAGGGCATTCAACTCACAGACTTGAACGTTTCTTTTGATAGAACAGTTTTGAAACATTGCGTTTGTAGTATCTGCAAGTGTTTATTCAGAGCACATTGAGGCCTATGTTGGAAAAGGAAATATCTTCACATAAAAACTAGAGAGAAGGATTCTCAGAAACTTCTTTGTGATGAGTTCATTCAACTCACAGAGTTGAACCTACCAATTGATACAGAAGTTTGGAAACCCTCTTTTTGTAGAATCTGCAAGTGGATATTTGGAACCGTTTGAGGCCTATGCTGGAAAAGGAAATATCTTCACATAAAAACTGAACAGAAGGATTCTCAGAAACTTCTTTGTGTTGAGTGCATTCAACTCACAGACAAGAACTTACCTATAGAAAGAGCAGTTTTGAAACACTCTTTTGGTAAAATCTGCAAGTGGTTATTTGGAGCACTTCGAGGCCTGTGCTGGGATATGGAATATCTTCACCTAAAAACTACAGAGAAGCATTCTCAGAAAGTTCTTCACGATGCATTCATTCAACTCACAGAGTTGAACCTTCCTTTTGATAGAACAGTTTTGAAACACTCTTTTTGTAGAATCTGCAAGAGGATATTTGGAGCGTTTTGAGGCCTATGCTGGAAAAGGAAATATCTTCACATAAAAACTAGACAGAAGCATTCTCAGAAACTTCTGAGTGATGAGTGCATTCAACTCACCGACTTGAACGTTTCTTTTGATAGAACAGTTTTGAAACATTACGTTTGTAGAATCTGCAAGTGCTTATTCCGAGCACCTTGAGGCCTATGTTGGAAAAGGAAATATCTTCCCATAAATACTAGAGAGAAGGATTCTCAGAAACTTCTTTGTGATGAGTTTATTCAACTGACAGAGTTGAACCTACCAATTGATAGAGAAGTTTGGAAACACTCTTTTTGTAGAATCTGCAAGTGGATAATTGGAGCCGTTTGAGGCCTATGCTGGAAAAGGAAATATCTTCACATAAAAACTGAACAGAAGCATTCTCAGAAACTTTTTTGTGTTGAGTGCATTCAACTCACAGACTTGAACTTACCTATAGAAAGAGCAGTTTTGAAACACTCTTTTGGTAAAATCTGCAAGTGGTTATTTGGAGCACTTCGACGCCTGTGCTGGGATATGGAATATCTTCACCTAAAAACTACAGAGAAGCATTCTCAGAAAGTTCTTCACCATGCATTCATTCAACTCACAGAGTTGAACCTTCCTTTTGATAGAACAGTTTTGAAACACTCTTTTTGTAGAATCTGCAAGAGGATATTTGGAGCGTTTTGAGGCCTATGCTGGAAAAGGAAATATCTTCACATAAAAACTAGACAGAAGCATTCTCAGAAACTTCTGTGTGATGAGTGCATTCAACTCACAGACTTGAACGTTTCTTTTGATAGAACAGTTTTGAAACATTACGTTTGTAGAATCTGCAAGTGCTTATTCCGAGCACCTTGAGGCCTATGTTGGAAAAGGAAATATCTTCCCATAAATACTAGAGAGAAGGATTCTCAGAAACTTCTTTGTGATGAGTTCATTCAACTCACAGAGTTGAACCTACCAATTGACAGAGAAGTTTGGAAACCCTCTTTTTGTAGAATCTGCAAATGGATATTTGGAGCCGTTTGAGGCCTATGCTGGAAAAGGAAATATCTTCACATAAAAACTGAACAGAAGCATTCTCAGAAACTTCTTTGTGTTGAGTGCATTCAACTCACAGACTTGAACTTACCTATAGAAAGAGCAGTTTTGAAACACTCTTTTGGTAAAATCTGCAAGTGGTTATTTGGAGCACTTCGAGGCCTGTGCTGGGATATGGAATATCTTCACCTAAAAACTACAGAGGAGCATTCTCAGAAAGTTCTTCACGATGCATTCATTCAACTCACAGAGTTGAACCTTCCTTTTGATAGAACAGTTTTGAAACACTCTTTTTGTAGAATCTGCAAGAGGCTATTTGGAGCGTTTTGAGGCCTATGCTGGAAAAGGAAATATCTTCACATAAAAACTAGACAGAAGCATTCTCACAAACTTCTTTGTGATGGGTGCATTCTACTCACAGTGTTGAAGCTTGCTTTTGATAGAGCAGTTTTGAAACACTCTTTTGCTAGAATCTGCAAGTGGATATTTGGAGCGCTTTGAGGCCTATGCTGGAAAAGGAAATGTCTACACATAAAAACTAGACAGAAGCATTCCAGGAAACTTCTGTATGATAAGTGCCTTCAACACACAGACTTGAACCTTGCTTTTGAAAGAGCAGCTTTGAAACACTCTTTTCGTAGAATCTGCAAGTGGATATATGGAGCGCTTTGAGGCCTATGCTGGGAAATGAAATCTCTTCACCTAAAAACTAGACAGAAGCATTCTGAGAAACCTCTGTGTGATGAGTGCATTCAACTCACAAACTTGAACGTTCCCTTTGATAGAACAGTTTTGAAACACTCCTTTTGTAGAATCTGCATGTGTTTATTTGGAGCGCTTTGAGGCCTATGTTGGAAAAGGTAATATCTTCATATAAAAACTAGACGGAAGCATTCTCAGAAACTACTTTGTGATGAGTGCATTCAACTCACAGACTTGAAGCTTCCTTTGGAAAGGGCAGTTTGGAAACACTCTTCTTATAGAATCTTCAAGTGGATATTTGGAGCATTTTCAGGCCTATGCTGGGACATGAAATCTCTTCACCTAAAAACTAGACAGAAGAATTCTGAGAAACTTCTTTGCAATGAGGGCATTCAACTCACAGACTTGAACGCTTCTTTTGATAGAACAGTTTTGAAACATTGCGTTTGTAGTATCTGCAAGTGTTTATTCAGAGCACATTGAGGCCTATGTTGGAAAAGGAAATATCTTCAGATAAAAACTAGAGAGAAGGATTCTCAGAAACTTCTTTGTGATGAGTTCATTCAACTCACAGAGTTGAACCTACCAATTGATACAGAAGTTTGGAAACCCTCTTTTTGTAGAATCTGCAAGTGGATATTTGGAACCGTTTGAGGCCTATGCTGGAAAAGGAAATATCTTCACATAAAAACTGAACAGAAGGATTCTCAGAAACTTCTTTGTGTTGAGTGCATTCAACTCACAGACAAGAACTTACCTATAGAAAGAGCAGTTTTGAAACACTCTTTTGGTAAAATCTGCAAGTGGTTATTTGGAGCACTTCGAGGCCTGTGCTGGGATATGGAATATCTTCACCTAAAAACTACAGAGAAGCATTCTCAGAGAGTTCTTCACGATGCATTCATTCAACTCACAGAGTTGAACCTTCCTTTTGATAGAACAGTTTTGAAACACTCTTTTTGTAGAATCTGCAAGAGGATATTTGGAGCGTTTTGAGGCCTATGCTGGAAAAGGAAATATCTTCACATAAAAACTAGACAGAAGCATTCTCAGAAACTTCTGTGTGATGAGTGCATTCAACTCACAGACTTGAACGTTTCTTTTGATAGAACCGTTTTGAAACATTACGTTTCTAGAATCTGCAAGTGCTTATTCCGAGCACCTTGAGGCCTATGTTGGAAAAGGAAATATCTTCCCATAAATACTAGAGAGAAGGATTCTCAGAAACTTCTTTATGATGAGTTTATTCAACTGACAGAGTTGAACATATCAATTGATACAGAAGTTTGGAAACCCTCTTTTTGTAGAATCTGCAAATGGATATTTGGAACCGTTTGAGGCCTATGCTGGAAAAGGAAATATCTTCACATAAAAACTGAACAGAAGCATTCTCAGAAACTTTTTTGTGTTGAGTGCATTCAACTCACAGACTTGAACTTACCTATAGAAAGAGCAGTTTTGAAACACTGTTTTGGTAAAATCTGCAAGTGGTTATTTGGAGCACTTCGAGGCCTGTGCTGGGATATGGAATATCTTCACCTAAAAACTACAGAGAAGCATTCTCAGAAAGTTCTTCACGATGCATTCATTCAACTCACAGAGTTGAACCTTCCTTTTGATAGAACAGTTTTGAAACACTCTTTTTGTAGAATCTGCAAGAGGATATTTGGAGCGTTTTGAGGCCTATGCTGGAAAAGGAAATATCTTCACATAAAAACTAGACAGAAGCATTCTCAGAAACTTCTGTGTGATGAGTGCATTCAACTCACAGACTTGAACGTTTCTTTTGATAGAACAGTTTTGAAACATTACGTTTGTAGAATCTGCAAGTGCTTATTCCGAGCACCTTGAGGCCTATGTTGGAAAAGGAAATATCTTCCCATAAATACTAGAGAGAAGGATTCTCAGAAACTTCTTTGTGATGAGTTCATTCAACTCACAGAGTTGAACCTACCAATTGACAGAGAAGTTTGGAAACCCTCTTTTTGTAGAATCTGCAAATGGATATTTGGAGCCGTTTGAGGCCTATGGTGGAAAAGGAAATATCTTCACATAAAAACTGAACAGAAGCATTCTCAGAAACTTCTTTGTGTTGAGTGCATTCAACTCACAGACTTGAACTTACCTATAGAAAGAGCAGTTTTGAAACACTCTTTTGGTAAAATCTGCAAGTGGTTATTTGGAGCACTTCGAGGCCTGTGCTGGGATATGGAATATCTTCACCTAAAAACTACAGAGGAGCATTCTCAGAAAGTTCTTCACGATGCATTCATTCAACTCACAGAGTTGAACCTTCCTTTTGATAGAACAGTTTTGAAACACTCTTTTTGTAGAATCTGCAAGAGGCTATTTGGAGCGTTTTGAGGCCTATGCTGGAAAAGGAAATATCTTCACATAAAAACTAGACAGAAGCATTCTCACAAACTTCTTTGTGATGGGTGCATTCTACTCACAGTGTTGAAGCTTGCTTTTGATAGAGCAGTTTTGAAACACTCTTTTGCTAGAATCTGCAAGTGGATATTTGGAGCGCTTTGAGGCCTATGCTGGAAAAGGAAATGTCTACACATAAAAACTAGACAGAAGCATTCCAGGAAACTTCTGTATGATAAGTGCCTTCAACACACAGACTTGAACCTTGCTTTTGAAAGAGCAGCTTTGAAACACTCTTTTCGTAGAATCTGCAAGTGGATATATGGAGCGCTTTGAGGCCTATGCTGGGAAATGAAATCTCTTCACCTAAAAACTAGACAGAAGCATTCTGAGAAACTTCTGTGTGATGAGTGCATTCAACTCACAAACTTGAACGTTCCCTTTGATAGAACAGTTTTGAAACACTCCTTTTGTAGAATCTGCATGTGTTTATTTGGAGCGCTTTGAGGCCTATGTTGGAAAAGGTAATATCTTCATATAAAAACTAGACGGAAGCATTCTCAGAAACTACTTTGTGATGAGTGCATTCAACTCACAGACTTGAAGCTTCCTTTGGAAAGGGCAGTTTGGAAACACTCTTCTTATAGAATCTTCAAGTGGATATTTGGAGCATTTTCAGGCCTATGCTGGGACATGAAATCTCTTCACCTAAAAACTAGACAGAAGCATACTGAGAAACTTCTTTGCAATGAGGGCATTCAACTCACAGACTTAAACGTTTCTTTTGATAGAACAGTTTTGAAACATTGCGTTTGTAGTATCTGCAAGTGTTTATTCAGAGCACATTGAGGCCTATGTTGGAAAAGGAAATATCTTCAGATAAAAACTAGAGAGAAGGATTCTCAGAAACTTCTTTGTGATGAGTTCATTCAACTCACAGAGTTGAACCTACCAATTGATACAGAAGTTTGGAAACCGTCTTTTTGTAGAATCTGCAAGTGGATATTTGGAACCGTTTGAGGCCTATGCTGGAAAAGGAAATATCTTCACATAAAAACTGAACAGAAGGATTCTCAGAAACTTCTTTGTGTTGAGTGCATTCAACTCACAGACAAGAACTTACCTATAGAAAGAGCAGTTTTGAAACACTCTTTTGGTAAAATCTGCAAGTGGTTATTTGGAGCACTTCGAGGCCTGTGCTGGGATATGGAATATCTTCACCTAAAAACTACAGAGAAGCATTCTCAGAGAGTTCTTCACGATGCATTCATTCAACTCACAGAGTTGAACCTTCCTTTTGATAGAACAGTTTTGAAACACTCTTTTTGTAGAATCTGCAAGAGGATATTTGGAGCGTTTTGAGGCCTATGCTGGAAAAGGAAATATCTTCACATAAAAACTAGACAGAAGCATTCTCAGAAACTTCTTTGTGATGAGTGCATTCAACTCACAGACTTGAACGTTTCTTTTGATAGAACCGTTTTGAAACATTACGTTTCTAGAATCTGCAAGTGCTTATTCCGAGCACCTTGAGGCTTATGTTGGAAAAGGAAATATCTTCCCATAAATACTAGACAGAAGGATTCTCAGAAACTTCTTTATGATGAGTTTATTCAACTGACAGAGTTGAACATATCAATTGATACAGAAGTTTGGAAACCCTCTTTTTGTAGAATCTGCAAATGGATATTTGGAACCGTTTGAGGCCTATGCTGGAAAAGGAAATATCTTCACATAAAAACTGAACAGAAGCATTCTCAGAAACTTTTTTGTGTTGAGTGCATTCAACTCACAGACTTGAACTTACCTATAGAAAGAGCAGTTTTGAAACACTCTTTTGGTAAATCTGCAAGTGGTTATTTGGAGCACTTCGAGGCCTGTGCTGGGATATGGAATATCTTCACCTAAAAACTACAGAGGAGCATTCTCAGAAAGTTCTTCACGATGCATTCATTCAACTCACAGAGTTGAACCTTCCTTTTGATAGAACAGTTTTGAAACACTCTTTTTGTAGAATCTGCAAGAGGATATTTGGAGCGTTTTGAGGCCTATGCTGGAAAAGGAAATATCTTCACATAAAAACTAGACAGAAGCATTCTCAGAAACTTCTGTGTCATGAGTGCATTCAACTCACAGACTTGAACGTTTCTTTTGATAGAACAGTTTTGAAACATTACGTTTGTAGAATCTGCAAGTGCTTATTCCGAGCACCTTGAGGCCTATGTTGGAAAAGGAAATATCTTCCCATAAATACTAGAGAGAAGGATTCTCAGAAACTTCTTTGTGATGAGTTCATTCAACTCACAGAGTTGAACCTACCAATTGACAGAGAAGTTTGGAAACCCTCTTTTTGTAGAATCTGCAAATGGATATTTGGAGCCGTTTGAGGCCTATGCTGGAAAAGGAAATATCTTCACATAAAAACTGAACAGAAGCATTCTCAGAAACTTCTTTGTGTTGAGTGCATTCAACTCACAGACTTGAACTTACCTATAGAAAGAGCAGTTTTGAAACACTCTTTTGGTAAAATCTGCAAGTGGTTATTTGGAGCACTTCGAGGCCTGTGCTGGGATATGGAATATCTTCACCTAAAAACTACAGAGGAGCATTCCCAGAAAGTTCTTCACGATGCATTCATTCAACTCACAGAGTTGAACCTTCCTTTTGATAGAACAGTTTTGAAACACTCTTTTTGTAGAATCTGCAAGAGGCTATTTGGAGCGTTTTGAGGCCTATGCTGGAAAAGGAAATATCTTCACATAAAAACTAGACAGAAGCATTCTCACAAACTTCTTTGTGATGGGTGCATTCTACTCACAGTGTTGAAGCTTGCTTTTGATAGAGCAGTTTTGAAACACTCTTATGCTAGAATCTGCAAGTGGATATTTGGAGCGCTTTGAGGCCTATGCTGGAAAAGGAAATGTCTACACATAAAAACTAGACAGAAGAATTCCAGGAAACTTCTGTATGATAAGTGCCTTCAACACACAGACTTGAACTTTGCTTTTGAAAGAGCAGCTTTGAAACACTCTTTTCGTAGCATCTGCAAGTGGATATATGGAGCGCTTTGAGGCCTATGCTGGGTAATGAAATCTCTTCACCTAAAAACTAGACAGAAGCATTC
Organism: Pongo abelii; assembly: GCF_028885655.2. NCBI lineage: Eukaryota > Metazoa > Chordata > Mammalia > Primates > Hominidae > Pongo > Pongo abelii. The sequence continues at coordinate 42,443,685 of NC_071993.2, forward strand.
TGAGAAACTTCTGTGTGATGAGTGCATTCAACTCACAAACTTGAACGTTCCCTTTGATAGAACAGTTTTGAAACACTCCTTTTGTAGAATCTGCATGTGTTTATTTGGAGCGCTTTGAGGCCTATGTTGGAAAAGGTAATATCTTCATATAAAAACTAGACGGAAGCATTCTCAGAAACTACTTTGTGATGAGTGCATTCAACTCACAGACTTGAAGCTTCCTTTGGAAAGGGCAGTTTGGAAACACTCTTCTTATAGAATCTTCAAGTGGATATTTGGAGCACTTTCAGGCCTATGCTGGGACATGAAATCTCTTCACCTAAAAACTAGACAGAAGCATTCTGAGAAACTTCTTTGCAATTAGGGCATTCAACTCACAGACTTGAACGTTTCTTTTGATAGAACAGTTTTGAAACATTGCGTTTGTAGTATCTGCAAGTGTTTATTCAGAGCACATTGAGGCCTATGTTGGAAAAGGAAATATCTTCACATAAAAACTAGAGAGAAGGATTCTCAGAAACTTCTTTGTGATGAGTTCATTCAACTCACAGAGTTGAACCTACCAATTGATACAGAAGTTTGGACACCCTATTTTTGTAGAATCTGCAAGTGGATATTTGGAGCCGTTTGAGGCCTATGCTGGAAAAGGAAATATCTTCACATAAAAACTGAACAGAAGCATTCTCAGAAACTTCTTTGTGTTGAGTGCATTCAACCCACGGTCTTGAACTCACCTGTAGAAAGAGCAGTTTTGAAACACTCTTTTGGTAAAATCTGCAAGTGGTTAATTGGAGCACTTCGAGGCCTGTGCTGGGATATGGAATATCTTCACCTAAACACTACAGAGAAGCATTCTCAGAAAGTTCTTCACGATGCATTCATTCAACTCACAGAGTTGAACCTTCCTTTTGATAGAACAGTTTTGAAACACTCTTTTTGTAGAATCTGCAAGAGGATATTTGGAGCGTTTTGAGGCCTATGCTGGAAAAGGAAATATCTTCACCTAAAAACTAGACAGAAGCATTCTCAGAAACTTCTGTGTGATGAGTGCATTCAACTCACAGACTTGAACGTTTCTTTTGATAGAACAGTTTTGAAACATTACGTTTGTAGAATCTGCAAGTGTTTATTCGGAGCACCTTGAGGCCTATGTTGGAAAAGGAAATATCTTCACATAAAAACTAGAGAGAAGGATTCTCAGAAACTTCTTTGCGATGAGTTCATTCAACTCACAGAGTTGAACCTACCATTGATAGAGAAGTTTGGAAACACTCTTTTTGTAGAATCAGAAAGTGGATATTTGGAGCCGTTTGAGGCCTATGCTGGAAAAGGAAATATCTTCACACAAAAACTGAACAGAAGCATTCTCAGAAACTTCTTTGTGTTGAGTGCATTCAACTCACAGACTTGAACTTACCTGTAGAAAGAGCAGTTTTGAAACACTCTTTTGGAAAAATCTGCAAGTGGTTATTTGGAGCACTTCGAGGCCTGTGCTGGGATATGGAATATCTTCACCTAAAAACTACAGAGAAGCATTCTCAGAAAGTTCTTCACGATGCATTCATTCAACTCACAGAGTTGAACCTTCCTTTTGATAGAACAGTTTTGAAACACTCTTTTTGTAGAATCTGCAAGAGGATATTTGGAGCGTTTTGAGGCCTATGCTGGAAAAGGAAATATTTTCACATAAAAACTAGACAGAAGCATTCTCAGAAACTTCTGTGTGATGAGTGCATTCACCTCACAGACTTGAACGTTTCTTTTGATAGAACAGTTTTGAAACATTACGTTTGTAGAATCTGCAAGTGTTTATTCGGAGCACCTTGAGGCCTATGTTGGAAAAGGAAATATCTTCCCATAAAAACTAGAGAGAAGGATTCTCAGAAACTTCTTTGTGATGAGTTCATTCAACTCACAGATTTGAACCTACCAATTGATAGAGAAGATTGGAAACCCTCTTTTTGTAGAATCTGCAAGTGGATATTTGGAGCCGTTTGAGGCCTATGCTGGAAAAGGAAATATCTTCACATAAAAACTGAACAGAAGCATTCTCAGAAACTTCTTTGTGTTGAGTGCATTCAACTCACAGACTTGAACTTACCTATAGAAAGAGCAGTTTTGAAACACTCTTTTGGTAAAATCTGCAAGTGGTTATTTGAAGCACTTCGAGGCCTGTGCTGGGATATGGAATATCTTCACCTAAAAGCTACAGAGAAGCATTCTCAGAAAGTTCTTCACGATGCATTCATTCAACTCACAGAGTTGAACCTTCCTTTTGATAGAACAGTTTTGAAACACTCTTTTTGTAGAATCTGCAAGAGGCTATTTGGAGCGTTTTGAGGCCTATGCTGGAAAAGGAAATATCTTCACATAAAAACTAGACAGAAGCATTCTCACAAACTTCTTTGTGATGAGTGCATTCTACTCACAGTGTTGAAGCTTGCTTTTGGTAGAGCAGTTTTGAAACACTGTTTTGCTAGAATCTGCAAGTGGATATTTGGAGCGCTTTGAGGCCTATGCTGGAACAGGAAATGTCTACACATAAAAACTAGACAGAAGCATTCCAGGAAACTTCTGTATGATAAGTGCATTCAACACACAGACTTGAAACTTGCTTTTGTAAGAGCAGCTTTGAAACACTCTTTTCGTAGAATCTGCAAGTGGATATTTGGAGCGCTTTGAGGCCTATGCTGGGAAATGAAATCTCTTCACCTAAAAACTAGACAGAAGTATTCTGAGAAACTTCTGTGTGATGAGTGCATTCAACTCACAAACTTGAACGTTCCCTTTGATAGAACAGTTTTGAAACACTCCTTTTGTAGAATCTGCATGTGTTTATTTGGAGCGCTTTGAGGCCTATGTTGGAAAAGGAAATATCTTCATATAAAAACTAGACGGAAGCATTCTCAGAAACTTCTTTGTGATGAGTGCATTCAACTCACAGACTTGAAGCTTCCTTTGGAAAGGGCAGTTTGGAAACACTCTTCTTATAGTATCTTCAAATGGATATTTGGAGCACTTTCAGGCCTATGCTGGGACATGAAATCTCTTCACCTAAAAACTAGACAGAAGCATTCTGAGAAACTTCTTTGCAATGAGTGCATTCAACTCACAGACTTGAACGTTTCTTTTGATAGAAGAGTTTTGAAACATTACGTTTGTAGAATCTGCAAGTGTTTATTCAGAGCACATTGAGGACTATGTTGGAAAAGGAAATATCTTCACATAAAAACTAGAGAGAAGGATTCTCAGAAACTTCTTTGTGATGAGTTCATTCAACTCACAGAGTTGAACCTACCAATTGATACAGAAGTATGGAAACCCTCTTTTTGTAGAATCTGCAAATGGATATTTGGAACCGTTTGAGGCCTATGCTGGAAAAGGAAATATCTTCACATAAAAACTGAACAGAAGCATTCTCAGAAACTTTTTTGTGTTGAGTGCATTCAACTCACAGACTTGAACTTACCTATAGAAAGAGCAGTTTTGAAACACTCTTTTGGTAAAATCTGCAAGTGGTTATTTGGAGCACTTCGAGGCCTGTGCTGGGATATGGAATATCTTCACCTAAAAACTACAGAGAAGCATTCTCAGAAAGTTCTTCACGATGCATTCATTCAACTCACAGAGTTGAACCTTCCTTTTGATAGAACAGTTTTGAAACACTCTTTTTGTAGAATCTGCAAGAGGCTATTTGGAGCGTTTTGAGGCCTATGCTGGAAAAGGAAATATCTTCACATAAAAACTAGACAGAAGCATTCTCAGAAACTTCTGTGTGATGAGTGCCTTCAACTCACAGACTTGAACGTGTCTTTTGATAGAACAGTTTTGAAACATTACGTTTGTAGAATCTGCAAGTGTTTATTCGGAGCACCTTGAGGCCTATGTTGGAAAAGGAAATATCTTCACATAAAAACTAGAGAGAAGGATTCTCAGAAACTTCTTTGTGATGAGTTCATTCAACTCACAGAGTTGAACCTACCAATTGATAGAGAAGATTGGAAACCCTCTTTTTGTAGAATCTGCAAGTGGATATTTGGAGCCGTTTGAGGCCTATGCTGGAAAAGGAAATATCTTCACATAAAAACTGAACAGAAGCATTCTCAGAAACTTCTTTGTGTTGAGTGCATTCAACTCACAGACTTGAACTTACCTATAGAAAGAGCAGTTTTGAAACACTCTTTTGGTAAAATCTGCAAGTGGTTATTTGGAGCACTTCGAGGCCTGTGCTGGGATATGGAATATCTTCACCTAAAAACTACAGAGGAGCATTCCCAGAAAGTTCTTCATGATGCATTCATTCAACTCACAGAGTTGAACCTTCCTTTTGATAGAACAGTTTTGAAACACTCTTTTTGTAGAATCTGCAAGAGTCTATTTGGAGCGTTTTGAGGCCTATGCTGGAAAAGCAAATATCCTCACATAAAAACTAGACAGAAGCATTCTCACAAACTTCTTTGTGATGAGTGCATTCTACTCACAGTGTTGAAGCTTGCTTTTGATAGAGCAGTTTTGAAACACTCTTTTGCTAGAATCTGCAAGTGGATATTTGGAGCGCTTTGAGGCCTATGCTGGAACAGGAAATGTCTACACATAAAAACTAGACAGAAGCATTCCAGGAAACTTCTGTATGATAAGTGCATTCAACACACAGACTTGAACCTTGCTTTTGGAAGAGCAGCTTTGAAACACTCTTTTCGTAGAATCTGCAAGTGGATATATGGAGCGCTTTGAGGCCTATGCTGGGAAATGAAATCTCTTCACCTAAAAACTAGACAGAAGCATTCTGAGAAACTTCTGTGTGATGAGTGCATTCAACTCACAAACTTGAACGTTCCCTTTGATAGAACAGTTTTGAAACACTCCTTTTGTAGAATCTGCCCGTGTTCATTTGGAGCGCTTTGAGGCCTATGTTGGAAAAGGAAATATCTTCATATAAAAACTAGACGGAAGCATTCTCAGAAACTACTTTGTGATGAGTGCATTCAACTCACAGACTTGAGGCTTCCTTTGGAAAGGGCAGTTTGGAAACACTCTTCTTATAGTATCTTCAAATGGATATTTGGAGCACTTTCAGGCCTATGCTGGGACATGAAATCTCTTCACTTAAAAACTAGACAGAAGCATTCTCAGAAACTTCTTTGTGATGAGTGTATTCTACTCACAGTGTTGAAGCTTGCTCTTGATAGAGCAGTTTTGAAACACTCTTTTGCTAGAATCTGCAAGTGGATATTTGGAGCGCTTTGAGGCCTATGCTGGAAAAACAAATGTCTTCGCATAAAAACTAGACAGAAGCATTCCAGGAAACTTCTGTATGATAAGTGCATTCAACTCACAGACTTGAACGTTACTTTTGATAGAACTCTTTGGAAACACTCCTTTTGTAGAATTTGCAAGGGTTTATTTGGAGCGCTTTGAGGCCTAAGCGGGAAAAGGAAATATCTTCACGTAAGGTCTAGACAGAAGCATTCTCAGAAACTTCTTTCTGATGAGTGCATTCAACACACAGACTTGAACCTTGCTCTTGAAAGAGCAGCTTTGAAACACTCTTTTCGTAGAATCTGCAAGTGGATATTTGGAGCGTTTTGAGGCCTATGCTGGAAAAGGAATTATCTTCACCTAAAAACTAGACAGAAGCATTCTGAGAAACTTCTGTGTGATGAGTGCATTCAACTCACAGACTTGAACGTTTCTTTTGATAGAACAGTTTTGAAACATTACGTTTGTAGAATCTGCAACTGTTTATTCGGAGCACCTTGAGGCCTATGTTGGAAAAGGAAATATCTTCACATAAAAACTAGAGAGAAGGATTCTCAGAAACTTCTTTGTGATGAGTTCATTCAACTCACAGAGTTGAACCTACCAATTGAGAGAGAAGTTTGGAAACACTCTTTTTGTAGAATCTGCAAGTGGATATTTGTAGCCGTTTGAGGCCTATGCTGGAAAAGGAAATATCTTCACACAAAAACTGAACAGAAGCATTCTCAGAAACTTCTTTGTGTTGAGTGCATTCAACTCACAGACTTGAACTTACCTATAGAAAGAGCAGTTTTGAAACACTCTTTTGGTAATATCTGCAAGTGGTTATGTGGAACACTTCGAGGCCTGTGCTGGGATATGGAATATCTTCACCTAAAAACTACAGAGAAGCATTCTCAGAAAGTTCTTCACGATGCATTCATTCAACTCACAGAGTTGAACCTTCCTTTTGATAGAACAGTTTTGAAACACTCTTTTTATAGAATCTGCAAGAGGATATTTGGAGCGTTTTGAGGCCTATGCTGGAAAAGGAAATATCTTCACCTAAAAACTAGACAGAAGCATTCTCAGAAACTTCTGTGTGATGAGTGCATTCAACTCACAGACGTGAACGTTTCTTTTGATAGAACAGTTTTGAAACATTACGTTTGTAGAATCTGCAAGTGTTTATTCGGAGCACCTTGAGGCCTATGTTGGAAAAGGAAATATCTTCACATAAAAACTAGAGAGAAGGATTCTCAGAAACTACTTTGTGATGAGTTCATTCAACTCACAGAGTTGAACCTACCAATTGATAGAAGAGTTTGGAAACACTCTTTTTGTAGAATTTGCAAGTGGATATTTGGAGCCGTTTGAGGCCTATGCTGGGAAAGGAAATATCTTCACATAAAAACTGAACAGAAGCATTCTCAGAAACTTCTTTGTATTGAGTGCATTCAACACACAGACTTGAACTTACCTGTAGAAAGAGCAGTTTTGAAACACTCTTTTGGTAAAATCTGCAAGTGGTTATTTGGAGCACTTCGAGGCCTGTGCTGGGATATGGAATATCTTCACCTAAAAACTACAGAGAAGCATTCTCAGAAAGTTCTTCACGATGCATTCATTCAACTCACAGAGTTGAAGCTTCCTTTTGATAGAACAGTTTTGAAACACTCTTTTTGTAGAATCTGCAAGAGGATATTTGGAGCGTTTTGAGGCCTATGCTGGAAAAGGAAATATCTTCACCTAAAAACTAGACAGAAGCATTCTCAGAAACTTCTGTGTGATGAGTTCATTCAACTCACGGACTTGAACGTTTCTTTTGATAGAACAGTTTTGAAACATTACGTTTGTAGAATCTGCAAGTGTTTATTCGGAGTACCTTGAGGCTTATGTTGGAAAAGGAAATATCTTCACATAAAAACTAGAGAGAAGGATTCTCAGAAACTTCTTTGTGATGAGTTCATTCAACTCACAGAGTTGAACCTACCAATTGATAGAGAAGTTTGCAAACACTCTTTTTGTAGAATCTGCAAGTAGATATTTGGAGAAGTTTGAGGCCTATGCTGGAAAAGGAAATATCTTCACATAAAAACTGAACAGAAGCATTCTCAGAAACTTCTTTGTGTTGAGTGCATTCAACTCACAGACTTGAACTTACCTATAGAAAGAGCAGTTTTAAAACACTTTTTTGGTAAAATCTGCAAGTGGTTATTTGGAGCACTTCGAGGCCTGTGCTGTGATATGGAATATCTTCACCTAAACACTACAGAGAAGCATTCTCAGAAAGTTCTTCACGATGCATTCATTCAACTCACAGAGTTGAACCCTCCTTTTGATAGAACAGTTTTGAAACACTCTTTTTGTAGAATCTGCAAGAGGATATTTGGAGCGTTTTGAGGCCTATGCTGGAAAAGGAAATATCTTCACCTAAAAACTAGACAGAAGCATTCTCAGAAACTTCTGTGTGATGAGTGCATTCAACTCACAGACTTGAACGTTTCTTTTGATAGAACAGTTTTGAAACATTACGTTTGTAGAATCTGCAAGTGTTTATTCGGAGCACCTTGAGGCCTATGATGGAAAAGGAAATATCTTCACATAAAAACTAGAGAGAAGGATTCTCAGAAACTTCTTTGTGATGAGTTCATTCAACTCACAGAGTTGAACCTACCAATTGATAGACAAGTTTGGAAACACTCTTTTTGTAGAATCTGCAAGTGGATATTTGGAGCCATTTGAGGCCTATGCTGGAAAAGGAAATATCTTCACATAAAAACTGAACAGAAGCATTCTCAGAAACTTCTTTGTGTTGAGTGCATTCAACTCACAGACTTTAACTTACCTGTAGAAAGAGCAGTTTTGAAACACTCTTTTGGTAAAATCTGCAAGTGGTTATTTGGAGCACTTCGAGGCCTGTGCTGGGATGTGGAATATCTTCACCTAAAAACTACAGAGAAGCATTCTCAGAAAGTTCTTCACGATGCATTCATTCAACTCACAGAGTTGAACCTTCCTTTTGATAGAACAGTTTTGAAACACTCTTTTTGTAGAATCTGCAAGAGGATATTTGGAGCATTTTGAGGTCTATGCTGGAAAAGGAAATATCTCCACCTAAAAACTAGACAGAAGCATTCTCAGAAACTTCTGTGTGATGAGTGCATTCAACTCACAGACTTGAACGTTCCTCTTGAAAGAGCAGTTTTGAAACACTCCTTTTGTAGAATCTGCACGTGTTCATTTGGAGCGCTCTGAGGCCTATGTTGGAAAAGGAAATATCTTCACAAAAAAACTAGACAGAAGCATTCTCAGAAACTTCTTTGTGATGAGTGTATTCTACTCACAGTGTTGAAGCTTGCTCTTGATAGAGCAGTTTTGAAACACTCTTTTGCTAGAATCTGCAAGTGGATATTTGGAGCACTTTGAGGCCTATGCTGGAAAAACAAATGTCTTCGCATAAAAACTAGACAGAAGCATTCCAGGAAACTTCTGTATGATAAGTGCATTCAACTCACAGACTTGAACGTTACTTTTGATAGAACTCTTTGGAAACACTCCTTTTGTAGAATTTGCAAGGGTTTATTTGGAGCGCTTTGAGGCCTAAGCGGGAAAAGGAAATATCTTCACGTAAAGTCTAGACAGAAGCATTCTCAGAAACTTCTTTCTGATGAGTGCATTCAACACACAGACTTGAGCCTTGCTCTTGAAAGAGCAGCTTTGAAACACTCTTTTCGTAGAATCTGCAAGTGGATATTTGGAGCCTTTTGAGGCCTATGCTGGAAAAGGAATTATCTTCACCTAAAAACTAGACAGAAGCATTCTGAGAAACTTCTGTGTGATGAGTGCATTCAACTCACAGACTTGAACGTTTCTTTTGATAGAACAGTTTTGAAACATTACGTTTGTAGAATCTGCAACTGTTTATTCGGAGCACCTTGAGGCCTATGTTGGAAAAGGAAATATCTTCACATAAAAACTAGAGAGAAGGATTCTCAGAAACTTCTTTGTGATGAGTTCATTCAACTCACAGAGTTGAACCTACCAATTGAGAGAGAAGTTTGGAAACACTCTTTTTGTAGAATCTGCAAGTGGATATTTGTAGCCGTTTGAGGCCTATGCTGGAAAAGGAAATATCTTCACACAAAAACTGAACAGAAGCATTCTCAGAAACTTCTTTGTGTTGAGTGCATTCAACTCACAGACTTGAACTTACCTATAGAAAGAGCAGTTTTGAAACACTCTTTTGGTAATATCTGCAAGTGGTTATGTGGAACACTTCGAGGCCTGTGTTGGGATATGGAATATCTTCACCTAAAAACTACAGAGAAGCATTCTCAGAAAGTTCTTCACGATGCATTCATTCAACTCACAGAGTTGAACCTTCCTTTTGATAGAACAGTTTTGAAACACTCTTTTTGTAGAATCTGCAAGAGGATATTTGGAGCGTTTTGAGGCCTATGCTGGAAAAGGAAATATCTTCACCTAAAAACTAGACAGAAGCATTCTCAGAAACTTCTGTGTGATGAGTGCATTCAACTCACAGACTTGAACGTTTCTTTTGATAGAACAGTTTTGAAACATTACGTTTGTAGAATCTGCAAGTGTTTATTCGGAGCACTTTGAGGCCTATGTTGGAAAAGGAAATCTCTTCACATAAAAACTAGAGAGAAGGATTCTCAGAAACTACTTTGTGATGAGTTCATTCAACTCACAGAGTTGAACCTACCAATTGATAGAGAAGTTTGGAAACACTCTTTTTGTAGAATCTGCAAGTGGATATTTGGAGCTGTTTGAGGTCTATGCTGGAAAAGGAAATATCTTCACATAAAAACTGAACAGAAGCATTCTCAGAAACTTCTTTGTGTTGAGTGCATTCAACTCACAGACTTGAACTTACCTGTAGAAAGAGCAGTTTTGAAACACTCTTTTGGTAAAATCTGCAAGTGGTTATTTGGAGCACTTCGAGGCCTGTGCTGGGATATGGAATATCTTCACCTAAAAACTACAGAGAAGCATTCTCAGAAAGTTCTTCACGATGCATTCATTCAACTCACAGAGTTGAACCTTCCTTTTGATAGAACAGTTTTGAAACACTCTTTTTGTAGAATCTGCAAGAGGATATTTGGAGCGTTTTGAGGCCTATGCTGGAAAAGGAAATATCTTCACCTAAAAACTAGACAGAAGCATTCTCAGAAACTTCTGTGTGATGAGTGCATTCAACTCACAGACTTGAACGTTCCTCTTGAAAGAGCAGTTTTGAAACACTCCTTTTGTAGAATCTGCACGTGTTCATTTGGAGCGCTCTGAGGCCTATGTTGGAAAAGGAAATATCTTCACATAAAAACTAGACAGAAGCATTCTCAGAAACTTCTTTGTGATGAGTGCATTCTACTCACAGTGTTGAAGCTTGCACTTGATAGAGCAGTTTTGAAACACTCTTTTGCTAGAATCTGCAAGTGGATATTTGGAGCGCTTTGAGGCCTATGCTGGAAAAGGAAATGTCTTCGCATAAAAACTAGACAGAAGCATTCCAGGAAACTTCTGTATGATAAGTGCATTCAACTCACAGACTTGAACGTTCCTTTTGATAGAACAGTTTTGAAACATTACGTTTGTAGAATCTGCAAGTGTTTATTCGGAGCACCTTGAGGCCTATGTTGGAAAAGGAAATATCTTCACATAAAAACTAGAGAGAAGGATTCTCAGAAACTTCTTTGTGATGAGTTCATTCAACTCACAGAGTTGAACCTACCAATTGATAGAGAAGTTTGGAAACACTCTTTTTGTAGAATCTGCAAGTGGATATTTAGAGCCGTTTGAGGCCTATGCTGGAAAAGGAAATATCTTCACATAAAAACTGAACAGAAGCATTATCAGAAACTTCCTTGTGTTGAGTGCATTCAACTCACAGACTTGAACTTACCTGTAGAAAGAGCAGTTTTGAAACACTCTTTTGGTAAAATCTGCAAGTGGTTATTTGGAGCACTTCGAGGCCTGTGCTGGGATATGGAATATCTTCACCTAAAAACTACAGAGAAGCATTCTCAGAAAGTTCTTCACGATGCATTCATTCAACTCACAGAGTGGAACCTTCCTTTTGATAGAACAGTTTTGAAACACTCTTTTTGTAGAATCTGCAAGAGGATATTTGGAGCGTTTTGAGGCCTATGCTGGAAAAGGAAATATCTTCACCTAAAAACTAGACAGAAGCATTCTCAGAAACTTCTGTGTGATGAGTGCATTCAACTCACAGACTTGAACGTTTCTTTTGATAGAACAGTTTTGAAATATTACGTTTGTAGAATCTGCAAGTGTTTATTCGGAGCACCTTGAGGCCTATGTTGGAAAAGGAAATCTCTTCACATAAAAACTAGAGAGAAGGATTCTCAGAAACTTCTTTGTGATGAGTTCATTCAACTCACAGAGTTGAACCTACCAATTGATAGAGAAGTTTGGAAACACTCTTTTTGTAGAATCTGCAAGTGGATATTTGGAGCCGTTTGAGGCCTATGCTGGAAAAGGAAATATCTTCACATAAAAACTGAACAGAAGCATTCTCAGAAACTTCTTTGTGTTGAGTGCATTCAACCCACGGACTTGAACTCACCTGTAGAAAGAGCAGTTTTGAAACACTCTTTTGGTAAAATCTGCAAGTGGTTATTTGGAGCACTTCGAGGCCTGTGCTGGGATGTGGAATATCTTCACCTAAACACTACAGAGAAGCATTATCAGAAAGTTCTTCACGATGCATTCATTCAACTCACAGAGTTGAACCTTCCTTTTGATAGAACAGTTTTGAAACACTCTTTTTGTAGAATCTGCAAGAGGATATTTGGAGCGTTTTGAGGCCTATGCTGGAAAAGGAAATATCTTCACCTAAAAACTAGACAGAAGCATTCTCAGAAACTTCTGTGTGATGAGTGCATTCAACTCACAGACTTGAACGTTTCTTTTGATAGAACAGTTTTGAAACATTACGTTTGTAGAATCTGCAAGTGTTTATTCGGAGCACCTTGAGGCCTATGTTGGAAAAGGAAATATCTTCACATAAAAACTAGAGAGAAGGATTCTCAGAAACTTCTTTGCGATGAGTTCATTCAACTCACAGAGTTGAACCTACCATTGATAGAGAAGTTTGGAAACACTCTTTTTGTAGAATCTGAAAGTGGATATTTGGAGCCGTTTGAGGCCTATGCTGGAAAAGGAAATATCTTCACACAAAAACTGAACAGAAGCATTCTCAGAAACTTCTTTGTGTTGAGTGCATTCAACTCACAGACTTGAACTTACCTGTAGAAAGAGCAGTTTTGAAACACTCTTTTGGAAAAATCTGCAAGTGGTTATTTGGAGCACTTCGAGGCCTGTGCTGGGATATGGAATATCTTCACCTAAAAACTACAGAGAAGCATTCTCAGAAAGTTCTTCACGATGCATTCATTCAACTCACAGAGTTGAACCTTCCTTTTGATAGAACAGTTTTGAAACACTCTTTTTGTAGAATCTGCAAGAGGATATTTGGAGCGTTTTGAGGCCTATGCTGGAAAAGGAAATATTTTCACATAAAAACTAGACAGAAGCATTCTCAGAAACTTCTGTGTGATGAGTGCATTCAACTCACAGACTTGAACGTTTCTTTTGATAGAACAGTTTTGAAACATTACGTTTGTAGAATCTGCAAGTGTTTATTCGGAGCACCTTGAGGCCTATGTTGGAAAAGGAAATATCTTCCCATAAAAACTAGAGAGAAGGATTCTCAGAAACTTCTTTGTGATGAGTTCATTCAACTCACAGATTTGAACCTACCAATTGATAGAGAAGATTGGAAACCCTCTTTTTGTAGAATCTGCAAGTGGATATTTGGAGCCGTTTGAGGCCTATGCTGGAAAAGGAAATATCTTCACATAAAAACTGAACAGAAGCATTCTCAGAAACTTCTTTGTGTTGAGTGCATTCAACTCACAGACTTGAACTTACCTATAGAAAGAGCAGTTTTGAAACACTCTTTTGGTAAAATCTGCAAGTGGTTATTTGAAGCACTTCGAGGCCTGTGCTGGGATATGGAATATCTTCACCTAAAAGCTACAGAGAAGCATTCTCAGAAAGTTCTTCACGATGCATTCATTCAACTCACAGAGTTGAACCTTCCTTTTGATAGAACAGTTTTGAAACACTCTTTTTGTAGAATCTGCAAGAGGCTATTTGGAGCGTTTTGAGGCCTATGCTGGAAAAGGAAATATCTTCACATAAAAACTAGACAGAAGCATTCTCACAAACTTCTTTGTGATGAGTGCATTCTACTCACAGTGTTGAAGCCTGCTTTTGGTAGAGCAGTTTTGAAACACTGTTTTGCTAGAATCTGCAAGTGGATATTTGGAGCGCTTTGAGGCCTATGCTGGAACAGGAAATGTCTACACATAAAAACTAGACAGAAGCATTCCAGGAAACTTCTGTATGATAAGTGCATTCAACACACAGACTTGAAACTTGCTTTTGTAAGAGCAGCTTTGAAACACTCTTTTCGTAGAATCTGCAAGTGGATATTTGGAGCGCTTTGAGGCCTATGCTGGGAAATGAAATCTCTTCACCTAAAAACTAGACAGAAGTATTCTGAGAAACTTCTGTGTGATGAGTGCATTCAACTCACAAACTTGAACGTTCCCTTTGATAGAACAGTTTTGAAACACTCCTTTTGTAGAATCTGCATGTGTTTATTTGGAGCGCTTTGAGGCCTATGTTGGAAAAGGAAATATCTTCATATAAAAACTAGACGGAAGCATTCTCAGAAACTTCTTTGTGATGAGTGCATTCAACTCACAGACTTGAAGCTTCCTTTGGAAAGGGCAGTTTGGAAACACTCTTCTTATAGTATCTTCAAATGGATATTTGGAGCACTTTCAGGCCTATGCTGGGACATGAAATCTCTTCACCTAAAAACTAGACAGAAGCATTCTGAGAAACTTCTTTGCAATGAGTGCATTCAACTCACAGACTTGAACGTTTCTTTTGATAGAAGAGTTTTGAAACATTACGTTTGTAGAATCTGCAAGTGTTTATTCAGAGCACATTGAGGACTATGTTGGAAAAGGAAATATCTTCACATAAAAACTAGAGAGAAGGATTCTCAGAAACTTCTTTGTGATGAGTTCATTCAACTCACAGAGTTGAACCTACCAATTGATACAGAAGTTTGGAAACCCTCTTTTTGTAGAATCTGCAAATGGATATTTGGAACCGTTTGAGGCCTATGCTGGAAAAGGAAATATCTTCACATAAAAACTGAACAGAAGCATTCTCAGAAACTTTTTTGTGTTGAGTGCATTCAACTCACAGACTTGAACTTACCTATAGAAAGAGCAGTTTTGAAACACTCTTTTGGTAAAATCTGCAAGTGGTTATTTGGAGCACTTCGAGGCCTGTGCTGGGATATGGAATATCTTCACCTAAAAACTACAGAGAAGCATTCTCAGAAAGTTCTTCACGATGCATTCATTCAACTCACAGAGTTGAACCTTCCTTTTGATAGAACAGTTTTGAAACACTCTTTTTGTAGAATCTGCAAGAGGATATTTGGAGCGTTTTGAGGCCTATGCTGGAAAAGGAAATATCTTCACATAAAAACTAGACAGAAGCATTCTCAGAAACTTCTGTGTGATGAGTGCCTTCAACTCACAGACTTGAACGTGTCTTTTGATAGAACAGTTTTGAAACATTACGTTTGTAGAATCTGCAAGTGTTTATTCGGAGCACCTTGAGGCCTATGTTGGAAAAGGAAATATCTTCACATAAAAACTAGAGAGAAGGATTCTCAGAAACTTCTTTGTGATGAGTTCATTCAACTCACAGAGTTGAACCTACCAATTGATAGAGAAGATTGGAAACCCTCTTTTTGTAGAATCTGCAAGTGGATATTTGGAGCCGTTTGAGGCCTATGCTGGAAAAGGAAATATCTTCACATAAAAACTGAACAGAAGCATTCTCAGAAACTTCTTTGTGTTGAGTGCATTCAACTCACAGACTTGAACTTACCTATAGAAAGAGCAGTTTTGAAACACTCTTTTGGTAAAATCTGCAAGTGGTTATTTGGAGCACTTCGAGGCCTGTGCTGGGATATGGAATAACTTCACCTAAAAACTACAGAGAAGCATTCTCAGAAAGTTCTTCAGGATGCATTCATTCAACTCACAGAGTTGAACCTTCCTTTTGATAGAACAGTTTTGAAACACTCTTTTTGTAGAATCTGCAAGAGTCTATTTGGAGCGTTTTGAGGCCTATGCTGGAAAAGCAAATATCCTCACATAAAAACTAGACAGAAGCATTCTCACAAACTTCTTTGTGATGAGTGCATTCTACTCACAGTGTTGAAGCTTGCTTTTGATAGAGCAGTTTTGAAACACTCTTTTGCTAGAATCTGCAAGTGGATATTTGGAGCGCTTTGAGGCCTATGCTGGAACAGGAAATGTCTACACATAAAAACTAGACAGAAGCATTCCAGGAAACTTCTGTATGATAAGTGCATTCAACACACAGACTTGAACCTTGCTTTTGGAAGAGCAGCTTTGAAACACTCTTTTCGTAGAATCTGCAAGTGGATATATGGAGCGCTTTGAGGCCTATGCTGGGAAATGAAATCTCTTCACCTAAAAACTAGACAGAAGCATTCTGAGAAACTTCTGTGTGATGAGTGCATTCAACTCACAAACTTGAACGTTCCCTTTGATAGAACAGTTTTGAAACACTCCTTTTGTAGAATCTGCCCGTGTTCATTTGGAGCGCTTTGAGGCCTATGTTGGAAAAGGAAATATCTTCATATAAAAACTAGACGGAAGCATTCTCAGAAACTACTTTGTGATGAGTGCATTCAACTCACAGACTTGAGGCTTCCTTTGGAAAGGGCAGTTTGGAAACACTCTTCTCATAGTATCTTCAAATGGATATTTGGAGCACTTTCAGGCCTATGCTGGGACATGAAATCTCTTCACCTAAAAACTAGACAGAAGCATTCTCAGAAACTTCTTTGTGATGAGTGTATTCTACTCACAGTGTTGAAGCTTGCTCTTGATAGAGCAGTTTTGAAACACTCTTTTGCTAGAATCTGCAAGTGGATATTTGGAGCGCTTTGAGGCCTATGCTGGAAAAACAAATGTCTTCGCATAAAAACTAGACAGAAGCATTCCAGGAAACTTCTGTATGATAAGTGCATTCAACTCACAGACTTGAACGTTACTTTTGATAGAACTCTTTGGAAACACTCCTTTTGTAGAATTTGCAAGGGTTTATTTGGAGCGCTTTGAGGCCTAAGCGGGAAAAGGAAATATCTTCACGTAAGGTCTAGACAGAAGCATTCTCAGAAACTTCTTTCTGATGAGTGCATTCAACACACAGACTTGAACCTTGCTCTTGAAAGAGCAGCTTTGAAACACTCTTTTCGTAGAATCTGCAAGTGGATATTTGGAGCGTTTTAAGGCCTATGCTGGAAAAGGAATTATCTTCACCTAAAAACTAGACAGAAGCATTCTGAGAAACTTCTGTGTGATGAGTGCATTCAATTCACAGACTTGAACGTTTCTTTTGATAGAACAGTTTTGAAACATTACGTTTGTAGAATCTGCAACTGTTTATTCGGAGCACCTTGAGGCCTATGTTGGAAAAGGAAATATCTTCACATAAAAACTAGAGAGAAGGATTCTCAGAAACTTCTTTGTGATGAGTTCATTCAACTCACAGAGTTGAACCTACCAATTGAGAGAGAAGTTTGGAAACACTCTTTTTGTAGAATCTGCAAGTGGATATTTGTAGCCGTTTGAGGCCTATGCTGGAAAAGGAAATATCTTCACACAAAAACTGAACAGAAGCATTCTCAGAAACTTCTTTGTGTTGAGTGCATTCAACTCACAGACTTGAACTTACCTATAGAAAGAGCAGTTTTGAAACACACTTTTGGTAATATCTGCAAGTGGTTATGTGGAACACTTCGAGGCCTGTGCTGGGATATGGAATATCTTCACCTAAAAACTACAGAGAAGCATTCTCAGAAAGTTCTTCACGATGCATTCATTCAACTCACAGAGTTGAACCTTCCTTTTGATAGAACAGTTTTGAAACACTCTTTTTATAGAATCTGCAAGAGGATATTTGGAGCGTTTTGAGGCCTATGCTGGAAAAGGAAATATCTTCACCTAAAAACTAGACAGAAGCATTCTCAGAAACTTCTGTGTGATGAGTGCATTCAACTCACAGACTTGAACGTTTCTTTTGATAGAACAGTTTTGAAACATTACGTTTGTAGAATCTGCAAGTGTTTATTCGGAGCACCTTGAGGCCTATGTTGGAAAAGGAAATATCTTCACATAAAAACTAGAGAGAAGGATTCTCAGAAACTACTTTGTGATGAGTTCATTCAACTCACAGAGTTGAACCTACCAATTGATAGAAGAGTTTGGAAACACTCTTTTTGTAGAATTTGCAAGTGGATATTTGGAGCCGTTTGAGGCCTATGCTGGGAAAGGAAATATCTTCACATAAAAACTGAACAGAAGCATTCTCAGAAACTTCTTTGTATTGAGTGCATTCAACACACAGACTTGAACTTACCTGTAGAAAGAGCAGTTTTGAAACACTCTTTTGGAAAAATCTGCAAGTGGTTATTTGGAGCACTTCGAGGCCTGTGCTGGGATATGGAATATCTTCACCTAAAAACTACAGAGAAGCATTCTCAGAAAGTTCTTCACGATGCATTCATTCAACTCACAGAGTTGAAGCTTCCTTTTGATAGAACAGTTTTGAAACACTCTTTTTGTAGAATCTGCAAGAGGATATTTGGAGCGTTTTGAGGCCTATGCTGGAAAAGGAAATATCTTCACCTAAAAACTAGACAGAAGCATTCTCAGAAACTTCTGTGTGATGAGTTCATTCAACTCACAGACTTGAACGTTTCTTTTGATAGAACAGTTTTGAAACATTACGTTTGTAGAATCTGCAAGTGTTTATTCGGAGTACCTTGAGGCTTATGTTGGAAAAGGAAATATCTTCACATAAAAACTAGAGAGAAGGATTCTCAGAAACTTCTTTGTGATGAGTTCATTCAACTAACAGAGTTGAACCTACCAATTGATAGAGAAGTTTGCAAACACTCTTTTTGTAGAATCTGCAAGTAGATATTTGGAGAAGTTTGAGGCCTATGCTGGAAAAGGAAATATCTTCACATAAAAACTGAACAGAAGCATTCTCAGAAACTTCTTTGTATTGAGTGCATTCAACTCACAGACTTGAACTTACCTATAGAAAGAGCAGTTTTAAAACACTTTTTTGGTAAAATCTGCAAGTGGTTATTTGGAGCACTACGAGGCCTGTGCTGGGATATGGAATATCTTCACCTAAACACTACAGAGAAGCATTCTCAGAAAGTTCTTCACGATGCATTCATTCAACTCACACAGTTGAACCCTCCTTTTGATAGAACAGTTTTGAAACACTCTTTTTGTAGAATCTGCAAGAGGATATTTGGAGCGTTTTGAGGCCTATGCTGGAAAAGGAAATATCTTCACCTAAAAACTAGACAGAAGCATTCTCAGAAACTTCTGTGTGATGAGTGCATTCAACTCACAGACTTGAACGTTTCTTTTGATAGAACAGTTTTGAAACATTACGTTTGTAGAATCTGCAAGTGTTTATTCGGAGCACCTTGAGGCCTATGTTGGAAAAGGAAATATCTTCACATAAAAACTAGAGAGAAGGATTCTCAGAAACTTCTTTGTGATGAGTTCATTCAACTCACAGAGTTGAACCTACCAATTGATAGACAAGTTTGGAAACACTCTTTTTGTAGAATCTGCAAGTGGATATTTGGAGCCATTTGAGGCCTATGCTGGAAAAGGAAATATCTTCACATAAAAACTGAACAGAAGCATTCTCAGAAACTTCTTTGTGTTGAGTGCATTCAACTCACAGACTTGAACTTACCTGTAGAAAGAGCAGTTTTGAAACACTCTTTTGGTAAAATCTGCAAGTGGTTATTTGGAGCACTTCGAGGCCTGTGCTGGGATGTGGAATATCTTCACCTAAAAACTACAGAGAAGCATTCTCAGAAAGTTCTTCACGATGCATTCATTCAACTCACAGAGTTGAACCTTCCTTTTGATAGAACAGTTTTGAAACACTCTTTTTGTAGAATCTGCAAGAGGATATTTGGAGCGTTTTGAGGTCTATGCTGGAAAAGGAAATATCTTCACCTAAAAACTAGACAGAAGCATTCTCAGAAACTTCTGTGTGATGAGTGCATTCAACTCACAGACTTGAACGTTCCTCTTGAAAGAGCAGTTTTGAAACACTCCTTTTGTAGAATCTGCACGTGTTCATTTGGAGCGCTCTGAGGCCTATGTTGGAAAAGGAAATATCTTCACAAAAAAACTAGACAGAAGCATTCTCAGAAACTTCTTTGTGATGAGTGTATTCTACTCACAGTGTTGAAGCTTGCTCTTGATAGAGCAGTTTTGAAACACTCTTTTGCTAGAATCTGCAAGTGGATATTTGGAGCACTTTGAGGCCTATGCTGGAAAAACAAATGTCTTCGCATAAAAACTAGACAGAAGCATTCCAGGAAACTTCTGTATGATAAGTGCATTCAACTCACAGACTTGAACGTTACTTTTGATAGAACTCTTTGGAAACACTCCTTTTGTAGAATTTGCAAGGGTTTATTTGGAGCGCTTTGAGGCCTAAGCGGGAAAAGGAAATATCTTCACGTAAGGTCTAGACAGAAGCATTCTCAGAAACTTCTTTCTGATGAGTGCATTCAACACACAGACTTGAACCTTGCTCTTGAAAGAGCAGCTTTGAAACACTCTTTTCGTAGAATCTGCAAGTGGATATTTGGAGCCTTTTGAGGCCTATGCTGGAAAAGGAATTATCTTCACCTAAAAACTAGACAGAAGCATTCTGAGAAACTTCTGTGTGATGAGTGCATTCAACTCACAGACTTGAACGTTTCTTTTGATAGAACAGTTTTGAAACATTACGTTTGTAGAATCTGCAACTGTTTATTCGGAGCACCTTGAGGCCTATGTTGGAAAAGGAAATATCTTCACATAAAAACTAGAGAGAAGGATTCTCAGAAACTTCTTTGTGATGAGTTCATTCAACTCACAGAGTTGAACCTACCAATTGAGAGAGAAGTTTGGAAACACTCTTTTTGTAGAATCTGCAAGTGGATATTTGTAGCCGTTTGAGGCCTATGCTGGAAAAGGAAATATCTTCACACAAAAACTGAACAGAAGCATTCTCAGAAACTTCTTTGTGTTGAGTGCATTCAACTCACAGACTTGAACTTACCTATAGAAAGAGCAGTTTTGAAACACTCTTTTGGTAATATCTGCAAGTGGTTATGTGGAACACTTCGAGGCCTGTGTTGGGATATGAAATATCTTCACCTAAAAACTACAGAGAAGCATTCTCAGAAAGTTCTTCACGATGCATTCATTCAACTCACAGAGTTGAACCTTCCTTTTGATAGAACAGTTTTGAAACACTCTTTTTGTAGAATCTGCAAGAGGATATTTGGAGCGTTTTGAGGCCTATGCTGGAAAAGGAAATATCTTCACCTAAAAACTAGACAGAAGCATTCTCAGAAACTTCTGTGTGATGAGTGCATTCAACTCACAGACTTGAACGTTTCTTTTGATAGAACAGTTTTGAAACATTACGTTTGTAGAATCTGCAAGTGTTTATTCGGAGCACTTTGAGGCCTATGTTGGAAAAGGAAATATCTTCACATAAAAACTAGAGAGAAGGATTCTCAGAAACTACTTTGTGATGAGTTCATTCAACTCACAGAGTTGAACCTACCAATTGATAGAGAAGTTTGGAAACACTCTTTTTGTAGAATCTGCAAGTGGATATTTGGAGCTGTTTGAGGTCTATGCTGGAAAAGGAAATATCTTCACATAAAAACTGAACAGAAGCATTCTCAGAAACTTCTTTGTGTTGAGTGCATTCAACTCACAGACTTGAACTTACCTGTAGAAAGAGCAGTTTTGAAACACTCTTTTGGTAAAATCTGCAAGTGGTTATTTGGAGCACTTCGAGGCCTGTGCTGGGATATGGAATATCTTCACCTAAAAACTACAGAGAAGCATTCTCAGAAAGTTCTTCACGATGCATTCATTCAACTCACAGAGTTGAACCTTCCTTTTGATAGAACAGTTTTGAAACACTCTTTTTGTAGAATCTGCAAGAGGATATTTGGAGCGTTTTGAGGCCTATGCTGGAAAAGGAAATATCTTCACCTAAAAACTAGACAGAAGCATTCTCAGAAACTTCTGTGTGATGAGTGCATTCAACTCACAGACTTGAACGTTCCTCTTGAAAGAGCAGTTTTGAAACACTCCTTTTGTAGAATCTGCACGTGTTCATTTGGAGCGCTCTGAGGCCTATGTTGGAAAAGGAAATATCTTCACATAAAAACTAGACAGAAGCATTCTCAGAAACTTCTTTGTGATGAGTGCATTCTACTCACAGTGTTGAAGCTTGCGCTTGATAGAGCAGTTTTGAAACACTCTTTTGCTAGAATCTGTAAGTGGATATTTGGAGCGCTTTGAGGCCTATGCTGGAAAAGGAAATGTCTTCGCATAAAAACTAGACAGAAGCATTCCAGGAAACTTCTGTATGATAAGTGCATTCAACTCACAGACTTGAACGTTCCTTTTGATAGAACAGTTTTGAAACATTACGTTTGTAGAATCTGCAAGTGTTTATTCGGAGCACCTTGAGGCCTATGTTGGAAAAGGAAATATCTTCACATAAAAACTAGAGAGAAGGATTCTCAGAAACTTCTTTGTGATGAGTTCATTCAACTCACAGAGTTGAACCTACCAATTGATAGAGAAGTTTGGAAACACTCTTTTTGTAGAATCTGCAAGTGGATATTTAGAGCCGTTTGAGGCCTATGCTGGAAAAGGAAATATCTTCACATAAAAACTGAACAGAAGCATTATCAGAAACTTCCTTGTGTTGAGTGCATTCAACTCACAGACTTGAACTTACCTGTAGAAAGAGCAGTTTTGAAACACTCTTTTGGTAAAATCTGCAAGTGGTTATTTGGAGCACTTCGAGGCCTGTGCTGGGATATGGAATATCTTCACCTAAAAACTACAGAGAAGCATTCTCAGAAAGTTCTTCACGATGCATTCATTCAACTCACAGAGTTGAACCTTCCTTTTGATAGAACAGTTTTGAAACACTCTTTTTGTAGAATCTGCAAGAGGATATTTGGAGCGTTTTGAGGCCTATGCTGGAAAAGGAAATATCTTCACCTAAAAACTAGACAGAAGCATTCTCAGAAACTTCTGTGTGATGAGTGCATTCAACTCACAGACTTGAACGTTTCTTTTGATAGAACAGTTTTGAAATATTACGTTTGTAGAATCTGCAAGTGTTTATTCGGAGCACCTTGAGGCCTATGTTGGAAAAGGAAATCTCTTCACATAAAAACTAGAGAGAAGGATTCTCAGAAACTTCTTTGTGATGAGTTCATTCAACTCACAGAGTTGAACCTACCAATTGATAGAGAAGTTTGGAAACACTCTTTTTGTAGAATCTGCAAGTGGATATTTGGAGCCGTTTGAGGCCTATGCTGGAAAAGGAAATATCTTCACATAAAAACTGAACAGAAGCATTCTCAGAAACTTCTTTGTGTTGAGTGCATTCAACCCACGGACTTGAACTCACCTGTAGAAAGAGCAGTTTTGAAACACTCTTTTGGTAAAATCTGCAAGTGGTTATTTGGAGCACTTCGAGGCCTGTGCTGGGATATGGAATATCTTCACCTAAACACTACAGAGAAGCATTCTCAGAAAGTTCTTCACGATGCATTCATTCAACTCACAGAGTTGAACCTTCCTTTTGATAGAACAGTTTTGAAACACTCTTTTTGTAGAATCTGCAAGAGGATATTTGGAGCGTTTTGAGGCCTATGCTGGAAAAGGAAATATCTTCACCTAAAAACTAGACAGAAGCATTCTCAGAAACTTCTGTGTGATGAGTGCATTCAACTCACAGACTTGAACGTTTCTTTTGATAGAACAGTTTTGAAACATTACGTTTGTAGAATCTGCAAGTGTTTATTCGGAGCACCTTGAGGCCTATGTTGGAAAAGGAAATATCTTCACATAAAAACTAGAGAGAAGGATTCTCAGAAACTTCTTTGCGATGAGTTCATTCAACTCACAGAGTTGAACCTACCATTGATAGAGAAGTTTGGAAACACTCTTTTTGTAGAATCTGAAAGTGGATATTTGGAGCCGTTTGAGGCCTATGCTGGAAAAGGAAATATTTTCACATAAAAACTGAACAGAAGCATTCTCAGAAACTTCTTTGTGTTGAGTGCATTCAACTCACAGACTTGAACTTACCTGTAGAAAGAGCAGTTTTGAAACACTCTTTTGGTAAAATCTGCAAGTGGTTATTTGGAGCACTTCGAGGCCTGTGCTGGGATATGGAAAATCTTCACCTAAAAACTACAGAGAAGCATTCTCAGAAAGTTCTTCACGATGCATTCATTCAACTCACAGAGTTGAACCTTCCTTTTGATAGAACAGTTTTGAAACAGTCTTTTTGTAGAATCTGCAAGAGGATATTTGGAGCGTTTTGAGGCCTATGCTGGAAAAGGAAATAACTTCACTTAAAAACTAGACAGAAGCATTCTCAGAAACTTCTGTGTGATGAGTGCATTCAACTCACAGACTTGAACGTTTCTTTTGATAGAACAGTTTTGAAACATTACGTTTGTAGAATCTCCAAGTGTTTATTCGGAGCACTTTGAGGCCTATGTTGGAAAAGGAAATATCTTCACATAAAAACTAGAGAGAAGGATTCTCAGAAACTACTTTGTGATGAGTTCATTCAACTCACAGAGTTGAACCTACCAATTGATAGAGAAGTTTGGAAACACTCTTTTTGTAGAATCTGCAAGTGGATATTTGGAGCCGTTTGAGGTCTATGCTGGAAAAGGAAATATCTTCACATAAAAACTGAACAGAAGCATTCTCAGAAACTTCTTTGTGTTGAGTGCATTCAACCCACGGACTTGAACTTACCTGTAGAAAGAGCAGTTTTGAAACACTCTTTTGGTAAAATCTGCAAGTGGTTATTTGGAGCACTTCGAGGCCTGTGCTGGGATATGGAATATCTTCACCTAAAAACTACAGAGAAGCATTCTCAGAAAGTTCTTCACGATGCATTCATTCAACTCACAGAGTTGAACCTTCCTTTTGATAGAACAGTTTTGAAACACTCTTTTTGTAGAATCTGCAAGAGGATATTTGGAGCGTTTTGAGGTCTATGCTGGAAAAGGAAATATCTTCACCTAAAAACTAGACAGAAGCATTCTCAGAAACTTCTGTGTGATGAGTGCATTCAACTCACAGACTTGAACGTTCCTCTTGAAAGAGCAGTTTTGAAACACTCCTTTTGTAGAATCTGCACGTGTTCATTTGGAGCGCTCTGAGGCCTATGTTGGAATAGGAAATATCTTCACAAAAAAACTAGACAGAAGCATTCTCAGAAACTTCTTTGTGATGAGTGTATTCTACTCACAGTGTTGAAGCTTGCTCTTGATAGAGCAGTTTTGAAACACTCTTTTGCTAGAATCTGCAAGTGGATATTTGGAGCACTTTGAGGCCTATGCTGGAAAAACAAATGTCTTCGCATAAAAACTAGACAGAAGCATTCCAGGAAACTTCTGTATGATAAGTGCATTCAACTCACAGACTTGAACGTTACTTTTGATAGAACTCTTTGGAAACACTCCTTTTGTAGAATTTGCAAGGGTTTATTTGGAGCGCTTTGAGGCCTAAGCGGGAAAAGGAAATATCTTCACGTAAGGTCTAGACAGAAGCATTCTCAGAAACTTCTTTCTGATGAGTGCATTCAACACACAGACTTGAACCTTGCTCTTGAAAGAGCAGCTTTGAAACACTCTTTTCGTAGAATCTGCAAGTGGATATTTGGAGCCTTTTGAGGCCTATGCTGGAAAAGGAATTATCTTCACCTAAAAACTAGACAGAAGCATTCTGAGAAACTTCTGTGTGATGAGTGCATTCAACTCACAGACTTGAACGTTTCTTTTGATAGAACAGTTTTGAAACATTACGTTTGTAGAATCTGCAACTGTTTATTCGGAGCACCTTGAGGCCTATGTTGGAAAAGGAAATATCTTCACATAAAAACTAGAGAGAAGGATTCTCAGAAACTTCTTTGTGATGAGTTCATTCAACTCACAGAGTTGAACCTACCAATTGAGAGAGAAGTTTGGAAACACTCTTTTTGTAGAATCTGCAAGTGGATATTTGTAGCCGTTTGAGGCCTATGCTGGAAAAGGAAATATCTTCACACAAAAACTGAACAGAAGCATTCTCAGAAACTTCTTTGTGTTGAGTGCATTCAACTCACAGACTTGAACTTACCTATAGAAAGAGCAGTTTTGAAACACTCTTTTGGTAATATCTGCAAGTGGTTATGTGGAACACTTCGAGGCCTGTGTTGGGATATGGAATATCTTCACCTAAAAACTACAGAGAAGCATTCTCAGAAAGTTCTTCACGATGCATTCATTCAACTCACAGAGTTGAACCTTCCTTTTGATAGAACAGTTTTGAAACACTCTTTTTGTAGAATCTGCAAGAGGATATTTGGAGCGTTTTGAGGCCTATGCTGGAAAAGGAAATATCTTCACCTAAAAACTAGACAGAAGCATTCTCAGAAACTTCTGTGTGATGAGTGCATTCAACTCACAGACTTGAACGTTTCTTTTGATAGAACAGTTTTGAAACATTACGTTTGTAGAATCTGCAAGTGTTTATTCGGAGCACTTTGAGGCCTATGTTGGAAAAGGAAATATCTTCACATAAAAACTAGAGAGAAGGATTCTCAGAAACTACTTTGTGATGAGTTCATTCAACTCACAGAGTTGAACCTACCAATTGATAGAGAAGTTTGGAAACACTCTTTTTGTAGAATCTGCAAGTGGATATTTGGAGCTGTTTGAGGTCTATGCTGGAAAAGGAAATATCTTCACATAAAAACTGAACAGAAGCATTCTCAGAAACTTCTTTGTGTTGAGTGCATTCAACTCACAGACTTGAACTTACCTGTAGAAAGAGCAGTTTTGAAACACTCTTTTGGTAAAATCTGCAAGTGGTTATTTGGAGCACTTCGAGGCCTGTGCTGGGATATGGAATATCTTCACCTAAAAACTACAGAGAAGCATTCTCAGAAAGTTCTTCACGATGCATTCATTCAACTCACAGAGTTGAACCTTCCTTTTGATAGAACAGTTTTGAAACACTCTTTTTGTAGAATCTGCAAGAGGATATTTGGAGCGTTTTGAGGCCTATGCTGGAAAAGGAAATATCTTCACCTAAAAACTAGACAGAAGCATTCTCAGAAACTTCTGTGTGATGAGTGCATTCAACTCACAGACTTGAACGTTCCTCTTGAAAGAGCAGTTTTGAAACACTCCTTTTGTAGAATCTGCACGTGTTCATTTGGAGCGCTCTGAGGCCTATGTTGGAAAAGGAAATATCTTCACATAAAAACTAGACAGAAGCATTCTCAGAAACTTCTTTGTGATGAGTGCATTCTACTCACAGTGTTGAAGCTTGCGCTTGATAGAGCAGTTTTGAAACACTCTTTTGCTAGAATCTGTAAGTGGATATTTGGAGCGCTTTGAGGCCTATGCTGGAAAAGGAAATGTCTTCGCATAAAAACTAGACAGAAGCATTCCAGGAAACTTCTGTATGATAAGTGCATTCAACTCACAGACTTGAACGTTCCTTTTGATAGAACAGTTTTGAAACATTACGTTTGTAGAATCTGCAAGTGTTTATTCGGAGCACCTTGAGGCCTATGTTGGAAAAGGAAATATCTTCACATAAAAACTAGAGAGAAGGATTCTCAGAAACTTCTTTGTGATGAGTTCATTCAACTCACAGAGTTGAACCTACCAATTGATAGAGAAGTTTGGAAACACTCTTTTTGTAGAATCTGCAAGTGGATATTTAGAGCCGTTTGAGGCCTATGCTGGAAAAGGAAATATCTTCACATAAAAACTGAACAGAAGCATTATCAGAAACTTCCTTGTATTGAGTGCATTCAACTCACAGACTTGAACTTACCTGTAGAAAGAGCAGTTTTGAAACACTCTTTTGGTAAAATCTGCAAGTGGTTATTTGGAGCACTTCGAGGCCTGTGCTGGGATATGGAATATCTTCACCTAAAAACTACAGAGAAGCATTCTCAGAAAGTTCTTCACGATGCATTCATTCAACTCACAGAGTTGAACCTTCCTTTTGATAGAACAGTTTTGAAACACTCTTTTTGTAGAATCTGCAAGAGGATATTTGGAGCGTTTTGAGGCCTATGCTGGAAAAGGAAATATCTTCACCTAAAAACTAGACAGAAGCATTCTCAGAAACTTCTGTGTGATGAGTGCATTCAACTCACAGACTTGAACGTTTCTTTTGATAGAACAGTTTTGAAATATTACGTTTGTAGAATCTGCAAGTGTTTATTCGGAGCACCTTGAGGCCTATGTTGGAAAAGGAAATCTCTTCACATAAAAACTAGAGAGAAGGATTCTCAGAAACTTCTTTGTGATGAGTTCATTCAACTCACAGAGTTGAACCTACCAATTGATAGAGAAGTTTGGAAACACTCTTTTTGTAGAATCTGCAAGTGGATATTTGGAGCCGTTTGAGGCCTATGCTGGAAAAGGAAATATCTTCACATAAAAACTGAACAGAAGCATTCTCAGAAACTTCTTTGTGTTGAGTGCATTCAACCCACGGACTTGAACTCACCTGTAGAAAGAGCAGTTTTGAAACACTCTTTTGGTAAAATCTGCAAGTGGTTATTTGGAGCACTTCGAGGCCTGTGCTGGGATATGGAATATCTTCACCTAAACACTACAGAGAAGCATTCTCAGAAAGTTCTTCACGATGCATTCATTCAACTCACAGAGTTGAACCTTCCTTTTGATAGAACAGTTTTGAAACACTCTTTTTGTAGAATCTGCAAGAGGATATTTGGAGCGTTTTGAGGCCTATGCTGGAAAAGGAAATATCTTCACCTAAAAACTAGACAGAAGCATTCTCAGAAACTTCTGTGTGATGAGTGCATTCAACTCACAGACTTGAACGTTTCTTTTGATAGAACAGTTTTGAAACATTACGTTTGTAGAATCTGCAAGTGTTTATTCGGAGCACCTTGAGGCCTATGTTGGAAAAGGAAATATCTTCACATAAAAACTAGAGAGAAGGATTCTCAGAAACTTCTTTGCGATGAGTTCATTCAACTCACAGAGTTGAACCTACCATTGATATAGAAGTTTGGAAACACTCTTTTTGTAGAATCTGAAAGTGGATATTTGGAGCCGTTTGAGGCCTATGCTGGAAAAGGAAATATTTTCACATAAAAACTGAACAGAAGCACTCTCAGAAACTTCTTTGTGTTGAGTGCATTCAACTCACAGACTTGAACTTACCTGTAGAAAGAGCAGTTTTGAAACACTCTTTTGGTAAAATCTGCAAGTGGTTATTTGGAGCACTTCGAGGCCTGTGCTGGGATATGGAAAATCTTCACCTAAAAACTACAGAGAAGCATTCTCAGAAAGTTCTTCACGATGCATTCATTCAACTCACAGAGTTGAACCTTCCTTTTGATAGAACAGTTTTGAAACACTCTTTTTGTAGAATCTGCAAGAGGATATTTGGAGCGTTTTGAGGCCTATGCTGGAAAAGGAAATATCTTCACCTAGAAACTACACAGAAGCATTCTCAGAAACTTCTGTGTGATGAGTGCATTCAACTCACAGACTTGAACGTTTCTTTTGATCGGACAGTTTTGAAACACTCCTTTTGTAGAATCTGCAAGTGTTTATTTCGAGCGCTTTGAGGCCTATGCTGGAAAAGGAAGTATCTTCACATAACAACCACACAGAAGCATTCTCAGAAACTTCTTTGTGATGAGTGCATTCAACTCACAGACTTGAGCCTTTCTTTTGAAAGAGCAGTTTTGAAACACTCTTTTTGTAGAATCTGCAAGTGGATATTTGGAGCACTTTAAGGCCTTTTCTGGAAAAAGAAATAACTTCACCTAAAAACTAGACAAAAGCATTCTCACAAACATCTGTGTGATTAGTGCATTCACCTCACAGAGTTGAACATTCCCTCTGATAGGGCAGTTTGGAAGCACTCCTTTTGTAGAATCTGCAAGAATTTATTTGGAGCTCTTTGACGCCTATGCTGGAAAAGGAAATATCTTCACATAAAAACTAGCCAGAAGCATTCTCACAAACATCTGTGTGATTAGTGCATTCAACTCACAGACTTGAACATTCCCTCTGATAGAGCAGTTTCGAAACACTCCTTTTGTAGAAACTGCAAGTGTTTCTTTGGAGCGCTTTGACGCCTATGATGGAAAAGGAAATATCTTCACATAAAAACTAGACAGAAGCATTCTCAGAAACTTCTGTCTGATTAGCGCATTCAACTCACAGACTTGAACATTCCCTCTGAAAGAGCAGTTTGGATACACTCCTTTTGTAGAATCTGCAAGTGTTTACTTGGAACGCTTTGACGCTTTTGCGGGAAAAGGAAATACCTTCACAAAAAAATTAGACAGAAGAATTCTCAGAAACTTCTTTGTGATGAGTGCATTCTACTCACAGTCTTGAACATTCCTCTTGATAGAGCAGTTTGGAAACACTCCTTTTGTAGAATCTGCAAGTGTTTATTTGGATCGCTTTGACGTCTATGCTGGAAAAGGAAATATCTTCACCTAAAAACTACACAGAAGCATTCTCAGAAACTTCTGTGTGATGAGTGCATTCAACTCACAGACTTGAACGTTTCTTTTGATAGGACAGTTTTGAAACACTCCTTTTGTAGAATCTGCAAGTGTTTATTTCGAGCGTTTTGAGGCGTATGCTGGAAAAGGAAGTATCTTCATATAACAACTAAACAGAAGCATTCTCAGAAACTTCTTTGTGATGAGTGCATTCAACTCACAGACTTGAGCCTTCCTGTTGAAAGAGCAGTTTTGAAACAATCTTTTGGTAGAGTCTGCAAGTGGATATTTGGAGGGCTTTGAGGCCTATGTTGGGGAAAGATATATCTTCACCTAAAAACTAGACAGAAGCATTCTCAGAAACTTCTGTCTGATTAGTGCATTCAACTCACCGACTTCATCATTCCCTCTGATAGGGCAGTTTGGAAACACTCCTTTTGTACAATCTGCAAATGTTTATTTGGAGCGCTTTGGCGCCTATGCTGGAAAAGGAAATATCTTCACATAAAAACTAGCCAGAAACATTCTCTGAAACTTCTTTGTGATGAGTGCATTCTACTAACAGACTTGAACATTCCTCTTGAGAGAGCAGTTGGGAAACACTCCTTTTGTAGTATCTGGAAGTGCCTATTTGGATCGCTTTGACGCCTATGCTGGAAAAGGAAATATCTTCACCTAAAAACTACACAGAAGCATTCTCAGAAACTTCTGTGTGATGAGTACATTCAACTCACAGACTTGAACGTTTCTATTGATAGGACAGTTTTGAAACACTCCTTTTGTAGAATCTGCAAGTGTTTATTTCGAGCGCTTTGAGGCCTATGATGGAAAAGGAAGTATCTTCACATAACAACTGTACAGAAGCATTCTCAGAAACTTCTTTGTGATGAGTGCATTCAACTCACAGATTTGGGCCTTTCTTTTGAAAGAGAAGTTTTGAAACACTCTTTTTGTAGAATCTGCAAGTGGATATTTGGAGCGCTTTAAGGCCTATTCTGGGAAAAGAAATATCTTCACCTAAAAACTAGACAGAAGCATTCTCGCAAACTCCTGTGTGATTAGTGCATTCAACTCACAGACTTGAACATTCCTTTTGATAGAGCAGTTTGGAAACACTCCTTTTGTAGAATCTGGAAGTGTTTATTTGGAGCGCTTTGACGAATATGCTGGAAAAGGAAATATCTTCACATAAAAACTAGACAGAATCATTCTCAGAAACATCTGTGTGATTAGTGCATTCAACTCACAGACTTGAACATTCCTTCTGATAGGGCAGTTTGGAAACACTCCTTTTGTAGAATCTGCAAGTGTTTATTAGGAGCGCTTTGACGCCTATGCTGGAAAAGGAAATATCTTCACATAAAAACTAGCCAGAAACATTCTCAGAAACTTCTTTGTGATGAGTGCATTCTACTCACAGTCTTGAACATTCCTCTTGAGAGAGCAGTTTGGAAACACTCCTTTTGTAGTGTCTGCAAGTGTCTATTTGGATCGCTTTGACGCCTATGCTGGAAAAGGAAATATCTTCACCTAAAAACTACACAGAAACATTCTCAGAAACCTCTGTGTGATGAGTGCATTCAACTCACAGACTTGAACGTTTCTATTCATAGGACAGTTTTGAAACACTCCTTTTGTACAATCTGCAAGTGTTTATTTCGAGCGCTTTGAGGCCTATGCTGGAAAAGGAAGTATCTTCACATAACAACTACACAGAAGCATTCTCAGAAACTTCTTTGTGATGAGTGCATTCAACTCACAGACTTGGGACTTTCTTTTGAAAGAGCAGTTTTGAAACACTCTTTTTGTAGAATCTGCAAGTTGATATTTGGAGGGCTTTAAGGCCTATTCTGGGAAAAGAAATATCGTCACCTAAAAACTAGACAGAAGCATTCTCACAAACTTCTGTGTGATTAGTGCATTCAACTCACAGACTTGAACATTCCTTTTGATAGAGCAGTTTGGAAACACTCCTTTTGTAGTATCTGCAAGTGTTTATTTCGAGCGAATTGACGCCTGTGCTGGAAAAGGAAATATCTTCACATAAAAACTAGACAGAAGAATTCTCAGAAGCATCTTTGTGATGAGTTCATTCTACTCACAGAGTTGAAGCCTCTTTTTGGTGGAAGAGTTTTCAAGCTCTCTTTTTGTAGAATCTGCAGGTGCATATTTGGAGCGCTCCGAGGCCTATGCTGGGAAATGAAATATCTTCACCTAGAAACTACACAGAAGCATTCTCAGAAACTTCTGTGTGATGAGTGCATTCAACTCACAGACTTGATCCTTCCTTTTGAAAGAGCAGTTTTGAAACACTCTTTTTGTAGAGTCTGCAAGTGGATATTTGGAGGGCTTTGAGGCCTATGCTGGGAAAAGAAGTATCTTCACCTAAAAACTAGACAGAAGCATTCTCATAAACTTCTGTCTGATTAGTACATTCAACTCACAGACTTGAACATTCCCTCTGAAAGAGCAGTTTGGAAACACTCCTTTTGTAGAATCTGCAAGTGTTTACTTGGAACGCTTTGACGACTATGCTGGAAAAGGAAATATCCTCACATAAAAATTAGACAGAAGAATTCTCAGAAACTTCTTTGTGATGAGTGCATTCTACTCACAGACTTGAACATTCCTCTTGATAGAGCAATAGGGAAACACTCCTTTTGTAGAATCTGCAAGTGTTTATTTGGATCGCTTTGACGTCTACGCTGGAAAAGGAAATATCTTCACCTAAAAACTACACAGAAGCATTCCCAGAAACTTCTGTGTGATGAGTGCATTCAACTCACAGACTTGAACGTTTCTTTTGATAGGACAGTTTTGAAACACGCCTTTTGTAGAATCTGCAAGTGTTTATTTCGAGCGCTTTGAGGCCTATGCTGGAAAAGGAAGTATCTTCACATAACAACTACACAGAAGCATTCTCAGAAGCTTCTTTGTGATGAGTGCATTCCACTCACAGACTTGAGCCTTTCTTCTGAAAGAGCAGTTTTGAAACACTCTTTTTGTAGTATCTGCAAGTGGATATTTGGAGCACTTTAAGGCCTTTTCTGGAAAAAGAAATATCTTCACCTAAAAACTAGACAGAAGAATTCTCACACACTTCTGTGTGATTAATGCATTCAACTCACAGACTTGAACATTCCTTTTGATAGAGCAGTTTGGAAACACTCCTTTGGTAGAATCTGCAAGTGTTTATTTGGAGCGTTTTGACGCCTATGCTAGAAAAGGAAATATCTTCACATAAAAACTAGACAGAAGCATTCTCAGAAACTTCTTTGTGATGAGTGCATTCTACTCAGAGAGTTGAAGCCTCTTTTTGGTGGAAGAGTTTTCAAGCTCTCTTTTTGTAGAATCTGCAAGTGCATATTTGGAGCGCTCCGAGGCCTATGCTGGGAAATGAAATAACTTCACCTAAAAACTACACAGAAGCATTCTCGGAAACTTCTGTGTGATGAGTGCATTCAACTCACAGACTTGAACGTTTCTATTGATAGGACAGTTTTGAAACACTCCTTTTGTAGAATCTGCAAGTGTTTATTTCGAGCGCTTTGAGGCCTATGCTGGAAAAGGAAGTATCTTCACATAACAACTACACAGAAGCATTCTCAGAAACTTCTTTGGGTTGAGTGCATTCAATTCACAGACGGGCCTTTCTTATGAAAGAGCAGTTTTGAAACAATCTTTTTGTAGAATCTGCAAGTGGATATTTGGAGCGCTTTAAGGCCTATTCTGGGAAAAGAAATATCTTCACCTAAAAACTAGACAGAAGCATTCTCACAAACTTCTGTGTGATTAGTGCATTCAACTCACAGACTTGAACATTCCTTTTGATAGAGCAGTTTGGAAACACTCCTTTTGTAGAATCTGCAAGTGTTTATTTCGAGCGAATTGACGCCTATGCTGGAAATGGAAATATCTTCACATAAAAATTAGACAGAAGAATTCTCAGAAACATCTTTGTGATGAGTGCATTCTACTCACAGAGTTGAAGCCTCTTTTTGATGGAAGAGTTTTCTTTTTTTTTTTTTTTTTTTTTTTTTTTTTCTTTTATTTTTTTTTTTTTTTTCTTTTATTATTATTATGATTATTATCATTATTATACTTTAGGTTTTATGGTACATGTGCGCAATGTGCAGGTAAGTTACATATGTATACATGTGCCATGCTGGTGCGCTGCACCCACCAACTTGTCATCTAGCATTAGGTATATCTCCCAATGCTATCCCTCCCCCCTCCCCCCACCCCACAACAGTCCCCGAAGTGTGATGTTCCCCTTCCTGTGTCCATGTGTTCTCATTGTTCAATTCCCACCTATGAGTGAGAATATGCGGTGTTTGGTTTTTTGTTCTTGCGATAGTTTACTGAGAATGATGATTTCCAATTTCATCCATGTCCCTACAAAGGACGTGAACTCATCATTTTTTATGGCTGCATAGTATTCCATGGTGTATATGTGCCACATTTTCTTAATCCAGTCTATCATTGTTGGACATTTGGGTTGGTTCCAAGTCTTTGCTATTGTGAATAATGCCGCAATAAACATACGTGTGCATGTGTCTTTATAGCCGCATGATTTATAGTCCTTTGGGTATATACCCAGTAATGGGATGGCTGGGTCGAATGGAATTTCTAGTTCTAGATCCCTGAGGAATCGCCACACTGACTTCCACAACGGTTGAACTAGTTTACAGTCCCACCAACAGTGTAAAAGTGTTCCTATTTCTCCACATCCTCTCCAGCACCTGTTGTTTCCTGACTTTTTAATGATTGCCATTCTAACTGGTGTGAGATGGTATCTCATTGTGGTTTTGATTTGCATTTCTCTGATGGCCAGTGATGGTGAGCATTTTTTCATGTGTTTTTTGGCTGCATAAATGTCTTCTTTTGAGAAGTGTCTGTTCATGTCCTTCGCCCACTTTTTGATGGGGTTGTTTGTTTTTTTCTTGTAAATTTGTTGGAGTTCATTGTAGATTCTGGATATTAGCCCTTTGTCAGATGAGT
Source organism: Pongo abelii (assembly GCF_028885655.2). Lineage (NCBI taxonomy): Eukaryota > Metazoa > Chordata > Mammalia > Primates > Hominidae > Pongo > Pongo abelii. The sequence continues at coordinate 42,478,764 of NC_071993.2, forward strand.
AGGTTGCGAAAATTTTCTCCCATTTTGTAGGTTGCCTGTTCACTCTGATGGTAGTTTCCTTTGCTGTGCAGAAGCTCTTTAGTTTAATTAGATCCCATTTGTCAATTTTGGCTTTTGTTGCCATTGCTTTTGGTGTTTTAGACATGAAGTCCTTGCCCATGCCTATGTCCTGAATGGTAATGCCTAGGTTTTCTTCTAGGGTTTTTATGGTTTTAGGTCTAACATTTAAGTCTTTAATCCATCTTGAATTGATTTTTGTATAAGGTGTAAGGAAGGGATCCAGTTTCAGCTTTCTACATATGGCTAGCCAGTTTTCCCAACACCATTTATTAAATAGGGAATCCTTTCCCCATTTCTTGTTTTTGTCAGGTTTGTCAAAGATCAGATACCTGTAGATATGTGGCATTATTTCTGAGGGCTCTGTTCTGTTCCATTGATCTATATCTCTGTTTTGGTACCAGTACCATGCTGTTTTGGTTACTGTAGCCTTGTAGTATAGTTTGAAGTCAGGTAGTGTGATGCCTCCAGCTTTGTTCTTTTGGCTTAGGATTGACTTGGCGATGCGGGCTCTTTTTTGGTTCCATATGAACTTGAAAGTAGTTTTTTCCAATTCTGTGAAGAAAGTCATTGGTAGCTTGATGGGGATGGCATTGAATCTGTAAATTACCTTGGGAAGGATGGCCATTTTCATGATATTGATTCTTCCTACCCATGAGCATGGAATGTTCTTCCATTTGTTTGTATCCTCTTTTATTTCCTTGAGCAGTGGTTTGTAGTTCTCCTTGAAGAGGTCTTTCACATCCCTTGTAAGTTGGATTCCTAGGTATTTTATTCTCTTTGAAGCAATTGTGAATGGGAGTTCACTCATGATTTGGCTCTCTGTTTGTCTGTTATTGATGTATAAGAATGCTTGTGATTTTTGCACATTGATTTTGTATCCTGAGACTTTGCTGAAGTTGCTTATCAGCTTAAGGAGATTTTGGGCTGAGACAATGGGGTTTTCTAGATATACTATCATGTCATCTGCAAACAAGGACAATTTGACTTCCTCTTTTCCTAACTGAATACCCTTGATTTCCTTCTCCTGCCTAATTGCCCTGGCCAGAACTTCCAACACTATGTTGAATAGAAGTGGCGAGAGAGGGCATCCCTGTCTTGTGCCAGTTTTCAAAGGGAATGCTTCCAGTTTTTGCCCATTCAGTACGATATTGGCTGTGGGTTTGTCATAAATAGCTCTTATTATTTTGAGATACGTCCCATCAATTCCTAATTTATTGAGAGTTTTTAGCATGAAGGGTTGTTGAATTTTGTCAAAGGCCTTTTCTGCATCTATTGAGATAATCATGTGGTTTTTGTCTTTGGTTCTGTTTATATGCTGGATTACATTTATTGATTTGCGTATATTGAACCAGCCTTGCATCCCAGGGATGAAGCCCACTTGATCATGGTGGATAAGCTTTTTGATGTGCTGCTGGATTCTGTTTGCCAGTATCTTATTGAGGATTTTTGCATCAATGTTCATCAAGGATATTGGTCTAAAATTCTCTTTTTTTGTTGTGTCTCTGCCAGGCTTTGGTATCAGGATGATGCTGGCCTCATAAAATGAGTTAGGGAGGATTCCCTCTTTTTCTATTGATTGGAATAGTTTCAGAAGGAATGGTACCAGCTCCTCCTTGTACCTCTGGTAGAATTCGGCTGTGAACCCATCTGGTCCTGGACTTTTTTTGGTTGGTAAGCTATTGATTATTGCCACAATTTCAGCTCCTGTTATTGGTCTATTCAGAGATTCAACTTCTTCCTGGTTTAGTCTTGGGAGGGTGTATGTGTTGAGGAATTGATCCATTTCTTCTAGATTTTCTAGTTTATTTGCATAGAGGTGTTTGTAATATTCTCTGATGGTAGTTTGTATTTCTTAAGTTGATGGAAGAGTTTTCAAGCTCTCTTTTTGTAGAATCTGCAAGTGCATATTTGGAGCACTCCGAGGCCTATGCTGGGAAATGAAATATCTTCACCTAATAACTACACAGAAGCATTCTCAGAAACTTCTGTGTGATGAGTGCATTCAACTCACAGACTTGAACGTTTCTTTTGATAGGACAGTTTTGAAACTCTCCTTTCTTAGAATCCGCAAGTGTTTATTTCGAGGGCTTTGAGGCCTATGCTGGAAAAGGAAGTATCTTCACATAACAACTACACAGAAGCATTCTCGGAAACTTCTTTGTGATGAGTGCATTCAACTCACAGACTTGAGCCTTCCTGTTGAAAGAGCAGTTTTGAAACACTCTTTTTGTAGAGTCTGCAAGTGGATATTTGGAGGGCTTTGAGGCCTATGCTGGGAAAAGAAATATCTTCACCTAAAAACTAGACAGAAGCATTCTCACAAACATCTGTGTGATTAGTGCATTCAACTCACAGACTTGAACATTCCCTCTGATAGGGCAGTTTGGAAACACTCCTTTTGTAGAATCTGCAAATGTTTATTAGGAGCGCTTTGGCGCCTATGCTGGAAAAGGAAATATCTTCACATAAAAACTAGCCAGAAACATTCTCAGAAACTTCTTTGGGATGAGTGCATTCTACTCACAGACTTGAATATTCCTCTTGAGAGAGCAGTTTGGAAACACTCCTTTTGTAGTATCTGCAAGTGTCTATTTGGATCGCTTTGACGCCTATGCTGGAAAAGGAAATATCTTCACCTAAAAACTACACAGAAGCATTCTCAGAAACTTCTGTGTGATGAGTGCATTCAACTCACAGACTTGAACGTTTCTTTTGATAGGACAGTTTTGAAACACTCCTTTCGTAGAATCTGCAAGTGTTTATTTCGAGCGCTTTCAGGCCTATGCTGGAAAAGGAACTATCTTCACATTACAACTACACGGAAGCATTCTCAGAAACTTCTTTGTGATGAGTGCATTCAACTCACAGACTTGAGCCTTCCTGTTGAAAGAGCAGTTTTGAAACACTCTTTTTGTAGAGTCTGTAAGTGGATATTTGGAGGGCTTTGAGGCCTATGCTGGGAAAAGAAATATCTTCACCTAAAAACTAGGCAGAAGCATTCTCACAAACTTCTGTCTGAATAGTGCATTCAACTCACAGACTTGAACATTCCCTCTGAAAGAGCAGTTTGGAAACACTCCTTTTGTAGAATCTGCAAGTGTTTACTTGGAACGCTATGACGCTTATGCTGGAAAACGAAATATGTTCACATAAAAATTAGACAGAAGAATTCTCAGAAACTTCTTTGTGATGAGTGCATTCCACTCACAGACTTGAACATTCCTCTTGATAGAGCAGTTTGGAAACACTCCTTTTGTAGAATCTGCAAGTGTTTATTTGGATCGTTTTGACGTCTATGATGGAAAAGGAAATATCTTCAACTAAAAACTACACAGAAGCATTCTCAGAAACTTCTGTGTGATGAGTGCATTCAACTCACACACTTGAACGTTTCTTTTGATCGGACAGTTTTGAAACACTCCTTTTGTAGAATCTGCAAGTGTTTATTTCGAGCGCTTTGAGGCCTATGCTGGAAAAGGAAGTATCTTCACATAACAACCACACAGAAGCATTCTCAGAAACTTCTTTGTGATGAGTGCATTCAACTCACAGACTTGAGCCTTTCTTTTGAAAGAGCAGTTTTGAAACACTCTTTTTGTAGAATCTGCAAGTGGATATTTGGAGCACTTTAAGGCCTTTTCTGGAAAAAGAAATAACTTCACCTAAAAACTAGACAAAAGCATTCTCACAAACATCTGGGTGATTAGTGCATTCACCTCACAGAGTTGAACATTCCCTCTGATAGGGCAGTTTGGAAGCACTCCTTTTGTAGAATCTGCAAGAATTTATTTGGAGCTCTTTGACGCCTATGCTGGAAAAGGAAATATCTTCACATAAAAACTAGCCAGAAGCATTCTCACAAACATCTGTGTGATTAGTGCATTCAACTCACAGACTTGAACATTCCCTCTGATAGAGCAGTTTCGAAACACTCCTTTTGTAGAAACTGCAAGTGTTTCTTTGGAGCGCTTTGACGCCTATGATGGAAAAGGAAATATCTTCACATAAAAACTAGACAGAAGCATTCTCAGAAACTTCTGTCTGATTAGCGCATTCAACTCACAGACTTGAACATTCCCTCTGAAAGAGCAGTTTGGATACACTCCTTTTGTAGAATCTGCAAGTGTTTACTTGGAACGCTTTGACGCTTTTGCGGGAAAAGGAAATACCTTCACAAAAAAATTAGACAGAAGAATTCTCAGAAACTTCTTTGTGATGAGTGCATTCTACTCACAGTCTTGAACATTCCTCTTGATAGAGCAGTTTGGAAACACTCCTTTTGTAGAATCTGCAAGTGTTTATTTGGATCGCTTTGACGTCTATGCTGGAAAAGGAAATATCTTCACCTAAAAACTACACAGAAGCATTCTCAGAAACTTCTGTGTGATGAGTGCATTCAACTCACAGACTTGAACGTTTCTTTTGATAGGACAGTTTTGAAACACTCCTTTTGTAGAATCTGCAAGTGTTTATTTCGAGCGTTTTGAGGCGTATGCTGGAAAAGGAAGTATCTTCATATAACAACTAAACAGAAGCATTCTCAGAAACTTCTTTGTGATGAGTGCATTCAACTCACAGACTTGAGCCTTCCTGTTGAAAGAGCAGTTTTGAAACAATCTTTTTGTAGAGTCTGCAAGTGGATATTTGGAGGGCTTTGAGGCCTATGTTGGGGAAAGATATATCTTCACCTAAAAACTAGACAGAAGCATTCTCAGAAACTTCTGTCTGATTAGTGCATTCAACTCACCGACTTCATCATTCCCTCTGATAGGGCAGTTTGGAAACACTCCTTTTGTACAATCTGCAAATGTTTATTTGGAGCGCTTTGGCGCCTATGCTGGAAAAGGAAATATCTTCACATAAAAACTAGCCAGAAACATTCTCTGAAACTTCTTTGTGATGAGTGCATTCTACTAACAGACTTGAACATTCCTCTTGAGAGAGCAGTTGGGAAACACTCCTTTTGTAGTATCTGGAAGTGCCTATTTGGATCGCTTTGACGCCTATGCTGGAAAAGGAAATATCTTCACCTAAAAACTACACAGAAGCATTCTCAGAAACTTCTGTGTGATGAGTGCATTCAACTCACAGACTTGAACGTTTCTATTGATAGGACAGTTTTGAAACACTCCTTTTGTAGAATCTGCAAGTGTTTATTTCGAGCGCTTTGAGGCCTATGATGGAAAAGGAAGTATCTTCACATAACAACTGTACAGAAGCATTCTCAGAAACTTCTTTGTGATGAGTGCATTCAACTCACAGATTTGGGCCTTTCTTTTGAAAGAGAAGTTTTGAAACACTCTTTTTGTAGAATCTGCAAGTGGATATTTGGAGCGCTTTAAGGCCTATTCTGGGAAAAGAAATATCTTCACCTAAAAACTAGACAGAAGCATTCTCGCAAACTCCTGTGTGATTAGTGCATTCAACTCACAGACTTGAACATTCCTTTTGATAGAGCAGTTTGGAAACACTCCTTTTGTAGAATCTGGAAGTGTTTATTTGGAGCGCTTTGACGAATATGCTGGAAAAGGAAATATCTTCACATAAAAACTAGACAGAATCATTCTCAGAAACATCTGTGTGATTAGTGCATTCAACTCACAGACTTGAACATTCCTTCTGATAGGGCAGTTTGGAAACACTCCTTTTGTAGAATCTGCAAGTGTTTATTAGGAGCGCTTTGACGCCTATGCTGGAAAAGGAAATATCTTCACATAAAAACTAGCCAGAAACATTCTCAGAAACTTCTTTGTGATGAGTGCATTCTACTCACAGACTTGAACATTCCTCTTGAGAGAGCAGTTTGGAAACACTCCTTTTGTAGTGTCTGCAAGTGTCTATTTGGATCGCTTTGACGCCTATGCTGGAAAAGGAAATATCTTCACCTAAAAACTACACAGAAACATTCTCAGAAACCTCTGTGTGATGAGTGCATTCAACTCACAGACTTGAACGTTTCTATTCATAGGACAGTTTTGAAACACTCCTTTTGTACAATCTGCAAGTGTTTATTTCGAGCGCTTTGAGGCCTATGCTGGAAAAGGAAGTATCTTCACATAACAACTACACAGAAGCATTCTCAGAAACTTCTTTGTGATGAGTGCATTCAACTCACAGACTTGGGACTTTCTTTTGAAAGAGCAGTTTTGAAACACTCTTTTTGTAGAATCTGCAAGTTGATATTTGGAGGGCTTTAAGGCCTATTCTGGGAAAAGAAATATCGTCACCTAAAAACTAGACAGAAGCATTCTCACAAACTTCTGTGTGATTAGTGCATTCAACTCACAGACTTGAACATTCCTTTTGATAGAGCAGTTTGGAAACACTCCTTTTGTAGTATCTGCAAGTGTTTATTTCGAGCGAATTGACGCCTGTGCTGGAAAAGGAAATATCTTCACATAAAAACTAGACAGAAGAATTCTCAGAAGCATCTTTGTGATGAGTTCATTCTACTCACAGAGTTGAAGCCTCTTTTTGGTGGAAGAGTTTTCAAGCTCTCTTTTTGTAGAATCTGCAGGTGCATATTTGGAGCGCTCCGAGGCCTATGCTGGGAAATGAAATATCTTCACCTAGAAACTACACAGAAGCATTCTCAGAAACTTCTGTGTGATGAGTGCATTCAACTCACAGACTTGATCCTTCCTTTTGAAAGAGCACTTTTGAAACACTCTTTTTGTAGAGTCTGCAAGTGGATATTTGGAGGGCTTTGAGGCCTATGCTGGGAAAAGAAGTATCTTCACCTAAAAACTAGACAGAAGCATTCTCATAAACTTCTGTCTGATTAGTACATTCAACTCACAGACTTGAACATTCCCTCTGAAAGAGCAGTTTGGAAACACTCCTTTTGTAGAATCTGCAAGTGTTTACTTGGAACGCTTTGACGACTATGCTGGAAAAGGAAATATCCTCACATAAAAATTAGACAGAAGAATTCTCAGAAACTTCTTTGTGATGAGTGCATTCTACTCACAGACTTGAACATTCCTCTTGATAGAGCAATAGGGAAACACTCCTTTTGTAGAATCTGCAAGTGTTTATTTGGATCGCTTTGACGTCTACGCTGGAAAAGGAAATATCTTCACCTAAAAACTACACAGAAGCATTCCCAGAAACTTCTGTGTGATGAGTGCATTCAACTCACAGACTTGAACGTTTCTTTTGATAGGACAGTTTTGAAACACGCCTTTTGTAGAATCTGCAAGTGTTTATTTCGAGCGCTTTGAGGCCTATGCTGGAAAAGGAAGTATCTTCACATAACAACTACACAGAAGCATTCTCAGAAGCTTCTTTGTGATGAGTGCATTCCACTCACAGACTTGAGCCTTTCTTCTGAAAGAGCAGTTTTGAAACACTCTTTTTGTAGTATCTGCAAGTGGATATTTGGAGCACTTTAAGGCCTTTTCTGGAAAAAGAAATATCTTCACCTAAAAACTAGACAGAAGAATTCTCACACACTTCTGTGTGATTAATGCATTCAACTCACAGACTTGAACACTCCTTTTGATAGAGCAGTTTGGAAACACTCCTTTGGTAGAATCTGCAAGTGTTTATTTGGAGCGTTTTGACGCCTATGCTAGAAAAGGAAATATCTTCACATAAAAACTAGACAGAAGCATTCTCAGAAACTTCTTTGTGATGAGTGCATTCTACTCAGAGAGTTGAAGCCTCTTTTTGGTGGAAGAGTTTTCAAGCTCTCTTTTTGTAGAATCTGCAAGTGCATATTTGGAGCGCTCCGAGGCCTATGCTGGGAAATGAAATAACTTCACCTAAAAACTACACAGAAGCATTCTCGGAAACTTCTGTGTGATGAGTGCATTCAACTCACAGACTTGAACGTTTCTATTGATAGGACAGTTTTGAAACACTCCTTTTGTAGAATCTGCAAGTGTTTATTTCGAGCGCTTTGAGGCCTATGCTGGAAAAGGAAGTATCTTCACATAACAACTACACAGAAGCATTCTCAGAAACTTCTTTGGGTTGAGTGCATTCAATTCACAGACTTGGGCCTTTCTTATGAAAGAGCAGTTTTGAAACAATCTTTTTGTAGAATCTGCAAGTGGATATTTGGAGCGCTTTAAGGCCTATTCTGGGAAAAGAAATATCTTCACCTAAAAACTAGACAGAAGCATTCTCACAAACTTCTGTGTGATTAGTGCATTCAACTCACAGACTTGAACATTCCTTTTGATAGAGCAGTTTGGAAACACTCCTTTTGTAGAATCTGCAAGTGTTTATTTCGAGGGAATTGACGCCTATGCTGGAAATGGAAATATCTTCACATAAAAATTAGACAGAAGAATTCTCAGAAACATCTTTGTGATGAGTGCATTCTACTCACAGAGTTGAAGCCTCTTTTTGATGGAAGAGTTTTCTTTTTTTTTTTTTTTTTTTTTTTTTTTTTTTTTTTTTTATTTTATTTTATTTATTTTTTTTTTTCTTTTATTATTATTATGATTATTATCATTATTATACTTTAGGTTTTATGGTACATGTGCGCAATGTGCAGGTAAGTTACATATGTATACATGTGCCATGCTGGTGCGCTGCACCCACCAACTTGTCATCTAGCATTAGGTATATCTCCCAATGCTATCCCTCCCCCCTCCCCCCACCCCACAACAGTCCCCGAAGTGTGATGTTCCCCTTCCTGTGTCCATGTGTTCTCATTGTTCAATTCCCACCTATGAGTGAGAATATGCGGTGTTTGGTTTTTTGTTCTTGCGATAGTTTACTGAGAATGATGATTTCCAATTTCATCCATGTCCCTACAAAGGACGTGAACTCATCATTTTTTATGGCTGCATAGTATTCCATGGTGTATATGTGCCACATTTTCTTAATCCAGTCTATCATTGTTGGACATTTGGGTTGGTTCCAAGTCTTTGCTATTGTGAATAATGCCGCAATAAACATACGTGTGCATGTGTCTTTATAGCCGCATGATTTATAGTCCTTTGGGTATATACCCAGTAATGGGATGGCTGGGTCGAATGGAATTTCTAGTTCTAGATCCCTGAGGAATCGCCACACTGACTTCCACAACGGTTGAACTAGTTTACAGTCCCACCAACAGTGTAAAAGTGTTCCTATTTCTCCACATCCTCTCCAGCACCTGTTGTTTCCTGACTTTTTAATGATTGCCATTCTAACTGGTGTGAGATGGTATCTCATTGTGGTTTTGATTTGCATTTCTCTGATGGCCAGTGATGGTGAGCATTTTTTCATGTGTTTTTTGGCTGCATAAATGTCTTCTTTTGAGAAGTGTCTGTTCATGTCCTTCGCCCACTTTTTGATGGGGTTGTTTGTTTTTTTCTTGTAAATTTGTTGGAGTTCATTGTAGATTCTGGATATTAGCCCTTTGTCAGATGAGTAGGTTGCGAAAATTTTCTCCCATTTTGTAGGTTGCCTGTTCACTCTGATGGTAGTTTCCTTTGCTGTGCAGAAGCTCTTTAGTTTAATTAGATCCCATTTGTCAATTTTGGCTTTTGTTGCCATTGCTTTTGGTGTTTTAGACATGAAGTCCTTGCCCATGCCTATGTCCTGAATGGTAATGCCTAGGTTTTCTTCTAGGGTTTTTATGGTTTTAGGTCTAACATTTAAGTCTTTAATCCATCTTGAATTGATTTTTGTATAAGGTGTAAGGAAGGGATCCAGTTTCAGCTTTCTACATATGGCTAGCCAGTTTTCCCAACACCATTTATTAAATAGGGAATCCTTTCCCCATTTCTTGTTTTTGTCAGGTTTGTCAAAGATCAGATACCTGTAGATATGTGGCATTATTTCTGAGGGCTCTGTTCTGTTCCATTGATCTATATCTCTCTTTTGGTACCAGTACCATGCTGTTTTGGTTACTGTAGCCTTGTAGTATAGTTTGAAGTCAGGTAGTGTGATGCCTCCAGCTTTGTTCTTTTGGCTTAGGATTGACTTGGCGATGCGGGCTCTTTTTTGGTTCCATATGAACTTGAAAGTAGTTTTTTCCAATTCTGTGAAGAAAGTCATTGGTAGCTTGATGGGGATGGCATTGAATCTGTAAATTACCTTGGGAAGGATGGCCATTTTCATGATATTGATTCTTCCTACCCATGAGCATGGAATGTTCTTCCATTTGTTTGTATCCTCTTTTATTTCCTTGAGCAGTGGTTTGTAGTTCTCCTTGAAGAGGTCTTTCACATCCCTTGTAAGTTGGATTCCTAGGTATTTTATTCTCTTTGAAGCAATTGTGAATGGGAGTTCACTCATGATTTGGCTCTCTGTTTGTCTGTTATTGATGTATAAGAATGCTTGTGATTTTTGCACATTGATTTTGTATCCTGAGACTTTGCTGAAGTTGCTTATCAGCTTAAGGAGATTTTGGGCTGAGACAATGGGGTTTTCTAGATATACTATCATGTCATCTGCAAACAAGGACAATTTGACTTCCTCTTTTCCTAACTGAATACCCTTGATTTCCTTCTCCTGCCTAATTGCCCTGGCCAGAACTTCCAACACTATGTTGAATAGAAGTGGCGAGAGAGGGCATCCCTGTCTTGTGCCAGTTTTCAAAGGGAATGCTTCCAGTTTTTGCCCATTCAGTACGATATTGGCTGTGGGTTTGTCATAAATAGCTCTTATTATTTTGAGATACGTCCCATCAATTCCTAATTTATTGAGAGTTTTTAGCATGAAGGGTTGTTGAATTTTGTCAAAGGCCTTTTCTGCATCTATTGAGATAATCATGTGGTTTTTGTCTTTGGTTCTGTTTATATGCTGGATTACATTTATTGATTTGCGTATATTGAACCAGCCTTGCATCCCAGGGATGAAGCCCACTTGATCATGGTGGATAAGCTTTTTGATGTGCTGCTGGATTCTGTTTGCCAGTATCTTATTGAGGATTTTTGCATCAATGTTCATCAAGGATATTGGTCTAAAATTCTCTTTTTTTGTTGTGTCTCTGCCAGGCTTTGGTATCAGGATGATGCTGGCCTCATAAAATGAGTTAGGGAGGATTCCCTCTTTTTCTATTGATTGGAATAGTTTCAGAAGGAATGGTACCAGCTCCTCCTTGTACCTCTGGTAGAATTCGGCTGTGAACCCATCTGGTCCTGGACTTTTTTTGGTTGGTAAGCTATTGATTATTGCCACAATTTCAGCTCCTGTTATTGGTCTATTCAGAGATTCAACTTCTTCCTGGTTTAGTCTTGGGAGGGTGTATGTGTTGAGGAATTGATCCATTTCTTCTAGATTTTCTAGTTTATTTGCATAGAGGTGTTTGTAATATTCTCTGATGGTAGTTTGTATTTCTTAAGTTGATGGAAGAGTTTTCAAGCTCTCTTTTTGTAGAATCTGCAAGTGCATATTTGGAGCGCTCCGAGGCCTATGCTGGGAAATGAAATATCTTCACCTAATAACTACACAGAAGCATTCTCAGAAACTTCTCTGTGATGAGTGCATTCAACTCACAGACTTGAACGTTTCTTTTGATAGGACAGTTTTGAAACTCTCCTTTCTTAGAATCCGCAAGTGTTTATTTCGAGGGCTTTGAGGCCTATGCTGGAAAAGGAAGTATCTTCACATAACAACTACACAGAAGCATTCTCGGAAACTTCTTTGTGATGAGTGCATTCAACTCACAGACTTGAGCCTTCCTGTTGAAAGAGCAGTTTTGAAACACTCTTTTTGTAGAGTCTGCAAGTGGATATTTGGAGGGCTTTGAGGCCTATGCTGGGAAAAGAAATATCTTCACCTAAAAACTAGACAGAAGCATTCTCACAAACATCTGTGTGATTAGTGCATTCAACTCACAGACTTGAACATTCCCTCTGATAGGGCAGTTTGGAAACACTCCTTTTGTAGAATCTGCAAATGTTTATTAGGAGCGCTTTGGCGCCTATGCTGGAAAAGGAAATATCTTCACATAAAAACTAGCCAGAAACATTCTCAGAAACTTCTTTGGGATGAGTGCATTCTACTCACAGACTTGAATATTCCTCTTGAGAGAGCAGTTTGGAAACACTCCTTTTGTAGTATCTGCAAGTGTCTATTTGGATCGCTTTGACGCCTATGCTGGAAAAGGAAATATCTTCACCTAAAAACTACACAGAAGCATTCTCAGAAACTTCTGTGTGATGAGTGCATTCAACTCACAGACTTGAACGTTTCTTTTGATAGGACAGTTTTGAAACACTCCTTTCGTAGAATCTGCAAGTGTTTATTTCGAGCGCTTTCAGGCCTATGCTGGAAAAGGAACTATCTTCACATTACAACTACACGGAAGCATTCTCAGAAACTTCTTTGTGATGAGTGCATTCAACTCACAGACTTGAGCCTTCCTGTTGAAAGAGCAGTTTTGAAACACTCTTTTTGTAGAGTCTGTAAGTGGATATTTGGAGGGCTTTGAGGCCTATGCTGGGAAAAGAAATATCTTCACCTAAAAACTAGGCAGAAGCATTCTCACAAACTTCTGTCTGAATAGTGCATTCAACTCACAGACTTGAACATTCCCTCTGAAAGAGCAGTTTGGAAACACTCCTTTTGTAGAATCTGCAAGTGTTTACTTGGAACGCTATGACGCTTATGCTGGAAAACGAAATATGTTCACATAAAAATTAGACAGAAGAATTCTCAGAAACTTCTTTGTGATGAGTGCATTCCACTCACAGACTTGAACATTCCTCTTGATAGAGCAGTTTGGAAACACTCCTTTTGTAGAATCTGCAAGTGTTTATTTGGATCGTTTTGACGTCTATGATGGAAAAGGAAATATCTTCAACTAAAAACTACACAGAAGCATTCTCAGAAACTTCTGTGTGATGAGTGCATTCAACTCACACACTTGAACGTTTCTTTTGATCGGACAGTTTTGAAACACTCCTTTTGTAGAATCTGCAAGTGTTTATTTCGAGCGCTTTGAGGCCTATGCTGGAAAAGGAAGTATCTTCACATAACAACCACACAGAAGCATTCTCAGAAACTTCGTTGTGATGAGTGCATTCAACTCACAGACTTGAGCCTTTCTTTTGAAAGAGCAGTTTTGAAACACTCTTTTTGTAGAATCTGCAAGTGGATATTTGGAGCACTTTAAGGCCTTTTCTGGAAAAAGAAATAACTTCACCTAAAAACTAGACAAAAGCATTCTCACAAACATCTGGGTGATTAGTGCATTCACCTCACAGAGTTGAACATTCCCTCTGATAGGGCAGTTTGGAAGCACTCCTTTTGTAGAATCTGCAAGAATTTATTTGGAGCTCTTTGACGCCTATGCTGGAAAAGGAAATATCTTCACATAAAAACTAGCCAGAAGCATTCTCACAAACATCTGTGTGATTAGTGCATTCAACTCACAGACTTGAACATTCCCTCTGATAGAGCAGTTTCGAAACACTCCTTTTGTAGAAACTGCAAGTGTTTCTTTGGAGCGCTTTGACGCCTATGATGGAAAAGGAAATATCTTCACATAAAAACTAGACAGAAGCATTCTCAGAAACTTCTGTCTGATTAGCGCATTCAACTCACAGACTTGAACATTCCCTCTGAAAGAGCAGTTTGGATACACTCCTTTTGTAGAATCTGCAAGTGTTTACTTGGAACGCTTTGACGCTTTTGCGGGAAAAGGAAATACCTTCACAAAAAAATTAGACAGAAGAATTCTCAGAAACTTCTTTGTGATGAGTGCATTCTACTCACAGTCTTGAACATTCCTCTTGATAGAGCAGTTTGGAAACACTCCTTTTGTAGAATCTGCAAGTGTTTATTTGGATCGCTTTGACGTCTATGCTGGAAAAGGAAATATCTTCACCTAAAAACTACACAGAAGCATTCTCAGAAACTTCTGTGTGATGAGTGCATTCAACTCACAGACTTGAACGTTTCTTTTGATAGGACAGTTTTGAAACACTCCTTTTGTAGAATCTGCAAGTGTTTATTTCGAGCGTTTTGAGGCGTATGCTGGAAAAGGAAGTATCTTCATATAACAACTAAACAGAAGCATTCTCAGAAACTTCTTTGTGATGAGTGCATTCAACTCACAGACTTGAGCCTTCCTGTTGAAAGAGCAGTTTTGAAACAATCTTTTTGTAGAGTCTGCAAGTGGATATTTGGAGGGCTTTGAGGCCTATGTTGGGGAAAGATATATCTTCACCTAAAAACTAGACAGAAGCATTCTCAGAAACTTCTGTCTGATTAGTGCATTCAACTCACCGACTTCATCATTCCCTCTGATAGGGCAGTTTGGAAACACTCCTTTTGTACAATCTGCAAATGTTTATTTGGAGCGCTTTGGCGCCTATGCTGGAAAAGGAAATATCTTCACATAAAAACTAGCCAGAAACATTCTCTGAAACTTCTTTGTGATGAGTGCATTCTACTAACAGACTTGAACATTCCTCTTGAGAGAGCAGTTGGGAAACACTCCTTTTGTAGTATCTGGAAGTGCCTATTTGGATCGCTTTGACGCCTATGCTGGAAAAGGAAATATCTTCACCTAAAAACTACACAGAAGCATTCTCAGAAACTTCTGTGTGATGAGTGCATTCAACTCACAGACTTGAACGTTTCTATTGATAGGACAGTTTTGAAACACTCCTTTTGTAGAATCTGCAAGTGTTTATTTCGAGCGCTTTGAGGCCTATGATGGAAAAGGAAGTATCTTCACATAACAACTGTACAGAAGCATTCTCAGAAACTTCTTTGTGATGAGTGCATTCAACTCACAGATTTGGGCCTTTCTTTTGAAAGAGAAGTTTTGAAACACTCTTTTTGTAGAATCTGCAAGTGGATATTTGGAGCGCTTTAAGGCCTATTCTGGGAAAAGAAATATCTTCACCTAAAAACTAGACAGAAGCATTCTCGCAAACTCCTGTGTGATTAGTGCATTCAACTCACAGACTTGAACATTCCTTTTGATAGAGCAGTTTGGAAACACTCCTTTTGTAGAATCTGGAAGTGTTTATTTGGAGCGCTTTGACGAATATGCTGGAAAAGGAAATATCTTCACATAAAAACTAGACAGAATCATTCTCAGAAACATCTGTGTGATTAGTGCATTCAACTCACAGACTTGAACATTCCTTCTGATAGGGCAGTTTGGAAACACTCCTTTTGTAGAATCTGCAAGTGTTTATTAGGAGCGCTTTGACGCCTATGCTGGAAAAGGAAATATCTTCACATAAAAACTAGCCAGAAACATTCTCAGAAACTTCTTTGTGATGAGTGCATTCTACTCACAGACTTGAACATTCCTCTTGAGAGAGCAGTTTGGAAACACTCCTTTTGTAGTGTCTGCAAGTGTCTATTTGGATCGCTTTGACGCCTATGCTGGAAAAGGAAATATCTTCACCTAAAAACTACACAGAAACATTCTCAGAAACCTCTGTGTGATGAGTGCATTCAACTCACAGACTTGAACGTTTCTATTCATAGGACAGTTTTGAAACACTCCTTTTGTACAATCTGCAAGTGTTTATTTCGAGCGCTTTGAGGCCTATGCTGGAAAAGGAAGTATCTTCACATAACAACTACACAGAAGCATTCTCAGAAACTTCTTTGTGATGAGTGCATTCAACTCACAGACTTGGGACTTTCTTTTGAAAGAGCAGTTTTGAAACACTCTTTTTGTAGAATCTGCAAGTTGATATTTGGAGGGCTTTAAGGCCTATTCTGGGAAAAGAAATATCGTCACCTAAAAACTAGACAGAAGCATTCTCACAAACTTCTGTGTGATTAGTGCATTCAACTCACAGACTTGAACATTCCTTTTGATAGAGCAGTTTGGAAACACTCCTTTTGTAGTATCTGCAAGTGTTTATTTCGAGCGAATTGACGCCTGTGCTGGAAAAGGAAATATCTTCACATAAAAACTAGACAGAAGAATTCTCAGAAGCATCTTTGTGATGAGTTCATTCTACTCACAGAGTTGAAGCCTCTTTTTGGTGGAAGAGTTTTCAAGCTCTCTTTTTGTAGAATCTGCAGGTGCATATTTGGAGCGCTCCGAGGCCTATGCTGGGAAATGAAATATCTTCACCTAGAAACTACACAGAAGCATTCTCAGAAACTTCTGTGTGATGAGTGCATTCAACTCACAGACTTGATCCTTCCTTTTGAAAGAGCAGTTTTGAAACACTCTTTTTGTAGAGTCTGCAAGTGGATATTTGGAGGGCTTTGAGGCCTATGCTGGGAAAAGAAGTATCTTCACCTAAAAACTAGACAGAAGCATTCTCATAAACTTCTGTCTGATTAGTACATTCAACTCACAGACTTGAACATTCCCTCTGAAAGAGCAGTTTGGAAACACTCCTTTTGTAGAATCTGCAAGTGTTTACTTGGAACGCTTTGACGACTATGCTGGAAAAGGAAATATCCTCACATAAAAATTAGACAGAAGAATTCTCAGAAACTTCTTTGTGATGAGTGCATTCTACTCACAGACTTGAACATTCCTCTTGATAGAGCAATAGGGAAACACTCCTTTTGTAGAATCTGCAAGTGTTTATTTGGATCGCTTTGACGTCTACGCTGGAAAAGGAAATATCTTCACCTAAAAACTACACAGAAGCATTCCCAGAAACTTCTGTGTGATGAGTGCATTCAACTCACAGACTTGAACGTTTCTTTTGATAGGACAGTTTTGAAACACGCCTTTTGTAGAATCTGCAAGTGTTTATTTCGAGCGCTTTGAGGCCTATGCTGGAAAAGGAAGTATCTTCACATAACAACTACACAGAAGCATTCTCAGAAGCTTCTTTGTGATGAGTGCATTCCACTCACAGACTTGAGCCTTTCTTCTGAAAGAGCAGTTTTGAAACACTCTTTTTGTAGTATCTGCAAGTGGATATTTGGAGCACTTTAAGGCCTTTTCTGGAAAAAGAAATATCTTCACCTAAAAACTAGACAGAAGAATTCTCACACACTTCTGTGTGATTAATGCATTCAACTCACAGACTTGAACACTCCTTTTGATAGAGCAGTTTGGAAACACTCCTTTGGTAGAATCTGCAAGTGTTTATTTGGAGCGTTTTGACGCCTATGCTAGAAAAGGAAATATCTTCACATAAAAACTAGACAGAAGCATTCTCAGAAACTTCTTTGTGATGAGTGCATTCTACTCAGAGAGTTGAAGCCTCTTTTTGGTGGAAGAGTTTTCAAGCTCTCTTTTTGTAGAATCTGCAAGTGCATATTTGGAGCGCTCCGAGGCCTATGCTGGGAAATGAAATAACTTCACCTAAAAACTACACAGAAGCATTCTCGGAAACTTCTGTGTGATGAGTGCATTCAACTCACAGACTTGAACGTTTCTATTGATAGGACAGTTTTGAAACACTCCTTTTGTAGAATCTGCAAGTGTTTATTTCGAGCGCTTTGAGGCCTATGCTGGAAAAGGAAGTATCTTCACATAACAACTACACAGAAGCATTCTCAGAAACTTCTTTGGGTTGAGTGCATTCAATTCACAGACTTGGGCCTTTCTTATGAAAGAGCAGTTTTGAAACAATCTTTTTGTAGAATCTGCAAGTGGATATTTGGAGCGCTTTAAGGCCTATTCTGGGAAAAGAAATATCTTCACCTAAAAACTAGACAGAAGCATTCTCACAAACTTCTGTGTGATTAGTGCATTCAACTCACAGACTTGAACATTCCTTTTGATAGAGCAGTTTGGAAACACTCCTTTTGTAGAATCTGCAAGTGTTTATTTCGAGGGAATTGACGCCTATGCTGGAAATGGAAATATCTTCACATAAAAATTAGACAGAAGAATTCTCAGAAACATCTTTGTGATGAGTGCATTCTACTCACAGAGTTGAAGCCTCTTTTTGATGGAAGAGTTTTCTTTTTTTTTTTTTTTTTTTTTTTTTTTTTTTATTTTATTTTATTTTATTTTTTTTTTTCTTTTATTATTATTATGATTATTATCATTATTATACTTTAGGTTTTATGGTACATGTGCGCAATGTGCAGGTAAGTTACATATGTATACATGTGCCATGCTGGTGCGCTGCACCCACCAACTTGTCATCTAGCATTAGGTATATCTCCCAATGCTATCCCTCCCCCCTCCCCCCACCCCACAACAGTCCCCGAAGTGTGATGTTCCCCTTCCTGTGTCCATGTGTTCTCATTGTTCAATTCCCACCTATGAGTGAGAATATGCGGTGTTTGGTTTTTTGTTCTTGCGATAGTTTACTGAGAATGATGATTTCCAATTTCATCCATGTCCCTACAAAGGACGTGAACTCATCATTTTTTATGGCTGCATAGTATTCCATGGTGTATATGTGCCACATTTTCTTAATCCAGTCTATCATTGTTGGACATTTGGGTTGGTTCCAAGTCTTTGCTATTGTGAATAATGCCGCAATAAACATACGTGTGCATGTGTCTTTATAGCCGCATGATTTATAGTCCTTTGGGTATATACCCAGTAATGGGATGGCTGGGTCGAATGGAATTTCTAGTTCTAGATCCCTGAGGAATCGCCACACTGACTTCCACAACGGTTGAACTAGTTTACAGTCCCACCAACAGTGTAAAAGTGTTCCTATTTCTCCACATCCTCTCCAGCACCTGTTGTTTCCTGACTTTTTAATGATTGCCATTCTAACTGGTGTGAGATGGTATCTCATTGTGGTTTTGATTTGCATTTCTCTGATGGCCAGTGATGGTGAGCATTTTTTCATGTGTTTTTTGGCTGCATAAATGTCTTCTTTTGAGAAGTGTCTGTTCATGTCCTTCGCCCACTTTTTGATGGGGTTGTTTGTTTTTTTCTTGTAAATTTGTTGGAGTTCATTGTAGATTCTGGATATTAGCCCTTTGTCAGATGAGTAGGTTGCGAAAATTTTCTCCCATTTTGTAGGTTGCCTGTTCACTCTGATGGTAGTTTCCTTTGCTGTGCAGAAGCTCTTTAGTTTAATTAGATCCCATTTGTCAATTTTGGCTTTTGTTGCCATTGCTTTTGGTGTTTTAGACATGAAGTCCTTGCCCATGCCTATGTCCTGAATGGTAATGCCTAGGTTTTCTTCTAGGGTTTTTATGGTTTTAGGTCTAACATTTAAGTCTTTAATCCATCTTGAATTGATTTTTGTATAAGGTGTAAGGAAGGGATCCAGTTTCAGCTTTCTACATATGGCTAGCCAGTTTTCCCAACACCATTTATTAAATAGGGAATCCTTTCCCCATTTCTTGTTTTTGTCAGGTTTGTCAAAGATCAGATACCTGTAGATATGTGGCATTATTTCTGAGGGCTCTGTTCTGTTCCATTGATCTATATCTCTCTTTTGGTACCAGTACCATGCTGTTTTGGTTACTGTAGCCTTGTAGTATAGTTTGAAGTCAGGTAGTGTGATGCCTCCAGCTTTGTTCTTTTGGCTTAGGATTGACTTGGCGATGCGGGCTCTTTTTTGGTTCCATATGAACTTGAAAGTAGTTTTTTCCAATTCTGTGAAGAAAGTCATTGGTAGCTTGATGGGGATGGCATTGAATCTGTAAATTACCTTGGGAAGGATGGCCATTTTCATGATATTGATTCTTCCTACCCATGAGCATGGAATGTTCTTCCATTTGTTTGTATCCTCTTTTATTTCCTTGAGCAGTGGTTTGTAGTTCTCCTTGAAGAGGTCTTTCACATCCCTTGTAAGTTGGATTCCTAGGTATTTTATTCTCTTTGAAGCAATTGTGAATGGGAGTTCACTCATGATTTGGCTCTCTGTTTGTCTGTTATTGATGTATAAGAATGCTTGTGATTTTTGCACATTGATTTTGTATCCTGAGACTTTGCTGAAGTTGCTTATCAGCTTAAGGAGATTTTGGGCTGAGACAATGGGGTTTTCTAGATATACTATCATGTCATCTGCAAACAAGGACAATTTGACTTCCTCTTTTCCTAACTGAATACCCTTGATTTCCTTCTCCTGCCTAATTGCCCTGGCCAGAACTTCCAACACTATGTTGAATAGAAGTGGCGAGAGAGGGCATCCCTGTCTTGTGCCAGTTTTCAAAGGGAATGCTTCCAGTTTTTGCCCATTCAGTACGATATTGGCTGTGGGTTTGTCATAAATAGCTCTTATTATTTTGAGATACGTCCCATCAATTCCTAATTTATTGAGAGTTTTTAGCATGAAGGGTTGTTGAATTTTGTCAAAGGCCTTTTCTGCATCTATTGAGATAATCATGTGGTTTTTGTCTTTGGTTCTGTTTATATGCTGGATTACATTTATTGATTTGCGTATATTGAACCAGCCTTGCATCCCAGGGATGAAGCCCACTTGATCATGGTGGATAAGCTTTTTGATGTGCTGCTGGATTCTGTTTGCCAGTATCTTATTGAGGATTTTTGCATCAATGTTCATCAAGGATATTGGTCTAAAATTCTCTTTTTTTGTTGTGTCTCTGCCAGGCTTTGGTATCAGGATGATGCTGGCCTCATAAAATGAGTTAGGGAGGATTCCCTCTTTTTCTATTGATTGGAATAGTTTCAGAAGGAATGGTACCAGCTCCTCCTTGTACCTCTGGTAGAATTCGGCTGTGAACCCATCTGGTCCTGGACTTTTTTTGGTTGGTAAGCTATTGATTATTGCCACAATTTCAGCTCCTGTTATTGGTCTATTCAGAGATTCAACTTCTTCCTGGTTTAGTCTTGGGAGGGTGTATGTGTTGAGGAATTGATCCATTTCTTCTAGATTTTCTAGTTTATTTGCATAGAGGTGTTTGTAATATTCTCTGATGGTAGTTTGTATTTCTTAAGTTGATGGAAGAGTTTTCAAGCTCTCTTTTTGTAGAATCTGCAAGTGCATATTTGGAGCGCTCCGAGGCCTATGCTGGGAAATGAAATATCTTCACCTAATAACTACACAGAAGCATTCTCAGAAACTTCTCTGTGATGAGTGCATTCAACTCACAGACTTGAACGTTTCTTTTGATAGGACAGTTTTGAAACTCTCCTTTCTTAGAATCCGCAAGTGTTTATTTCGAGGGCTTTGAGGCCTATGCTGGAAAAGGAAGTATCTTCACATAACAACTACACAGAAGCATTCTCGGAAACTTCTTTGTGATGAGTGCATTCAACTCACAGACTTGAGCCTTCCTGTTGAAAGAGCAGTTTTGAAACACTCTTTTTGTAGAGTCTGCAAGTGGATATTTGGAGGGCTTTGAGGCCTATGCTGGGAAAAGAAATATCTTCACCTAAAAACTAGACAGAAGCATTCTCACAAACATCTGTGTGATTAGTGCATTCAACTCACAGACTTGAACATTCCCTCTGATAGGGCAGTTTGGAAACACTCCTTTTGTAGAATCTGCAAATGTTTATTAGGAGCGCTTTGGCGCCTATGCTGGAAAAGGAAATATCTTCACATAAAAACTAGCCAGAAACATTCTCAGAAACTTCTTTGGGATGAGTGCATTCTACTCACAGACTTGAATATTCCTCTTGAGAGAGCAGTTTGGAAACACTCCTTTTGTAGTATCTGCAAGTGTCTATTTGGATCGCTTTGACGCCTATGCTGGAAAAGGAAATATCTTCACCTAAAAACTACACAGAAGCATTCTCAGAAACTTCTGTGTGATGAGTGCATTCAACTCACAGACTTGAACGTTTCTTTTGATAGGACAGTTTTGAAACACTCCTTTCGTAGAATCTGCAAGTGTTTATTTCGAGCGCTTTCAGGCCTATGCTGGAAAAGGAACTATCTTCACATTACAACTACACGGAAGCATTCTCAGAAACTTCTTTGTGATGAGTGCATTCAACTCACAGACTTGAGCCTTCCTGTTGAAAGAGCAGTTTTGAAACACTCTTTTTGTAGAGTCTGTAAGTGGATATTTGGAGGGCTTTGAGGCCTATGCTGGGAAAAGAAATATCTTCACCTAAAAACTAGGCAGAAGCATTCTCACAAACTTCTGTCTGAATAGTGCATTCAACTCACAGACTTGAACATTCCCTCTGAAAGAGCAGTTTGGAAACACTCCTTTTGTAGAATCTGCAAGTGTTTACTTGGAACGCTATGACGCTTATGCTGGAAAACGAAATATGTTCACATAAAAATTAGACAGAAGAATTCTCAGAAACTTCTTTGTGATGAGTGCATTCCACTCACAGACTTGAACATTCCTCTTGATAGAGCAGTTTGGAAACACTCCTTTTGTAGAATCTGCAAGTGTTTATTTGGATCGTTTTGACGTCTATGATGGAAAAGGAAATATCTTCAACTAAAAACTACACAGAAGCATTCTCAGAAACTTCTGTGTGATGAGTGCATTCAACTCACACACTTGAACGTTTCTTTTGATCGGACAGTTTTGAAACACTCCTTTTGTAGAATCTGCAAGTGTTTATTTCGAGCGCTTTGAGGCCTATGCTGGAAAAGGAAGTATCTTCACATAACAACCACACAGAAGCATTCTCAGAAACTTCTTTGTGATGAGTGCATTCAACTCACAGACTTGAGCCTTTCTTTTGAAAGAGCAGTTTTGAAACACTCTTTTTGTAGAATCTGCAAGTGGATATTTGGAGCACTTTAAGGCCTTTTCTGGAAAAAGAAATAACTTCACCTAAAAACTAGACAAAAGCATTCTCACAAACATCTGGGTGATTAGTGCATTCACCTCACAGAGTTGAACATTCCCTCTGATAGGGCAGTTTGGAAGCACTCCTTTTGTAGAATCTGCAAGAATTTATTTGGAGCTCTTTGACGCCTATGCTGGAAAAGGAAATATCTTCACAAAAAAACTAGCCAGAAGCATTCTCACAAACATCTGTGTGATTAGTGCATTCAACTCACAGACTTGAACATTCCCTCTGATAGAGCAGTTTCGAAACACTCCTTTTGTAGAAACTGCAAGTGTTTCTTTGGAGCGCTTTGACGCCTATGATGGAAAAGGAAATATCTTCACATAAAAACTAGACAGAAGCATTCTCAGAAACTTCTGTCTGATTAGCGCATTCAACTCACAGACTTGAACATTCCCTCTGAAAGAGCAGTTTGGATACACTCCTTTTGTAGAATCTGCAAGTGTTTACTTGGAACGCTTTGACGCTTTTGCGGGAAAAGGAAATACCTTCACAAAAAAATTAGACAGAAGAATTCTCAGAAACTTCTTTGTGATGAGTGCATTCTACTCACAGTCTTGAACATTCCTCTTGATAGAGCAGTTTGGAAACACTCCTTTTGTAGAATCTGCAAGTGTTTATTTGGATCGCTTTGACGTCTATGCTGGAAAAGGAAATATCTTCACCTAAAAACTACACAGAAGCATTCTCAGAAACTTCTGTGTGATGAGTGCATTCAACTCATAGACTTGAACGTTTCTTTTGATAGGACAGTTTTGAAACACTCCTTTTGTAGAATCTGCAAGTGTTTATTTCGAGCGTTTTGAGGCGTATGCTGCAAAAGGAAGTATCTTCATATAACAACTAAACAGAAGCATTCTCAGAAACTTCTTTGTGATGAGTGCATTCAACTCACAGACTTGAGCCTTCCTGTTGAAAGAGCAGTTTTGAAACAATCTTTTTGTAGAGTCTGCAAGTGGATATTTGGAGGGCTTTGAGGCCTATGTTGGGGAAAGATATATCTTCACCTAAAAACTAGACAGAAGCATTCTCAGAAACTTCTGTCTGATTAGTGCATTCAACTCACCGACTTCATCATTCCCTCTGATAGGGCAGTTTGGAAACACTCCTTTTGTACAATCTGCAAATGTTTATTTGGAGCGCTTTGGCGCCTATGCTGGAAAAGGAAATATCTTCACATAAAAACTAGCCAGAAACATTCTCTGAAACTTCTTTGTGATGAGTGCATTCTACTAACAGACTTGAACATTCCTCTTGAGAGAGCAGTTGGGAAACACTCCTTTTGTAGTATCTGGAAGTGCCTATTTGGATCGCTTTGACGCCTATGCTGGAAAAGGAAATATCTTCACCTAAAAACTACACAGAAGCATTCTCAGAAACTTCTGTGTGATGAGTGCATTCAACTCACAGACTTGAACGTTTCTATTGATAGGACAGTTTTGAAACACTCCTTTTGTAGAATCTGCAAGTGTTTATTTCGAGCGCTTTGAGGCCTATGATGGAAAAGGAAGTATCTTCACATAACAACTGTACAGAAGCATTCTCAGAAACTTCTTTGTGATGAGTGCATTCAACTCACAGATTTGGGCCTTTCTTTTGAAAGAGAAGTTTTGAAACACTCTTTTTGTAGAATCTGCAAGTGGATATTTGGAGCGCTTTAAGGCCTATTCTGGGAAAAGAAATATCTTCACCTAAAAACTAGACAGAAGCATTCTCGCAAACTCCTGTGTGATTAGTGCATTCAACTCACAGACTTGAACATTCCTTTTGATAGAGCAGTTTGGAAACACTCCTTTTGTAGAATCTGGAAGTGTTTATTTGGAGCGCTTTGACGAATATGCTGGAAAAGGAAATATCTTCACATAAAAACTAGACAGAATCATTCTCAGAAACATCTGTGTGATTAGTGCATTCAACTCACAGACTTGAACATTCCTTCTGATAGGGCAGTTTGGAAACACTCCTTTTGTAGAATCTGCAAGTGTTTATTAGGAGCGCTTTGACGCCTATGCTGGAAAAGGAAATATCTTCACATAAAAACTAGCCAGAAACATTCTCAGAAACTTCTTTGTGATGAGTGCATTCTACTCACAGACTTGAACATTCCTCTTGAGAGAGCAGTTTGGAAACACTCCTTTTGTAGTGTCTGCAAGTGTCTATTTGGATCGCTTTGACGCCTATGCTGGAAAAGGAAATATCTTCACCTAAAAACTACACAGAAACATTCTCAGAAACCTCTGTGTGATGAGTGCATTCAACTCACAGACTTGAACGTTTCTATTCATAGGACAGTTTTGAAACACTCCTTTTGTACAATCTGCAAGTGTTTATTTCGAGCGCTTTGAGGCCTATGCTGGAAAAGGAAGTATCTTCACATAACAACTACACAGAAGCATTCTCAGAAACTTCTTTGTGATGAGTGCATTCAACTCACAGACTTGGGACTTTCTTTTGAAAGAGCAGTTTTGAAACACTCTTTTTGTAGAATCTGCAAGTTGATATTTGGAGGGCTTTAAGGCCTATTCTGGGAAAAGAAATATCGTCACCTAAAAACTAGACAGAAGCATTCTCACAAACTTCTGTGTGATTAGTGCATTCAACTCACAGACTTGAACATTCCTTTTGATAGAGCAGTTTGGAAACACTCCTTTTGTAGTATCTGCAAGTGTTTATTTCGAGCGAATTGACGCCTGTGCTGGAAAAGGAAATATCTTCACATAAAAACTAGACAGAAGAATTCTCAGAAGCATCTTTGTGATGAGTTCATTCTACTCACAGAGTTGAAGCCTCTTTTTGGTGGAAGAGTTTTCAAGCTCTCTTTTTGTAGAATCTGCAGGTGCATATTTGGAGCGCTCCGAGGCCTATGCTGGGAAATGAAATATCTTCACCTAGAAACTACACAGAAGCATTCTCAGAAACTTCTGTGTGATGAGTGCATTCAACTCACAGACTTGATCCTTCCTTTTGAAAGAGCAGTTTTGAAACACTCTTTTTGTAGAGTCTGCAAGTGGATATTTGGAGGGCTTTGAGGCCTATGCTGGGAAAAGAAGTATCTTCACCTAAAAACTAGACAGAAGCATTCTCATAAACTTCTGTCTGATTAGTACATTCAACTCACAGACTTGAACATTCCCTCTGAAAGAGCAGTTTGGAAACACTCCTTTTGTAGAATCTGCAAGTGTTTACTTGGAACGCTTTGACGACTATGCTGGAAAAGGAAATATCCTCACATAAAAATTAGACAGAAGAATTCTCAGAAACTTCTTTGTGATGAGTGCATTCTACTCACAGACTTGAACATTCCTCTTGATAGAGCAATAGGGAAACACTCCTTTTGTAGAATCTGCAAGTGTTTATTTGGATCGCTTTGACGTCTACGCTGGAAAAGGAAATATCTTCACCTAAAAACTACACAGAAGCATTCCCAGAAACTTCTGTGTGATGAGTGCATTCAACTCACAGACTTGAACGTTTCTTTTGATAGGACAGTTTTGAAACACGCCTTTTGTAGAATCTGCAAGTGTTTATTTCGAGCGCTTTGAGGCCTATGCTGGAAAAGGAAGTATCTTCACATAACAACTACACAGAAGCATTCTCAGAAGCTTCTTTGTGATGAGTGCATTCCACTCACAGACTTGAGCCTTTCTTCTGAAAGAGCAGTTTTGAAACACTCTTTTTGTAGTATCTGCAAGTGGATATTTGGAGCACTTTAAGGCCTTTTCTGGAAAAAGAAATATCTTCACCTAAAAACTAGACAGAAGAATTCTCACACACTTCTGTGTGATTAATGCATTCAACTCACAGACTTGAACACTCCTTTTGATAGAGCAGTTTGGAAACACTCCTTTGGTAGAATCTGCAAGTGTTTATTTGGAGCGTTTTGACGCCTATGCTAGAAAAGGAAATATCTTCACATAAAAACTAGACAGAAGCATTCTCAGAAACTTCTTTGTGATGAGTGCATTCTACTCAGAGAGTTGAAGCCTCTTTTTGGTGGAAGAGTTTTCAAGCTCTCTTTTTGTAGAATCTGCAAGTGCATATTTGGAGCGCTCCGAGGCCTATGCTGGGAAATGAAATAACTTCACCTAAAAACTACACAGAAGCATTCTCGGAAACTTCTGTGTGATGAGTGCATTCAACTCACAGACTTGAACGTTTCTATTGATAGGACAGTTTTGAAACACTCCTTTTGTAGAATCTGCAAGTGTTTATTTCGAGCGCTTTGAGGCCTATGCTGGAAAAGGAAGTATCTTCACATAACAACTACACAGAAGCATTCTCAGAAACTTCTTTGGGTTGAGTGCATTCAATTCACAGACTTGGGCCTTTCTTATGAAAGAGCAGTTTTGAAACAATCTTTTTGTAGAATCTGCAAGTGGATATTTGGAGCGCTTTAAGGCCTATTCTGGGAAAAGAAATATCTTCACCTAAAAACTAGACAGAAGCATTCTCACAAACTTCTGTGTGATTAGTGCATTCAACTCACAGACTTGAACATTCCTTTTGATAGAGCAGTTTGGAAACACTCCTTTTGTAGAATCTGCAAGTGTTTATTTCGAGCGAATTGACGCTATGGCGGGAAAAGGAAATACCTTCACAAAAAAATTAGACAGAAGAATTCTCAGAAACATCTTTGTGATGAGTGCATTCTACTCACAGACTTGAACATTCCTCTTGAGAGAGCAGTTTGGAAACACTCCTTTTGTAGAATCTGCAAGTGTTTATTTGGATCGCTTTGACGTCTATGTTGGAAAAGGAAATATCTTCACCTAAAAACTACATTGAAGCATTCTCAGGAACTTCTGTGTGATGAGTGCATTCAACTCACAGACTTGAACGTTTCTTTTGATATTACAGTTTTGAAACACTCCTTTCGTAGAATCTGCAAGTGTTTATTTCGAGCGCTTTGAGGCCTATGCTGGAAAAGGAACTATCTTCACATTACAACTACACAGAAGCATTCTCAGAAACGCCTTTGTGATGAGTGCATTCAACTCACAGACTTGAGCCTTCCTTTTGAAAGAGCAGTTTTGAAACACTCTTTTTGTAGAGTCTGTAAGTGGATATTTGGAGGGCTTTGAAGCCTATGCTGGGAAAAGAAATAACTTCACCTAAAAACTAGACAGAAGCATTCTCACAAACTTCTGTCTGAATAGTGCATTCAACTCACAGACTTGTACATTCCCTCTGAAAGATCAGTTGGAAACAGTCCTTTTGTAGAATCTGCAAGTGTTTACTTGGAACGCTATGACGCTTATGCTGGAAAAGGAAATATGTTCACATAAAAATTAGACAGAAGAATTCTCAGAAACTTCTTTGTGATGAGTGCATTCCACTCACAGACTTGAACCTTCCTCTTGATAGAGCAGTTTGGAAACACTCCTTTTGTAGAATCTGCAAGTGTTTATTTGGATCGTTTTGACGTCTATGATGGAAAAGGAAATATCTTCACCTAAAAACGACACAGAAGCATTCTCAGAAACTTCTGTGTGATGAGTGCATTCAACTCACAGACTTGAACGTTTCTTTTGATAGGACAGTTTTGAAA
Source organism: Pongo abelii (assembly GCF_028885655.2). NCBI lineage: Eukaryota > Metazoa > Chordata > Mammalia > Primates > Hominidae > Pongo > Pongo abelii. Next base: position 42,506,909 of record NC_071993.2, read on the forward strand.
CACTCCTTTTGTAGAATCTGCAAGTGTTTATTTCGAGCGTTTTGAGGCGTATGCTGCAAAAGGAAGTATCTTCATATAACAACTAAACAGAAGCATTCTCAGAAACTTCTTTGTGATGAGTGCATTCAACTCACAGACTTGAGCCTTCCTGTTGAAAGAGCAGTTTTGAAACAATCTTTTTGTAGAGTCTGGAAGTGGATATTTGGAGGGCTTTGAGGAATATGTTGGGGAAAGATATATCTTCACCTAAAAACTAGACAGAAGCATTCTCAGAAACTTCTTTGTGATGAGTGCATTCTACTCAGAGAGTTGAAGCCTCTTTTTGGTGGAACAGTTTTCAAGCTCTCTTTTTGTAGAATCTCCAAGTGCATATTTGGAGCGCTCCGAGACCTATGCTGGGAAATGAAATAACTTCACCTATAAACTACACAGAAGCATTCTCAGAAACTTCTGTGTCATGAGTGCATTCAACTCACAGACTTGAACGTTTCGTTTGATAGGAAAGTTTTGAAACGCTCCTTTCGTAGAATCTGCAAGTGTTTATTTCGAGCGCTTTGAGGAATATGCTGGAAAAGGAAGTATCTTCACATAACAACTACACAGAAGCATTCTCGGAAACTTCTTTGTGATGAGTGCATTCAACTCACAGACTTGAGCCTTCCTTTTGAAAGAGCAGTTTTGAAACACTCTTTTTGTATAGTCTGCAAGTGGATATTTGGAGGGCTTTGAGGCCTATGCGGGGAAAAGAAATATCTTCACCTAAAAACTAGACAGAAGCATTCACACAAACATCTGTGTTTTTAGTGCATTCAACTCACAGACTTGAACATTCCCTCTGATAGGGCAGTTTGGAAACACTCCTTTTGTAGAATCTGCAATTGTTTATTAGGAGCGCTTTGGCGCCTATGCTGGATAAGGAAATAACTTCACATAAAAACTAGCCAGAAACATTCTCAGAAACTTCTTTGTGATGAGTGCATTCTACTCACAGACTTGAACATTCCTCTTGAGAGAGCAGTTTGGAAACACTCCTTTTGTAGTATCTGCAAGTGTCTATTTGGATCGCTTTGACGCCTATGCTGGAAAAGGAAATATCTTCACCTGAAAACTACACAGAAACATTCTCAGAAACATCTGTGTGATGAGTGCATTCAACTCACAGACTTGAAAGTTTCTATTGATAGTACAGTTTTGAAACACTCCTTTTGTAGAATCTGCAAGTGTTTATTTCAAGCGCTTTGAGGCCTAGCTGGAAAAGGAAGTATCTTCACATAACAACTACACAGAAGCATTCTCAGAAACTTCTTTGTGATGAGTGCATTCAACTCAGAGCCTTGGGACTTTCTTTTGAAAGAGCAGTTTTGAAACACTCTTTTTGTAGTATCTGCAAGTGGATATTTGGAGGGCTTTAAGGCCTATTCTGGGAAAAGAAATATCTTCACCTAAAAACTAGACAGAAGCATTCTCACAAACTTCTGTGTGATTAGTGCATTCAACTCACAGACTTGAACATTCCTTTTGATAGAGCAGTTTGGAAACACTCCTTTTGTAGAATCTGCAAGTGTTTATTTCGAGCGAATTGACGCCCGTGCTGGAAAAGGAAATACCTTCACATAAAAACTAGACAGAATAATTCTCAGAAGCATCTTTGTGATGAGTGCATTCTACTCACAGAGTTGAAGCCTCTTTTTGGTGGAAGAGTTTTCAAGCTCTCTTTTTGTAGAATCTGCAAGTGCATATTTGGAGCGCTCCGAGGCCTATGCTGGGAAATGAAATATCTTCACCTAAAAACTACACAGAAGCATTCTCAGAAACTTCTGTGTGATGAGTGCATTCAACTCACAGACTTGATCCTTCCTTTTGAAAGAGCAGTTTTGAAACACTCTTTTTGTACTGTCTGCAAGTGGATATTTGGAGGGCTTTGAGGCCTATGCTGGGAAAAGAAATATCTTCACCTAAAAACTAGACAGAAGCATTCTCATAAACTTCTGTCTGATTAGTGCATTCAACTCACAGACTTGAACATTCCCTCTGAAAGAGCAGTTTGGAAACACTGCTTTTTTAGAATCTGCAAGTGTTTACTTGGAACCCTTTGACGCTTATGCTGGAAAAGGAAATATCCTCACATAAAAATTAGACAGAAGAATTCTCAGAAACATCTTTGTGATGAGTGCATTCTACTAACAGAGTTGAAGCCTCTTTTTGATGGAAGAGTTTTCAAGCTCTCTTTTTGTAGAATCTGCAAGAGCATATTTGGAGCGCTCCGAGGCCTAGGCTGGGAAATGAAATATCTTCACCTAAAAACTACACAGAAGCATTCTCAGAAACTTCTGTATGATGAGTGCATTCAACTCACAGACTTGAACGTTTCTTTTGATAGGACAGTTTTGAAACACTCCTTTTGTAGAATCTGCAAGTGTTTATTTCGAGCGCTTTGAGGCCTATGCTGGAAAAGGAAGTATCTTCACATAACAACTACACAGAAGCCTTCTCAGAAACTTCTTTATGATGAGTGCATTCAACTCACAGACTTGAGCCTTCCTTTTGAAAGAGCAGTTTTGAAACCCTCTTTTTGTAGAGTCTGCAAGTGGATATTTGGAGGGCTTTGAGGCCTTTTCTGGAAAAAGAAATATCTTCACCTAAAAACTAGACAGAAGAATTCTCACAAACTTCTGTGTGATTAGTGCATTCAAATCACAGACTTGAACATTCCTTTTGATAGAGCAGTTGGGAAACACTCCTTTTGTAGAATCTGCAAGTGTTTATTTGGAGCGCTTTGGCGCCTATGATGGAAAAGGAAATAACTTCACATAAAAACTGGACAGAAGCATTCTCAGAAACTTCTTTGTGATGCGTGCATTCTACTCACAGACTTGAACATTCCTCTTGAGAGAGCAGTTTGGAAACACTCCTTTTGTAGAATCAGCAAGTGTTTACTTGGAACGCTTTGACGCTTTTGCTGGAAAAGGAAATATCCTCACATAAAAATTAGACAGAAGAATTCTCAGAAACTTCTTTGTGATGAGTGCATTCTACTCACAGACTTGAACATTCCTCTTGATAGAGTAATAGGGAAACACTCCTTTTGTAGAATCTGCAAGTGTTTATTTGGATCGCTTTGACGTCTATACTGGAAAAGGAAATATCTTCACCTAAAAACTACACAAAAGCATTCTCAGAAACTTCTGTGTGATGAGTGCATTCAACTCACAGACTTGAACGTTTCTTTTGATAGGACAGTTTTGAAACACGCCTTTTGTAGAATCTGCAAGTGTTTATTTCGACCGCTTTGAGGCCTATGCTGGAAAAGGAAATATCTTCACATAAAAACTAGACAGAATCATTCTCAGAAACATCTGTGTGATTAGTGCATTCAACTCACGGACTTGAACATTCCGTCTGATAGGGCAGTTTGGAAACACTCCTTTTGTAGAATCTGCAAGTGTTTATTAGGAGCGCTTTGGCGCCTATGCTGGAAAAGGAAATATCTTCACATAAAAACTAGCCAGAAACATTCTCAGAAACTTCTTTGTGATGAGTGCATTCTACTCACAGACTTGAACATTCCTCTTGAGAGAGCAGTTTGGAAACACTCCTTTTGTAGTATCTGCAAGTGTCTATTTGGATCGCTTTGACGCCTATGCTGGAAAAGGAAATATCTTCACCTAAAAACTACACAGAAACATTCTCAGAAACCTCTGTGTGATGAGTGCATTCAACTCACAGACTTGAACGTTTCTATTGATAGTACAGTTTTGAAACACTCCTTTTGTAGGATCTGCAAGTGTTTATTTCGAGTGCTTTGAGGTCTGTGCTGGAAAAGGAAGTATCTTCACATAACAACTACACAGAAGCATTCTCAGAAACTTCTTTGTGATGAGTGCATTCCACTCACAGACTTGAGCCTTTCTTCTGAAAGAGCAGTTTTGAAACACTCTTTTTGTACAGTCTGCAAGTGGATATTTGGAGGGCTTTAAGGCCTATTCTGGGAAAAGAAATATCTTCACCTAAAAACTAGACAGAAACATTCTCACAAATTTCTGTGTGATTAGTGCATTCAACTCACAGACTTGAACATTCCTTTTGATAGAGCAGTTTGGAAACACTCCTTTTGTAGAATCTGCAAGTGTTTATTTCGAGCGAATTGACGCCTGTGCTGGAAAAGGAAATATCTTCATATAAAAACTAGACAGAAGAATTCTCAGAAGCATCTTTGTGATAAGTGCATTCTACTCACAGATTTGAAGCCTCTTTTTGGGGGAAGAGTTTTCAAGCTCTCTTTTTGTAAAATCTGCAAGTGCATATTTGGAGCGCTCCGAGGCCTATGCTGGGAAATGAAATATCTTCACCTAAAAACTACACAGAAGCATTCTCAGAAACTTCTATGTGATGAGTGCATTCAACTCACAGACTTGATCCTTCCTTTTGAAAGAGCAGTTTTGAAACACTCTTTTTGTAGAGTCTGCAAGTGGATATTTGGAGGGCTTTGAGGCCTACGCTGGGAAAAGAAATATCATCACCTAAAAACTAGACAGAAGCATTCTCATAAACTTCTGTCTGATTAGTGCATTCAACTCACAGACTTGAACATTCCCACTGAAAGAGCAGTTTGGAAACACTCCTTTTGTAGAATCTGCAAGTGTTTACTTGGAACGCTTTGACGCTTATGCTGGAAAAGGAAATATCCTCACATAAAAATTAGACAGAAGAATTTTCAGAAACTTCTTTGTGATGAGTGCATTCTACTCACAGACTTGAACATTCCTCTTGACAAAGCAATAGGGAAACACTCCTTTTGTAGAATCTGCATGTGTTTATTTGGATCGCTTTGACGTCTATGCTGGAAAACGTAATATCTTCACCTAAAAACTACACAGAAGCATTCTCAGAAACTTCTGTGTGATGAGTGCATTCAACACACAGACTCGAACGTTTCTTTTGATAGGACAGTTTTGAAACACTCCTTTTGTACAATCTGCAAGTGTTTATTTCGAGCGCTTTGAGGCCTATGCTGGAAAAGGAAGTATTTCACATAACAACTACACAGAAGCATTCTCAGAAACTTCTTTGTGATGAGTGCATTCCACTCACAGACTTGAGCCTTTCTTCTGAAAGAACAGTTTTGAAACACTCTTTTTGTAGTATCTGCAAGTGGATATTTGGAGTACCTTAAGGCCTTTTCTGGAAAAAGAAATATCTTCACATAAAAACTAGACAGAAGAATTCTCACACACTTCTGTGTGATTAATGCATTCAACTCACAGACTTGAACATTCCTTTTGATAGGGCAGTTTGGAAACACTCCTTTGGTAGAATCTGCAAGTGTTTATTACGAGCGAATTGACGCCTATGCTGGAAATGGAAATATCTTCACATAAAAATTAGAGAGAAGAATTCTCAGAAACATCTTTGTGATGAGTGCATTCTACTCACAGAGTGGAAGCCTCTTTTTGATGGAAGAGTTTTCAAGCTCTCTTTTTGTAGAATCTGCAAGTGCATATTTGGAGCGCTCCGAGGCCTATGCTGGGAAATGAAATATCTTCACCTAAAAACTACACAGAAGCATTCTCAGAAACTTCTGTGTGATGAGTGCATTCAACTCACAGACTCGAACGTTTCTTTTGATAGGACAGTTTTGAAACACTCCTTTTGTACAATCTGCAAGTGTTTATTTCGAGCGCTTTGAGGCCTATGCTGGAAAAGGAAATATCTTCACATAACAACTACACAGAAGCATTCTCAGAAACTTCTTTGTGATGAGTGCATTCCACTCACAGACTTGAGCCTTTCTTCTGAAAGAGCAGTTTTGAAACACTCTTTTTGTAGTATCTGCAAGTGGATATTTGGAGCACCTTAAGGCCTTTTCTGGAAAAAGAAATATCTTCACATAAAAACTAGACAGAAGAATTCTCACACACTTCTGTGTGATTAATGCATTCAACTCACAGACTTGAACATTCCTTTTGATAGAGCAGTTTGGAAACACTCCTTTGGTAGAATCTGCAAGTGTTTATTACGAGCGAATTGACGCCTATGCTGGAAATGGAAATATCTTCACATAAAAATTAGAGAGAAGAATTCTCAGAAACAGCTTTGTGATGAGTGCATTCTACTCACAGAGTGGAAGCCTCTTTTTGATGGAAGAGTTTTCAAGCTCTCTTTTTGTAGAATCTGCAAGTGCATATTTGGAGCGCTCCGAGGCCTATGCTGGGAAATGAAATATCTTCACCTAAAAACTACACAGAAGCATTCTCAGAAACTTCTGTGTGATGAGTGCATTCAACTCACCGACTTGAACGTTTCTTTTGATAGGACAGATTTGAAACTCTCCTTTCGTAGAATCCGCAAGTGTTTATTTCGAGGGCTTTGAGGCCTATGCTGGAAACGGAAGTATCTTCACATAACAACTACACAGAAGCATTCTCGGAAACTTCTTTGTGATGAGTGCATTCAACTCACAGACTTGAGCCTTCCTTTTGAAAGAGCAGTTTTGAAACACTCTTTTTGTATAGTCTGCAAGTGGATATTTGGAGGGCTTTGAGGCCTATGCTGGGAAAAGAAATATCTTCACCTAAAAACTAGACAGAAGCATTCTCATAAACTTCTGTCTGATTAGTGCATTCAACTCACAGACTTGAACATTCCCTCTGAAAGAGCAGTTTGGAAACACTCCTTTTGTAGAATCTGCAAGTGTTTACTTGGAACGCTTTGACGCTTATGCTGGAAAAGGAAATATCCTCACATAAAAATTAGACAGAAGAATTCTCAGAAACTTCTTTGTGATGAGTGCATTCTACTCACAGACTTGAACATTCCTCTTGATAGAGTAATAGGGAAACACTCCTTTTGTAGAATCTGCAAGTGTTTATTTGGATCGCGTTGACGTCTATGCTGGAAAAGGAAATATCGTCACCTAAAAACTACACAGAAGCATTCTCAAAAACTTCTGTGTGATGAGTGCATTCAACTCACAGACTTGAACGTTTCTTTTGATAGGACAGTTTTGAAACACGCCTTTTGTAGAATCTCCAAGTGTTTATTTCGAGCGCTTTGAGGCCTCTGCTGGAAAAGGAAGTATCTTCACATAACAACTGCACAGAAGCATTCTCAGAAGCTTCTTTGTGATGAGTGCATTCAAATCACAGACTTGAGCCTTTCTTCTGAAAGAGCAGTTTTGAAACACTCTTTTTGTAGTATCTGCAAGTGGATATTTGGAGCACTTTAAGGCCTTTTCTGGAAAAAGAAATATCTTCACCTAAAAACTAGACAGAAGAATTCTCACACACTTCTGCGTGATTAGTGCATTCAACTCACAGACTTGAACATTCCTTTTGATAGAGCAGTTTGGAAACACTCCTTTTGTAGAATCTGCAAGTGTTTATTTGGAGCGCTTTGACGCCTATGCTGGAAAAGGAAATATCCTCACAGAAAAACTAGACAGAAGCATTCTCAGAAACATCTGTGTGATTAGTGCATTCAACTCACAGACTTGAACATTCCGTCTGATAGGGCAGTTTGGAAACACTCCTTTTGTAGAATCTGCAAGTGTTTATTGGGAGCGCTTTGGCGCCTATGCTGGAAAAGGAAAAATCTTCACCTAAAAACTAGCCAGAAACATTCTCAGAAACTTCTTTGTGATGAGTGCATTCTACTCACAGACTTGAACATTCCTCTTGAGAGAGCAGTTTGGAAACACTCCTTTTGTAGTATCTGCAAGTGTCTATTTGGATCGCTTTGACGCTTATGCTGGAAGAGGAAATATCTTCACATAAAAACTAGACAGAAGCATTCTCAGAAACTTCTTTGTGATGAGTGCATTCTACTCAGAGAGTTGAAGCCTCTTTTTGGTGGAAGAGTTTTCAAGCTCTCTTTTTGTAGAATCTGCAAGTGCATATTTGGAGCGCTCCGAGACCTATGCTGGGAAATGAAATAACTTCACCTATAAACTACACAGAAGCATTCTCAGAAGCTTCTGTGTGATGAGTGCATTCAACTCACAGACTTGAACGTTTCGCTTGATAGGACAGTTTTGAAACGCTCCTTTTGTAGAATCTGCAAGTGTTTATTTCGAGCGCTTTGAGGCCTATGCTGGAAAAGGAAGTATCTTCACATAAAAACTACACAGAAGAATTCTCGGAAACTTCTTTGTGATGAGTGCATTCAACTCACAGACTTGAGCCTTCCTTTTGATAGAGCAGTTTTGAAACACTCTTTTTGTAGAGTCTGCAAGTGGTTATTTATAGGGCTTTGAGGCCTATGCTGGGAAAAGAAATATCTTCACCTAAAAACAAGACAGAAGCATTCTCACAAACATCTGTGTGATTAGTGCATTGAACTCACAGACTTGAACATTCCCTCTGATAGGGCAGTTTGGAAACACTCCTTTTGTAGAATCTGCAAGTGTTTATTTGGAGCGCTTTGGCGCCTATGCTGGAAAAGGAAATATGTTCACATAAAAACTAGCCAGAAACATTCTCAGAAACTTGTTTGTGATGAGTGCATTCTACTCACAGACTTGAACATTCCTCTTGAGAGAGCAGTTTGGAAACATTCCTTTTGTAGTATCTGCAAGTGTCTATTTGGATCGCTTTGAAGCCTATGCTGGAAAAGGAAATATCTTCACCTAAAAACTACACAGAAGCATTTTCAGAAACTTCTGTGTGATGAGTGCATTCAACTCACAGACTTGAACGTTTCTATTGACAGGACAGTTTTGAAACACTCCTTTTGTAGAATCTGCAAGTGTTTATTTCGAGCGCTTTGAGGCCTATGCTGGAAAAGGAAGTATCTTCACATAACAACTACACAGAAGCATTCTCAGAAACTTCTTTGTGATGAGTGAATTCAACTCACAGACTTGGGCCTTTCTTTTGAAAGAGCAGTTTTGAAACACTCTTTTTGTAGAATCTGCAAGTGGATATTTGGAGCTCTTTAAGGCCTATTCTGGTAAAAGAAATATCTTCACCTAAAAACTAGACAGAAGCATTCTCACAAACTTCTGTGTGATTAGTGCATTCAACTCACAGACTTGAACATTCCTTTTGATAGAGCAGTTTGGAAACACTCCTTTTATAGAATCTGCAAGTGTTTATTTAGAGCGAATTGATACCTATGCTGGAAATGGAAATATCTTCACATAAAAATTAGACACAAGAATTCTCAGAAACATCTTTGTGATGAGTGCATTCTCCTCACAGAGTTGAAGCCTCTTTTTGATGGAAGAGTTTTCAAGCTCTCTTTTTGTAGAATCTGCAAGTGCATATTTGGAGCGCTCCGAGGCCTATGCTGGAAAAGGAAGTATCTTCACATAACTACTACACAGAAGTATTCTCCGAAACATCTTTGTGATGAGTGCATTCAACTCACAGACTTGAACGTTTCGTTTGATAGGACAGTTTTGAAACCCTCCTTTTGTAGAATCTGCAAGTGTTTATTTCGAGCGCTTTGAGGCCTATGCTGGAAAAGGAAGTATCTTCAAATAACTACTACACAGAAGCATTCTCTGAAACTTCTTTGTGATGAGTGCATTCAACTCACAGACTTGAGCCTTCCTTTTGAAAGAGCAGTTTTGAAACACTCTTTTTGTAGGGTCTGCAAGTGGAAATTTATAGGGCTTTGAGGCCTATGCTGGGAAAAGAAATATCTTCACCTAAAAACAAGACAGAAGCATTCTCACAAACATCTGTGTGATTAGTGCATTCAACTCACAGACTTGAACATTCCCTCTGATAGGGCAGTTTGGAAACACTCCTTTTGTAGAATCTGCAAGTGTTTATTTGGAGCGCTTTGGCGCCTATGCTGGAAAAGCAAATATCTTCACATAAAAACTAGCCAGAAACATTCTCAGAAACTTCTTTGTGATGAGTGCATTCTACTCACAGACTTGAACATTCCTCTTGATAGAGTAATAGGGAAACACTCCTTTTGTAGAATCTGCAAGTGTTTATTTGGATCGCTTTGACGTCTATGCTGGAAAAGGAAATATCTTCACCTAAAAACTACACAGAAGCATTCTCAAAAACTTCTGTGTGATGAGTGCATTCAACTCACAAACTTGAACGTTCCCTTTGATAGAACAGTTTTGAAACACGCCTTTTGTAGAATCTGCATGTGTTTATTTGGAGCGCTTTGAGGCCTATGTTGGAAAAGGTAATATCTTCATATAAAAACTAGACGGAAGCATTCTCAGAAACTACTTTGTGATGAGTGCATTCAACTCACAGACTTGAAGCTTCCTTTGGAGAGGGCAGTTTGGAAACACTCTTCTTATAGAATCTTCAAGTGGATATTTGGAGCACTTTCAGGCCTATGCTGGGACATGAAATCTCTTCACCTAAAAACTAGACAGAAGCATTCTGAGAAACTTCTTTGCAATGAGGGCATTCAACTCACAGACTTGAACGTTTCTTTTGATAGAACAGTTTTGAAACATTGCGTTTGTAGTATCTGCAAGTGTTTATTCAGAGCACATTGAGGCCTATGTTGGAAAAGGAAATATCTTCACATAAAAACTAGAGAGAAGGATTCTCACAAACTTCTTTGTGATGAGTTCATTCAACTCACAGAGTTGAACCTACCAATTGATACAGAAGTTTGGAAACCCTCTTTTTGTAGAATCTGCAAGTGGATATTTGGAACCGTTTGAGGCCTATGCTGGAAAAGGAAATATCTTCACATAAAAACTGAACAGAAGGATTCTCAGAAACTTCTTTGTGTTGAGTGCATTCAACTCACAGACAAGAACTTACCTATAGAAAGAGCAGTTTTGAAACACTCTTTTGGTAAAATCTGCAAGTGGTTATTTGGAGCACTTCGAGGCCTGTGCTGGGATATGGAATATCTTCACCTAAAAACTACAGAGAAGCATTCTCAGAAAGTTCTTCATGATGCATTCATTCAACTCACAGAGTCGAACCTTCCTTTTGATAGAACAGTTTTGAAACACTCTTTTTGTAGAATCTGCAAGAGGATATTTGGAGCGTTTTGAGGCCTATGCTGGAAAAGGAAATATCTTCACATAAAAACTAGACAGAAGCATTCTCAGAAACTTCTGTGTGATGAGTGCATTCAACTCACCGACTTGAACGTTTCTTTTGATAGAACAGTTTTGAAACATTACGTTTGTAGAATCTGCAAGTGCTTATTCCGAGCACCTTGAGGCCTATGTTGGAAAAGGAAATATCTTCCCATAAATACTAGAGAGAAGGATTCTCAGAAACTTCTTTGTGATGAGTTTATTCAACTGACAGAGTTGAACCTACCAATTGATAGAGAAGTTTGGAAAAACTCTTTTTGTAGAATCTGCAAGTGGATAATTGGAGCCGTTTGAGGCCTATGGTGGAAAAGGAAATATCTTCACATAAAAACTGAACAGAAGCATTCTCAGAAACTTTTTTGTGTTGAGTGCATTCAACTCACAGACTTGAACTTACCTATAGAAAGAGCAGTTTTGAAACACTCTTTTGGTAAAATCTGCAAGTGGTTATTTGGAGCACTTCGAGGCCTGTGCTGGGATATGGAATATCTTCACCTAAAAACTACAGAGAAGCATTCTCAGAAAGTTCTTCACGATGCATTCATTCAACTCACAGAGTTGAACCTTCCTTTTGATAGAACAGTTTTGAAACACTCTTTTTGTAGAATCTGCAAGAGGATATTTGGAGCGTTTTGAGGCCTATGCTGGAAAAGGAAATATCTTCACATAAAAACTAGACAGAAGCATTCTCAGAAACTTCTGTGTGATGAGTGCATTCAACTCACAGACTTGAACGTTTCTTTTGATAGAACAGTTTTGAAACATTACGTTTGTAGAATCTGCAAGTGCTTATTCCGAGCACCTTGAGGCCTATGTTGGAAAAGGAAATATCTTCCCATAAATACTAGAGAGAAGGATTCTCAGAAACTTCTTTGTGATGAGTTCATTCAACTCACAGAGTTGAACCTACCAATTGACAGAGAAGTTTGGAAACCCTCTTTTTGTAGAATCTGCAAATGAATATTTGGAGCCGTTTGAGGCCTATGCTGGAAAGGGAAATATCTTCACATAAAAACTGAACAGAAGCATTCTCAGAAACTTCTTTGTGTTGAGTGCATTCAACTCACAGACTTGAACTTACCTATAGAAAGAGCAGTTTTGAAACACTCTTTTGGTAAAATCTGCAAGTGGTTATTTGGAGCACTTCGAGGCCTGTGCTGGGATATGGAATATCTTCACCTAAAAACTACAGAGGAGCATTCCCAGAAAGTTCTTCACGATGCATTCATTCAACTCACAGAGTTGAACCTTCCCTTTGATAGAACAGTTTTGAAACACTCTTTTTGTAGAATCTGCAAGAGGCTATTTGGAGCGTTTTGAGGCCTATGCTGGAAAAGGAAATATCTTCACATAAAAACTAGACAGAAGCATTCTCACAAACTTCTTTGTGATGGGTGCATTCTACTCACAGTGTTGAAGCTTGCTTTTGATAGAGCAGTTTTGAAACACTCTTTTGCTAGAATCTGCAAGTGGATATTTGGAGCGCTTTGAGGCCTATGCTGGAAAAGGAAATGTCTACACATAAAAACTAGACAGAAGCATTCCAGGAAACTTCTGTATGATAAGTGCCTTCAACACACAGACTTGAACCTTGCTTTTGAAAGAGCAGCTTTGAAACACTCTTTTCGTAGAATCTGCAAGTGGATATATGGAGCGCTTTGAGGCCTATGCTGGGAAATGAAATCTCTTCACCTAAAAACTAGACAGAAGCATTCTGAGAAACTTCTGTGTGATGAGTGCATTCAACTCACAAACTTGAACGTTCCCTTTGATAGAACAGTTTTGAAACACTCCTTTTGTAGAATCTGCATGTGTTTATTTGGAGCGCTTTGAGGCCTATGTTGGAAAAGGTAATATCTTCATATAAAAACTAGACGGAAGCATTCTCAGAAACTACTTTGTGATGAGTGCATTCAACTCACAGACTTGAAGCTTCCTTTGGAAAGGGCAGTTTGGAAACACTCTTCTTATAGAATCTTCAAGTGGATATTTGGAGCACTTTCAGGCCTATGCTGGGACATGAAATCTCTTCACCTAAAAACTAGACAGAAGCATTCTGAGAAACTTCTTTGCAATGAGGGCATTCAACTCACAGACTTGAACGTTTCTTTTGATAGAACAGTTTTGAAACATTGCGTTTGTAGTATCTGCAAGTGTTTATTCAGAGCACATTGAGGCCTATGTTGGAAAAGGAAATATCTTCACATAAAAACTAGAGAGAAGGATTCTCAGAAACTTCTTTGTGATGAGTTCATTCAACTCACAGAGTTGAACCTACCAATTGATACAGAAGTTTGGAAACCCTCTTTTTGTAGAATCTGCAAGTGGATATTTGGAACCGTTTGAGGCCTATGCTGGAAAAGGAAATATCTTCACATAAAAACTGAACAGAAGGATTCTCAGAAACTTCTTTGTGTTGAGTGCATTCAACTCACAGACAAGAACTTACCTATAGAAAGAGCAGTTTTGAAACACTCTTTTGGTAAAATCTGCAAGTGGTTATTTGGAGCACTTCGAGGCCTGTGCTGGGATATGGAATATCTTCACCTAAAAACTACAGAGAAGCATTCTCAGAAAGTTCTTCACGATGCATTCATTCAACTCACAGAGTTGAACCTTCCTTTTGATAGAACAGTTTTGAAACACTCTTTTTGTAGAATCTGCAAGAGGATATTTGGAGCGTTTTGAGGCCTATGCTGGAAAAGGAAATATCTTCACATAAAAACTAGACAGAAGCATTCTCAGAAACTTCTGAGTGATGAGTGCATTCAACTCACCGACTTGAACGTTTCTTTTGATAGAACAGTTTTGAAACATTACGTTTGTAGAATCTGCAAGTGCTTATTCCGAGCACCTTGAGGCCTATGTTGGAAAAGGAAATATCTTCCCATAAATACTAGAGAGAAGGATTCTCAGAAACTTCTTTGTGATGAGTTTATTCAACTGACAGAGTTGAACCTACCAATTGATAGAGAAGTTTGGAAACACTCTTTTTGTAGAATCTGCAAGTGGATAATTGGAGCCGTTTGAGGCCTATGCTGGAAAAGGAAATATCTTCACATAAAAACTGAACAGAAGCATTCTCAGAAACTTTTTTGTGTTGAGTGCATTCAACTCACAGACTTGAACTTACCTATAGAAAGAGCAGTTTTGAAACACTCTTTTGGTAAAATCTGCAAGTGGTTATTTGGAGCACTTCGACGCCTGTGCTGGGATATGGAATATCTTCACCTAAAAACTACAGAGAAGCATTCTCAGAAAGTTCTTCACCATGCATTCATTCAACTCACAGAGTTGAACCTTCCTTTTGATAGAACAGTTTTGAAACACTCTTTTTGTAGAATCTGCAAGAGGATATTTGGAGCGTTTTGAGGCCTATGCTGGAAAAGGAAATATCTTCACATAAAAACTAGACAGAAGCATTCTCAGAAACTTCTGTGTGATGAGTGCATTCAACTCACAGACTTGAACGTTTCTTTTGATAGAACAGTTTTGAAACATTACGTTTGTAGAATCTGCAAGTGCTTATTCCGAGCACCTTGAGGCCTATGTTGGAAAAGGAAATATCTTCCCATAAATACTAGAGAGAAGGATTCTCAGAAACTTCTTTGTGATGAGTTCATTCAACTCACAGAGTTGAACCTACCAATTGACAGAGAAGTTTGGAAACCCTCTTTTTGTAGAATCTGCAAATGGATATTTGGAGCCGTTTGAGGCCTATGCTGGAAAAGGAAATATCTTCACATAAAAACTGAACAGAAGCATTCTCAGAAACTTCTTTGTGTTGAGTGCATTCAACTCACAGACTTGAACTTACCTATAGAAAGAGCAGTTTTGAAACACTCTTTTGGTAAAATCTGCAAGTGGTTATTTGGAGCACTTCGAGGCCTGTGCTGGGATATGGAATATCTTCACCTAAAAACTACAGAGGAGCATTCTCAGAAAGTTCTTCACGATGCATTCATTCAACTCACAGAGTTGAACCTTCCTTTTGATAGAACAGTTTTGAAACACTCTTTTTGTAGAATCTGCAAGAGGCTATTTGGAGCGTTTTGAGGCCTATGCTGGAAAAGGAAATATCTTCACATAAAAACTAGACAGAAGCATTCTCACAAACTTCTTTGTGATGGGTGCATTCTACTCACAGTGTTGAAGCTTGCTTTTGATAGAGCAGTTTTGAAACACTCTTTTGCTAGAATCTGCAAGTGGATATTTGGAGCGCTTTGAGGCCTATGCTGGAAAAGGAAATGTCTACACATAAAAACTAGACAGAAGCATTCCAGGAAACTTCTGTATGATAAGTGCCTTCAACACACAGACTTGAACCTTGCTTTTGAAAGAGCAGCTTTGAAACACTCTTTTCGTAGAATCTGCAAGTGGATATATGGAGCGCTTTGAGGCCTATGCTGGGAAATGAAATCTCTTCACCTAAAAACTAGACAGAAGCATTCTGAGAAACCTCTGTGTGATGAGTGCATTCAACTCACAAACTTGAACGTTCCCTTTGATAGAACAGTTTTGAAACACTCCTTTTGTAGAATCTGCATGTGTTTATTTGGAGCGCTTTGAGGCCTATGTTGGAAAAGGTAATATCTTCATATAAAAACTAGACGGAAGCATTCTCAGAAACTACTTTGTGATGAGTGCATTCAACTCACAGACTTGAAGCTTCCTTTGGAAAGGGCAGTTTGGAAACACTCTTCTTATAGAATCTTCAAGTGGATATTTGGAGCATTTTCAGGCCTATGCTGGGACATGAAATCTCTTCACCTAAAAACTAGACAGAAGAATTCTGAGAAACTTCTTTGCAATGAGGGCATTCAACTCACAGACTTGAACGCTTCTTTTGATAGAACAGTTTTGAAACATTGCGTTTGTAGTATCTGCAAGTGTTTATTCAGAGCACATTGAGGCCTATGTTGGAAAAGGAAATATCTTCAGATAAAAACTAGAGAGAAGGATTCTCAGAAACTTCTTTGTGATGAGTTCATTCAACTCACAGAGTTGAACCTACCAATTGATACAGAAGTTTGGAAACCCTCTTTTTGTAGAATCTGCAAGTGGATATTTGGAACCGTTTGAGGCCTATGCTGGAAAAGGAAATATCTTCACATAAAAACTGAACAGAAGGATTCTCAGAAACTTCTTTGTGTTGAGTGCATTCAACTCACAGACAAGAACTTACCTATAGAAAGAGCAGTTTTGAAACACTCTTTTGGTAAAATCTGCAAGTGGTTATTTGGAGCACTTCGAGGCCTGTGCTGGGATATGGAATATCTTCACCTAAAAACTACAGAGAAGCATTCTCAGAGAGTTCTTCACGATGCATTCATTCAACTCACAGAGTTGAACCTTCCTTTTGATAGAACAGTTTTGAAACACTCTTTTTGTAGAATCTGCAAGAGGATATTTGGAGCGTTTTGAGGCCTATGCTGGAAAAGGAAATATCTTCACATAAAAACTAGACAGAAGCATTCTCAGAAACTTCTGTGTGATGAGTGCATTCAACTCACAGACTTGAACGTTTCTTTTGATAGAACCGTTTTGAAACATTACGTTTCTAGAATCTGCAAGTGCTTATTCCGAGCACCTTGAGGCCTATGTTGGAAAAGGAAATATCTTCCCATAAATACTAGAGAGAAGGATTCTCAGAAACTTCTTTATGATGAGTTTATTCAACTGACAGAGTTGAACATATCAATTGATACAGAAGTTTGGAAACCCTCTTTTTGTAGAATCTGCAAATGGATATTTGGAACCGTTTGAGGCCTATGCTGGAAAAGGAAATATCTTCACATAAAAACTGAACAGAAGCATTCTCAGAAACTTTTTTGTGTTGAGTGCATTCAACTCACAGACTTGAACTTACCTATAGAAAGAGCAGTTTTGAAACACTGTTTTGGTAAAATCTGCAAGTGGTTATTTGGAGCACTTCGAGGCCTGTGCTGGGATATGGAATATCTTCACCTAAAAACTACAGAGAAGCATTCTCAGAAAGTTCTTCACGATGCATTCATTCAACTCACAGAGTTGAACCTTCCTTTTGATAGAACAGTTTTGAAACACTCTTTTTGTAGAATCTGCAAGAGGATATTTGGAGCGTTTTGAGGCCTATGCTGGAAAAGGAAATATCTTCACATAAAAACTAGACAGAAGCATTCTCAGAAACTTCTGTGTGATGAGTGCATTCAACTCACAGACTTGAACGTTTCTTTTGATAGAACAGTTTTGAAACATTACGTTTGTAGAATCTGCAAGTGCTTATTCCGAGCACCTTGAGGCCTATGTTGGAAAAGGAAATATCTTCCCATAAATACTAGAGAGAAGGATTCTCAGAAACTTCTTTGTGATGAGTTCATTCAACTCACAGAGTTGAACCTACCAATTGACAGAGAAGTTTGGAAACCCTCTTTTTGTAGAATCTGCAAATGGATATTTGGAGCCGTTTGAGGCCTATGGTGGAAAAGGAAATATCTTCACATAAAAACTGAACAGAAGCATTCTCAGAAACTTCTTTGTGTTGAGTGCATTCAACTCACAGACTTGAACTTACCTATAGAAAGAGCAGTTTTGAAACACTCTTTTGGTAAAATCTGCAAGTGGTTATTTGGAGCACTTCGAGGCCTGTGCTGGGATATGGAATATCTTCACCTAAAAACTACAGAGGAGCATTCTCAGAAAGTTCTTCACGATGCATTCATTCAACTCACAGAGTTGAACCTTCCTTTTGATAGAACAGTTTTGAAACACTCTTTTTGTAGAATCTGCAAGAGGCTATTTGGAGCGTTTTGAGGCCTATGCTGGAAAAGGAAATATCTTCACATAAAAACTAGACAGAAGCATTCTCACAAACTTCTTTGTGATGGGTGCATTCTACTCACAGTGTTGAAGCTTGCTTTTGATAGAGCAGTTTTGAAACACTCTTTTGCTAGAATCTGCAAGTGGATATTTGGAGCGCTTTGAGGCCTATGCTGGAAAAGGAAATGTCTACACATAAAAACTAGACAGAAGCATTCCAGGAAACTTCTGTATGATAAGTGCCTTCAACACACAGACTTGAACCTTGCTTTTGAAAGAGCAGCTTTGAAACACTCTTTTCGTAGAATCTGCAAGTGGATATATGGAGCGCTTTGAGGCCTATGCTGGGAAATGAAATCTCTTCACCTAAAAACTAGACAGAAGCATTCTGAGAAACTTCTGTGTGATGAGTGCATTCAACTCACAAACTTGAACGTTCCCTTTGATAGAACAGTTTTGAAACACTCCTTTTGTAGAATCTGCATGTGTTTATTTGGAGCGCTTTGAGGCCTATGTTGGAAAAGGTAATATCTTCATATAAAAACTAGACGGAAGCATTCTCAGAAACTACTTTGTGATGAGTGCATTCAACTCACAGACTTGAAGCTTCCTTTGGAAAGGGCAGTTTGGAAACACTCTTCTTATAGAATCTTCAAGTGGATATTTGGAGCATTTTCAGGCCTATGCTGGGACATGAAATCTCTTCACCTAAAAACTAGACAGAAGCATACTGAGAAACTTCTTTGCAATGAGGGCATTCAACTCACAGACTTAAACGTTTCTTTTGATAGAACAGTTTTGAAACATTGCGTTTGTAGTATCTGCAAGTGTTTATTCAGAGCACATTGAGGCCTATGTTGGAAAAGGAAATATCTTCAGATAAAAACTAGAGAGAAGGATTCTCAGAAACTTCTTTGTGATGAGTTCATTCAACTCACAGAGTTGAACCTACCAATTGATACAGAAGTTTGGAAACCGTCTTTTTGTAGAATCTGCAAGTGGATATTTGGAACCGTTTGAGGCCTATGCTGGAAAAGGAAATATCTTCACATAAAAACTGAACAGAAGGATTCTCAGAAACTTCTTTGTGTTGAGTGCATTCAACTCACAGACAAGAACTTACCTATAGAAAGAGCAGTTTTGAAACACTCTTTTGGTAAAATCTGCAAGTGGTTATTTGGAGCACTTCGAGGCCTGTGCTGGGATATGGAATATCTTCACCTAAAAACTACAGAGAAGCATTCTCAGAGAGTTCTTCACGATGCATTCATTCAACTCACAGAGTTGAACCTTCCTTTTGATAGAACAGTTTTGAAACACTCTTTTTGTAGAATCTGCAAGAGGATATTTGGAGCGTTTTGAGGCCTATGCTGGAAAAGGAAATATCTTCACATAAAAACTAGACAGAAGCATTCTCAGAAACTTCTTTGTGATGAGTGCATTCAACTCACAGACTTGAACGTTTCTTTTGATAGAACCGTTTTGAAACATTACGTTTCTAGAATCTGCAAGTGCTTATTCCGAGCACCTTGAGGCTTATGTTGGAAAAGGAAATATCTTCCCATAAATACTAGACAGAAGGATTCTCAGAAACTTCTTTATGATGAGTTTATTCAACTGACAGAGTTGAACATATCAATTGATACAGAAGTTTGGAAACCCTCTTTTTGTAGAATCTGCAAATGGATATTTGGAACCGTTTGAGGCCTATGCTGGAAAAGGAAATATCTTCACATAAAAACTGAACAGAAGCATTCTCAGAAACTTTTTTGTGTTGAGTGCATTCAACTCACAGACTTGAACTTACCTATAGAAAGAGCAGTTTTGAAACACTCTTTTGGTAAATCTGCAAGTGGTTATTTGGAGCACTTCGAGGCCTGTGCTGGGATATGGAATATCTTCACCTAAAAACTACAGAGGAGCATTCTCAGAAAGTTCTTCACGATGCATTCATTCAACTCACAGAGTTGAACCTTCCTTTTGATAGAACAGTTTTGAAACACTCTTTTTGTAGAATCTGCAAGAGGATATTTGGAGCGTTTTGAGGCCTATGCTGGAAAAGGAAATATCTTCACATAAAAACTAGACAGAAGCATTCTCAGAAACTTCTGTGTCATGAGTGCATTCAACTCACAGACTTGAACGTTTCTTTTGATAGAACAGTTTTGAAACATTACGTTTGTAGAATCTGCAAGTGCTTATTCCGAGCACCTTGAGGCCTATGTTGGAAAAGGAAATATCTTCCCATAAATACTAGAGAGAAGGATTCTCAGAAACTTCTTTGTGATGAGTTCATTCAACTCACAGAGTTGAACCTACCAATTGACAGAGAAGTTTGGAAACCCTCTTTTTGTAGAATCTGCAAATGGATATTTGGAGCCGTTTGAGGCCTATGCTGGAAAAGGAAATATCTTCACATAAAAACTGAACAGAAGCATTCTCAGAAACTTCTTTGTGTTGAGTGCATTCAACTCACAGACTTGAACTTACCTATAGAAAGAGCAGTTTTGAAACACTCTTTTGGTAAAATCTGCAAGTGGTTATTTGGAGCACTTCGAGGCCTGTGCTGGGATATGGAATATCTTCACCTAAAAACTACAGAGGAGCATTCCCAGAAAGTTCTTCACGATGCATTCATTCAACTCACAGAGTTGAACCTTCCTTTTGATAGAACAGTTTTGAAACACTCTTTTTGTAGAATCTGCAAGAGGCTATTTGGAGCGTTTTGAGGCCTATGCTGGAAAAGGAAATATCTTCACATAAAAACTAGACAGAAGCATTCTCACAAACTTCTTTGTGATGGGTGCATTCTACTCACAGTGTTGAAGCTTGCTTTTGATAGAGCAGTTTTGAAACACTCTTATGCTAGAATCTGCAAGTGGATATTTGGAGCGCTTTGAGGCCTATGCTGGAAAAGGAAATGTCTACACATAAAAACTAGACAGAAGAATTCCAGGAAACTTCTGTATGATAAGTGCCTTCAACACACAGACTTGAACTTTGCTTTTGAAAGAGCAGCTTTGAAACACTCTTTTCGTAGCATCTGCAAGTGGATATATGGAGCGCTTTGAGGCCTATGCTGGGTAATGAAATCTCTTCACCTAAAAACTAGACAGAAGCATTCTGAGAAACTTCTGTGTGATGAGTGCATTCAACTCACAAACTTGAACGTTCCCTTTGATAGAACAGTTTTGAAACACTCCTTTTGTAGAATCTGCATGTGTTTATTTGGAGCGCTTTGAGGCCTATGTTGGAAAAGGTAATATCTTCATATAAAAACTAGACGGAAGCATTCTCAGAAACTACTTTGTGATGAGTGCATTCAACTCACAGACTTGAAGCTTCCTTTGGAAAGGGCAGTTTGGAAACACTCTTCTTATAGAATCTTCAAGTGGATATTTGGAGCACTTTCAGGCCTATGCTGGGACATGAAATCTCTTCACCTAAAAACTAGACAGAAGCATTCTGAGAAACTTCTTTGCAATTAGGGCATTCAACTCACAGACTTGAACGTTTCTTTTGATAGAACAGTTTTGAAACATTGCGTTTGTAGTATCTGCAAGTGTTTATTCAGAGCACATTGAGGCCTATGTTGGAAAAGGAAATATCTTCACATAAAAACTAGAGAGAAGGATTCTCAGAAACTTCTTTGTGATGAGTTCATTCAACTCACAGAGTTGAACCTACCAATTGATACAGAAGTTTGGACACCCTATTTTTGTAGAATCTGCAAGTGGATATTTGGAGCCGTTTGAGGCCTATGCTGGAAAAGGAAATATCTTCACATAAAAACTGAACAGAAGCATTCTCAGAAACTTCTTTGTGTTGAGTGCATTCAACCCACGGTCTTGAACTCACCTGTAGAAAGAGCAGTTTTGAAACACTCTTTTGGTAAAATCTGCAAGTGGTTAATTGGAGCACTTCGAGGCCTGTGCTGGGATATGGAATATCTTCACCTAAACACTACAGAGAAGCATTCTCAGAAAGTTCTTCACGATGCATTCATTCAACTCACAGAGTTGAACCTTCCTTTTGATAGAACAGTTTTGAAACACTCTTTTTGTAGAATCTGCAAGAGGATATTTGGAGCGTTTTGAGGCCTATGCTGGAAAAGGAAATATCTTCACCTAAAAACTAGACAGAAGCATTCTCAGAAACTTCTGTGTGATGAGTGCATTCAACTCACAGACTTGAACGTTTCTTTTGATAGAACAGTTTTGAAACATTACGTTTGTAGAATCTGCAAGTGTTTATTCGGAGCACCTTGAGGCCTATGTTGGAAAAGGAAATATCTTCACATAAAAACTAGAGAGAAGGATTCTCAGAAACTTCTTTGCGATGAGTTCATTCAACTCACAGAGTTGAACCTACCATTGATAGAGAAGTTTGGAAACACTCTTTTTGTAGAATCAGAAAGTGGATATTTGGAGCCGTTTGAGGCCTATGCTGGAAAAGGAAATATCTTCACACAAAAACTGAACAGAAGCATTCTCAGAAACTTCTTTGTGTTGAGTGCATTCAACTCACAGACTTGAACTTACCTGTAGAAAGAGCAGTTTTGAAACACTCTTTTGGAAAAATCTGCAAGTGGTTATTTGGAGCACTTCGAGGCCTGTGCTGGGATATGGAATATCTTCACCTAAAAACTACAGAGAAGCATTCTCAGAAAGTTCTTCACGATGCATTCATTCAACTCACAGAGTTGAACCTTCCTTTTGATAGAACAGTTTTGAAACACTCTTTTTGTAGAATCTGCAAGAGGATATTTGGAGCGTTTTGAGGCCTATGCTGGAAAAGGAAATATTTTCACATAAAAACTAGACAGAAGCATTCTCAGAAACTTCTGTGTGATGAGTGCATTCACCTCACAGACTTGAACGTTTCTTTTGATAGAACAGTTTTGAAACATTACGTTTGTAGAATCTGCAAGTGTTTATTCGGAGCACCTTGAGGCCTATGTTGGAAAAGGAAATATCTTCCCATAAAAACTAGAGAGAAGGATTCTCAGAAACTTCTTTGTGATGAGTTCATTCAACTCACAGATTTGAACCTACCAATTGATAGAGAAGATTGGAAACCCTCTTTTTGTAGAATCTGCAAGTGGATATTTGGAGCCGTTTGAGGCCTATGCTGGAAAAGGAAATATCTTCACATAAAAACTGAACAGAAGCATTCTCAGAAACTTCTTTGTGTTGAGTGCATTCAACTCACAGACTTGAACTTACCTATAGAAAGAGCAGTTTTGAAACACTCTTTTGGTAAAATCTGCAAGTGGTTATTTGAAGCACTTCGAGGCCTGTGCTGGGATATGGAATATCTTCACCTAAAAGCTACAGAGAAGCATTCTCAGAAAGTTCTTCACGATGCATTCATTCAACTCACAGAGTTGAACCTTCCTTTTGATAGAACAGTTTTGAAACACTCTTTTTGTAGAATCTGCAAGAGGCTATTTGGAGCGTTTTGAGGCCTATGCTGGAAAAGGAAATATCTTCACATAAAAACTAGACAGAAGCATTCTCACAAACTTCTTTGTGATGAGTGCATTCTACTCACAGTGTTGAAGCTTGCTTTTGGTAGAGCAGTTTTGAAACACTGTTTTGCTAGAATCTGCAAGTGGATATTTGGAGCGCTTTGAGGCCTATGCTGGAACAGGAAATGTCTACACATAAAAACTAGACAGAAGCATTCCAGGAAACTTCTGTATGATAAGTGCATTCAACACACAGACTTGAAACTTGCTTTTGTAAGAGCAGCTTTGAAACACTCTTTTCGTAGAATCTGCAAGTGGATATTTGGAGCGCTTTGAGGCCTATGCTGGGAAATGAAATCTCTTCACCTAAAAACTAGACAGAAGTATTCTGAGAAACTTCTGTGTGATGAGTGCATTCAACTCACAAACTTGAACGTTCCCTTTGATAGAACAGTTTTGAAACACTCCTTTTGTAGAATCTGCATGTGTTTATTTGGAGCGCTTTGAGGCCTATGTTGGAAAAGGAAATATCTTCATATAAAAACTAGACGGAAGCATTCTCAGAAACTTCTTTGTGATGAGTGCATTCAACTCACAGACTTGAAGCTTCCTTTGGAAAGGGCAGTTTGGAAACACTCTTCTTATAGTATCTTCAAATGGATATTTGGAGCACTTTCAGGCCTATGCTGGGACATGAAATCTCTTCACCTAAAAACTAGACAGAAGCATTCTGAGAAACTTCTTTGCAATGAGTGCATTCAACTCACAGACTTGAACGTTTCTTTTGATAGAAGAGTTTTGAAACATTACGTTTGTAGAATCTGCAAGTGTTTATTCAGAGCACATTGAGGACTATGTTGGAAAAGGAAATATCTTCACATAAAAACTAGAGAGAAGGATTCTCAGAAACTTCTTTGTGATGAGTTCATTCAACTCACAGAGTTGAACCTACCAATTGATACAGAAGTATGGAAACCCTCTTTTTGTAGAATCTGCAAATGGATATTTGGAACCGTTTGAGGCCTATGCTGGAAAAGGAAATATCTTCACATAAAAACTGAACAGAAGCATTCTCAGAAACTTTTTTGTGTTGAGTGCATTCAACTCACAGACTTGAACTTACCTATAGAAAGAGCAGTTTTGAAACACTCTTTTGGTAAAATCTGCAAGTGGTTATTTGGAGCACTTCGAGGCCTGTGCTGGGATATGGAATATCTTCACCTAAAAACTACAGAGAAGCATTCTCAGAAAGTTCTTCACGATGCATTCATTCAACTCACAGAGTTGAACCTTCCTTTTGATAGAACAGTTTTGAAACACTCTTTTTGTAGAATCTGCAAGAGGCTATTTGGAGCGTTTTGAGGCCTATGCTGGAAAAGGAAATATCTTCACATAAAAACTAGACAGAAGCATTCTCAGAAACTTCTGTGTGATGAGTGCCTTCAACTCACAGACTTGAACGTGTCTTTTGATAGAACAGTTTTGAAACATTACGTTTGTAGAATCTGCAAGTGTTTATTCGGAGCACCTTGAGGCCTATGTTGGAAAAGGAAATATCTTCACATAAAAACTAGAGAGAAGGATTCTCAGAAACTTCTTTGTGATGAGTTCATTCAACTCACAGAGTTGAACCTACCAATTGATAGAGAAGATTGGAAACCCTCTTTTTGTAGAATCTGCAAGTGGATATTTGGAGCCGTTTGAGGCCTATGCTGGAAAAGGAAATATCTTCACATAAAAACTGAACAGAAGCATTCTCAGAAACTTCTTTGTGTTGAGTGCATTCAACTCACAGACTTGAACTTACCTATAGAAAGAGCAGTTTTGAAACACTCTTTTGGTAAAATCTGCAAGTGGTTATTTGGAGCACTTCGAGGCCTGTGCTGGGATATGGAATATCTTCACCTAAAAACTACAGAGGAGCATTCCCAGAAAGTTCTTCATGATGCATTCATTCAACTCACAGAGTTGAACCTTCCTTTTGATAGAACAGTTTTGAAACACTCTTTTTGTAGAATCTGCAAGAGTCTATTTGGAGCGTTTTGAGGCCTATGCTGGAAAAGCAAATATCCTCACATAAAAACTAGACAGAAGCATTCTCACAAACTTCTTTGTGATGAGTGCATTCTACTCACAGTGTTGAAGCTTGCTTTTGATAGAGCAGTTTTGAAACACTCTTTTGCTAGAATCTGCAAGTGGATATTTGGAGCGCTTTGAGGCCTATGCTGGAACAGGAAATGTCTACACATAAAAACTAGACAGAAGCATTCCAGGAAACTTCTGTATGATAAGTGCATTCAACACACAGACTTGAACCTTGCTTTTGGAAGAGCAGCTTTGAAACACTCTTTTCGTAGAATCTGCAAGTGGATATATGGAGCGCTTTGAGGCCTATGCTGGGAAATGAAATCTCTTCACCTAAAAACTAGACAGAAGCATTCTGAGAAACTTCTGTGTGATGAGTGCATTCAACTCACAAACTTGAACGTTCCCTTTGATAGAACAGTTTTGAAACACTCCTTTTGTAGAATCTGCCCGTGTTCATTTGGAGCGCTTTGAGGCCTATGTTGGAAAAGGAAATATCTTCATATAAAAACTAGACGGAAGCATTCTCAGAAACTACTTTGTGATGAGTGCATTCAACTCACAGACTTGAGGCTTCCTTTGGAAAGGGCAGTTTGGAAACACTCTTCTTATAGTATCTTCAAATGGATATTTGGAGCACTTTCAGGCCTATGCTGGGACATGAAATCTCTTCACTTAAAAACTAGACAGAAGCATTCTCAGAAACTTCTTTGTGATGAGTGTATTCTACTCACAGTGTTGAAGCTTGCTCTTGATAGAGCAGTTTTGAAACACTCTTTTGCTAGAATCTGCAAGTGGATATTTGGAGCGCTTTGAGGCCTATGCTGGAAAAACAAATGTCTTCGCATAAAAACTAGACAGAAGCATTCCAGGAAACTTCTGTATGATAAGTGCATTCAACTCACAGACTTGAACGTTACTTTTGATAGAACTCTTTGGAAACACTCCTTTTGTAGAATTTGCAAGGGTTTATTTGGAGCGCTTTGAGGCCTAAGCGGGAAAAGGAAATATCTTCACGTAAGGTCTAGACAGAAGCATTCTCAGAAACTTCTTTCTGATGAGTGCATTCAACACACAGACTTGAACCTTGCTCTTGAAAGAGCAGCTTTGAAACACTCTTTTCGTAGAATCTGCAAGTGGATATTTGGAGCGTTTTGAGGCCTATGCTGGAAAAGGAATTATCTTCACCTAAAAACTAGACAGAAGCATTCTGAGAAACTTCTGTGTGATGAGTGCATTCAACTCACAGACTTGAACGTTTCTTTTGATAGAACAGTTTTGAAACATTACGTTTGTAGAATCTGCAACTGTTTATTCGGAGCACCTTGAGGCCTATGTTGGAAAAGGAAATATCTTCACATAAAAACTAGAGAGAAGGATTCTCAGAAACTTCTTTGTGATGAGTTCATTCAACTCACAGAGTTGAACCTACCAATTGAGAGAGAAGTTTGGAAACACTCTTTTTGTAGAATCTGCAAGTGGATATTTGTAGCCGTTTGAGGCCTATGCTGGAAAAGGAAATATCTTCACACAAAAACTGAACAGAAGCATTCTCAGAAACTTCTTTGTGTTGAGTGCATTCAACTCACAGACTTGAACTTACCTATAGAAAGAGCAGTTTTGAAACACTCTTTTGGTAATATCTGCAAGTGGTTATGTGGAACACTTCGAGGCCTGTGCTGGGATATGGAATATCTTCACCTAAAAACTACAGAGAAGCATTCTCAGAAAGTTCTTCACGATGCATTCATTCAACTCACAGAGTTGAACCTTCCTTTTGATAGAACAGTTTTGAAACACTCTTTTTATAGAATCTGCAAGAGGATATTTGGAGCGTTTTGAGGCCTATGCTGGAAAAGGAAATATCTTCACCTAAAAACTAGACAGAAGCATTCTCAGAAACTTCTGTGTGATGAGTGCATTCAACTCACAGACGTGAACGTTTCTTTTGATAGAACAGTTTTGAAACATTACGTTTGTAGAATCTGCAAGTGTTTATTCGGAGCACCTTGAGGCCTATGTTGGAAAAGGAAATATCTTCACATAAAAACTAGAGAGAAGGATTCTCAGAAACTACTTTGTGATGAGTTCATTCAACTCACAGAGTTGAACCTACCAATTGATAGAAGAGTTTGGAAACACTCTTTTTGTAGAATTTGCAAGTGGATATTTGGAGCCGTTTGAGGCCTATGCTGGGAAAGGAAATATCTTCACATAAAAACTGAACAGAAGCATTCTCAGAAACTTCTTTGTATTGAGTGCATTCAACACACAGACTTGAACTTACCTGTAGAAAGAGCAGTTTTGAAACACTCTTTTGGTAAAATCTGCAAGTGGTTATTTGGAGCACTTCGAGGCCTGTGCTGGGATATGGAATATCTTCACCTAAAAACTACAGAGAAGCATTCTCAGAAAGTTCTTCACGATGCATTCATTCAACTCACAGAGTTGAAGCTTCCTTTTGATAGAACAGTTTTGAAACACTCTTTTTGTAGAATCTGCAAGAGGATATTTGGAGCGTTTTGAGGCCTATGCTGGAAAAGGAAATATCTTCACCTAAAAACTAGACAGAAGCATTCTCAGAAACTTCTGTGTGATGAGTTCATTCAACTCACGGACTTGAACGTTTCTTTTGATAGAACAGTTTTGAAACATTACGTTTGTAGAATCTGCAAGTGTTTATTCGGAGTACCTTGAGGCTTATGTTGGAAAAGGAAATATCTTCACATAAAAACTAGAGAGAAGGATTCTCAGAAACTTCTTTGTGATGAGTTCATTCAACTCACAGAGTTGAACCTACCAATTGATAGAGAAGTTTGCAAACACTCTTTTTGTAGAATCTGCAAGTAGATATTTGGAGAAGTTTGAGGCCTATGCTGGAAAAGGAAATATCTTCACATAAAAACTGAACAGAAGCATTCTCAGAAACTTCTTTGTGTTGAGTGCATTCAACTCACAGACTTGAACTTACCTATAGAAAGAGCAGTTTTAAAACACTTTTTTGGTAAAATCTGCAAGTGGTTATTTGGAGCACTTCGAGGCCTGTGCTGTGATATGGAATATCTTCACCTAAACACTACAGAGAAGCATTCTCAGAAAGTTCTTCACGATGCATTCATTCAACTCACAGAGTTGAACCCTCCTTTTGATAGAACAGTTTTGAAACACTCTTTTTGTAGAATCTGCAAGAGGATATTTGGAGCGTTTTGAGGCCTATGCTGGAAAAGGAAATATCTTCACCTAAAAACTAGACAGAAGCATTCTCAGAAACTTCTGTGTGATGAGTGCATTCAACTCACAGACTTGAACGTTTCTTTTGATAGAACAGTTTTGAAACATTACGTTTGTAGAATCTGCAAGTGTTTATTCGGAGCACCTTGAGGCCTATGATGGAAAAGGAAATATCTTCACATAAAAACTAGAGAGAAGGATTCTCAGAAACTTCTTTGTGATGAGTTCATTCAACTCACAGAGTTGAACCTACCAATTGATAGACAAGTTTGGAAACACTCTTTTTGTAGAATCTGCAAGTGGATATTTGGAGCCATTTGAGGCCTATGCTGGAAAAGGAAATATCTTCACATAAAAACTGAACAGAAGCATTCTCAGAAACTTCTTTGTGTTGAGTGCATTCAACTCACAGACTTTAACTTACCTGTAGAAAGAGCAGTTTTGAAACACTCTTTTGGTAAAATCTGCAAGTGGTTATTTGGAGCACTTCGAGGCCTGTGCTGGGATGTGGAATATCTTCACCTAAAAACTACAGAGAAGCATTCTCAGAAAGTTCTTCACGATGCATTCATTCAACTCACAGAGTTGAACCTTCCTTTTGATAGAACAGTTTTGAAACACTCTTTTTGTAGAATCTGCAAGAGGATATTTGGAGCATTTTGAGGTCTATGCTGGAAAAGGAAATATCTCCACCTAAAAACTAGACAGAAGCATTCTCAGAAACTTCTGTGTGATGAGTGCATTCAACTCACAGACTTGAACGTTCCTCTTGAAAGAGCAGTTTTGAAACACTCCTTTTGTAGAATCTGCACGTGTTCATTTGGAGCGCTCTGAGGCCTATGTTGGAAAAGGAAATATCTTCACAAAAAAACTAGACAGAAGCATTCTCAGAAACTTCTTTGTGATGAGTGTATTCTACTCACAGTGTTGAAGCTTGCTCTTGATAGAGCAGTTTTGAAACACTCTTTTGCTAGAATCTGCAAGTGGATATTTGGAGCACTTTGAGGCCTATGCTGGAAAAACAAATGTCTTCGCATAAAAACTAGACAGAAGCATTCCAGGAAACTTCTGTATGATAAGTGCATTCAACTCACAGACTTGAACGTTACTTTTGATAGAACTCTTTGGAAACACTCCTTTTGTAGAATTTGCAAGGGTTTATTTGGAGCGCTTTGAGGCCTAAGCGGGAAAAGGAAATATCTTCACGTAAAGTCTAGACAGAAGCATTCTCAGAAACTTCTTTCTGATGAGTGCATTCAACACACAGACTTGAGCCTTGCTCTTGAAAGAGCAGCTTTGAAACACTCTTTTCGTAGAATCTGCAAGTGGATATTTGGAGCCTTTTGAGGCCTATGCTGGAAAAGGAATTATCTTCACCTAAAAACTAGACAGAAGCATTCTGAGAAACTTCTGTGTGATGAGTGCATTCAACTCACAGACTTGAACGTTTCTTTTGATAGAACAGTTTTGAAACATTACGTTTGTAGAATCTGCAACTGTTTATTCGGAGCACCTTGAGGCCTATGTTGGAAAAGGAAATATCTTCACATAAAAACTAGAGAGAAGGATTCTCAGAAACTTCTTTGTGATGAGTTCATTCAACTCACAGAGTTGAACCTACCAATTGAGAGAGAAGTTTGGAAACACTCTTTTTGTAGAATCTGCAAGTGGATATTTGTAGCCGTTTGAGGCCTATGCTGGAAAAGGAAATATCTTCACACAAAAACTGAACAGAAGCATTCTCAGAAACTTCTTTGTGTTGAGTGCATTCAACTCACAGACTTGAACTTACCTATAGAAAGAGCAGTTTTGAAACACTCTTTTGGTAATATCTGCAAGTGGTTATGTGGAACACTTCGAGGCCTGTGTTGGGATATGGAATATCTTCACCTAAAAACTACAGAGAAGCATTCTCAGAAAGTTCTTCACGATGCATTCATTCAACTCACAGAGTTGAACCTTCCTTTTGATAGAACAGTTTTGAAACACTCTTTTTGTAGAATCTGCAAGAGGATATTTGGAGCGTTTTGAGGCCTATGCTGGAAAAGGAAATATCTTCACCTAAAAACTAGACAGAAGCATTCTCAGAAACTTCTGTGTGATGAGTGCATTCAACTCACAGACTTGAACGTTTCTTTTGATAGAACAGTTTTGAAACATTACGTTTGTAGAATCTGCAAGTGTTTATTCGGAGCACTTTGAGGCCTATGTTGGAAAAGGAAATCTCTTCACATAAAAACTAGAGAGAAGGATTCTCAGAAACTACTTTGTGATGAGTTCATTCAACTCACAGAGTTGAACCTACCAATTGATAGAGAAGTTTGGAAACACTCTTTTTGTAGAATCTGCAAGTGGATATTTGGAGCTGTTTGAGGTCTATGCTGGAAAAGGAAATATCTTCACATAAAAACTGAACAGAAGCATTCTCAGAAACTTCTTTGTGTTGAGTGCATTCAACTCACAGACTTGAACTTACCTGTAGAAAGAGCAGTTTTGAAACACTCTTTTGGTAAAATCTGCAAGTGGTTATTTGGAGCACTTCGAGGCCTGTGCTGGGATATGGAATATCTTCACCTAAAAACTACAGAGAAGCATTCTCAGAAAGTTCTTCACGATGCATTCATTCAACTCACAGAGTTGAACCTTCCTTTTGATAGAACAGTTTTGAAACACTCTTTTTGTAGAATCTGCAAGAGGATATTTGGAGCGTTTTGAGGCCTATGCTGGAAAAGGAAATATCTTCACCTAAAAACTAGACAGAAGCATTCTCAGAAACTTCTGTGTGATGAGTGCATTCAACTCACAGACTTGAACGTTCCTCTTGAAAGAGCAGTTTTGAAACACTCCTTTTGTAGAATCTGCACGTGTTCATTTGGAGCGCTCTGAGGCCTATGTTGGAAAAGGAAATATCTTCACATAAAAACTAGACAGAAGCATTCTCAGAAACTTCTTTGTGATGAGTGCATTCTACTCACAGTGTTGAAGCTTGCACTTGATAGAGCAGTTTTGAAACACTCTTTTGCTAGAATCTGCAAGTGGATATTTGGAGCGCTTTGAGGCCTATGCTGGAAAAGGAAATGTCTTCGCATAAAAACTAGACAGAAGCATTCCAGGAAACTTCTGTATGATAAGTGCATTCAACTCACAGACTTGAACGTTCCTTTTGATAGAACAGTTTTGAAACATTACGTTTGTAGAATCTGCAAGTGTTTATTCGGAGCACCTTGAGGCCTATGTTGGAAAAGGAAATATCTTCACATAAAAACTAGAGAGAAGGATTCTCAGAAACTTCTTTGTGATGAGTTCATTCAACTCACAGAGTTGAACCTACCAATTGATAGAGAAGTTTGGAAACACTCTTTTTGTAGAATCTGCAAGTGGATATTTAGAGCCGTTTGAGGCCTATGCTGGAAAAGGAAATATCTTCACATAAAAACTGAACAGAAGCATTATCAGAAACTTCCTTGTGTTGAGTGCATTCAACTCACAGACTTGAACTTACCTGTAGAAAGAGCAGTTTTGAAACACTCTTTTGGTAAAATCTGCAAGTGGTTATTTGGAGCACTTCGAGGCCTGTGCTGGGATATGGAATATCTTCACCTAAAAACTACAGAGAAGCATTCTCAGAAAGTTCTTCACGATGCATTCATTCAACTCACAGAGTGGAACCTTCCTTTTGATAGAACAGTTTTGAAACACTCTTTTTGTAGAATCTGCAAGAGGATATTTGGAGCGTTTTGAGGCCTATGCTGGAAAAGGAAATATCTTCACCTAAAAACTAGACAGAAGCATTCTCAGAAACTTCTGTGTGATGAGTGCATTCAACTCACAGACTTGAACGTTTCTTTTGATAGAACAGTTTTGAAATATTACGTTTGTAGAATCTGCAAGTGTTTATTCGGAGCACCTTGAGGCCTATGTTGGAAAAGGAAATCTCTTCACATAAAAACTAGAGAGAAGGATTCTCAGAAACTTCTTTGTGATGAGTTCATTCAACTCACAGAGTTGAACCTACCAATTGATAGAGAAGTTTGGAAACACTCTTTTTGTAGAATCTGCAAGTGGATATTTGGAGCCGTTTGAGGCCTATGCTGGAAAAGGAAATATCTTCACATAAAAACTGAACAGAAGCATTCTCAGAAACTTCTTTGTGTTGAGTGCATTCAACCCACGGACTTGAACTCACCTGTAGAAAGAGCAGTTTTGAAACACTCTTTTGGTAAAATCTGCAAGTGGTTATTTGGAGCACTTCGAGGCCTGTGCTGGGATGTGGAATATCTTCACCTAAACACTACAGAGAAGCATTATCAGAAAGTTCTTCACGATGCATTCATTCAACTCACAGAGTTGAACCTTCCTTTTGATAGAACAGTTTTGAAACACTCTTTTTGTAGAATCTGCAAGAGGATATTTGGAGCGTTTTGAGGCCTATGCTGGAAAAGGAAATATCTTCACCTAAAAACTAGACAGAAGCATTCTCAGAAACTTCTGTGTGATGAGTGCATTCAACTCACAGACTTGAACGTTTCTTTTGATAGAACAGTTTTGAAACATTACGTTTGTAGAATCTGCAAGTGTTTATTCGGAGCACCTTGAGGCCTATGTTGGAAAAGGAAATATCTTCACATAAAAACTAGAGAGAAGGATTCTCAGAAACTTCTTTGCGATGAGTTCATTCAACTCACAGAGTTGAACCTACCATTGATAGAGAAGTTTGGAAACACTCTTTTTGTAGAATCTGAAAGTGGATATTTGGAGCCGTTTGAGGCCTATGCTGGAAAAGGAAATATCTTCACACAAAAACTGAACAGAAGCATTCTCAGAAACTTCTTTGTGTTGAGTGCATTCAACTCACAGACTTGAACTTACCTGTAGAAAGAGCAGTTTTGAAACACTCTTTTGGAAAAATCTGCAAGTGGTTATTTGGAGCACTTCGAGGCCTGTGCTGGGATATGGAATATCTTCACCTAAAAACTACAGAGAAGCATTCTCAGAAAGTTCTTCACGATGCATTCATTCAACTCACAGAGTTGAACCTTCCTTTTGATAGAACAGTTTTGAAACACTCTTTTTGTAGAATCTGCAAGAGGATATTTGGAGCGTTTTGAGGCCTATGCTGGAAAAGGAAATATTTTCACATAAAAACTAGACAGAAGCATTCTCAGAAACTTCTGTGTGATGAGTGCATTCAACTCACAGACTTGAACGTTTCTTTTGATAGAACAGTTTTGAAACATTACGTTTGTAGAATCTGCAAGTGTTTATTCGGAGCACCTTGAGGCCTATGTTGGAAAAGGAAATATCTTCCCATAAAAACTAGAGAGAAGGATTCTCAGAAACTTCTTTGTGATGAGTTCATTCAACTCACAGATTTGAACCTACCAATTGATAGAGAAGATTGGAAACCCTCTTTTTGTAGAATCTGCAAGTGGATATTTGGAGCCGTTTGAGGCCTATGCTGGAAAAGGAAATATCTTCACATAAAAACTGAACAGAAGCATTCTCAGAAACTTCTTTGTGTTGAGTGCATTCAACTCACAGACTTGAACTTACCTATAGAAAGAGCAGTTTTGAAACACTCTTTTGGTAAAATCTGCAAGTGGTTATTTGAAGCACTTCGAGGCCTGTGCTGGGATATGGAATATCTTCACCTAAAAGCTACAGAGAAGCATTCTCAGAAAGTTCTTCACGATGCATTCATTCAACTCACAGAGTTGAACCTTCCTTTTGATAGAACAGTTTTGAAACACTCTTTTTGTAGAATCTGCAAGAGGCTATTTGGAGCGTTTTGAGGCCTATGCTGGAAAAGGAAATATCTTCACATAAAAACTAGACAGAAGCATTCTCACAAACTTCTTTGTGATGAGTGCATTCTACTCACAGTGTTGAAGCCTGCTTTTGGTAGAGCAGTTTTGAAACACTGTTTTGCTAGAATCTGCAAGTGGATATTTGGAGCGCTTTGAGGCCTATGCTGGAACAGGAAATGTCTACACATAAAAACTAGACAGAAGCATTCCAGGAAACTTCTGTATGATAAGTGCATTCAACACACAGACTTGAAACTTGCTTTTGTAAGAGCAGCTTTGAAACACTCTTTTCGTAGAATCTGCAAGTGGATATTTGGAGCGCTTTGAGGCCTATGCTGGGAAATGAAATCTCTTCACCTAAAAACTAGACAGAAGTATTCTGAGAAACTTCTGTGTGATGAGTGCATTCAACTCACAAACTTGAACGTTCCCTTTGATAGAACAGTTTTGAAACACTCCTTTTGTAGAATCTGCATGTGTTTATTTGGAGCGCTTTGAGGCCTATGTTGGAAAAGGAAATATCTTCATATAAAAACTAGACGGAAGCATTCTCAGAAACTTCTTTGTGATGAGTGCATTCAACTCACAGACTTGAAGCTTCCTTTGGAAAGGGCAGTTTGGAAACACTCTTCTTATAGTATCTTCAAATGGATATTTGGAGCACTTTCAGGCCTATGCTGGGACATGAAATCTCTTCACCTAAAAACTAGACAGAAGCATTCTGAGAAACTTCTTTGCAATGAGTGCATTCAACTCACAGACTTGAACGTTTCTTTTGATAGAAGAGTTTTGAAACATTACGTTTGTAGAATCTGCAAGTGTTTATTCAGAGCACATTGAGGACTATGTTGGAAAAGGAAATATCTTCACATAAAAACTAGAGAGAAGGATTCTCAGAAACTTCTTTGTGATGAGTTCATTCAACTCACAGAGTTGAACCTACCAATTGATACAGAAGTTTGGAAACCCTCTTTTTGTAGAATCTGCAAATGGATATTTGGAACCGTTTGAGGCCTATGCTGGAAAAGGAAATATCTTCACATAAAAACTGAACAGAAGCATTCTCAGAAACTTTTTTGTGTTGAGTGCATTCAACTCACAGACTTGAACTTACCTATAGAAAGAGCAGTTTTGAAACACTCTTTTGGTAAAATCTGCAAGTGGTTATTTGGAGCACTTCGAGGCCTGTGCTGGGATATGGAATATCTTCACCTAAAAACTACAGAGAAGCATTCTCAGAAAGTTCTTCACGATGCATTCATTCAACTCACAGAGTTGAACCTTCCTTTTGATAGAACAGTTTTGAAACACTCTTTTTGTAGAATCTGCAAGAGGATATTTGGAGCGTTTTGAGGCCTATGCTGGAAAAGGAAATATCTTCACATAAAAACTAGACAGAAGCATTCTCAGAAACTTCTGTGTGATGAGTGCCTTCAACTCACAGACTTGAACGTGTCTTTTGATAGAACAGTTTTGAAACATTACGTTTGTAGAATCTGCAAGTGTTTATTCGGAGCACCTTGAGGCCTATGTTGGAAAAGGAAATATCTTCACATAAAAACTAGAGAGAAGGATTCTCAGAAACTTCTTTGTGATGAGTTCATTCAACTCACAGAGTTGAACCTACCAATTGATAGAGAAGATTGGAAACCCTCTTTTTGTAGAATCTGCAAGTGGATATTTGGAGCCGTTTGAGGCCTATGCTGGAAAAGGAAATATCTTCACATAAAAACTGAACAGAAGCATTCTCAGAAACTTCTTTGTGTTGAGTGCATTCAACTCACAGACTTGAACTTACCTATAGAAAGAGCAGTTTTGAAACACTCTTTTGGTAAAATCTGCAAGTGGTTATTTGGAGCACTTCGAGGCCTGTGCTGGGATATGGAATAACTTCACCTAAAAACTACAGAGAAGCATTCTCAGAAAGTTCTTCAGGATGCATTCATTCAACTCACAGAGTTGAACCTTCCTTTTGATAGAACAGTTTTGAAACACTCTTTTTGTAGAATCTGCAAGAGTCTATTTGGAGCGTTTTGAGGCCTATGCTGGAAAAGCAAATATCCTCACATAAAAACTAGACAGAAGCATTCTCACAAACTTCTTTGTGATGAGTGCATTCTACTCACAGTGTTGAAGCTTGCTTTTGATAGAGCAGTTTTGAAACACTCTTTTGCTAGAATCTGCAAGTGGATATTTGGAGCGCTTTGAGGCCTATGCTGGAACAGGAAATGTCTACACATAAAAACTA
The DNA here is from genome assembly GCF_028885655.2 of Pongo abelii. Lineage (NCBI taxonomy): Eukaryota > Metazoa > Chordata > Mammalia > Primates > Hominidae > Pongo > Pongo abelii. The sequence continues at coordinate 42,543,583 of NC_071993.2, forward strand.
GACAGAAGCATTCCAGGAAACTTCTGTATGATAAGTGCATTCAACACACAGACTTGAACCTTGCTTTTGGAAGAGCAGCTTTGAAACACTCTTTTCGTAGAATCTGCAAGTGGATATATGGAGCGCTTTGAGGCCTATGCTGGGAAATGAAATCTCTTCACCTAAAAACTAGACAGAAGCATTCTGAGAAACTTCTGTGTGATGAGTGCATTCAACTCACAAACTTGAACGTTCCCTTTGATAGAACAGTTTTGAAACACTCCTTTTGTAGAATCTGCCCGTGTTCATTTGGAGCGCTTTGAGGCCTATGTTGGAAAAGGAAATATCTTCATATAAAAACTAGACGGAAGCATTCTCAGAAACTACTTTGTGATGAGTGCATTCAACTCACAGACTTGAGGCTTCCTTTGGAAAGGGCAGTTTGGAAACACTCTTCTCATAGTATCTTCAAATGGATATTTGGAGCACTTTCAGGCCTATGCTGGGACATGAAATCTCTTCACCTAAAAACTAGACAGAAGCATTCTCAGAAACTTCTTTGTGATGAGTGTATTCTACTCACAGTGTTGAAGCTTGCTCTTGATAGAGCAGTTTTGAAACACTCTTTTGCTAGAATCTGCAAGTGGATATTTGGAGCGCTTTGAGGCCTATGCTGGAAAAACAAATGTCTTCGCATAAAAACTAGACAGAAGCATTCCAGGAAACTTCTGTATGATAAGTGCATTCAACTCACAGACTTGAACGTTACTTTTGATAGAACTCTTTGGAAACACTCCTTTTGTAGAATTTGCAAGGGTTTATTTGGAGCGCTTTGAGGCCTAAGCGGGAAAAGGAAATATCTTCACGTAAGGTCTAGACAGAAGCATTCTCAGAAACTTCTTTCTGATGAGTGCATTCAACACACAGACTTGAACCTTGCTCTTGAAAGAGCAGCTTTGAAACACTCTTTTCGTAGAATCTGCAAGTGGATATTTGGAGCGTTTTAAGGCCTATGCTGGAAAAGGAATTATCTTCACCTAAAAACTAGACAGAAGCATTCTGAGAAACTTCTGTGTGATGAGTGCATTCAATTCACAGACTTGAACGTTTCTTTTGATAGAACAGTTTTGAAACATTACGTTTGTAGAATCTGCAACTGTTTATTCGGAGCACCTTGAGGCCTATGTTGGAAAAGGAAATATCTTCACATAAAAACTAGAGAGAAGGATTCTCAGAAACTTCTTTGTGATGAGTTCATTCAACTCACAGAGTTGAACCTACCAATTGAGAGAGAAGTTTGGAAACACTCTTTTTGTAGAATCTGCAAGTGGATATTTGTAGCCGTTTGAGGCCTATGCTGGAAAAGGAAATATCTTCACACAAAAACTGAACAGAAGCATTCTCAGAAACTTCTTTGTGTTGAGTGCATTCAACTCACAGACTTGAACTTACCTATAGAAAGAGCAGTTTTGAAACACACTTTTGGTAATATCTGCAAGTGGTTATGTGGAACACTTCGAGGCCTGTGCTGGGATATGGAATATCTTCACCTAAAAACTACAGAGAAGCATTCTCAGAAAGTTCTTCACGATGCATTCATTCAACTCACAGAGTTGAACCTTCCTTTTGATAGAACAGTTTTGAAACACTCTTTTTATAGAATCTGCAAGAGGATATTTGGAGCGTTTTGAGGCCTATGCTGGAAAAGGAAATATCTTCACCTAAAAACTAGACAGAAGCATTCTCAGAAACTTCTGTGTGATGAGTGCATTCAACTCACAGACTTGAACGTTTCTTTTGATAGAACAGTTTTGAAACATTACGTTTGTAGAATCTGCAAGTGTTTATTCGGAGCACCTTGAGGCCTATGTTGGAAAAGGAAATATCTTCACATAAAAACTAGAGAGAAGGATTCTCAGAAACTACTTTGTGATGAGTTCATTCAACTCACAGAGTTGAACCTACCAATTGATAGAAGAGTTTGGAAACACTCTTTTTGTAGAATTTGCAAGTGGATATTTGGAGCCGTTTGAGGCCTATGCTGGGAAAGGAAATATCTTCACATAAAAACTGAACAGAAGCATTCTCAGAAACTTCTTTGTATTGAGTGCATTCAACACACAGACTTGAACTTACCTGTAGAAAGAGCAGTTTTGAAACACTCTTTTGGAAAAATCTGCAAGTGGTTATTTGGAGCACTTCGAGGCCTGTGCTGGGATATGGAATATCTTCACCTAAAAACTACAGAGAAGCATTCTCAGAAAGTTCTTCACGATGCATTCATTCAACTCACAGAGTTGAAGCTTCCTTTTGATAGAACAGTTTTGAAACACTCTTTTTGTAGAATCTGCAAGAGGATATTTGGAGCGTTTTGAGGCCTATGCTGGAAAAGGAAATATCTTCACCTAAAAACTAGACAGAAGCATTCTCAGAAACTTCTGTGTGATGAGTTCATTCAACTCACAGACTTGAACGTTTCTTTTGATAGAACAGTTTTGAAACATTACGTTTGTAGAATCTGCAAGTGTTTATTCAGAGTACCTTGAGGCTTATGTTGGAAAAGGAAATATCTTCACATAAAAACTAGAGAGAAGGATTCTCAGAAACTTCTTTGTGATGAGTTCATTCAACTAACAGAGTTGAACCTACCAATTGATAGAGAAGTTTGCAAACACTCTTTTTGTAGAATCTGCAAGTAGATATTTGGAGAAGTTTGAGGCCTATGCTGGAAAAGGAAATATCTTCACATAAAAACTGAACAGAAGCATTCTCAGAAACTTCTTTGTATTGAGTGCATTCAACTCACAGACTTGAACTTACCTATAGAAAGAGCAGTTTTAAAACACTTTTTTGGTAAAATCTGCAAGTGGTTATTTGGAGCACTACGAGGCCTGTGCTGGGATATGGAATATCTTCACCTAAACACTACAGAGAAGCATTCTCAGAAAGTTCTTCACGATGCATTCATTCAACTCACACAGTTGAACCCTCCTTTTGATAGAACAGTTTTGAAACACTCTTTTTGTAGAATCTGCAAGAGGATATTTGGAGCGTTTTGAGGCCTATGCTGGAAAAGGAAATATCTTCACCTAAAAACTAGACAGAAGCATTCTCAGAAACTTCTGTGTGATGAGTGCATTCAACTCACAGACTTGAACGTTTCTTTTGATAGAACAGTTTTGAAACATTACGTTTGTAGAATCTGCAAGTGTTTATTCGGAGCACCTTGAGGCCTATGTTGGAAAAGGAAATATCTTCACATAAAAACTAGAGAGAAGGATTCTCAGAAACTTCTTTGTGATGAGTTCATTCAACTCACAGAGTTGAACCTACCAATTGATAGACAAGTTTGGAAACACTCTTTTTGTAGAATCTGCAAGTGGATATTTGGAGCCATTTGAGGCCTATGCTGGAAAAGGAAATATCTTCACATAAAAACTGAACAGAAGCATTCTCAGAAACTTCTTTGTGTTGAGTGCATTCAACTCACAGACTTGAACTTACCTGTAGAAAGAGCAGTTTTGAAACACTCTTTTGGTAAAATCTGCAAGTGGTTATTTGGAGCACTTCGAGGCCTGTGCTGGGATGTGGAATATCTTCACCTAAAAACTACAGAGAAGCATTCTCAGAAAGTTCTTCACGATGCATTCATTCAACTCACAGAGTTGAACCTTCCTTTTGATAGAACAGTTTTGAAACACTCTTTTTGTAGAATCTGCAAGAGGATATTTGGAGCGTTTTGAGGTCTATGCTGGAAAAGGAAATATCTTCACCTAAAAACTAGACAGAAGCATTCTCAGAAACTTCTGTGTGATGAGTGCATTCAACTCACAGACTTGAACGTTCCTCTTGAAAGAGCAGTTTTGAAACACTCCTTTTGTAGAATCTGCACGTGTTCATTTGGAGCGCTCTGAGGCCTATGTTGGAAAAGGAAATATCTTCACAAAAAAACTAGACAGAAGCATTCTCAGAAACTTCTTTGTGATGAGTGTATTCTACTCACAGTGTTGAAGCTTGCTCTTGATAGAGCAGTTTTGAAACACTCTTTTGCTAGAATCTGCAAGTGGATATTTGGAGCACTTTGAGGCCTATGCTGGAAAAACAAATGTCTTCGCATAAAAACTAGACAGAAGCATTCCAGGAAACTTCTGTATGATAAGTGCATTCAACTCACAGACTTGAACGTTACTTTTGATAGAACTCTTTGGAAACACTCCTTTTGTAGAATTTGCAAGGGTTTATTTGGAGCGCTTTGAGGCCTAAGCGGGAAAAGGAAATATCTTCACGTAAGGTCTAGACAGAAGCATTCTCAGAAACTTCTTTCTGATGAGTGCATTCAACACACAGACTTGAACCTTGCTCTTGAAAGAGCAGCTTTGAAACACTCTTTTCGTAGAATCTGCAAGTGGATATTTGGAGCCTTTTGAGGCCTATGCTGGAAAAGGAATTATCTTCACCTAAAAACTAGACAGAAGCATTCTGAGAAACTTCTGTGTGATGAGTGCATTCAACTCACAGACTTGAACGTTTCTTTTGATAGAACAGTTTTGAAACATTACGTTTGTAGAATCTGCAACTGTTTATTCGGAGCACCTTGAGGCCTATGTTGGAAAAGGAAATATCTTCACATAAAAACTAGAGAGAAGGATTCTCAGAAACTTCTTTGTGATGAGTTCATTCAACTCACAGAGTTGAACCTACCAATTGAGAGAGAAGTTTGGAAACACTCTTTTTGTAGAATCTGCAAGTGGATATTTGTAGCCGTTTGAGGCCTATGCTGGAAAAGGAAATATCTTCACACAAAAACTGAACAGAAGCATTCTCAGAAACTTCTTTGTGTTGAGTGCATTCAACTCACAGACTTGAACTTACCTATAGAAAGAGCAGTTTTGAAACACTCTTTTGGTAATATCTGCAAGTGGTTATGTGGAACACTTCGAGGCCTGTGTTGGGATATGAAATATCTTCACCTAAAAACTACAGAGAAGCATTCTCAGAAAGTTCTTCACGATGCATTCATTCAACTCACAGAGTTGAACCTTCCTTTTGATAGAACAGTTTTGAAACACTCTTTTTGTAGAATCTGCAAGAGGATATTTGGAGCGTTTTGAGGCCTATGCTGGAAAAGGAAATATCTTCACCTAAAAACTAGACAGAAGCATTCTCAGAAACTTCTGTGTGATGAGTGCATTCAACTCACAGACTTGAACGTTTCTTTTGATAGAACAGTTTTGAAACATTACGTTTGTAGAATCTGCAAGTGTTTATTCGGAGCACTTTGAGGCCTATGTTGGAAAAGGAAATATCTTCACATAAAAACTAGAGAGAAGGATTCTCAGAAACTACTTTGTGATGAGTTCATTCAACTCACAGAGTTGAACCTACCAATTGATAGAGAAGTTTGGAAACACTCTTTTTGTAGAATCTGCAAGTGGATATTTGGAGCTGTTTGAGGTCTATGCTGGAAAAGGAAATATCTTCACATAAAAACTGAACAGAAGCATTCTCAGAAACTTCTTTGTGTTGAGTGCATTCAACTCACAGACTTGAACTTACCTGTAGAAAGAGCAGTTTTGAAACACTCTTTTGGTAAAATCTGCAAGTGGTTATTTGGAGCACTTCGAGGCCTGTGCTGGGATATGGAATATCTTCACCTAAAAACTACAGAGAAGCATTCTCAGAAAGTTCTTCACGATGCATTCATTCAACTCACAGAGTTGAACCTTCCTTTTGATAGAACAGTTTTGAAACACTCTTTTTGTAGAATCTGCAAGAGGATATTTGGAGCGTTTTGAGGCCTATGCTGGAAAAGGAAATATCTTCACCTAAAAACTAGACAGAAGCATTCTCAGAAACTTCTGTGTGATGAGTGCATTCAACTCACAGACTTGAACGTTCCTCTTGAAAGAGCAGTTTTGAAACACTCCTTTTGTAGAATCTGCACGTGTTCATTTGGAGCGCTCTGAGGCCTATGTTGGAAAAGGAAATATCTTCACATAAAAACTAGACAGAAGCATTCTCAGAAACTTCTTTGTGATGAGTGCATTCTACTCACAGTGTTGAAGCTTGCGCTTGATAGAGCAGTTTTGAAACACTCTTTTGCTAGAATCTGTAAGTGGATATTTGGAGCGCTTTGAGGCCTATGCTGGAAAAGGAAATGTCTTCGCATAAAAACTAGACAGAAGCATTCCAGGAAACTTCTGTATGATAAGTGCATTCAACTCACAGACTTGAACGTTCCTTTTGATAGAACAGTTTTGAAACATTACGTTTGTAGAATCTGCAAGTGTTTATTTGGAGCACCTTGAGGCCTATGTTGGAAAAGGAAATATCTTCACATAAAAACTAGAGAGAAGGATTCTCAGAAACTTCTTTGTGATGAGTTCATTCAACTCACAGAGTTGAACCTACCAATTGATAGAGAAGTTTGGAAACACTCTTTTTGTAGAATCTGCAAGTGGATATTTAGAGCCGTTTGAGGCCTATGCTGGAAAAGGAAATATCTTCACATAAAAACTGAACAGAAGCATTATCAGAAACTTCCTTGTGTTGAGTGCATTCAACTCACAGACTTGAACTTACCTGTAGAAAGAGCAGTTTTGAAACACTCTTTTGGTAAAATCTGCAAGTGGTTATTTGGAGCACTTCGAGGCCTGTGCTGGGATATGGAATATCTTCACCTAAAAACTACAGAGAAGCATTCTCAGAAAGTTCTTCACGATGCATTCATTCAACTCACAGAGTTGAACCTTCCTTTTGATAGAACAGTTTTGAAACACTCTTTTTGTAGAATCTGCAAGAGGATATTTGGAGCGTTTTGAGGCCTATGCTGGAAAAGGAAATATCTTCACCTAAAAACTAGACAGAAGCATTCTCAGAAACTTCTGTGTGATGAGTGCATTCAACTCACAGACTTGAACGTTTCTTTTGATAGAACAGTTTTGAAATATTACGTTTGTAGAATCTGCAAGTGTTTATTCGGAGCACCTTGAGGCCTATGTTGGAAAAGGAAATCTCTTCACATAAAAACTAGAGAGAAGGATTCTCAGAAACTTCTTTGTGATGAGTTCATTCAACTCACAGAGTTGAACCTACCAATTGATAGAGAAGTTTGGAAACACTCTTTTTGTAGAATCTGCAAGTGGATATTTGGAGCCGTTTGAGGCCTATGCTGGAAAAGGAAATATCTTCACATAAAAACTGAACAGAAGCATTCTCAGAAACTTCTTTGTGTTGAGTGCATTCAACCCACGGACTTGAACTCACCTGTAGAAAGAGCAGTTTTGAAACACTCTTTTGGTAAAATCTGCAAGTGGTTATTTGGAGCACTTCGAGGCCTGTGCTGGGATATGGAATATCTTCACCTAAACACTACAGAGAAGCATTCTCAGAAAGTTCTTCACGATGCATTCATTCAACTCACAGAGTTGAACCTTCCTTTTGATAGAACAGTTTTGAAACACTCTTTTTGTAGAATCTGCAAGAGGATATTTGGAGCGTTTTGAGGCCTATGCTGGAAAAGGAAATATCTTCACCTAAAAACTAGACAGAAGCATTCTCAGAAACTTCTGTGTGATGAGTGCATTCAACTCACAGACTTGAACGTTTCTTTTGATAGAACAGTTTTGAAACATTACGTTTGTAGAATCTGCAAGTGTTTATTCGGAGCACCTTGAGGCCTATGTTGGAAAAGGAAATATCTTCACATAAAAACTAGAGAGAAGGATTCTCAGAAACTTCTTTGCGATGAGTTCATTCAACTCACAGAGTTGAACCTACCATTGATAGAGAAGTTTGGAAACACTCTTTTTGTAGAATCTGAAAGTGGATATTTGGAGCCGTTTGAGGCCTATGCTGGAAAAGGAAATATTTTCACATAAAAACTGAACAGAAGCATTCTCAGAAACTTCTTTGTGTTGAGTGCATTCAACTCACAGACTTGAACTTACCTGTAGAAAGAGCAGTTTTGAAACACTCTTTTGGTAAAATCTGCAAGTGGTTATTTGGAGCACTTCGAGGCCTGTGCTGGGATATGGAAAATCTTCACCTAAAAACTACAGAGAAGCATTCTCAGAAAGTTCTTCACGATGCATTCATTCAACTCACAGAGTTGAACCTTCCTTTTGATAGAACAGTTTTGAAACAGTCTTTTTGTAGAATCTGCAAGAGGATATTTGGAGCGTTTTGAGGCCTATGCTGGAAAAGGAAATAACTTCACTTAAAAACTAGACAGAAGCATTCTCAGAAACTTCTGTGTGATGAGTGCATTCAACTCACAGACTTGAACGTTTCTTTTGATAGAACAGTTTTGAAACATTACGTTTGTAGAATCTCCAAGTGTTTATTCGGAGCACTTTGAGGCCTATGTTGGAAAAGGAAATATCTTCACATAAAAACTAGAGAGAAGGATTCTCAGAAACTACTTTGTGATGAGTTCATTCAACTCACAGAGTTGAACCTACCAATTGATAGAGAAGTTTGGAAACACTCTTTTTGTAGAATCTGCAAGTGGATATTTGGAGCCGTTTGAGGTCTATGCTGGAAAAGGAAATATCTTCACATAAAAACTGAACAGAAGCATTCTCAGAAACTTCTTTGTGTTGAGTGCATTCAACCCACGGACTTGAACTTACCTGTAGAAAGAGCAGTTTTGAAACACTCTTTTGGTAAAATCTGCAAGTGGTTATTTGGAGCACTTCGAGGCCTGTGCTGGGATATGGAATATCTTCACCTAAAAACTACAGAGAAGCATTCTCAGAAAGTTCTTCACGATGCATTCATTCAACTCACAGAGTTGAACCTTCCTTTTGATAGAACAGTTTTGAAACACTCTTTTTGTAGAATCTGCAAGAGGATATTTGGAGCGTTTTGAGGTCTATGCTGGAAAAGGAAATATCTTCACCTAAAAACTAGACAGAAGCATTCTCAGAAACTTCTGTGTGATGAGTGCATTCAACTCACAGACTTGAACGTTCCTCTTGAAAGAGCAGTTTTGAAACACTCCTTTTGTAGAATCTGCACGTGTTCATTTGGAGCGCTCTGAGGCCTATGTTGGAATAGGAAATATCTTCACAAAAAAACTAGACAGAAGCATTCTCAGAAACTTCTTTGTGATGAGTGTATTCTACTCACAGTGTTGAAGCTTGCTCTTGATAGAGCAGTTTTGAAACACTCTTTTGCTAGAATCTGCAAGTGGATATTTGGAGCACTTTGAGGCCTATGCTGGAAAAACAAATGTCTTCGCATAAAAACTAGACAGAAGCATTCCAGGAAACTTCTGTATGATAAGTGCATTCAACTCACAGACTTGAACGTTACTTTTGATAGAACTCTTTGGAAACACTCCTTTTGTAGAATTTGCAAGGGTTTATTTGGAGCGCTTTGAGGCCTAAGCGGGAAAAGGAAATATCTTCACGTAAGGTCTAGACAGAAGCATTCTCAGAAACTTCTTTCTGATGAGTGCATTCAACACACAGACTTGAACCTTGCTCTTGAAAGAGCAGCTTTGAAACACTCTTTTCGTAGAATCTGCAAGTGGATATTTGGAGCCTTTTGAGGCCTATGCTGGAAAAGGAATTATCTTCACCTAAAAACTAGACAGAAGCATTCTGAGAAACTTCTGTGTGATGAGTGCATTCAACTCACAGACTTGAACGTTTCTTTTGATAGAACAGTTTTGAAACATTACGTTTGTAGAATCTGCAACTGTTTATTCGGAGCACCTTGAGGCCTATGTTGGAAAAGGAAATATCTTCACATAAAAACTAGAGAGAAGGATTCTCAGAAACTTCTTTGTGATGAGTTCATTCAACTCACAGAGTTGAACCTACCAATTGAGAGAGAAGTTTGGAAACACTCTTTTTGTAGAATCTGCAAGTGGATATTTGTAGCCGTTTGAGGCCTATGCTGGAAAAGGAAATATCTTCACACAAAAACTGAACAGAAGCATTCTCAGAAACTTCTTTGTGTTGAGTGCATTCAACTCACAGACTTGAACTTACCTATAGAAAGAGCAGTTTTGAAACACTCTTTTGGTAATATCTGCAAGTGGTTATGTGGAACACTTCGAGGCCTGTGTTGGGATATGGAATATCTTCACCTAAAAACTACAGAGAAGCATTCTCAGAAAGTTCTTCACGATGCATTCATTCAACTCACAGAGTTGAACCTTCCTTTTGATAGAACAGTTTTGAAACACTCTTTTTGTAGAATCTGCAAGAGGATATTTGGAGCGTTTTGAGGCCTATGCTGGAAAAGGAAATATCTTCACCTAAAAACTAGACAGAAGCATTCTCAGAAACTTCTGTGTGATGAGTGCATTCAACTCACAGACTTGAACGTTTCTTTTGATAGAACAGTTTTGAAACATTACGTTTGTAGAATCTGCAAGTGTTTATTCGGAGCACTTTGAGGCCTATGTTGGAAAAGGAAATATCTTCACATAAAAACTAGAGAGAAGGATTCTCAGAAACTACTTTGTGATGAGTTCATTCAACTCACAGAGTTGAACCTACCAATTGATAGAGAAGTTTGGAAACACTCTTTTTGTAGAATCTGCAAGTGGATATTTGGAGCTGTTTGAGGTCTATGCTGGAAAAGGAAATATCTTCACATAAAAACTGAACAGAAGCATTCTCAGAAACTTCTTTGTGTTGAGTGCATTCAACTCACAGACTTGAACTTACCTGTAGAAAGAGCAGTTTTGAAACACTCTTTTGGTAAAATCTGCAAGTGGTTATTTGGAGCACTTCGAGGCCTGTGCTGGGATATGGAATATCTTCACCTAAAAACTACAGAGAAGCATTCTCAGAAAGTTCTTCACGATGCATTCATTCAACTCACAGAGTTGAACCTTCCTTTTGATAGAACAGTTTTGAAACACTCTTTTTGTAGAATCTGCAAGAGGATATTTGGAGCGTTTTGAGGCCTATGCTGGAAAAGGAAATATCTTCACCTAAAAACTAGACAGAAGCATTCTCAGAAACTTCTGTGTGATGAGTGCATTCAACTCACAGACTTGAACGTTCCTCTTGAAAGAGCAGTTTTGAAACACTCCTTTTGTAGAATCTGCACGTGTTCATTTGGAGCGCTCTGAGGCCTATGTTGGAAAAGGAAATATCTTCACATAAAAACTAGACAGAAGCATTCTCAGAAACTTCTTTGTGATGAGTGCATTCTACTCACAGTGTTGAAGCTTGCGCTTGATAGAGCAGTTTTGAAACACTCTTTTGCTAGAATCTGTAAGTGGATATTTGGAGCGCTTTGAGGCCTATGCTGGAAAAGGAAATGTCTTCGCATAAAAACTAGACAGAAGCATTCCAGGAAACTTCTGTATGATAAGTGCATTCAACTCACAGACTTGAACGTTCCTTTTGATAGAACAGTTTTGAAACATTACGTTTGTAGAATCTGCAAGTGTTTATTCGGAGCACCTTGAGGCCTATGTTGGAAAAGGAAATATCTTCACATAAAAACTAGAGAGAAGGATTCTCAGAAACTTCTTTGTGATGAGTTCATTCAACTCACAGAGTTGAACCTACCAATTGATAGAGAAGTTTGGAAACACTCTTTTTGTAGAATCTGCAAGTGGATATTTAGAGCCGTTTGAGGCCTATGCTGGAAAAGGAAATATCTTCACATAAAAACTGAACAGAAGCATTATCAGAAACTTCCTTGTATTGAGTGCATTCAACTCACAGACTTGAACTTACCTGTAGAAAGAGCAGTTTTGAAACACTCTTTTGGTAAAATCTGCAAGTGGTTATTTGGAGCACTTCGAGGCCTGTGCTGGGATATGGAATATCTTCACCTAAAAACTACAGAGAAGCATTCTCAGAAAGTTCTTCACGATGCATTCATTCAACTCACAGAGTTGAACCTTCCTTTTGATAGAACAGTTTTGAAACACTCTTTTTGTAGAATCTGCAAGAGGATATTTGGAGCGTTTTGAGGCCTATGCTGGAAAAGGAAATATCTTCACCTAAAAACTAGACAGAAGCATTCTCAGAAACTTCTGTGTGATGAGTGCATTCAACTCACAGACTTGAACGTTTCTTTTGATAGAACAGTTTTGAAATATTACGTTTGTAGAATCTGCAAGTGTTTATTCGGAGCACCTTGAGGCCTATGTTGGAAAAGGAAATCTCTTCACATAAAAACTAGAGAGAAGGATTCTCAGAAACTTCTTTGTGATGAGTTCATTCAACTCACAGAGTTGAACCTACCAATTGATAGAGAAGTTTGGAAACACTCTTTTTGTAGAATCTGCAAGTGGATATTTGGAGCCGTTTGAGGCCTATGCTGGAAAAGGAAATATCTTCACATAAAAACTGAACAGAAGCATTCTCAGAAACTTCTTTGTGTTGAGTGCATTCAACCCACGGACTTGAACTCACCTGTAGAAAGAGCAGTTTTGAAACACTCTTTTGGTAAAATCTGCAAGTGGTTATTTGGAGCACTTCGAGGCCTGTGCTGGGATATGGAATATCTTCACCTAAACACTACAGAGAAGCATTCTCAGAAAGTTCTTCACGATGCATTCATTCAACTCACAGAGTTGAACCTTCCTTTTGATAGAACAGTTTTGAAACACTCTTTTTGTAGAATCTGCAAGAGGATATTTGGAGCGTTTTGAGGCCTATGCTGGAAAAGGAAATATCTTCACCTAAAAACTAGACAGAAGCATTCTCAGAAACTTCTGTGTGATGAGTGCATTCAACTCACAGACTTGAACGTTTCTTTTGATAGAACAGTTTTGAAACATTACGTTTGTAGAATCTGCAAGTGTTTATTCGGAGCACCTTGAGGCCTATGTTGGAAAAGGAAATATCTTCACATAAAAACTAGAGAGAAGGATTCTCAGAAACTTCTTTGCGATGAGTTCATTCAACTCACAGAGTTGAACCTACCATTGATATAGAAGTTTGGAAACACTCTTTTTGTAGAATCTGAAAGTGGATATTTGGAGCCGTTTGAGGCCTATGCTGGAAAAGGAAATATTTTCACATAAAAACTGAACAGAAGCACTCTCAGAAACTTCTTTGTGTTGAGTGCATTCAACTCACAGACTTGAACTTACCTGTAGAAAGAGCAGTTTTGAAACACTCTTTTGGTAAAATCTGCAAGTGGTTATTTGGAGCACTTCGAGGCCTGTGCTGGGATATGGAAAATCTTCACCTAAAAACTACAGAGAAGCATTCTCAGAAAGTTCTTCACGATGCATTCATTCAACTCACAGAGTTGAACCTTCCTTTTGATAGAACAGTTTTGAAACACTCTTTTTGTAGAATCTGCAAGAGGATATTTGGAGCGTTTTGAGGCCTATGCTGGAAAAGGAAATATCTTCACCTAGAAACTACACAGAAGCATTCTCAGAAACTTCTGTGTGATGAGTGCATTCAACTCACAGACTTGAACGTTTCTTTTGATCGGACAGTTTTGAAACACTCCTTTTGTAGAATCTGCAAGTGTTTATTTCGAGCGCTTTGAGGCCTATGCTGGAAAAGGAAGTATCTTCACATAACAACCACACAGAAGCATTCTCAGAAACTTCTTTGTGATGAGTGCATTCAACTCACAGACTTGAGCCTTTCTTTTGAAAGAGCAGTTTTGAAACACTCTTTTTGTAGAATCTGCAAGTGGATATTTGGAGCACTTTAAGGCCTTTTCTGGAAAAAGAAATAACTTCACCTAAAAACTAGACAAAAGCATTCTCACAAACATCTGTGTGATTAGTGCATTCACCTCACAGAGTTGAACATTCCCTCTGATAGGGCAGTTTGGAAGCACTCCTTTTGTAGAATCTGCAAGAATTTATTTGGAGCTCTTTGACGCCTATGCTGGAAAAGGAAATATCTTCACATAAAAACTAGCCAGAAGCATTCTCACAAACATCTGTGTGATTAGTGCATTCAACTCACAGACTTGAACATTCCCTCTGATAGAGCAGTTTCGAAACACTCCTTTTGTAGAAACTGCAAGTGTTTCTTTGGAGCGCTTTGACGCCTATGATGGAAAAGGAAATATCTTCACATAAAAACTAGACAGAAGCATTCTCAGAAACTTCTGTCTGATTAGTGCATTCAACTCACAGACTTGAACATTCCCTCTGAAAGAGCAGTTTGGATACACTCCTTTTGTAGAATCTGCAAGTGTTTACTTGGAACGCTTTGACGCTTTTGCGGGAAAAGGAAATACCTTCACAAAAAAATTAGACAGATGAATTCTCAGAAACTTCTTTGTGATGAGTGCATTCTACTCACAGTCTTGAACATTCCTCTTGATAGAGCAGTTTGGAAACACTCCTTTTGTAGAATCTGCAAGTGTTTATTTGGATCGGTTGACGTCTATGCTGGAAAAGGAAATATCTTCACCTAAAAACTACACAGAAGCATTCTCAGAAACTTCTGTGTGATGAGTGCATTCAACTCACAGACTTGAACGTTTCTTTTGATAGGACAGTTTTGAAACACTCCTTTTGTAGAATCTGCAAGTGTTTATTTCGAGCGTTTTGAGGCGTATGCTGGAAAAGGAAGTATCTTCATATAACAACTAAACAGAAGCATTCTCAGAAACTTCTTTGTGATGAGTGCATTCAACTCACAGACTTGAGCCTTCCTGTTGAAAGAGCAGTTTTGAAACAATCTTTTTGTAGAGTCTGCAAGTGGATATTTGGAGGGCTTTGAGGCCTATGTTGGGGAAAGATATATCTTCACCTAAAAACTAGACAGAAGCATTCTCAGAAACTTCTGTCTGATTAGTGCATTCAACTCACCGACTTCATCATTCCCTCTGATAGGGCAGTTTGGAAACACTCCTTTTGTACAATCTGCAAATGTTTATTTGGAGCGCTTTGGCGCCTATGCTGGAAAAGGAAATATCTTCACATAAAAACTAGCCAGAAACATTCTCTGAAACTTCTTTGTGATGAGTGCATTCTACTAACAGACTTCAACATTCCTCTTGAGAGAGCAGTTTGGAAACACTCCTTTTGTAGTATCTGGAAGTGCCTATTTGGATCGCTTTGACGCCTATGCTGGAAAAGGAAATATCTTCACCTAAAAACTACACAGAAGCATTCTCAGAAACTTCTGTGTGATGAGTGCATTCAACTCACAGACTTGAACGTTTCTATTGATAGGACAGTTTTGATACACTCCTTTTGTAGAATCTGCAAGTGTTTATTTCGAGCGCTTTCAGGCCTATGCTGGAAAAGGAAGTATCTTCACATAACAACTGTACAGAAGCATTCTCAGAAACTTCTTTGTGATGAGTGCATTCAACTCACAGATTTGGGCCTTTCTTTTGAAAGAGAAGTTTTGAAACACTCTTTTTGTAGAATCTGCAAGTGGATATTTGGAGCGCTTTAAGGCCTATTCTGGGAAAAGAAATATCATCACCTAAAAACTAGACAGAAGCATTCTCGCAAACTCCTGTGTGATTAGTGCATTCAACTCACAGACTTGAACATTCCTTTTGATAGAGCAGTTTGGAAACACTCCTTTTGTAGAATCTGGAAGTGTTTATTTGGAGCGCTTTGACGAATATGCTGGAAAAGGAAATATCTTCACATAAAAACTAGACAGAATCATTCTCAGAAACATCTGCGTGATTAGTGCATTCAACTCACAGACTTGAACATTCCTTCTGATAGGGCAGTTTGGAAACACTCCTTTTGTAGAATCTGCAAGTGTTTATTAGGAGCGCTTTGACGCCTATGCTGGAAAAGGAAATATCTTCACATAAAAACTAGCCAGAAACATTCTCAGAAACTTCTTTGTGATGAGTGCATTCTACTCACAGACTTGAACATTCCTCTTGAGAGAGCAGTTTGGAAACACTCCTTTTGTAGTGTCTGCAAGTGTCTATTTGGATCGCTTTGACGCCTATGCTGGAAAAGGAAATATCTTCACCTAAAAACTACACAGAAACATTCTCAGAAACCTCTGTGTGATGAGTGCATTCAACTCACAGACTTGAACGTTTCTATTCATAGGACAGTTTTGAAACACTCCTTTTGTACAATCTGCAAGTGTTTATTTCGAGCGCTTTGAGGCCTATGCTGGAAAAGGAAGTATCTTCACATAACAACTACACAGAAGCATTCTCAGAAACTTCTTTGTGATGAGTGCATTCAACTCACAGACTTGGGACTTTCTTTTGAAAGAGCAGTTTTGAAACACTCTTTTTGTAGAATCTGCAAGTTGATATTTGGAGGGCTTTAAGGCCTATTCTGGGAAAAGAAATATCGTCACCTAAAAACTAGACAGAAGCATTCTCACAAACTTCTGTGTGATTAGTGCATTCAACTCACAGACTTGAACATTCCTTTTGATAGAGCAGTTTGGAAACACTCCTTTTGTAGTATCTGCAAGTTTTTATTTCGAGCGAATTGACGCCTGTGCTGGAAAAGGAAATATCTTCACATAAAAACTAGACAGAAGAATTCTCAGAAGCATCTTTGTGATGAGTTCATTCTACTCACAGAGTTGAAGCCTCTTTTTGGTGGAAGAGTTTTCAAGCTCTCTTTTTGTAGAATCTGCAGGTGCATATTTGGAGCGCTCCGAGGCCTATGCTGGGAAATGAAATATCTTCACCTAGAAACTACACAGAAGCATTCTCAGAAACTTCTGTGTGATGAGTGCATTCAACTCACAGACTTGATCCTTCCTTTTGAAAGAGCAGTTTTGAAACACTCTTTTTGTAGAGTCTGCAAGTGGATATTTGGAGGGCTTTGAGGCCTATGCTGGGAAAAGAAGTATCTTCACCTAAAAACTAGACAGAAGCATTCTCATAAACTTCTGTCTGATTAGTACATTCAACTCACAGACTTGAACATTCCCTCTGAAAGAGCAGTTTGGAAACACTCCTTTTGTAGAATCTGCAAGTGTTTACTTGGAACGCTTTGACGACTATGCTGGAAAAGGAAATATCCTCACATAAAAATTAGACAGAAGAATTCTCAGAAACTTCTTTGTGATGAGTGCATTCTACTCACAGACTTGAACATTCCTCTTGATAGAGCAATAGGGAAACACTCCTTTTGTAGAATCTGCAAGTGTTTTTTTGGATCGCTTTGACGTCTACGCTGGAAAAGGAAATATCTTCACCTAAAAACTACACAGAAGCATTCCCAGAAACTTCTGTGTGATGAGTGCATTCAACTCACAGACTTGAACGTTTCTTTTGATAGGACAGTTTTGAAACACGCCTTTTGTAGAATCTGCAAGTGTTTATTTCGAGCGCTTTGAGGCCTATGCTGGAAAAGGAAGTATCTTCACATAACAACTACACAGAAGCATTCTCAGAAGCTTCTTTGTGATGAGTGCATTCCACTCACAGACTTGAGCCTTTCTTCTGAAAGAGCAGTTTTGAAACACTCTTTTTGTAGTATCTGCAAGTGGATATTTGGAGCACTTTAAGGCCTTTTCTGGAAAAAGAAATATCTTCACCTAAAAACTAGACAGAAGAATTCTCACACACTTCTGTGTGATTAATGCATTCAACTCACAGACTTGAACATTCCTTTTGATAGAGCAGTTTGGAAACACTCCTTTGGTAGAATCTGCAAGTGTTTATTTGGAGCGTTTTGACGCCTATGCTAGAAAAGGAAATATCTTCACATAAAAACTAGACAGAAGCATTCTCAGAAACTTCTTTGTGATGAGTGCATTCTACTCAGAGAGTTGAAGCCTCTTTTTGGTGGAAGAGTTTTCAAGCTCTCTTTTTGTAGAATCTGCAAGTGCATATTTGGAGCGCTCCGAGGCCTATGCTGGGAAATGAAATAACTTCACCTAAAAACTACACAGAAGCATTCTCGGAAACTTCTGTGTGATGAGTGCATTCAACTCACAGACTTGAACGTTTCTATTGATAGGACAGTTTTGAAACACTCCTTTTGTAGAATCTGCAAGTGTTTATTTCGAGCGCTTTGAGGCCTATGCTGGAAAAGGAAGTATCTTCACATAACAACTACACAGAAGCATTCTCAGAAACTTCTTTGGGTTGAGTGCATTCAATTCACAGACTTGGGCCTTTCTTATGAAAGAGCAGTTTTGAAACAATCTTTTTGTAGAATCTGCAAGTGGATATTTGGAGCGCTTTAAGGCCTATTCTGGGAAAAGAAATATCTTCACCTAAAAACTAGACAGAAGCATTCTCACAAACTTCTGTGTGATTAGTGCATTCAACTCACAGACTTGAACATTCCTTTTGATAGAGCAGTTTGGAAACACTCCTTTTGTAGAATCTGCAAGTGTTTATTTCGAGCGAATTGACGCCTATGCTGGAAATGGAAATATCTTCACATAAAAATTAGACAGAAGAATTCTCAGAAACATCTTTGTGATGAGTGCATTCTACTCACAGAGTTGAAGCCTCTTTTTGATGGAAGAGTTTTCTTTTTTTTTTTTTTTTTTTTTTTTTTTTATTTTTTTTTTTTTTTCTTTTTTTTTTCTTTTATTATTATTATGATTATTATCATTATTATACTTTAGGTTTTATGGTACATGTGCGCAATGTGCAGGTAAGTTACATATGTATACATGTGCCATGCTGGTGCGCTGCACCCACCAACTTGTCATCTAGCATTATGTATATCTCCCAATGCTATCCCTCCCCCCTCCCCCCACCCCACAACAGTCCCCGAAGTGTGATGTTCCCCTTCCTGTGTCCATGTGTTCTCATTGTTCAATTCCCACCTATGAGTGAGAATATGCGGTGTTTGGTTTTTTGTTCTTGCGATAGTTTACTGAGAATGATGATTTCCAATTTCATCCATGTCCCTACAAAGGACGTGAACTCATCATTTTTTATGGCTGCATAGTATTCCATGGTGTATATGTGCCACATTTTCTTAATCCAGTCTATCATTGTTGGACATTTGGGTTGGTTCCAAGTCTTTGCTATTGTGAATAATGCCGCAATAAACATACGTGTGCATGTGTCTTTATAGCCGCATGATTTATAGTCCTTTGGGTATATACCCAGTAATGGGATGGCTGGGTCGAATGGAATTTCTAGTTCTAGATCCCTGAGGAATCGCCACACTGACTTCCACAACGGTTGAACTAGTTTACAGTCCCACCAACAGTGTAAAAGTGTTCCTATTTCTCCACATCCTCTCCAGCACCTGTTGTTTCCTGACTTTTTAATGATTGCCATTCTAACTGGTGTGAGATGGTATCTCATTGTGGTTTTGATTTGCATTTCTCTGATGGCCAGTGATGGTGAGCATTTTTTCATGTGTTTTTTGGCTGCATAAATGTCTTCTTTTGAGAAGTGTCTGTTCATGTCCTTCGCCCACTTTTTGATGGGGTTGTTTGTTTTTTTCTTGTAAATTTGTTGGAGTTCATTGTAGATTCTGGATATTAGCCCTTTGTCAGATGAGTAGGTTGCGAAAATTTTCTCCCATTTTGTAGGTTGCCTGTTCACTCTGATGGTAGTTTCCTTTGCTGTGCAGAAGCTCTTTAGTTTAATTAGATCCCATTTGTCAATTTTGGCTTTTGTTGCCATTGCTTTTGGTGTTTTAGACATGAAGTCCTTGCCCATGCCTATGTCCTGAATGGTAATGCCTAGGTTTTCTTCTAGGGTTTTTATGGTTTTAGGTCTAACATTTAAGTCTTTAATCCATCTTGAATTGATTTTTGTATAAGGTGTAAGGAAGGGATCCAGTTTCAGCTTTCTACATATGGCTAGCCAGTTTTCCCAACACCATTTATTAAATAGGGAATCCTTTCCCCATTTCTTGTTTTTGTCAGGTTTGTCAAAGATCAGATACCTGTAGATATGTGGCATTATTTCTGAGGGCTCTGTTCTGTTCCATTGATCTATATCTCTCTTTTGGTACCAGTACCATGCTGTTTTGGTTACTGTAGCCTTGTAGTATAGTTTGAAGTCAGGTAGTGTGATGCCTCCAGCTTTGTTCTTTTGGCTTAGGATTGACTTGGCGATGCGGGCTCTTTTTTGGTTCCATATGAACTTGAAAGTAGTTTTTTCCAATTCTGTGAAGAAAGTCATTGGTAGCTTGATGGGGATGGCATTGAATCTGTAAATTACCTTGGGAAGGATGGCCATTTTCATGATATTGATTCTTCCTACCCATGAGCATGGAATGTTCTTCCATTTGTTTGTATCCTCTTTTATTTCCTTGAGCAGTGGTTTGTAGTTCTCCTTGAAGAGGTCTTTCACATCCCTTGTAAGTTGGATTCCTAGGTATTTTATTCTCTTTGAAGCAATTGTGAATGGGAGTTCACTCATGATTTGGCTCTCTGTTTGTCTGTTATTGATGTATAAGAATGCTTGTGATTTTTGCACATTGATTTTGTATCCTGAGACTTTGCTGAAGTTGCTTATCAGCTTAAGGAGATTTTGGGCTGAGACAATGGGGTTTTCTAGATATACTATCATGTCATCTGCAAACAAGGACAATTTGACTTCCTCTTTTCCTAACTGAATACCCTTGATTTCCTTCTCCTGCCTAATTGCCCTGGCCAGAACTTCCAACACTATGTTGAATAGAAGTGGCGAGAGAGGGCATCCCTGTCTTGTGCCAGTTTTCAAAGGGAATGCTTCCAGTTTTTGCCCATTCAGTACGATATTGGCTGTGGGTTTGTCATAAATAGCTCTTATTATTTTGAGATACATCCCATCAATTCCTAATTTATTGAGAGTTTTTAGCATGAAGGGTTGTTGAATTTTGTCAAAGGCCTTTTCTGCATCTATTGAGATAATCATGTGGTTTTTGTCTTTGGTTCTGTTTATATGCTGGATTACATTTATTGATTTGCGTATATTGAACCAGCCTTGCATCCCAGGGATGAAGCCCACTTGATCATGGTGGATAAGCTTTTTGATGTGCTGCTGGATTCTGTTTGCCAGTATCTTATTGAGGATATTTGCATCAATGTTCATCAAGGATATTGGTCTAAAATTCTCTTTTTTTGTTGTGTCTCTGCCAGGCTTTGGTATCAGGATGATGCTGGCCTCATAAAATGAGTTAGGGAGGATTCCCTCTTTTTCTATTGATTGGAATAGTTTCAGAAGGAATGGTACCAGCTCCTCCTTGTACCTCTGGTAGAATTCGGCTGTGAACCCATCTGGTCCTGGACTTTTTTTGGTTGGTAAGCTATTGATTATTGCCACAATTTCAGCTCCTGTTATTGGTCTATTCAGAGATTCAACTTCTTCCTGGTTTAGTCTTGGGAGGGTGTATGTGTTGAGGAATTGATCCATTTCTTCTAGATTTTCTAGTTTATTTGCATAGAGGTGTTTGTAATATTCTCTGATGGTAGTTTGTATTTCTTAAGTTGATGGAAGAGTTTTCAAGCTCTCTTTTTGTAGAATCTGCAAGTGCATATTTGGAGCGCTCCGAGGCCTATGCTGGGAAATGAAATATCTTCACCTAATAACTACACAGAAGCATTCTCAGAAACTTCTCTGTGATGAGTGCATTCAACTCACAGACTTGAACGTTTCTTTTGATAGGACAGTTTTGAAACTCTCCTTTCTTAGAATCCGCAAGTGTTTATTTCGAGGGCTTTGAGGCCTATGCTGGAAAAGGAAGTATCTTCACATAACAACTACACAGAAGCATTCTCGGAAACTTCTTTGTAATGAGTGCATTCAACTCACAGACTTGAGCCTTCCTTTTGAAAGAGCAGTTTTGAAACACTCTTTTTGTAGAGTCTGCAAGTGGATATTTGGAGGGCTTTGAGGCCTATGCTGGGAAAAGAAATATCTTCACCTAAAAACTAGACAGAAGCATTCTCACAAACATCTGTGTGATTAGTGCATTCAACCCACAGACTTGAACATTCCCTCTGATAGGGCAGTTTGGAAACACTCCTTTTGTAGAATCTGCAAATGTTTATTAGGAGCGCTTTGGCGCCTATGCTGGAAAAGGAAATATCTTCACATAAAAACTAGCCAGAAACATTCTCAGAAACTTCTTTGGGATGAGTGCATTCTACTCACAGACTTGAATATTCCTCTTGAGAGAGCAGTTTGGAAACACTCCTTTTGTAGTATCTGCAAGTGTCTATTTGGATCGCTTTGACGCCTATGCTGGAAAAGGAAATATCTTCACCGAAAAACTACACAGAAGCATTCTCAGAAACTTCTGTGTGATGAGTGCATTCAACTCACAGACTTGAACGTTTCTTTTGATAGGACAGTTTTGAAACACTCCTTTCGTAGAATCTGCAAGTGTTTATTTCGAGCGCTTTGAGGCCTATGCTGGAAAAGGAACTATCTTCACATTACAACTACACAGAAGCATTCTCAGAAACTTCTTTGTGATGAGTGCATTCAACTCACAGACTTGAGCCTTCCTGTTGAAAGAGCAGTTTTGAAACACTCTTTTTGTAGAGTCTGTAAGTGGATATTTGGAGGGCTTTGAGGCCTATGCTGGGAAAAGAAATATCTTCACCTAAAAACTAGGCAGAAGCATTCTCACAAACTTCTGTCTGAATAGTGCATTCAACTCACAGACTTGAACATTCCCTCTGAAAGAGCAGTTTGGAAACACTCCTTTTGTAGAATCTGCAAGTGTTTACTTGGAACGCTATGACGCTTATGCTGGAAAACGAAATATGTTCACATAAAAATTAGACAGAAGAATTCTCAGAAACTTCTTTGTGATGAGTGCATTCCACTCACAGACTTGAACATTCCTCTTGATAGAGCAGTTTGGAAACACTCCTTTTGTAGAATCTGCAAGTGTTTATTTGGATCGTTTTGACGTCTATGATGGAAAAGGAAATATCTTCAACTAAAAACTACACAGAAGCATTCTCAGAAACTTCTGTGTGATGAGTGCATTCAACTCACAGACTTGAACGTTTCTTTTGATCGGACAGTTTTGAAACACTCCTTTTGTAGAATCTGCAAGTGTTTATTTCGAGCGCTTTGAGGCCTATGCTGGAAAAGGAAGTATCTTCACATAACAACCACACAGAAGCATTCTCAGAAACTTCTTTGTGATGAGTGCATTCAACTCACAGACTTGAGCCTTTCTTTTGAAAGAGCAGTTTTGAAACACTCTTTTTGTAGAATCTGCAAGTGGATATTTGGAGCACTTTAAGGCCTTTTCTGGAAAAAGAAATAACTTCACCTAAAAACTAGACAAAAGCATTCTCACAAACATCTGTGTGATTAGTGCATTCACCTCACAGAGTTGAACATTCCCTCTGATAGGGCAGTTTGGAAGCACTCCTTTTGTAGAATCTGCAAGAATTTATTTGGAGCTCTTTGACGCCTATGCTGGAAAAGGAAATATCTTCACATAAAAACTAGCCAGAAGCATTCTCACAAACATCTGTGTGATTAGTGCATTCAACTCACAGACTTGAACATTCCCTCTGATAGAGCAGTTTCGAAACACTCCTTTTGTAGAAACTGCAAGTGTTTCTTTGGAGCGCTTTGACGCCTATGATGGAAAAGGAAATATCTTCACATAAAAACTAGACAGAAGCATTCTCAGAAACTTCTGTCTGATTAGTGCATTCAACTCACAGACTTGAACATTCCGTCTGAAAGAGCAGTTTGGATACACTCCTTTTGTAGAATCTGCAAGGGTTTACTTGGAACGCTTTGACGCTTTTGCGGGAAAAGGAAATACCTTCACAAAAAAATTAGACAGATGAATTCTCAGAAACTTCTTTGTGATGAGTGCATTCTACTCACAGTCTTGAACATTCCTCTTGATAGAGCAGTTTGGAAACACTCCTTTTGTAGAATCTGCAAGTGTTTATTTGGATCGCTTTGACGTCTATGCTGGAAAAGGAAATATCTTCACCTAAAAACTACACAGAAGCATTCTCAGAAACTTCTGTGTGATGAGTGCATTCAACTCACAGACTTGAACGTTTCTTTTGATAGGACAGTTTTGAAACACTCCTTTTGTAGAATCTGCAAGTGTTTATTTCGAGCGTTTGGAGGCGTATGCTGGAAAAGGAAGTATCTTCATATAACAACTAAACAGAAGCATTCTCAGAAACTTCTTTGTGATGAGTGCATTCAACTCACAGACTTGAGCCTTCCTGTTGAAAGAGCAGTTTTGAAACAATCTTTTTGTAGAGTCTGCAAGTGGATATTTGGAGGGCTTTGAGGCCTATGTTGGGGAAAGATATATCTTCACCTAAAAACTAGACAGAAGCATTCTCAGAAACTTCTGTCTGATTAGTGCATTCAACTCACCGACTTCATCATTCCCTCTGATAGGGCAGTTTGGAAACACTCCTTTTGTACAATCTGCAAATGTTTATTTGGAGCGCTTTGGCGCCTATGCTGGAAAAGGAAATATCTTCACATAAAAACTAGCCAGAAACATTCTCTGAAACTTCTTTGTGATGAGTGCATTCTACTAACAGACTTGAACATTCCTCTTGAGAGAGCAGTTTGGAAACACTCCTTTTGTAGTATCTGGAAGTGCCTATTTGGATCGCTTTGACGCCTATGCTGGAAAAGGAAATATCTTCACCTAAAAATTACACAGAAGCATTCTCAGAAACTTCTGTGTGATGAGTGCATTCAACTCACAGACTTGAACGTTTCTATTGATAGGACAGTTTTGATACACTCCTTTTGTAGAATCTGCAAGTGTTTATTTCGAGCGCTTTCAGGCCTATGCTGGAAAAGGAAGTATCTTCACATAACAACTGTACAGAAGCATTCTCAGAAACTTCTTTGTGATGAGTGCATTCAACTCACAGATTTGGGCCTTTCTTTTGAAAGAGAAGTTTTGAAACACTCTTTTTGTAGAATCTGCAAGTGGATATTTCGAGCGCTTTAAGGCCTATTCTGGGAAAAGAAATATCTTCACCTAAAAACTAGACAGAAGCATTCTCGCAAACTCCTGTGTGATTAGTGCATTCAACTCACAGACTTGAACATTCCTTTTGATAGAGCAGTTTGGAAACACTCCTTTTGTAGAATCTGGAAGTGTTTATTTGGAGCGCTTTGACGAATATGCTGGAAAAGGAAATATCTTCACATAAAAACTAGACAGAATCATTCTCAGAAACATCTGTGTGATTAGTGCATTCAACTCACAGACTTGAACATTCCTTCTGATAGGGCAGTTTGGAAACACTCCTTTTGTAGAATCTGCAAGTGTTTATTAGGAGCGCTTTGACGCCTATGCTGGAAAAGGAAATATCTTCACATAAAAACTAGCCAGAAACATTCTCAGAAACTTCTTTGTGATGAGTGCATTCTACTCACAGACTTGAACATTCCTCTTGAGAGAGCAGTTTGGAAACACTCCTTTTGTAGTGTCTGCAAGTGTCTATTTGGATCGCTTTGACGCCTATGCTGGAAAAGGAAATATCTTCACCTAAAAACTACACAGAAACATTCTCAGAAACCTCTGTGTGATGAGTGCATTCAACTCACAGACTTGAACGTTTCTATTCATAGGACAGTTTTGAAACACTCCTTTTGTACAATCTGCAAGTGTTTATTTCGAGCGCTTTGAGGCCTATGCTGGAAAAGGAAGTATCTTCACATAACAACTACACAGAAGCATTCTCAGAAACTTCTTTGTGATGAGTGCATTCAACTCACAGACTTGGGACTTTCTTTTGAAAGAGCAGTTTTGAAACACTCTTTTTGTAGAATCTGCAAGTTGATATTTGGAGGGCTTTAAGGCCTATTCTGGGAAAAGAAATATCGTCACCTAAAAACTAGACAGAAGCATTCTCACAAACTTCTGTGTGATTAGTGCATTCAACTCACAGACTTGAACATTCCTTTTGATAGAGCAGTTTGGAAACACTCCTTTTGTAGTATCTGCAAGTGTTTATTTCGAGCGAATTGACGCCTGTGCTGGAAAAGGAAATATCTTCACATAAAAACTAGACAGAAGAATTCTCAGAAGCATCTTTGTGATGAGTTCATTCTACTCACAGAGTTGAAGCCTCTTTTTGGTGGAAGAGTTTTCAAGCTCTCTTTTTGTAGAATCTGCAGGTGCATATTTGGAGCGCTCCGAGGCCTATGCTGGGAAATGAAATATCTTCACCTAGAAACTACACAGAAGCATTCTCAGAAACTTCTGTGTGATGAGTGCATTCAACTCACAGACTTGATCCTTCCTTTTGAAAGAGCAGTTTTGAAACACTCTTTTTGTAGAGTCTGCAAGTGGATATTTGGAGGGCTTTGAGGCCTATGCTGGGAAAAGAAGTATCTTCACCTAAAAACTAGACAGAAGCATTCTCATAAACTTCTGTCTGATTAGTACATTCAACTCACAGACTTGAACATTCCCTCTGAAAGAGCAGTTTGGAAACACTCCTTTTGTAGAATCTGCAAGTGTTTACTTGGAACGCTTTGACGATTATGCTGGAAAAGGAAATATCCTCACATAAAAATTAGACAGAAGAATTCTCAGAAACTTCTTTGTGATGAGTGCATTCTACTCACAGACTTGAACATTCCTCTTGATAGAGCAATAGGGAAACACTCCTTTTGTAGAATCTGCAAGTGTTTATTTGGATCGCTTTGACGTCTACGCTGGAAAAGGAAATATCTTCACCTAAAAACTACACAGAAGCATTCCCAGAAACTTCTGTGTGATGAGTGCATTCAACTCACAGACTTGAACGTTTCTTTTGATAGGACAGTTTTGAAACACGCCTTTTGTAGAATCTGCAAGCGTTTATTTCGAGCGCTTTGAGGCCTATGCTGGAAAAGGAAGTATCTTCACATAACAACTACACAGAAGCATTCTCAGAAGCTTCTTTGTGATGAGTGCATTCCACTCACAGACTTGAGCCTTTCTTCTGAAAGAGCAGTTTTGAAACACTCTTTTTGTAGTATCTGCAAGTGGATATTTGGAGCACTTTAAGGCCTTTTCTGGAAAAAGAAATATCTTCACCTAAAAACTAGACAGAAGAATTCTCACACACTTCTGTGTGATTAATGCATTCAACTCACAGACTTGAACATTCCTTTTGATAGAGCAGTTTGGAAACACTCCTTTGGTAGAATCTGCAAGTGTTTATTTGGAGCGTTTTGACGCCTATGCTAGAAAAGGAAATATCTTCACATAAAAACTAGACAGAAGCATTCTCAGAAACTTCTTTGTGATGAGTGCATTCTACTCAGAGAGTTGAAGCCTCTTTTTGGTGGAAGAGTTTTCAAGCTCTCTTTTTGTAGAATCTGCAAGTGCATATTTGGAGCGCTCCGAGGCCTATGCTGGGAAATGAAATAACTTCACCTAAAAACTACACAGAAGCATTCTCGGAAACTTCTGTGTGATGAGTGCATTCAACTCACAGACTTGAACGTTTCTATTGATAGGACAGTTTTGAAACACTCCTTTTGTAGAATCTGCAAGTGTTTATTTCGAGCGCTTTGAGGCCTATGCTGGAAAAGGAAGTATCTTCACATAACAACTACACAGAAGCATTCTCAGAAACTTCTTTGGGTTGAGTGCATTCAATTCACAGACTTGGGCCTTTCTTATGAAAGAGCAGTTTTGAAACAATCTTTTTGTAGAATCTGCAAGTGGATATTTGGAGCGCTTTAAGGCCTATTCTGGGAAAAGAAATATCTTCACCTAAAAACTAGACAGAAGCATTCTCACAAACTTCTGTGTGATTAGTGCATTCAACTCACAGACTTGAACATTCCTTTTGATAGAGCAGTTTGGAAACACTCCTTTTGTAGAATCTGCAAGTGTTTATTTCGAGCGAATTGACGCCTATGCTGGAAATGGAAATATCTTCACATAAAAATTAGACAGAAGAATTCTCAGAAACATCTTTGTGATGAGTGCATTCTACTCACAGAGTTGAAGCCTCTTTTTGATGGAAGAGTTTTCTTTTTTTTTTTTTTTTTTTTTTTTTTTTTTATTTTATTTTTTTTTTTCTTTTTTTTTTCTTTTATTATTATTATGATTATTATCATTATTATACTTTAGGTTTTATGGTACATGTGCGCAATGTGCAGGTAAGTTACATATGTATACATGTGCCATGCTGGTGCGCTGCACCCACCAACTTGTCATCTAGCATTAGGTATATCTCCCAATGCTATCCCTCCCCCCTCCCCCCACCCCACAACAGTCCCCGAAGTGTGATGTTCCCCTTCCTGTGTCCATGTGTTCTCATTGTTCAATTCCCACCTATGAGTGAGAATATGCGGTGTTTGGTTTTTTGTTCTTGCGATAGTTTACTGAGAATGATGATTTCCAATTTCATCCATGTCCCTACAAAGGACGTGAACTCATCATTTTTTATGGCTGCATAGTATTCCATGGTGTATATGTGCCACATTTTCTTAATCCAGTCTATCATTGTTGGACATTTGGGTTGGTTCCAAGTCTTTGCTATTGTGAATAATGCCGCAATAAACATACGTGTGCATGTGTCTTTATAGCCGCATGATTTATAGTCCTTTGGGTATATACCCAGTAATGGGATGGCTGGGTCGAATGGAATTTCTAGTTCTAGATCCCTGAGGAATCGCCACACTGACTTCCACAACGGTTGAACTAGTTTACAGTCCCACCAACAGTGTAAAAGTGTTCCTATTTCTCCACATCCTCTCCAGCACCTGTTGTTTCCTGACTTTTTAATGATTGCCATTCTAACTGGTGTGAGATGGTATCTCATTGTGGTTTTGATTTGCATTTCTCTGATGGCCAGTGATGGTGAGCATTTTTTCATGTGTTTTTTGGCTGCATAAATGTCTTCTTTTGAGAAGTGTCTGTTCATGTCCTTCGCCCACTTTTTGATGGGGTTGTTTGTTTTTTTCTTGTAAATTTGTTGGAGTTCATTGTAGATTCTGGATATTAGCCCTTTGTCAGATGAGTAGGTTGCGAAAATTTTCTCCCATTTTGTAGGTTGCCTGTTCACTCTGATGGTAGTTTCCTTTGCTGTGCAGAAGCTCTTTAGTTTAATTAGATCCCATTTGTCAATTTTGGCTTTTGTTGCCATTGCTTTTGGTGTTTTAGACATGAAGTCCTTGCCCATGCCTATGTCCTGAATGGTAATGCCTAGGTTTTCTTCTAGGGTTTTTATGGTTTTAGGTCTAACATTTAAGTCTTTAATCCATCTTGAATTGATTTTTGTATAAGGTGTAAGGAAGGGATCCAGTTTCAGCTTTCTACATATGGCTAGCCAGTTTTCCCAACACCATTTATTAAATAGGGAATCCTTTCCCCATTTCTTGTTTTTGTCAGGTTTGTCAAAGATCAGATACCTGTAGATATGTGGCATTATTTCTGAGGGCTCTGTTCTGTTCCATTGATCTATATCTCTGTTTTGGTACCAGTACCATGCTGTTTTGGTTACTGTAGCCTTGTAGTATAGTTTGAAGTCAGGTAGTGTGATGCCTCCAGCTTTGTTCTTTTGGCTTAGGATTGACTTGGCGATGCGGGCTCTTTTTTGGTTCCATATGAACTTGAAAGTAGTTTTTTCCAATTCTGTGAAGAAAGTCATTGGTAGCTTGATGGGGATGGCATTGAATCTGTAAATTACCTTGGGAAGGATGGCCATTTTCATGATATTGATTCTTCCTACCCATGAGCATGGAATGTTCTTCCATTTGTTTGTATCCTCTTTTATTTCCTTGAGCAGTGGTTTGTAGTTCTCCTTGAAGAGGTCTTTCACATCCCTTGTAAGTTGGATTCCTAGGTATTTTATTCTCTTTGAAGCAATTGTGAATGGGAGTTCACTCATGATTTGGCTCTCTGTTTGTCTGTTATTGATGTATAAGAATGCTTGTGATTTTTGCACATTGATTTTGTATCCTGAGACTTTGCTGAAGTTGCTTATCAGCTTAAGGAGATTTTGGGCTGAGACAATGGGGTTTTCTAGATATACTATCATGTCATCTGCAAACAAGGACAATTTGACTTCCTCTTTTCCTAACTGAATACCCTTGATTTCCTTCTCCTGCCTAATTGC
Source organism: Pongo abelii (assembly GCF_028885655.2). NCBI lineage: Eukaryota > Metazoa > Chordata > Mammalia > Primates > Hominidae > Pongo > Pongo abelii. The sequence continues at coordinate 42,573,471 of NC_071993.2, forward strand.
CCTGGCCAGAACTTCCAACACTATGTTGAATAGAAGTGGCGAGAGAGGGCATCCCTGTCTTGTGCCAGTTTTCAAAGGGAATGCTTCCAGTTTTTGCCCATTCAGTACGATATTGGCTGTGGGTTTGTCATAAATAGCTCTTATTATTTTGAGATACGTCCCATCAATTCCTAATTTATTGAGAGTTTTTAGCATGAAGGGTTGTTGAATTTTGTCAAAGGCCTTTTCTGCATCTATTGAGATAATCATGTGGTTTTTGTCTTTGGTTCTGTTTATATGCTGGATTACATTTATTGATTTGCGTATATTGAACCAGCCTTGCATCCCAGGGATGAAGCCCACTTGATCATGGTGGATAAGCTTTTTGATGTGCTGCTGGATTCTGTTTGCCAGTATCTTATTGAGGATTTTTGCATCAATGTTCATCAAGGATATTGGTCTAAAATTCTCTTTTTTTGTTGTGTCTCTGCCAGGCTTTGGTATCAGGATGATGCTGGCCTCATAAAATGAGTTAGGGAGGATTCCCTCTTTTTCTATTGATTGGAATAGTTTCAGAAGGAATGGTACCAGCTCCTCCTTGTACCTCTGGTAGAATTCGGCTGTGAACCCATCTGGTCCTGGACTTTTTTTGGTTGGTAAGCTATTGATTATTGCCACAATTTCAGCTCCTGTTATTGGTCTATTCAGAGATTCAACTTCTTCCTGGTTTAGTCTTGGGAGGGTGTATGTGTTGAGGAATTGATCCATTTCTTCTAGATTTTCTAGTTTATTTGCATAGAGGTGTTTGTAATATTCTCTGATGGTAGTTTGTATTTCTTAAGTTGATGGAAGAGTTTTCAAGCTCTCTTTTTGTAGAATCTGCAAGTGCATATTTGGAGCGCTCCGAGGCCTATGCTGGGAAATGAAATATCTTCACCTAATAACTACACAGAAGCATTCTCAGAAACTTCTCTGTGATGAGTGCATTCAACTCACAGACTTGAACGTTTCTTTTGATAGGACAGTTTTGAAACTCTCCTTTCTTAGAATCCGCAAGTGTTTATTTCGAGGGCTTTGAGGCCTATGCTGGAAAAGGAAGTATCTTCACATAACAACTACACAGAAGCATTCTCGGAAACTTCTTTGTGATGAGTGCATTCAACTCACAGACTTGAGCCTTCCTTTTGAAAGAGCAGTTTTGAAACACTCTTTTTGTAGAGTCTGCAAGTGGATATTTGGAGGGCTTTGAGGCCTATGCTGGGAAAAGAAATATCTTCACCTAAAAACTAGACAGAAGCATTCTCACAAACATCTGTGTGATTAGTGCATTCAACCCACAGACTTGAACATTCCCTCTGATAGGGCAGTTTGGAAACACTCCTTTTGTAGAATCTGCAAATGTTTATTAGGAGCGCTTTGGCGCCTATGCTGGAAAAGGAAATATCTTCACATAAAAACTAGCCAGAAACATTCTCAGAAACTTCTTTGGGATGAGTGCATTCTACTCACAGACTTGAATATTCCTCTTGAGAGAGCAGTTTGGAAACACTCCTTTTGTAGTATCTACAAGTGTCTATTTGGATCGCTTTGACGCCTATGCTGGAAAAGGAAATATCTTCACCTAAAAACTACACAGAAGCATTCTCAGAAACTTCTGTGTGATGAGTGCATTCAACTCACAGACTTGAACGTTTCTTTTGATAGGACAGTTTTGAAACACTCCTTTCGTAGAATCTGCAAGTGTTTATTTCGAGCGCTCTGAGGCCTATGCTGGAAAAGGAACTATCTTCACATTACAACTACACAGAAGCATTCTCAGAAACTTCTTTGTGATGAGTGCATTCAACTCACAGACTTGAGCCTTCCTGTTGAAAGAGCAGTTTTGAAACACTCTTTTTGTAGAGTCTGTAAGTGGATATTTGGAGGGCTTTGAGGCCTATGCTGGGAAAAGAAATATCTTCACCTAAAAACTAGGCAGAAGCATTCTCACAAACTTCTGTCTGAATAGTGCATTCAACTCACAGACTTGAACATTCCCTCTGAAAGAGCAGTTTGGAAACACTCCTTTTGTAGAATCTGCAAGTGTTTACTTGGAACGCTATGACGCTTATGCTGGAAAACGAAATATGTTCACATAAAAATTAGACAGAAGAATTCTCAGAAACTTCTTTGTGATGAGTGCATTCCACTCACAGACCTGAACATTCCTCTTGATAGAGCAGTTTGGAAACACTCCTTTTGTAGAATCTGCAAGTGTTTATTTGGATCGTTTTGACGTCTATGATGGAAAAGGAAATATCTTCAACTAAAAACTACACAGAAGCATTCTCAGAAACTTCTGTGTGATGAGTGCATTCAACTCACAGACTTGAACGTTTCTTTTGATCGGACAGTTTTGAAACACTCCTTTTGTAGAATCTGCAAGTGTTTATTTCGAGCGCTTTGAGGCCTATGCTGGAAAAGGAAGTATCTTCACATAACAACCACACAGAAGCATTCTCAGAAACTTCTTTGTGATGAGTGCATTCAACTCACAGACTTGAGCCTTTCTTTTGAAAGAGCAGTTTTGAAACACTCTTTTTGTAGAATCTGCAAGTGGATATTTGGAGCACTTTAAGGCCTTTTCTGGAAAAAGAAATAACTTCACCTAAAAACTAGACAAAAGCATTCTCACAAACATCTGTGTGATTAGTGCATTCACCTCACAGAGTTGAACATTCCCTCTGATAGGGCAGTTTGGAAGCACTCCTTTTGTAGAATCTGCAAGAATTTATTTGGAGCTCTTTGACGCCTATGCTGGAAAAGGAAATATCTTCACATAAAAACTAGCCAGAAGCATTCTCACAAACATCTGTGTGATTAGTGCATTCAACTCACAGACTTGAACATTCCCTCTGATAGAGCAGTTTCGAAACACTCCTTTTGTAGAAACTGCAAGTGTTTCTTTGGAGCGCTTTGACGCCTATGATGGAAAAGGAAATATCTTCACATAAAAACTAGACAGAAGCATTCTCAGAAACTTCTGTCTGATTAGTGCATTCAACTCACAGACTTGAACATTCCCTCTGAAAGAGCAGTTTGGATACACTCCTTTTGTAGAATCTGCAAGTGTTTACTTGGAACGCTTTGACGCTTTTGCGGGAAAAGGAAATACCTTCACAAAAAAATTAGACAGATGAATTCTCAGAAACTTCTTTGTGATGAGTGCATTCTACTCACAGTCTTGAACATTCCTCTTGATAGAGCAGTTTGGAAACACTCCTTTTGTAGAATCTGCAAGTGTTTATTTGGATCGCTTTGACGTCTATGCTGGAAAAGGAAATATCTTCACCTAAAAACTACACAGAAGCATTCTCAGAAACTTCTGTGTGATGAGTGCATTCAACTCACAGACTTGAACGTTTCTTTTGATAGGACAGTTTTGAAACACTCCTTTTGTAGAATCTGCAAGTGTTTATTTCGAGCGTTTTGAGGCGTATGCTGGAAAAGGAAGTATCTTCATATAACAACTAAACAGAAGCATTCTCAGAAACTTCTTTGTGATGAGTGCATTCAACTCACAGACTTGAGCCTTCCTGTTGAAAGAGCAGTTTTGAAACAATCTTTTTGTAGAGTCTGCAAGTGGATATTTGGAGGGCTTTGAGGCCTATGTTGGGGAAAGATATATCTTCACCTAAAAACTAGACAGAAGCATTCTCAGAAACTTCTGTCTGATTAGTGCATTCAACTCACCGACTTCATCATTCCCTCTGATAGGGCAGTTTGGAAACACTCCTTTTGTACAATCTGCAAATGTTTATTTGGAGCGCTTTGGCGCCTATGCTGGAAAAGGAAATATCTTCACATAAAAACTAGCCAGAAACATTCTCTGAAACTTCTTTGTGATGAGTGCATTCTACTAACAGACTTCAACATTCCTCTTGAGAGAGCAGTTTGGAAACACTCCTTTTGTAGTATCTGGAAGTGCCTATTTGGATCGCTTTGACGCCTATGCTGGAAAAGGAAATATCTTCACCTAAAAACTACACAGAAGCATTCTCAGAAACTTCTGTGTGATGAGTGCATTCAACTCACAGACTTGAACGTTTCTATTGATAGGACAGTTTTGATACACTCCTTTTGTAGAATCTGCAAGTGTTTATTTCGAGCGCTTTCAGGCCTATGCTGGAAAAGGAAGTATCTTCACATAACAACTGTACAGAAGCATTCTCAGAAACTTCTTTGTGATGAGTGCATTCAACTCACAGATTTGGGCCTTTCTTTTGAAAGAGAAGTTTTGAAACACTCTTTTTGTAGAATCTGCAAGTGGATATTTGGAGCGCTTTAAGGCCTATTCTGGGAAAAGAAATATCATCACCTAAAAACTAGACAGAAGCATTCTCGCAAACTCCTGTGTGATTAGTGCATTCAACTCACAGACTTGAACATTCCTTTTGATAGAGCAGTTTGGAAACACTCCTTTTGTAGAATCTGGAAGTGTTTATTTGGAGCGCTTTGACGAATATGCTGGAAAAGGAAATATCTTCACATAAAAACTAGACAGAATCATTCTCAGAAACATCTGCGTGATTAGTGCATTCAACTCACAGACTTGAACATTCCTTCTGATAGGGCAGTTTGGAAACACTCCTTTTGTAGAATCTGCAAGTGTTTATTAGGAGCGCTTTGACGCCTATGCTGGAAAAGGAAATATCTTCACATAAAAACTAGCCAGAAACATTCTCAGAAACTTCTTTGTGATGAGTGCATTCTACTCACAGACTTGAACATTCCTCTTGAGAGAGCAGTTTGGAAACACTCCTTTTGTAGTGTCTGCAAGTGTCTATTTGGATCGCTTTGACGCCTATGCTGGAAAAGGAAATATCTTCACCTAAAAACTACACAGAAACATTCTCAGAAACCTCTGTGTGATGAGTGCATTCAACTCACAGACTTGAACGTTTCTATTCATAGGACAGTTTTGAAACACTCCTTTTGTACAATCTGCAAGTGTTTATTTCGAGCGCTTTGAGGCCTATGCTGGAAAAGGAAGTATCTTCACATAACAACTACACAGAAGCATTCTCAGAAACTTCTTTGTGATGAGTGCATTCAACTCACAGACTTGGGACTTTCTTTTGAAAGAGCAGTTTTGAAACACTCTTTTTGTAGAATCTGCAAGTTGATATTTGGAGGGCTTTAAGGCCTATTCTGGGAAAAGAAATATCGTCACCTAAAAACTAGACAGAAGCATTCTCACAAACTTCTGTGTGATTAGTGCATTCAACTCACAGACTTGAACATTCCTTTTGATAGAGCAGTTTGGAAACACTCCTTTTGTAGTATCTGCAAGTTTTTATTTCGAGCGAATTGACGCCTGTGCTGGAAAAGGAAATATCTTCACATAAAAACTAGACAGAAGAATTCTCAGAAGCATCTTTGTGATGAGTTCATTCTACTCACAGAGTTGAAGCCTCTTTTTGGTGGAAGAGTTTTCAAGCTCTCTTTTTGTAGAATCTGCAGGTGCATATTTGGAGCGCTCCGAGGCCTATGCTGGGAAATGAAATATCTTCACCTAGAAACTACACAGAAGCATTCTCAGAAACTTCTGTGTGATGAGTGCATTCAACTCACAGACTTGATCCTTCCTTTTGAAAGAGCAGTTTTGAAACACTCTTTTTGTAGAGTCTGCAAGTGGATATTTGGAGGGCTTTGAGGCCTATGCTGGGAAAAGAAGTATCTTCACCTAAAAACTAGACAGAAGCATTCTCATAAACTTCTGTCTGATTAGTACATTCAACTCACAGACTTGAACATTCCCTCTGAAAGAGCAGTTTGGAAACACTCCTTTTGTAGAATCTGCAAGTGTTTACTTGGAACGCTTTGACGACTATGCTGGAAAAGGAAATATCCTCACATAAAAATTAGACAGAAGAATTCTCAGAAACTTCTTTGTGATGAGTGCATTCTACTCACAGACTTGAACATTCCTCTTGATAGAGCAATAGGGAAACACTCCTTTTGTAGAATCTGCAAGTGTTTATTTGGATCGCTTTGACGTCTACGCTGGAAAAGGAAATATCTTCACCTAAAAACTACACAGAAGCATTCCCAGAAACTTCTGTGTGATGAGTGCATTCAACTCACAGACTTGAACGTTTCTTTTGATAGGACAGTTTTGAAACACGCCTTTTGTAGAATCTGCAAGTGTTTATTTCGAGCGCTTTGAGGCCTATGCTGGAAAAGGAAGTATCTTCACATAACAACTACACAGAAGCATTCTCAGAAGCTTCTTTGTGATGAGTGCATTCCACTCACAGACTTGAGCCTTTCTTCTGAAAGAGCAGTTTTGAAACACTCTTTTTGTAGTATCTGCAAGTGGATATTTGGAGCACTTTAAGGCCTTTTCTGGAAAAAGAAATATCTTCACCTAAAAACTAGACAGAAGAATTCTCACACACTTCTGTGTGATTAATGCATTCAACTCACAGACTTGAACATTCCTTTTGATAGAGCAGTTTGGAAACACTCCTTTGGTAGAATCTGCAAGTGTTTATTTGGAGCGTTTTGACGCCTATGCTAGAAAAGGAAATATCTTCACATAAAAACTAGACAGAAGCATTCTCAGAAACTTCTTTGTGATGAGTGCATTCTACTCAGAGAGTTGAAGCCTCTTTTTGGTGGAAGAGTTTTCAAGCTCTCTTTTTGTAGAATCTGCAAGTGCATATTTGGAGCGCTCCGAGGCCTATGCTGGGAAATGAAATAACTTCACCTAAAAACTACACAGAAGCATTCTCGGAAACTTCTGTGTGATGAGTGCATTCAACTCACAGACTTGAACGTTTCTATTGATAGGACAGTTTTGAAACACTCCTTTTGTAGAATCTGCAAGTGTTTATTTCGAGCGCTTTGAGGCCTATGCTGGAAAAGGAAGTATCTTCACATAACAACTACACAGAAGCATTCTCAGAAACTTCTTTGGGTTGAGTGCATTCAATTCACAGACTTGGGCCTTTCTTATGAAAGAGCAGTTTTGAAACAATCTTTTTGTAGAATCTGCAAGTGGATATTTGGAGCGCTTTAAGGCCTATTCTGGGAAAAGAAATATCTTCACCTAAAAACTAGACAGAAGCATTCTCACAAACTTCTGTGTGATTAGTGCATTCAACTCACAGACTTGAACATTCCTTTTGATAGAGCAGTTTGGAAACACTCCTTTTGTAGAATCTGCAAGTGTTTATTTCGAGCGAATTGACGCCTATGCTGGAAATGGAAATATCTTCACATAAAAATTAGACAGAAGAATTCTCAGAAACATCTTTGTGATGAGTGCATTCTACTCACAGAGTTGAAGCCTCTTTTTGATGGAAGAGTTTTCTTTTTTTTTTTTTTTTTTTTTTTTTTTTTATTTTATTTTTTTTTTCTTTTTTTTTTCTTTTATTATTATTATGATTATTATCATTATTATACTTTAGGTTTTATGGTACATGTGCGCAATGTGCAGGTAAGTTACATATGTATACATGTGCCATGCTGGTGCGCTGCACCCACCAACTTGTCATCTAGCATTATGTATATCTCCCAATGCTATCCCTCCCCCCTCCCCCCACCCCACAACAGTCCCCGAAGTGTGATGTTCCCCTTCCTGTGTCCATGTGTTCTCATTGTTCAATTCCCACCTATGAGTGAGAATATGCGGTGTTTGGTTTTTTGTTCTTGCGATAGTTTACTGAGAATGATGATTTCCAATTTCATCCATGTCCCTACAAAGGACGTGAACTCATCATTTTTTATGGCTGCATAGTATTCCATGGTGTATATGTGCCACATTTTCTTAATCCAGTCTATCATTGTTGGACATTTGGGTTGGTTCCAAGTCTTTGCTATTGTGAATAATGCCGCAATAAACATACGTGTGCATGTGTCTTTATAGCCGCATGATTTATAGTCCTTTGGGTATATACCCAGTAATGGGATGGCTGGGTCGAATGGAATTTCTAGTTCTAGATCCCTGAGGAATCGCCACACTGACTTCCACAACGGTTGAACTAGTTTACAGTCCCACCAACAGTGTAAAAGTGTTCCTATTTCTCCACATCCTCTCCAGCACCTGTTGTTTCCTGACTTTTTAATGATTGCCATTCTAACTGGTGTGAGATGGTATCTCATTGTGGTTTTGATTTGCATTTCTCTGATGGCCAGTGATGGTGAGCATTTTTTCATGTGTTTTTTGGCTGCATAAATGTCTTCTTTTGAGAAGTGTCTGTTCATGTCCTTCGCCCACTTTTTGATGGGGTTGTTTGTTTTTTTCTTGTAAATTTGTTGGAGTTCATTGTAGATTCTGGATATTAGCCCTTTGTCAGATGAGTAGGTTGCGAAAATTTTCTCCCATTTTGTAGGTTGCCTGTTCACTCTGATGGTAGTTTCCTTTGCTGTGCAGAAGCTCTTTAGTTTAATTAGATCCCATTTGTCAATTTTGGCTTTTGTTGCCATTGCTTTTGGTGTTTTAGACATGAAGTCCTTGCCCATGCCTATGTCCTGAATGGTAATGCCTAGGTTTTCTTCTAGGGTTTTTATGGTTTTAGGTCTAACATTTAAGTCTTTAATCCATCTTGAATTGATTTTTGTATAAGGTGTAAGGAAGGGATCCAGTTTCAGCTTTCTACATATGGCTAGCCAGTTTTCCCAACACCATTTATTAAATAGGGAATCCTTTCCCCATTTCTTGTTTTTGTCAGGTTTGTCAAAGATCAGATACCTGTAGATATGTGGCATTATTTCTGAGGGCTCTGTTCTGTTCCATTGATCTATATCTCTGTTTTGGTACCAGTACCATGCTGTTTTGGTTACTGTAGCCTTGTAGTATAGTTTGAAGTCAGGTAGTGTGATGCCTCCAGCTTTGTTCTTTTGGCTTAGGATTGACTTGGCGATGCGGGCTCTTTTTTGGTTCCATATGAACTTGAAAGTAGTTTTTTCCAATTCTGTGAAGAAAGTCATTGGTAGCTTGATGGGGATGGCATTGAATCTGTAAATTACCTTGGGAAGGATGGCCATTTTCATGATATTGATTCTTCCTACCCATGAGCATGGAATGTTCTTCCATTTGTTTGTATCCTCTTTTATTTCCTTGAGCAGTGGTTTGTAGTTCTCCTTGAAGAGGTCTTTCACATCCCTTGTAAGTTGGATTCCTAGGTATTTTATTCTCTTTGAAGCAATTGTGAATGGGAGTTCACTCATGATTTGGCTCTCTGTTTGTCTGTTATTGATGTATAAGAATGCTTGTGATTTTTGCACATTGATTTTGTATCCTGAGACTTTGCTGAAGTTGCTTATCAGCTTAAGGAGATTTTGGGCTGAGACAATGGGGTTTTCTAGATATACTATCATGTCATCTGCAAACAAAGACAATTTGACTTCCTCTTTTCCTAACTGAATACCCTTGATTTCCTTCTCCTGCCTAATTGCCCTGGCCAGAACTTCCAACACTATGTTGAATAGAAGTGGCGAGAGAGGGCATCCCTGTCTTGTGCCAGTTTTCAAAGGGAATGCTTCCAGTTTTTGCCCATTCAGTACGATATTGGCTGTGGGTTTGTCATAAATAGCTCTTATTATTTTGAGATACGTCCCATCAATTCCTAATTTATTGAGAGTTTTTAGCATGAAGGGTTGTTGAATTTTGTCAAAGGCCTTTTCTGCATCTATTGAGATAATCATGTGGTTTTTGTCTTTGGTTCTGTTTATATGCTGGATTACATTTATTGATTTGCGTATATTGAACCAGCCTTGCATCCCAGGGATGAAGCCCACTTGATCATGGTGGATAAGCTTTTTGATGTGCTGCTGGATTCTGTTTGCCAGTATCTTATTGAGGATTTTTGCATCAATGTTCATCAAGGATATTGGTCTAAAATTCTCTTTTTTTGTTGTGTCTCTGCCAGGCTTTGGTATCAGGATGATGCTGGCCTCATAAAATGAGTTAGGGAGGATTCCCTCTTTTTCTATTGATTGGAATAGTTTCAGAAGGAATGGTACCAGCTCCTCCTTGTACCTCTGGTAGAATTCGGCTGTGAACCCATCTGGTCCTGGACTTTTTTTGGTTGGTAAGCTATTGATTATTGCCACAATTTCAGCTCCTGTTATTGGTCTATTCAGAGATTCAACTTCTTCCTGGTTTAGTCTTGGGAGGGTGTATGTGTTGAGGAATTGATCCATTTCTTCTAGATTTTCTAGTTTATTTGCATAGAGGTGTTTGTAATATTCTCTGATGGTAGTTTGTATTTCTTAAGTTGATGGAAGAGTTTTCAAGCTCTCTTTTTGTAGAATCTGCAAGTGCATATTTGGAGCGCTCCGAGGCCTATGCTGGGAAATGAAATATCTTCACCTAATAACTACATAGAAGCATTCTCAGAAACTTCTCTGTGATGAGTGCATTCAACTCACAGACTTGAACGTTTCTTTTGATAGGACAGTTTTGAAACTCTCCTTTCTTAGAATCCGCAAGTGTTTATTTCGAGGGCTTTGAGGCCTATGCTGGAAAAGGAAGTATCTTCACATAACAACTACACAGAAGCATTCTCGGAAACTTCTTTGTGATGAGTGCATTCAACTCACAGACTTGAGCCTTCCTTTTGAAAGAGCAGTTTTGAAACACTCTTTTTGTAGAGTCTGCAAGTGGATATTTGGAGGGCTTTGAGGCCTATGCTGGGAAAAGAAATATCTTCACCTAAAAACTAGACAGAAGCATTCTCACAAACATCTGTGTGATTAGTGCATTCAACCCACAGACTTGAACATTCCCTCTGATAGGGCAGTTTGGAAACACTCCTTTTGTAGAATCTGCAAATGTTTATTAGGAGCGCTTTGGCGCCTATGCTGGAAAAGGAAATATCTTCACATAAAAACTAGCCAGAAACATTCTCAGAAACTTCTTTGGGATGAGTGCATTCTACTCACAGACTTGAATATTCCTCTTGAGAGAGCAGTTTGGAAACACTCCTTTTGTAGTATCTGCAAGTGTCTATTTGGATCGCTTTGACGCCTATGCTGGAAAAGGAAATATCTTCACCTAAAAACTACACAGAAGCATTCTCAGAAACTTCTGTGTGATGAGTGCATTCAACTCACAGACTTGAACGTTTCTTTTGATAGGACAGTTTTGAAACACTCCTTTCGTAGAATCTGCAAGTGTTTATTTCGAGCGCTCTGAGGCCTATGCTGGAAAAGGAACTATCTTCACATTACAACTACACAGAAGCATTCTCAGAAACTTCTTTGTGATGAGTGCATTCAACTCACAGACTTGAGCCTTCCTGTTGAAAGAGCAGTTTTGAAACACTCTTTTTGTAGAGTCTGTAAGTGGATATTTGGAGGGCTTTGAGGCCTATGCTGGGAAAAGAAATATCTTCACCTAAAAACTAGGCAGAAGCATTCTCACAAACTTCTGTCTGAATAGTGCATTCAACTCACAGACTTGAACATTCCCTCTGAAAGAGCAGTTTGGAAACACTCCTTTTGTAGAATCTGCAAGTGTTTACTTGGAACGCTATGACGCTTATGCTGGAAAACGAAATATGTTCACATAAAAATTAGACAGAAGAATTCTCAGAAACTTCTTTGTGATGAGTGCATTCCACTCACAGACCTGAACATTCCTCTTGATAGAGCAGTTTGGAAACACTCCTTTTGTAGAATCTGCAAGTGTTTATTTGGATCGTTTTGACGTCTATGATGGAAAAGGAAATATCTTCAACTAAAAACTACACAGAAGCATTCTCAGAAACTTCTGTGTGATGAGTGCATTCAACTCACAGACTTGAACGTTTCTTTTGATCGGACAGTTTTGAAACACTCCTTTTGTAGAATCTGCAAGTGTTTATTTCGAGCGCTTTGAGGCCTATGCTGGAAAAGGAAGTATCTTCACATAACAACCACACAGAAGCATTCTCAGAAACTTCTTTGTGATGAGTGCATTCAACTCACAGACTTGAGCCTTTCTTTTGAAAGAGCAGTTTTGAAACACTCTTTTTGTAGAATCTGCAAGTGGATATTTGGAGCACTTTAAGGCCTTTTCTGGAAAAAGAAATAACTTCACCTAAAAACTAGACAAAAGCATTCTCACAAACATCTGTGTGATTAGTGCATTCACCTCACAGAGTTGAACATTCCCTCTGATAGGGCAGTTTGGAAGCACTCCTTTTGTAGAATCTGCAAGAATTTATTTGGAGCTCTTTGACGCCTATGCTGGAAAAGGAAATATCTTCACATAAAAACTAGCCAGAAGCATTCTCACAAACATCTGTGTGATTAGTGCATTCAACTCACAGACTTGAACATTCCCTCTGATAGAGCAGTTTCGAAACACTCCTTTTGTAGAAACTGCAAGTGTTTCTTTGGAGCGCTTTGACGCCTATGATGGAAAAGGAAATATCTTCACATAAAAACTAGACAGAAGCATTCTCAGAAACTTCTGTCTGATTAGTGCATTCAACTCACAGACTTGAACATTCCCTCTGAAAGAGCAGTTTGGATACACTCCTTTTGTAGAATCTGCAAGTGTTTACTTGGAACGCTTTGACGCTTTTGCGGGAAAAGGAAATACCTTCACAAAAAAATTAGACAGATGAATTCTCAGAAACTTCTTTGTGATGAGTGCATTCTACTCACAGTCTTGAACATTCCTCTTGATAGAGCAGTTTGGAAACACTCCTTTTGTAGAATCTGCAAGTGTTTATTTGGATCGCTTTGACGTCTATGCTGGAAAAGCAAATATCTTCACCTAAAAACTACACAGAAGCATTCTCAGAAACTTCTGTGTGATGAGTGCATTCAACTCACAGACTTGAACGTTTCTTTTGATAGGACAGTTTTGAAACACTCCTTTTGTAGAATCTGCAAGTGTTTATTTCGAGCGTTTTGAGGCGTATGCTGGAAAAGGAAGTATCTTCATATAACAACTAAACAGAAGCATTCTCAGAAACTTCTTTGTGATGAGTGCATTCAACTCACAGACTTGAGCCTTCCTGTTGAAAGAGCAGTTTTGAAACAATCTTTTTGTAGAGTCTGCAAGTGGATATTTGGAGGGCTTTGAGGCCTATGTTGGGGAAAGATATATCTTCACCTAAAAACTAGACAGAAGCATTCTCAGAAACTTCTGTCTGATTAGTGCATTCAACTCACCGACTTCATCATTCCCTCTGATAGGGCAGTTTGGAAACACTCCTTTTGTACAATCTGCAAATGTTTATTTGGAGCGCTTTGGCGCCTATGCTGGAAAAGGAAATATCATCACATAAAAACTAGCCAGAAACATTCTCTGAAACTTCTTTGTGATGAGTGCATTCTACTAACAGACTTCAACATTCCTCTTGAGAGAGCAGTTTGGAAACACTCCTTTTGTAGTATCTGGAAGTGCCTATTTGGATCGCTTTGACGCCTATGCTGGAAAAGGAAATATCTTCACCTAAAAACTACACAGAAGCATTCTCAGAAACTTCTGTGTGATGAGTGCATTCAACTCACAGACTTGAACGTTTCTATTGATAGGACAGTTTTGATACACTCCTTTTGTAGAATCTGCAAGTGTTTATTTCGAGCGCTTTCAGGCCTATGCTGGAAAAGGAAGTATCTTCACATAACAACTGTACAGAAGCATTCTCAGAAACTTCTTTGTGATGAGTGCATTCAACTCACAGATTTGGGCCTTTCTTTTGAAAGAGAAGTTTTGAAACACTCTTTTTGTAGAATCTGCAAGTGGATATTTGGAGCGCTTTAAGGCCTATTCTGGGGAAAGAAATATCATCACCTAAAAACTAGACAGAAGCATTCTCGCAAACTCCTGTGTGATTAGTGCATTCAACTCACAGACTTGAACATTCCTTTTGATAGAGCAGTTTGGAAACACTCCTTTTGTAGAATCTGGAAGTGTTTATTTGGAGCGCTTTGACGAATATGCTGGAAAAGGAAATATCTTCACATAAAAACTAGACAGAATCATTCTCAGAAACATCTGCGTGATTAGTGCATTCAACTCACAGACTTGAACATTCCTTCTGATAATGCAGTTTGGAAACACTCCTTTTGTAGAATCTGCAAGTGTTTATTAGGAGCGCTTTGACGCCTATGCTGGAAAAGGAAATATCTTCACATAAAAACTAGCCAGAAACATTCTCAGAAACTTCTTTGTGATGAGTGCATTCTACTCACAGACTTGAACATTCCTCTTGAGAGAGCAGTTTGGAAACACTCCTTTTGTAGTGTCTGCAAGTGTCTATTTGGATCGCTTTGACGCCTATGCTGGAAAAGGAAATATCTTCACCTAAAAACTACACAGAAACATTCTCAGAAACCTCTGTGTGATGAGTGCATTCAACTCACAGACTTGAACGTTTCTATTCATAGGACAGTTTTGAAACACTCCTTTTGTACAATCTGCAAGTGTTTATTTCGAGCGCTTTGAGGCCTATGCTGGAAAAGGAAGTATCTTCACATAACAACTACACAGAAGCATTCTCAGAAACTTCTTTGTGATGAGTGCATTCAACTCACAGACTTGGGACTTTCTTTTGAAAGAGCAGTTTTGAAACACTCTTTTTGTAGAATCTGCAAGTTGATATTTGGAGGGCTTTAAGGCCTATTCTGGGAAAAGAAATATCGTCACCTAAAAACTAGACAGAAGCATTCTCACAAACTTCTGTGTGATTAGTGCATTCAACTCACAGACTTGAACATTCCTTTTGATAGAGCAGTTTGGAAACACTCCTTTTGTAGTATCTGCAAGTGTTTATTTCGAGCGAATTGACGCCTGTGCTGGAAAAGGAAATATCTTCACATAAAAACTAGACAGAAGAATTCTCAGAAGCATCTTTGTGATGAGTTCATTCTACTCACAGAGTTGAAGCCTCTTTTTGGTGGAAGAGTTTTCAAGCTCTCTTTTTGTAGAATCTGCAGGTGCATATTTGGAGCGCTCCGAGGCCTATGCTGGGAAATGAAATATCTTCACCTAGAAACTACACAGAAGCATTCTCAGAAACTTCTGTGTGATGAGTGCATTCAACTCACAGACTTGATCCTTCCTTTTGAAAGAGCAGTTTTGAAACACTCTTTTTGTAGAGTCTGCAAGTGGATATTTGGAGGGCTTTGAGGCCTATGCTGGGAAAAGAAGTATCTTCACCTAAAAACTAGACAGAAGCATTCTCATAAACTTCTGTCTGATTAGTACATTCAACTCACAGACTTGAACATTCCCTCTGAAAGAGCAGTTTGGAAACACTCCTTTTGTAGAATCTGCAAGTGTTTACTTGGAACGCTTTGACGACTATGCTGGAAAAGGAAATATCCTCACATAAAAATTAGACAGAAGAATTCTCAGAAACTTCTTTGTGATGAGTGCATTCTACTCACAGACTTGAACATTCCTCTTGATAGAGCAATAGGGAAACACTCCTTTTGTAGAATCTGCAAGTGTTTATTTGGATCGCTTTGACGTCTACGCTGGAAAAGGAAATATCTTCACCTAAAAACTACACAGAAGCATTCCCAGAAACTTCTGTGTGATGAGTGCATTCAACTCACAGACTTGAACGTTTCTTTTGATAGGACAGTTTTGAAACACGCCTTTTGTAGAATCTGCAAGTGTTTATTTCGAGCGCTTTGAGGCCTATGCTGGAAAAGGAAGTATCTTCACATAACAACTACACAGAAGCATTCTCAGAAGCTTCTTTGTGATGAGTGCATTCCACTCACAGACTTGAGCCTTTCTTCTGAAAGAGCAGTTTTGAAACACTCTTTTTGTAGTATCTGCAAGTGGATATTTGGAGCACTTTAAGGCCTTTTCTGGAAAAAGAAATATCTTCACCTAAAAACTAGACAGAAGAATTCTCACACACTTCTGTGTGATTAATGCATTCAACTCACAGACTTGAACATTCCTTTTGATAGAGCAGTTTGGAAACACTCCTTTGGTAGAATCTGCAAGTGTTTATTTGGAGCGTTTTGACGCCTATGCTAGAAAAGGAAATATCTTCACATAAAAACTAGACAGAAGCATTCTCAGAAACTTCTTTGTGATGAGTGCATTCTACTCAGAGAGTTGAAGCCTCTTTTTGGTGGAAGAGTTTTCAAGCTCTCTTTTTGTAGAATCTGCAAGTGCATATTTGGAGCGCTCCGAGGCCTATGCTGGGAAATGAAATAACTTCACCTAAAAACTACACAGAAGCATTCTCGGAAACTTCTGTGTGATGAGTGCATTCAACTCACAGACTTGAACGTTTCTATTGATAGGACAGTTTTGAAACACTCCTTTTGTAGAATCTGCAAGTGTTTATTTCGAGCGCTTTGAGGCCTATGCTGGAAAAGGAAGTATCTTCACATAACAACTACACAGAAGCATTCTCAGAAACTTCTTTGGGTTGAGTGCATTCAATTCACAGACTTGGGCCTTTCTTATGAAAGAGCAGTTTTGAAACAATCTTTTTGTAGAATCTGCAAGTGGATATTTGGAGCGCTTTAAGGCCTATTCTGGGAAAAGAAATATCTTCACCTAAAAACTAGACAGAAGCATTCTCACAAACTTCTGTGTGATTAGTGCATTCAACTCACAGACTTGAACATTCCTTTTGATAGAGCAGTTTGGAAACACTCCTTTTGTAGAATCTGCAAGTGTTTATTTCGAGCGAATTGACGCCTATGCTGGAAATGGAAATATCTTCACATAAAAATTAGACAGAAGAATTCTCAGAAACATCTTTGTGATGAGTGCATTCTACTCACAGAGTTGAAGCCTCTTTTTGATGGAAGAGTTTTCTTTTTTTTTTTTTTTTTTTTTTTTTTTTTTATTTTATTTTTTTTTTCTTTTTTTTTTCTTTTATTATTATTATGATTATTATCATTATTATACTTTAGGTTTTATGGTACATGTGCGCAATGTGCAGGTAAGTTACATATGTATACATGTGCCATGCTGGTGCGCTGCACCCACCAACTTGTCATCTAGCATTATGTATATCTCCCAATGCTATCCCTCCCCCCTCCCCCCACCCCACAACAGTCCCCGAAGTGTGATGTTCCCCTTCCTGTGTCCATGTGTTCTCATTGTTCAATTCCCACCTATGAGTGAGAATATGCGGTGTTTGGTTTTTTGTTCTTGCGATAGTTTACTGAGAATGATGATTTCCAATTTCATCCATGTCCCTACAAAGGACGTGAACTCATCATTTTTTATGGCTGCATAGTATTCCATGGTGTATATGTGCCACATTTTCTTAATCCAGTCTATCATTGTTGGACATTTGGGTTGGTTCCAAGTCTTTGCTATTGTGAATAATGCCGCAATAAACATACGTGTGCATGTGTCTTTATAGCCGCATGATTTATAGTCCTTTGGGTATATACCCAGTAATGGGATGGCTGGGTCGAATGGAATTTCTAGTTCTAGATCCCTGAGGAATCGCCACACTGACTTCCACAACGGTTGAACTAGTTTACAGTCCCACCAACAGTGTAAAAGTGTTCCTATTTCTCCACATCCTCTCCAGCACCTGTTGTTTCCTGACTTTTTAATGATTGCCATTCTAACTGGTGTGAGATGGTATCTCATTGTGGTTTTGATTTGCATTTCTCTGATGGCCAGTGATGGTGAGCATTTTTTCATGTGTTTTTTGGCTGCATAAATGTCTTCTTTTGAGAAGTGTCTGTTCATGTCCTTCGCCCACTTTTTGATGGGGTTGTTTGTTTTTTTCTTGTAAATTTGTTGGAGTTCATTGTAGATTCTGGATATTAGCCCTTTGTCAGATGAGTAGGTTGCGAAAATTTTCTCCCATTTTGTAGGTTGCCTGTTCACTCTGATGGTAGTTTCCTTTGCTGTGCAGAAGCTCTTTAGTTTAATTAGATCCCATTTGTCAATTTTGGCTTTTGTTGCCATTGCTTTTGGTGTTTTAGACATGAAGTCCTTGCCCATGCCTATGTCCTGAATGGTAATGCCTAGGTTTTCTTCTAGGGTTTTTATGGTTTTAGGTCTAACATTTAAGTCTTTAATCCATCTTGAATTGATTTTTGTATAAGGTGTAAGGAAGGGATCCAGTTTCAGCTTTCTACATATGGCTAGCCAGTTTTCCCAACACCATTTATTAAATAGGGAATCCTTTCCCCATTTCTTGTTTTTGTCAGGTTTGTCAAAGATCAGATACCTGTAGATATGTGGCATTATTTCTGAGGGCTCTGTTCTGTTCCATTGATCTATATCTCTGTTTTGGTACCAGTACCATGCTGTTTTGGTTACTGTAGCCTTGTAGTATAGTTTGAAGTCAGGTAGTGTGATGCCTCCAGCTTTGTTCTTTTGGCTTAGGATTGACTTGGCGATGCGGGCTCTTTTTTGGTTCCATATGAACTTGAAAGTAGTTTTTTCCAATTCTGTGAAGAAAGTCATTGGTAGCTTGATGGGGATGGCATTGAATCTGTAAATTACCTTGGGAAGGATGGCCATTTTCATGATATTGATTCTTCCTACCCATGAGCATGGAATGTTCTTCCATTTGTTTGTATCCTCTTTTATTTCCTTGAGCAGTGGTTTGTAGTTCTCCTTGAAGAGGTCTTTCACATCCCTTGTAAGTTGGATTCCTAGGTATTTTATTCTCTTTGAAGCAATTGTGAATGGGAGTTCACTCATGATTTGGCTCTCTGTTTGTCTGTTATTGATGTATAAGAATGCTTGTGATTTTTGCACATTGATTTTGTATCCTGAGACTTTGCTGAAGTTGCTTATCAGCTTAAGGAGATTTTGGGCTGAGACAATGGGGTTTTCTAGATATACTATCATGTCATCTGCAAACAAGGACAATTTGACTTCCTCTTTTCCTAACTGAATACCCTTGATTTCCTTCTCCTGCCTAATTGCCCTGGCCAGAACTTCCAACACTATGTTGAATAGAAGTGGCGAGAGAGGGCATCCCTGTCTTGTGCCAGTTTTCAAAGGGAATGCTTCCAGTTTTTGCCCATTCAGTACGATATTGGCTGTGGGTTTGTCATAAATAGCTCTTATTATTTTGAGATACGTCCCATCAATTCCTAATTTATTGAGAGTTTTTAGCATGAAGGGTTGTTGAATTTTGTCAAAGGCCTTTTCTGCATCTATTGAGATAATCATGTGGTTTTTGTCTTTGGTTCTGTTTATATGCTGGATTACATTTATTGATTTGCGTATATTGAACCAGCCTTGCATCCCAGGGATGAAGCCCACTTGATCATGGTGGATAAGCTTTTTGATGTGCTGCTGGATTCTGTTTGCCAGTATCTTATTGAGGATTTTTGCATCAATGTTCATCAAGGATATTGGTCTAAAATTCTCTTTTTTTGTTGTGTCTCTGCCAGGCTTTGGTATCAGGATGATGCTGGCCTCATAAAATGAGTTAGGGAGGATTCCCTCTTTTTCTATTGATTGGAATAGTTTCAGAAGGAATGGTACCAGCTCCTCCTTGTACCTCTGGTAGAATTCGGCTGTGAACCCATCTGGTCCTGGACTTTTTTTGGTTGGTAAGCTATTGATTATTGCCACAATTTCAGCTCCTGTTATTGGTCTATTCAGAGATTCAACTTCTTCCTGGTTTAGTCTTGGGAGGGTGTATGTGTTGAGGAATTGATCCATTTCTTCTAGATTTTCTAGTTTATTTGCATAGAGGTGTTTGTAATATTCTCTGATGGTAGTTTGTATTTCTTAAGTTGATGGAAGAGTTTTCAAGCTCTCTTTTTGTAGAATCTGCAAGTGCATATTTGGAGCGCTCCGAGGCCTATGCTGGGAAATGAAATATCTTCACCTAATAACTACACAGAAGCATTCTCAGAAACTTCTCTGTGATGAGTGCATTCAACTCACAGACTTGAACGTTTCTTTTGATAGGACAGTTTTGAAACTCTCCTTTCTTAGAATCCGCAAGTGTTTATTTCGAGGGCTTTGAGGCCTATGCTGGAAAAGGAAGTATCTTCACATAACAACTACACAGAAGCATTCTCGGAAACTTCTTTGTGATGAGTGCATTCAACTCACAGACTTGAGCCTTCCTTTTGAAAGAGCAGTTTTGAAACACTCTTTTTGTAGAGTCTGCAAGTGGATATTTGGAGGGCTTTGAGGCCTATGCTGGGAAAAGAAATATCTTCACCTAAAAACTAGACAGAAGCATTCTCACAAACATCTGTGTGATTAGTGCATTCAACCCACAGACTTGAACATTCCCTCTGATAGGGCAGTTTGGAAACACTCCTTTTGTAGAATCTGCAAATGTTTATTAGGAGCGCTTTGGCGCCTATGCTGGAAAAGGAAATATCTTCACATAAAAACTAGCCAGAAACATTCTCAGAAACTTCTTTGGGATGAGTGCATTCTACTCACAGACTTGAATATTCCTCTTGAGAGAGCAGTTTGGAAACACTCCTTTTGTAGTATCTGCAAGTGTCTATTTGGATCGCTTTGACGCCTATGCTGGAAAAGGAAATATCTTCACCTAAAAACTACACAGAAGCATTCTCAGAAACTTCTGTGTGATGAGTGCATTCAACTCACAGACTTGAACGTTTCTTTTGATAGGACAGTTTTGAAACACTCCTTTCGTAGAATCTGCAAGTGTTTATTTCGAGCGCTCTGAGGCCTATGCTGGAAAAGGAACTATCTTCACATTACAACTACACAGAAGCATTCTCAGAAACTTCTTTGTAATGAGTGCATTCAACTCACAGACTTGAGCCTTCCTGTTGAAAGAGCAGTTTTGAAACACTCTTTTTGTAGAGTCTGTAAGTGGATATTTGGAGGGCTTTGAGGCCTATGCTGGGAAAAGAAATATCTTCACCTAAAAACTAGGCAGAAGCATTCTCACAAACTTCTGTCTGAATAGTGCATTCAACTCACAGACTTGAACATTCCCTCTGAAAGAGCAGTTTGGAAACACTCCTTTTGTAGAATCTGCAAGTGTTTACTTGGAACGCTATGACGCTTATGCTGGAAAACGAAATATGTTCACATAAAAATTAGACAGAAGAATTCTCAGAAACTTCTTTGTGATGAGTGCATTCCACTCACAGACTTGAACATTCCTCTTGATAGAGCAGTTTGGAAACACTCCTTTTGTAGAATCTGCAAGTGTTTATTTGCATCGTTTTGACGTCTATGATGGAAAAGGAAATATCTTCAACTAAAAACTACACAGAAGCATTCCCAGAAACTTCTGTGTGATGAGTGCATTCAACTCACAGACTTGAACGTTTCTTTTGATCGGACAGTTTTGAAACACTCCTTTTGTAGAATCTGCAAGTGTTTATTTCGAGCGCTTTGAGGCCTATGCTGGAAAAGGAAGTATCTTCACATAACAACCACACAGAAGCATTCTCAGAAACTTCTTTGTGATGAGTGCATTCCACTCACAGACTTGAGCCTTTCTTTTGAAAGAGCAGTTTTGAAACACTCTTTTTGTAGAATCTGCAAGTGGATATTTGGAGCACTTTAAGGCCTTTTCTGGAAAAAGAAATAACTTCACCTAAAAACTAGACAAAAGCATTCTCACAAACATCTGTGTGATTAGTGCATTCACCTCACAGAGTTGAACATTCCCTCTGATAGGGCAGTTTGGAAGCACTCCTTTTGTAGAATCTGCAAGAATTTATTTGGAGCTCTTTGACGCCTATGCTGGAAAAGGAAATATCTTCACATAAAAACTAGCCAGAAGCATTCTCACAAACATCTGTGTGATTAGTGCATTCAACTCACAGACTTGAACATTCCCTCTGATAGAGCAGTTTCGAAACACTCCTTTTGTAGAAACTGCAAGTGTTTCTTTGGAGCGCTTTGACGCCTATGATGGAAAAGGAAATATCTTCACATAAAAACTAGACAGAAGCATTCTCAGAAACTTCTGTCTGATTAGTGCATTCAACTCACAGACTTGAACATTCCGTCTGAAAGAGCAGTTTGGATACACTCCTTTTGTAGAATCTGCAAGTGTTTACTTGGAACGCTTTGACGCTTTTGCGGGAAAAGGAAATACCTTCACAAAAAAATTAGACAGAAGAATTCTCAGAAACTTCTTTGTGGTGAGTGCATTCTACTCACAGTCTTGAACATTCCTCTTGATAGAGCAGTTTGGAAACACTCCTTTTGTAGAATCTGCAAGTGTTTATTTGGATCGCTTTGACGTCTATGCTGGAAAAGGAAATATCTTCACCTAAAAACTACACAGAAGCATTCTCAGAAACTTCTGTGTGATGAGTGCATTCAACTCACAGACTTGAACGTTTCTTTTGATAGGACAGTTTTGAAACACTCCTTTTGTAGAATCTGCAAGTGTTTATTTCGAGCGTTTTGAGGCGTATGCTGGAAAAGGAAGTATCTTCATATAACAACTAAACAGAAGCATTCTCAGAAACTTCTTTGTGATGAGTGCATTCAACTCACAGACTTGAGCCTTCCTGTTGAAAGAGCAGTTTTGAAACAATCTTTTTGTAGAGTCTGCAAGTGGATATTTGGAGGGCTTTGAGGCCTATGTTGGGGAAAGATATATCTTCACCTAAAAACTAGACAGAAGCATTCTCAGAAACTTCTGTCTGATTAGTACATTCAACTCACCGACTTCATCATTCCCTCTGATAGGGCAGTTTGGAAACACTCCTTTTGTACAATCTGCAAATGTTTATTTGGAGCGCTTTGGCGCCTATGCTGGAAAAGGAAATATCTTCACCTAAAAACTACACAGAAGCATTCTCAGAAACTTCTGTGTGATGAGTGCATTCAACTCACAGACTTGAACGTTTCTATTGATAGGACAGTTTTGAAACACTCCTTTTGTAGAATCTGCAAGTGTTTATTTCGAGCGCTTTGAGGCCTATGCTGGAAAAGGAAGTATCTTCACATAACAACTGTACAGAAGCATTCTCAGAAACTTCTTTGTGATGAGTGCATTCAACTCACAGATTTGGGCCTTTCTTTTGAAAGAGAAGTTTTGAAACACTCTTTTTGTAGAATCTGCAAGTGGATATTTCGAGCGCTTTAAGGCCTATTCTGGGAAAAGAAATATCTTCACCTAAAAACTAGACAGAAGCATTCTCGCAAACTCCTGTGTGATTAGTGCATTCAACTCACAGACTTGAACATTCCTTTTGATAGAGCAGTTTGGAAACACTCCTTTTGTAGAATCTGGAAGTGTTTATTTGGAGCGCTTTGACGAATATGCTGGAAAAGGAAATATCTTCACATAAAAACTAGACAGAATCATTCTCAGAAACATCTGTGTGATTAGTGCATTCAACTCACAGACTTGAACATTCCTTCTGATAGGGCAGTTTGGAAACACTCCTTTTGTAGAATCTGCAAGTGTTTATTAGGAGCGCTTTGACGCCTATGCTGGAAAAGGAAATATCTTCACATAAAAACTAGCCAGAAACATTCTCAGAAACTTCTTTGTGATGAGTGCATTCTACTCACAGACTTGAACATTCCTCTTGAGAGAGCAGTTTGGAGACACTCCTTTTGTAGTGTCTGCAAGTGTCTATTTGGATCGCTTTGACGCCTATGCTGGAAAAGGAAATATCTTCACCTAAAAACTACACAGAAACATTCTCAGAAACCTCTGTGTGATGAGTGCATTCAACTCACAGACTTGAACGTTTCTATTCATAGGACAGTTTTGAAACACTCCTTTTGTACAATCTGCAAGTGTTTATTTCGAGCGCTTTGAGGCCTATGCTGGAAAAGGAAGTATCTTCACATAACAACTACACAGAAGCATTCTCAGAAACTTCTTTGTGATGAGTGCATTCAACTCACAGACTTGGGACTTTCTTTTGAAAGAGCAGTTTTGAAACACTCTTTTTGTAGAATCTGCAAGTTGATATTTGGAGGGCTTTAAGGCCTATTCTGGGAAAAGAAATATCGTCACCTAAAAACTAGACAGAAGCATTCTCACAAACTTCTGTGTGATTAGTGCATTCAACTCACAGACTTGAACATTCCTTTTGATAGAGCAGTTTGGAAACACTCCTTTTGTAGTATCTGCAAGTGTTTATTTCGAGCGAATTGACGCCTGTGCTGGAAAAGGAAATATCTTCACATAAAAACTAGACAGAAGAATTCTCAGAAGCATCTTTGTGATGAGTTCATTCTACTCACAGAGTTGAAGCCTCTTTTTGGTGGAAGAGTTTTCAAGCTCTCTTTTTGTAGAATCTGCAGGTGCATATTTGGAGCGCTCCGAGGCCTATGCTGGGAAATGAAATATCTTCACCTAGAAACTACACAGAAGCATTCTCAGAAACTTCTGTGTGATGAGTGCATTCAACTCACAGACTTGATCCTTCCTTTTGAAAGAGCAGTTTTGAAACACTCTTTTTGTAGAGTCTGCAAGTGGATATTTGGAGGGCTTTGAGGCCTATGCTGGGAAAAGAAGTATCTTCACCTAAAAACTAGACAGAAGCATTCTCAGAAACTTCTGTCTGATTAGTACATTCAACTCACAGACTTGAACATTCCCTCTGAAAGAGCAGTTTGGAAACACTCCTTTTGTAGAATCTGCAAGTGTTTACTTGGAACGCTTTGACGATTATGCTGGAAAAGGAAATATCCTCACATAAAAATTAGACAGAAGAATTCTCAGAAACTTCTGTGTGATGAGTGCATTCTACTCACAGACTTGAACATTCCTCTTGATAGAGCAATAGGGAAACACTCCTTTTGTAGAATCTGCAAGTGTTTATTTGGATCGCTTTGACGTCTACGCTGGAAAAGGAAATATCTTCACCTAAAAACTACACAGAAGCATTCCCAGAAACTTCTGTGTGATGAGTGCATTCAACTCACAGACTTGAACGTTTCTTTTGATAGGACAGTTTTGAAACACGCCTTTTGTAGAATCTGCAAGTGTTTATTTCGAGCGCTTTGAGGCCTATGCTGGAAAAGGAAGTATCTTCACATAACAACTACACAGAAGCATTCTCAGAAGCTTCTTTGTGATGAGTGCATTCCACTCACAGACTTGAGCCTTTCTTCTGAAAGAGCAGTTTTGAAACACTCTTTTTGTAGTATCTGCAAGTGGATATTTGGAGCACTTTAAGGCCTTTTCTGGAAAAAGAAATATCTTCACCTAAAAACTAGACAGAAGAATTCTCACACACTTCTGTGTGATTAATGCATTCAACTCACAGACTTGAACATTCCTTTTGATAGAGCAGTTTGGAAACACTCCTTTGGTAGAATCTGCAAGTGTTTATTTGGAGCGTTTTGACGCCTATGCTAGAAAAGGAAATATCTTCACATAAAAACTAGACAGAAGCATTCTCAGAAACTTCTTTGTGATGAGTGCATTCTACTCAGAGAGTTGAAGCCTCTTTTTGGTGGAAGAGTTTTCAAGCTCTCTTTTTGTAGAATCTGCAAGTGCATATTTGGAGCGCTCCGAGGCCTATGCTGGGAAATGAAATAACTTCACCTAAAAACTACACAGAAGCATTCTCGGAAACTTCTGTGTGATGAGTGCATTCAACTCACAGACTTGAACGTTTCTATTGATAGGACAGTTTTGAAACACTCCTTTTGTAGAATCTGCAAGTGTTTATTTCGAGCGCTTTGAGGCCTATGCTGGAAAAGGAAGTATCTTCACATAACAACTACACAGAAGCATTCTCAGAAACTTCTTTGGGTTGAGTGCATTCAATTCACAGACTTGGGCCTTTCTTATGAAAGAGCAGTTTTGAAACAATCTTTTTGTAGAATCTGCAAGTGGATATTTGGAGCGCTTTAAGGCCTATTCTGGGAAAAGAAATATCTTCACCTAAAAACTAGACAGAAGCATTCTCACAAACTTCTGTGTGATTAGTGCATTCAACTCACAGACTTGAACATTCCTTTTGATAGAGCAGTTTGGAAACACTCCTTTTGTAGAATCTGCAAGTGTTTATTTCGAGCGAATTGACGCCTATGCTGGAAATGGAAATATCTTCACATAAAAATTAGACAGAAGAATTCTCAGAAACATCTTTGTGATGAGTGCATTCTACTCACAGAGTTGAAGCCTCTTTTTGATGGAAGAGTTTTCTTTTTTTTTTTTTTTTTTTTTTTTTTTTATTTTATTTTTTTTTTCTTTTTTTTTTCTTTTATTATTATTATGATTATTATCATTATTATACTTTAGGTTTTATGGTACATGTGCGCAATGTGCAGGTAAGTTACATATGTATACATGTGCCATGCTGGTGCGCTGCACCCACCAACTTGTCATCTAGCATTATGTATATCTCCCAATGCTATCCCTCCCCCCTCCCCCCACCCCACAACAGTCCCCGAAGTGTGATGTTCCCCTTCCTGTGTCCATGTGTTCTCATTGTTCAATTCCCACCTATGAGTGAGAATATGCGGTGTTTGGTTTTTTGTTCTTGCGATAGTTTACTGAGAATGATGATTTCCAATTTCATCCATGTCCCTACAAAGGACGTGAACTCATCATTTTTTATGGCTGCATAGTATTCCATGGTGTATATGTGCCACATTTTCTTAATCCAGTCTATCATTGTTGGACATTTGGGTTGGTTCCAAGTCTTTGCTATTGTGAATAATGCCGCAATAAACATACGTGTGCATGTGTCTTTATAGCCGCATGATTTATAGTCCTTTGGGTATATACCCAGTAATGGGATGGCTGGGTTGAATGGAATTTCTAGTTCTAGATCCCTGAGGAATCGCCACACTGACTTCCACAACGGTTGAACTAGTTTACAGTCCCACCAACAGTGTAAAAGTGTTCCTATTTCTCCACATCCTCTCCAGCACCTGTTGTTTCCTGACTTTTTAATGATTGCCATTCTAACTGGTGTGAGATGGTATCTCATTGTGGTTTTGATTTGCATTTCTCTGGTGGCCAGTGATGGTGAGCATTTTTTCATGTGTTTTTTGGCTGCATAAATGTCTTCTTTTGAGAAGTGTCTGTTCATGTCCTTCGCCCACTTTTTGATGGGGTTGTTTGTTTTTTTCTTGTAAATTTGTTGGAGTTCATTGTAGATTCTGGATATTAGCCCTTTGTCAGATGAGTAGGTTGCGAAAATTTTCTCCCATTTTGTAGGTTGCCTGTTCACTCTGATGGTAGTTTCCTTTGCTGTGCAGAAGCTCTTTAGTTTAATTAGATCCCATTTGTCAATTTTGGCTTTTGTTGCCATTGCTTTTGGTGTTTTAGACATGAAGTCCTTGCCCATGCCTATGTCCTGAATGGTAATGCCTAGGTTTTCTTCTAGGGTTTTTATGGTTTTAGGTCTAACATTTAAGTCTTTAATCCATCTTGAATTGATTTTTGTATAAGGTGTAAGGAAGGGATCCAGTTTCAGCTTTCTACATATGGCTAGCCAGTTTTCCCAACACCATTTATTAAATAGGGAATCCTTTCCCCATTTCTTGTTTTTGTCAGGTTTGTCAAAGATCAGATACCTGTAGATATGTGGCATTATTTCTGAGGGCTCTGTTCTGTTCCATTGATCTATATCTCTGTTTTGGTACCAGTACCATGCTGTTTTGGTTACTGTAGCCTTGTAGTATAGTTTGAAGTCAGGTAGTGTGATGCCTCCAGCTTTGTTCTTTTGGCTTAGGATTGACTTGGCAATGCGGGCTCTTTTTTGGTTCCATATGAACTTTAAAGTAGTTTTTTCCAATTCTGTGAAGAAAGTCATTGGTAGCTTGATGGGGATGGCATTGAATCTGTAAATTACCTTGGGAAGGATGGCCATTTTCATGATATTGATTCTTCCTACCCATGAGCATGGAATGTTCTTCCATTTGTTTGTATCCTCTTTTATTTCCTTGAGCAGTGGTTTGTAGTTCTCCTTGAAGAGGTCTTTCACATCCCTTGTAAGTTGGATTCCTAGGTATTTTATTCTCTTTGAAGCAATTGTGAATGGGAGTTCACTCATGATTTGGCTCTCTGTTTGTCTGTTATTGATGTATAAGAATGCTTGTGATTTTTGCACATTGATTTTGTATCCTGAGACTTTGCTGAAGTTGCTTATCAGCTTAAGGAGATTTTGGGCTGAGACAATGGGGTTTTCTAGATATACTATCATGTCATCTGCAAACAAGGACAATTTGACTTCCTCTTTTCCTAACTGAATACCCTTGATTTCCTTCTCCTGCCTAATTGCCCTGGCCAGAACTTCCAACACTATGTTGAATAGAAGTGGCGAGAGAGGGCATCCCTGTCTTGTGCCAGTTTTCAAAGGGAATGCTTCCAGTTTTTGCCCATTCAGTACGATATTGGCTGTGGGTTTGTCATAAATAGCTCTTATTATTTTGAGATACGTCCCATCAATTCCTAATTTATTGAGAGTTTTTAGCATGAAGGGTTGTTGAATTTTGTCAAAGGCCTTTTCTGCATCTATTGAGATAATCATGTGGTTTTTGTCTTTGGTTCTGTTTATATGCTGGATTACATTTATTGATTTGCGTATATTGAACCAGCCTTGCATCCCAGGGATGAAGCCCACTTGATCATGGTGGATAAGCTTTTTGATGTGCTGCTGGATTCTGTTTGCCAGTATCTTATTGAGGATTTTTGCATCAATGTTCATCAAGGATATTGGTCTAAAATTCTCTTTTTTTGTTGTGTCTCTGCCAGGCTTTGGTATCAGGATGATGCTGGCCTCATAAAATGAGTTAGGGAGGATTCCCTCTTTTTCTATTGATTGGAATAGTTTCAGAAGGAATGGTACCAGCTCCTCCTTGTACCTCTGGTAGAATTCGGCTGTGAACCCATCTGGTCCTGGACTTTTTTTGGTTGGTAAGCTATTGATTATTGCCACAATTTCAGCTCCTGTTATTGGTCTATTCAGAGATTCAACTTCTTCCTGGTTTAGTCTTGGGAGGGTGTATGTGTTGAGGAATTGATCCATTTCTTCTAGATTTTCTAGTTTATTTGCATAGAGGTGTTTGTAATATTCTCTGATGGTAGTTTGTATTTCTTAAGTTGATGGAAGAGTTTTCAAGCTCTCTTTTTGTAGAATCTGCAAGTGCATATTTGGAGCGCTCCGAGGCCTATGCTGGGAAATGAAATATCTTCACCTAATAACTACATAGAAGCATTCTCAGAAACTTCTCTGTGATGAGTGCATTCAACTCACAGACTTGAACGTTTCTTTTGATAGGACAGTTTTGAAACTCTCCTTTCTTAGAATCCGCAAGTGTTTATTTCGAGGGCTTTGAGGCCTATGCTGGAAAAGGAAGTATCTTCACATAACAACTACACAGAAGCATTCTCGGAAACTTCTTTGTGATGAGTGCATTCAACTCACAGACTTGAGCCTTCCTTTTGAAAGAGCAGTTTTGAAACACTCTTTTTGTAGAGTCTGCAAGTGGATATTTGGAGGGCTTTGAGGCCTATGCTGGGAAAAGAAATATCTTCACCTAAAAACTAGACAGAAGCATTCTCACAAACATCTGTGTGATTAGTGCATTCAACCCACAGACTTGAACATTCCCTCTGATAGGGCAGTTTGGAAACACTCCTTTTGTAGAATCTGCAAATGTTTATTAGGAGCGCTTTGGCGCCTATGCTGGAAAAGGAAATATCTTCACATAAAAACTAGCCAGAAACATTCTCAGAAACTTCTTTGGGATGAGTGCATTCTACTCACAGACTTGAATATTCCTCTTGAGAGAGCAGTTTGGAAACACTCCTTTTGTAGTATCTGCAAGTGTCTATTTGGATCGCTTTGACGCCTATGCTGGAAAAGGAAATATCTTCACCTAAAAACTACACAGAAGCATTCTCAGAAACTTCTGTGTGATGAGTGCATTCAACTCACAGACTTGAACGTTTCTTTTGATAGGACAGTTTTGAAACACTCCTTTCGTAGAATCTGCAAGTGTTTATTTCGAGCGCTCTGAGGCCTATGCTGGAAAAGGAACTATCTTCACATTACAACTACACAGAAGCATTCTCAGAAACTTCTTTGTGATGAGTGCATTCAACTCACAGACTTGAGCCTTCCTGTTGAAAGAGCAGTTTTGAAACACTCTTTTTGTAGAGTCTGTAAGTGGATATTTGGAGGGCTTTGAGGCCTATGCTGGGAAAAGAAATATCTTCACCTAAAAACTAGGCAGAAGCATTCTCACAAACTTCTGTCTGAATAGTGCATTCAACTCACAGACTTGAACATTCCCTCTGAAAGAGCAGTTTGGAAACACTCCTTTTGTAGAATCTGCAAGTGTTTACTTGGAACGCTATGACGCTTATGCTGGAAAACGAAATATGTTCACATAAAAATTAGACAGAAGAATTCTCAGAAACTTCTTTGTGATGAGTGCATTCCACTCACAGACCTGAACATTCCTCTTGATAGAGCAGTTTGGAAACACTCCTTTTGTAGAATCTGCAAGTGTTTATTTGGATCGTTTTGACGTCTATGATGGAAAAGGAAATATCTTCAACTAAAAACTACACAGAAGCATTCTCAGAAACTTCTGTGTGATGAGTGCATTCAACTCACAGACTTGAACGTTTCTTTTGATCGGACAGTTTTGAAACACTCCTTTTGTAGAATCTGCAAGTGTTTATTTCGAGCGCTTTGAGGCCTATGCTGGAAAAGGAAGTATCTTCACATAACAACCACACAGAAGCATTCTCAGAAACTTCTTTGTGATGAGTGCATTCAACTCACAGACTTGAGCCTTTCTTTTGAAAGAGCAGTTTTGAAACACTCTTTTTGTAGAATCTGCAAGTGGATATTTGGAGCACTTTAAGGCCTTTTCTGGAAAAAGAAATAACTTCACCTAAAAACTAGACAAAAGCATTCTCACAAACATCTGTGTGATTAGTGCATTCACCTCACAGAGTTGAACATTCCCTCTGATAGGGCAGTTTGGAAGCACTCCTTTTGTAGAATCTGCAAGAATTTATTTGGAGCTCTTTGACGCCTATGCTGGAAAAGGAAATATCTTCACATAAAAACTAGCCAGAAGCATTCTCACAAACATCTGTGTGATTAGTGCATTCAACTCACAGACTTGAACATTCCCTCTGATAGAGCAGTTTCGAAACACTCCTTTTGTAGAAACTGCAAGTGTTTCTTTGGAGCGCTTTGACGCCTATGATGGAAAAGGAAATATCTTCACATAAAAACTAGACAGAAGCATTCTCAGAAACTTCTGTCTGATTAGTGCATTCAACTCACAGACTTGAACATTCCCTCTGAAAGAGCAGTTTGGATACACTCCTTTTGTAGAATCTGCAAGTGTTTACTTGGAACGCTTTGACGCTTTTGCGGGAAAAGGAAATACCTTCACAAAAAAATTAGACAGATGAATTCTCAGAAACTTCTTTGTGATGAGTGCATTCTACTCACAGTCTTGAACATTCCTCTTGATAGAGCAGTTTGGAAACACTCCTTTTGTAGAATCTGCAAGTGTTTATTTGGATCGCTTTGACGTCTATGCTGGAAAAGCAAATATCTTCACCTAAAAACTACACAGAAGCATTCTCAGAAACTTCTGTGTGATGAGTGCATTCAACTCACAGACTTGAACGTTTCTTTTGATAGGACAGTTTTGAAACACTCCTTTTGTAGAATCTGCAAGTGTTTATTTCGAGCGTTTTGAGGCGTATGCTGGAAAAGGAAGTATCTTCATATAACAACTAAACAGAAGCATTCTCAGAAACTTCTTTGTGATGAGTGCATTCAACTCACAGACTTGAGCCTTCCTGTTGAAAGAGCAGTTTTGAAACAATCTTTTTGTAGAGTCTGCAAGTGGATATTTGGAGGGCTTTGAGGCCTATGTTGGGGAAAGATATATCTTCACCTAAAAACTAGACAGAAGCATTCTCAGAAACTTCTGTCTGATTAGTGCATTCAACTCACCGACTTCATCATTCCCTCTGATAGGGCAGTTTGGAAACACTCCTTTTGTACAATCTGCAAATGTTTATTTGGAGCGCTTTGGCGCCTATGCTGGAAAAGGAAATATCTTCACATAAAAACTAGCCAGAAACATTCTCTGAAACTTCTTTGTGATGAGTGCATTCTACTAACAGACTTCAACATTCCTCTTGAGAGAGCAGTTTGGAAACACTCCTTTTGTAGTATCTGGAAGTGCCTATTTGGATCGCTTTGACGCCTATGCTGGAAAAGGAAATATCTTCACCTAAAAACTACACAGAAGCATTCTCAGAAACTTCTGTGTGATGAGTGCATTCAACTCACAGACTTGAACGTTTCTATTGATAGGACAGTTTTGATACACTCCTTTTGTAGAATCTGCAAGTGTTTATTTCGAGCGCTTTCAGGCCTATGCTGGAAAAGGAAGTATCTTCACATAACAACTGTACAGAAGCATTCTCAGAAACTTCTTTGTGATGAGTGCATTCAACTCACAGATTTGGGCCTTTCTTTTGAAAGAGAAGTTTTGAAACACTCTTTTTGTAGAATCTGCAAGTGGATATTTGGAGCGCTTTAAGGCCTATTCTGGGGAAAGAAATATCATCACCTAAAAACTAGACAGAAGCATTCTCGCAAACTCCTGTGTGATTAGTGCATTCAACTCACAGACTTGAACATTCCTTTTGATAGAGCAGTTTGGAAACACTCCTTTTGTAGAATCTGGAAGTGTTTATTTGGAGCGCTTTGACGAATATGCTGGAAAAGGAAATATCTTCACATAAAAACTAGACAGAATCATTCTCAGAAACATCTGCGTGATTAGTGCATTCAACTCACAGACTTGAACATTCCTTCTGATAGGGCAGTTTGGAAACACTCCTTTTGTAGAATCTGCAAGTGTTTATTAGGAGCGCTTTGACGCCTATGCTGGAAAAGGAAATATCTTCACATAAAAACTAGCCAGAAACATTCTCAGAAACTTCTTTGTGATGAGTGCATTCTACTCACAGACTTGAACATTCCTCTTGAGAGAGCAGTTTGGAAACACTCCTTTTGTAGTGTCTGCAAGTGTCTATTTGGATCGCTTTGACGCCTATGCTGGAAAAGGAAATATCTTCACCTAAAAACTACACAGAAACATTCTCAGAAACCTCTGTGTGATGAGTGCATTCAACTCACAGACTTGAACGTTTCTATTCATAGGACAGTTTTGAAACACTCCTTTTGTACAATCTGCAAGTGTTTATTTCGAGCGCTTTGAGGCCTATGCTGGAAAAGGAAGTATCTTCACATAACAACTACACAGAAGCATTCTCAGAAACTTCTTTGTGATGAGTGCATTCAACTCACAGACTTGGGACTTTCTTTTGAAAGAGCAGTTTTGAAACACTCTTTTTGTAGAATCTGCAAGTTGATATTTGGAGGGCTTTAAGGCCTATTCTGGGAAAAGAAATATCGTCACCTAAAAACTAGACAGAAGCATTCTCACAAACTTCTGTGTGATTAGTGCATTCAACTCACAGACTTGAACATTCCTTTTGATAGAGCAGTTTGGAAACACTCCTTTTGTAGTATCTGCAAGTTTTTATTTCGAGCGAATTGACGCCTGTGCTGGAAAAGGAAATATCTTCACATAAAAACTAGACAGAAGAATTCTCAGAAGCATCTTTGTGATGAGTTCATTCTACTCACAGAGTTGAAGCCTCTTTTTGGTGGAAGAGTTTTCAAGCTCTCTTTTTGTAGAATCTGCAGGTGCATATTTGGAGCGCTCCGAGGCCTATGCTGGGAAATGAAATATCTTCACCTAGAAACTACACAGAAGCATTCTCAGAAACTTCTGTGTGATGAGTGCATTCAACTCACAGACTTGATCCTTCCTTTTGAAAGAGCAGTTTTGAAACACTCTTTTTGTAGAGTCTGCAAGTGGATATTTGGAGGGCTTTGAGGCCTATGCTGGGAAAAGAAGTATCTTCACCTAAAAACTAGACAGAAGCATTCTCATAAACTTCTGTCTGATTAGTACATTCAACTCACAGACTTGAACATTCCCTCTGAAAGAGCAGTTTGGAAACACTCCTTTTGTAGAATCTGCAAGTGTTTACTTGGAACGCTTTGACGACTATGCTGGAAAAGGAAATATCCTCACATAAAAATTAGACAGAAGAATTCTCAGAAACTTCTTTGTGATGAGTGCATTCTACTCACAGACTTGAACATTCCTCTTGATAGAGCAATAGGGAAACACTCCTTTTGTAGAATCTGCAAGTGTTTATTTGGATCGCTTTGACGTCTACGCTGGAAAAGGAAATATCTTCACCTAAAAACTACACAGAAGCATTCCCAGAAACTTCTGTGTGATGAGTGCATTCAACTCACAGACTTGAACGTTTCTTTTGATAGGACAGTTTTGAAACACGCCTTTTGTAGAATCTGCAAGTGTTTATTTCGAGCGCTTTGAGGCCTATGCTGGAAAAGGAAGTATCTTCACATAACAACTACACAGAAGCATTCTCAGAAGCTTCTTTGTGATGAGTGCATTCCACTCACAGACTTGAGCCTTTCTTCTGAAAGAGCAGTTTTGAAACACTCTTTTTGTAGTATCTGCAAGTGGATATTTGGAGCACTTTAAGGCCTTTTCTGGAAAAAGAAATATCTTCACCTAAAAACTAGACAGAAGAATTCTCACACACTTCTGTGTGATTAATGCATTCAACTCACAGACTTGAACATTCCTTTTGATAGAGCAGTTTGGAAACACTCCTTTGGTAGAATCTGCAAGTGTTTATTTGGAGCGTTTTGACGCCTATGCTAGAAAAGGAAATATCTTCACATAAAAACTAGACAGAAGCATTCTCAGAAACTTCTTTGTGATGAGTGCATTCTACTCAGAGAGTTGAAGCCTCTTTTTGGTGGAAGAGTTTTCAAGCTCTCTTTTTGTAGAATCTGCAAGTGCATATTTGGAGCGCTCCGAGGCCTATGCTGGGAAATGAAATAACTTCACCTAAAAACTACACAGAAGCATTCTCGGAAACTTCTGTGTGATGAGTGCATTCAACTCACAGACTTGAACGTTTCTATTGATAGGACAGTTTTGAAACACTCCTTTTGTAGAATCTGCAAGTGTTTATTTCGAGCGCTTTGAGGCCTATGCTGGAAAAGGAAGTATCTTCACATAACAACTACACAGAAGCATTCTCAGAAACTTCTTTGGGTTGAGTGCATTCAATTCACAGACTTGGGCCTTTCTTATGAAAGAGCAGTTTTGAAACAATCTTTTTGTAGAATCTGCAAGTGGATATTTGGAGCGCTTTAAGGCCTATTCTGGGAAAAGAAATATCTTCACCTAAAAACTAGACAGAAGCATTCTCACAAACTTCTGTGTGATTAGTGCATTCAACTCACAGACTTGAACATTCCTTTTGATAGAGCAGTTTGGAAACACTCCTTTTGTAGAATCTGCAAGTGTTTATTTCGAGCGAATTGACGCCTATGCTGGAAATGGAAATATCTTCACATAAAAATTAGACAGAAGAATTCTCAGAAACATCTTTGTGATGAGTGCATTCTACTCACAGAGTTGAAGCCTCTTTTTGATGGAAGAGTTTTCTTTTTTTTTTTTTTTTTTTTTTTTTTTTTTATTTTATTTTTTTTTTCTTTTTTTTTTCTTTTATTATTATTATGATTATTATCATTATTATACTTTAGGTTTTATGGTACATGTGCGCAATGTGCAGGTAAGTTACATATGTATACATGTGCCATGCTGGTGCGCTGCACCCACCAACTTGTCATCTAGCATTAGGTATATCTCCCAATGCTATCCCTCCCCCCTCCCCCCACCCCACAACAGTCCCCGAAGTGTGATGTTCCCCTTCCTGTGTCCATGTGTTCTCATTGTTCAATTCCCACCTATGAGTGAGAATATGCGGTGTTTGGTTTTTTGTTCTTGCGATAGTTTACTGAGAATGATGATTTCCAATTTCATCCATGTCCCTACAAAGGACGTGAACTCATCATTTTTTATGGCTGCATAGTATTCCATGGTGTATATGTGCCACATTTTCTTAATCCAGTCTATCATTGTTGGACATTTGGGTTGGTTCCAAGTCTTTGCTATTGTGAATAATGCCGCAATAAACATACGTGTGCATGTGTCTTTATAGCCGCATGATTTATAGTCCTTTGGGTATATACCCAGTAATGGGATGGCTGGGTCGAATGGAATTTCTAGTTCTAGATCCCTGAGGAATCGCCACACTGACTTCCACAACGGTTGAACTAGTTTACAGTCCCACCAACAGTGTAAAAGTGTTCCTATTTCTCCACATCCTCTCCAGCACCTGTTGTTTCCTGACTTTTTAATGATTGCCATTCTAACTGGTGTGAGATGGTATCTCATTGTGGTTTTGATTTGCATTTCTCTGATGGCCAGTGATGGTGAGCATTTTTTCATGTGTTTTTTGGCTGCATAAATGTCTTCTTTTGAGAAGTGTCTGTTCATGTCCTTCGCCCACTTTTTGATGGGGTTGTTTGTTTTTTTCTTGTAAATTTGTTGGAGTTCATTGTAGATTCTGGATATTAGCCCTTTGTCAGATGAGTAGGTTGCGAAAATTTTCTCCCATTTTGTAGGTTGCCTGTTCACTCTGATGGTAGTTTCCTTTGCTGTGCAGAAGCTCTTTAGTTTAATTAGATCCCATTTGTCAATTTTGGCTTTTGTTGCCATTGCTTTTGGTGTTTTAGACATGAAGTCCTTGCCCATGCCTATGTCCTGAATGGTAATGCCTAGGTTTTCTTCTAGGGTTTTTATGGTTTTAGGTCTAACATTTAAGTCTTTAATCCATCTTGAATTGATTTTTGTATAAGGTGTAAGGAAGGGATCCAGTTTCAGCTTTCTACATATGGCTAGCCAGTTTTCCCAACACCATTTATTAAATAGGGAATCCTTTCCCCATTTCTTGTTTTTGTCAGGTTTGTCAAAGATCAGATACCTGTAGATATGTGGCATTATTTCTGAGGGCTCTGTTCTGTTCCATTGATCTATATCTCTGTTTTGGTACCAGTACCATGCTGTTTTGGTTACTGTAGCCTTGTAGTATAGTTTGAAGTCAGGTAGTGTGATGCCTCCAGCTTTGTTCTTTTGGCTTAGGATTGACTTGGCGATGCGGGCTCTTTTTTGGTTCCATATGAACTTGAAAGTAGTTTTTTCCAATTCTGTGAAGAAAGTCATTGGTAGCTTGATGGGGATGGCATTGAATCTGTAAATTACCTTGGGAAGGATGGCCATTTTCATGATATTGATTCTTCCTACCCATGAGCATGGAATGTTCTTCCATTTGTTTGTATCCTCTTTTATTTCCTTGAGCAGTGGTTTGTAGTTCTCCTTGAAGAGGTCTTTCACATCCCTTGTAAGTTGGATTCCTAGGTATTTTATTCTCTTTGAAGCAATTGTGAATGGGAGTTCACTCATGATTTGGCTCTCTGTTTGTCTGTTATTGATGTATAAGAATGCTTGTGATTTTTGCACATTGATTTTGTATCCTGAGACTTTGCTGAAGTTGCTTATCAGCTTAAGGAGATTTTGGGCTGAGACAATGGGGTTTTCTAGATATACTATCATGTCATCTGCAAACAAAGACAATTTGACTTCCTCTTTTCCTAACTGAATACCCTTGATTTCCTTCTCCTGCCTAATTGCCCTGGCCAGAACTTCCAACACTATGTTGAATAGAAGTGGCGAGAGAGGGCATCCCTGTCTTGTGCCAGTTTTCAAAGGGAATGCTTCCAGTTTTTGCCCATTCAGTACGATATTGGCTGTGGGTTTGTCATAAATAGCTCTTATTATTTTGAGATACGTCCCATCAATTCCTAATTTATTGAGAGTTTTTAGCATGAAGGGTTGTTGAATTTTGTCAAAGGCCTTTTCTGCATCTATTGAGATAATCATGTGGTTTTTGTCTTTGGTTCTGTTTATATGCTGGATTACATTTATTGATTTGCGTATATTGAACCAGCCTTGCATCCCAGGGATGAAGCCCACTTGATCATGGTGGATAAGCTTTTTGATGTGCTGCTGGATTCTGTTTGCCAGTATCGTATTGAGGATTTTTGCATCAATGTTCATCAAGGATATTGGTCTAAAATTCTCTTTTTTTGTTGTGTCTCTGCCAGGCTTTGGTATCAGGATGATGCTGGCCTCATAAAATGAGTTAGGGAGGATTCCCTCTTTTTCTATTGATTGGAATAGTTTCAGAAGGAATGGTACCAGCTCCTCCTTGTACCTCTGGTAGAATTCGGCTGTGAACCCATCTGGTCCTGGACTTTTTTTGGTTGGTAAGCTATTGATTATTGCCACAATTTCAGCTCCTGTTATTGGTCTATTCAGAGATTCAACTTCTTCCTGGTTTAGTCTTGGGAGGGTGTATGTGTTGAGGAATTGATCCATTTCTTCTAGATTTTCTAGTTTATTTGCATAGAGGTGTTTGTAATATTCTCTGATGGTAGTTTGTATTTCTTAAGTTGATGGAAGAGTTTTCAAGCTCTCTTTTTGTAGAATCTGCAAGTGCATATTTGGAGCGCTCCGAGGCCTATGCTGGGAAATGAAATATCTTCACCTAATAACTACACAGAAGCATTCTCAGAAACTTCTCTGTGATGAGTGCATTCAACTCACAGACTTGAACGTTTCTTTTGATAGGACAGTTTTGAAACTCTCCTTTCTTAGAATCCGCAAGTGTTTATTTCGAGGGCTTTGAGGCCTATGCTGGAAAAGGAAGTATCTTCACATAACAACTACACAGAAGCATTCTCGGAAACTTCTTTGTGATGAGTGCATTCAACTCACAGACTTGAGCCTTCCTTTTGAAAGAGCAGTTTTGAAACACTCTTTTTGTAGAGTCTGCAAGTGGATATTTGGAGGGCTTTGAGGCCTATGCTGGGAAAAGAAATATCTTCACCTAAAAACTAGACAGAAGCATTCTCACAAACATCTGTGTGATTAGTGCATTCAACCCACAGACTTGAACATTCCCTCTGATAGGGCAGTTTGGAAACACTCCTTTTGTAGAATCTGCAAATGTTTATTAGGAGCGCTTTGGCGCCTATGCTGGAAAAGGAAATATCTTCACATAAAAACTAGCCAGAAACATTCTCAGAAACTTCTTTGGGATGAGTGCATTCTACTCACAGACTTGAATATTCCTCTTGAGAGAGCAGTTTGGAAACACTCCTTTTGTAGTATCTGCAAGTGTCTATTTGGATCGCTTTGACGCCTATGCTGGAAAAGGAAAGATCTTCACCTAAAAACTACACAGAAGCATTCTCAGAAACTTCTGTGTGATGAGTGCATTCAACTCACAGACTTGAACGTTTCTTTTGATAGGACAGTTTTGAAACACTCCTTTCGTAGAATCTGCAAGTGTTTATTTCGAGCGCTCTGAGGCCTATGCTGGAAAAGGAACTATCTTCACATTACAACTACACAGAAGCATTCTCAGAAACTTCTTTGTAATGAGTGCATTCAACTCACAGACTTGAGCCTTCCTGTTGAAAGAGCAGTTTTGAAACACTCTTTTTGTAGAGTCTGTAAGTGGATATTTGGAGGGCTTTGAGGCCTATGCTGGGAAAAGAAATATCTTCACCTAAAAACTAGGCAGAAGCATTCTCACAAACTTCTGTCTGAATAGTGCATTCAACTCACAGACTTGAACATTCCCTCTGAAAGAGCAGTTTGGAAACACTCCTTTTGTAGAATCTGCAAGTGTTTACTTGGAACGCTATGACGCTTATGCTGGAAAACGAAATATGTTCACATAAAAATTAGACAGAAGAATTCTCAGAAACTTCTTTGTGATGAGTGCATTCCACTCACAGACTTGAACATTCCTCTTGATAGAGCAGTTTGGAAACACTCCTTTTGTAGAATCTGCAAGTGTTTATTTGCATCGTTTTGACGTCTATGATGGAAAAGGAAATATCTTCAACTAAAAACTACACAGAAGCATTCTCAGAAACTTCTGTGTGATGAGTGCATTCAACTCACAGACTTGAACGTTTCTTTTGATCGGACAGTTTTGAAACACTCCTTTTGTAGAATCTGCAAGTGTTTATTTCGAGCGCTTTGAGGCCTATGCTGGAAAAGGAAGTATCTTCACATAACAACCACACAGAAGCATTCTCAGAAACTTCTTTGTGATGAGTGCATTCCACTCACAGACTTGAGCCTTTCTTTTGAAAGAGCAGTTTTGAAACACTCTTTTTGTAGAATCTGCAAGTGGATATTTGGAGCACTTTAAGGCCTTTTCTGGAAAAAGAAATAACTTCACCTAAAAACTAGACAAAAGCATTCTCACAAACATCTGTGTGATTAGTGCATTCACCTCACAGAGTTGAACATTCCCTCTGATAGGGCAGTTTGGAAGCACTCCTTTTGTAGAATCTGCAAGAATTTATTTGGAGCTCTTTGACGCCTATGCTGGAAAAGGAAATATCTTCACATAAAAACTAGCCAGAAGCATTCTCACAAACATCTGTGTGATTAGTGCATTCAACTCACAGACTTGAACATTCCCTCTGATAGAGCAGTTTCGAAACACTCCTTTTGTAGAAACTGCAAGTGTTTCTTTGGAGCGCTTTGACGCCTATGATGGAAAAGGAAATATCTTCACATAAAAACTAGACAGAAGCATTCTCAGAAACTTCTGTCTGATTAGTGCATTCAACTCACAGACTTGAACATTCCCTCTGAAAGAGCAGTTTGGATACACTCCTTTTGTAGAATCTGCAAGTGTTTACTTGGAACGCTTTGACGCTTTTGCGGGAAAAGGAAATACCTTCACAAAAAAATTAGACAGAAGAATTCTCAGAAACTTCTTTGTGATGAGTGCATTCTACTCACAGTCTTGAACATTCCTCTTGATAGAGCAGTTTGGAAACACTCCTTTTGTAGAATCTGCAAGTGTTTATTTGGATCGCTTTGACGTCTATGCTGGAAAAGGAAATATCTTCACCTAAAAACTACACAGAAGCATTCTCAGAAACTTCTGTGTGATGAGTGCATTCAACTCACAGACTTGAACTTTTCTTTTGATAGGACAGTTTTGAAACACTCCTTTTGTAGAATCTGCAAGTGTTTATTTCGAGCGTTTTGAGGCGTATGCTGGAAAAGGAAGTATCTTCATATAACAACTATACAGAAGCATTCTCAGAAACTTCTTTGTGATGAGTGCATTCAACTCACAGACTTGAGCCTTCCTGTTGAAAGAGCAGTTTTGAAACAATCTTTTTGTAGAGTCTGCAAGTGGATATTTGGAGGGCTTTGAGGCCTATGTTGGGGAAAGATATATCTTCACCTAAAAACTAGACAGAAGCATTCTCAGAAACTTCTGTCTGATTAGTACATTCAACTCACCGACTTCATCATTCCCTCTGATAGGGCAGTTTGGAAACACTCCTTTTGTACAATCTGCAAATGTTTATTTGGAGCGCTTTGGCGCCTATGCTGGAAAAGGAAATATCTTCACCTAAAAACTACACAGAAGCATTCTCAGAAACTTCTGTGTGATGAGTGCATTCAACTCACAGACTTGAACGTTTCTATTGATAGGACAGTTTTGAAACACTCCTTTTGTAGAATCTGCAAGTGTTTATTTCGAGCGCTTTGAGGCCTATGCTGGAAAAGGAAGTATCTTCACATAACAACTGTACAGAAGCATTCTCAGAAACTTCTTTGTGATGAGTGCATTCAACTCACAGATTTGGGCCTTTCTTTTGAAAGAGAAGTTTTGAAACACTCTTTTTGTAGAATCTGCAAGTGGATATTTCGAGCGCTTTAAGGCCTATTCTGGGAAAAGAAATATCTTCACCTAAAAACTAGACAGAAGCATTCTCGCAAACTCCTGTGTGATTAGTGCATTCAACTCACAGACTTGAACATTCCTTTTGATAGAGCAGTTTGGAAACACTCCTTTTGTAGAATCTGGAAGTGTTTATTTGGAGCGCTTTGACGAATATGCTGGAAAAGGAAATATCTTCACATAAAAACTAGACAGAATCATTCTCAGAAACATCTGTGTGATTAGTGCATTCAACTCACAGACTTGAACATTCCTTCTGATAGGGCAGTTTGGAAACACTCCTTTTGTAGAATCTGCAAGTGTTTATTCGGAGCGCTTTGACGCCTATGCTGGAAAAGGAAATATCTTCACATAAAAACTAGCCAGAAACATTCTCAGAAACTTCTTTGTGATGAGTGCATTCTACTCACAGACTTGAACATTCCTCTTGAGAGAGCAGTTTGGAAACACTCCTTTTGTAGTGTCTGCAAGTGTCTATTTGGATCGCTTTGACGCCTATGCTGGAAAAGGAAATATCTTCACCTAAAAACTACACAGAAACATTCTCAGAAACCTCTGTGTGATGAGTGCATTCAACTCACAGACTTGAACGTTTCTATTCATAGGACAGTTTTGAAACACTCCTTTTGTACAATCTGCAAGTGTTTATTTCGAGCGCTTTGAGGCCTATGCTGGAAAAGGAAGTATCTTCACATAACAACTACACAGAAGCATTCTCAGAAACTTCTTTGTGATGAGTGCATTCAACTCACAGACTTGGGACTTTCTTTTGAAAGAGCAGTTTTGAAACACTCTTTTTGTAGAATCTGCAAGTTGATATTTGGAGGGCTTTAAGGCCTATTCTGGGAAAAGAAATATCGTCACCTAAAAACTAGACAGAAGCATTCTCACAAACTTCTGTGTGATTAGTGCATTCAACTCACAGACTTGAACATTCCTTTTGATAGAGCAGTTTGGAAACACTCCTTTTGTAGTATCTGCAAGTGTTTATTTCGAGCGAATTGACGCCTGTGCTGGAAAAGGAAATATCTTCACATAAAAACTAGACAGAAGAATTC
Source organism: Pongo abelii (assembly GCF_028885655.2). Classification (NCBI taxonomy): domain Eukaryota; kingdom Metazoa; phylum Chordata; class Mammalia; order Primates; family Hominidae; genus Pongo; species Pongo abelii. The sequence goes on from NC_071993.2 coordinate 42,616,207, forward strand.
TCAGAAGCATCTTTGTGATGAGTTCATTCTACTCACAGAGTTGAAGCCTCTTTTTGGTGGAAGAGTTTTCAAGCTCTCTTTTTGTAGAATCTGCAGGTGCATATTTGGAGCGCTCCGAGGCCTATGCTGGGAAATGAAATATCTTCACCTAGAAACTACACAGAAGCATTCTCAGAAACTTCTGTGTGATGAGTGCATTCAACTCACAGACTTGATCCTTCCTTTTGAAAGAGCAGTTTTGAAACACTCTTTTTGTAGAGTCTGCAAGTGGATATTTGGAGGGCTTTGAGGCCTATGCTGGGAAAAGAAGTATCTTCACCTAAAAACTAGACAGAAGCATTCTCATAAACTTCTGTCTGATTAGTACATTCAACTCACAGACTTGAACATTCCCTCTGAAAGAGCAGTTTGGAAACACTCCTTTTGTAGAATCTGCAAGTGTTTACTTGGAACGCTTTGACGCTTATGCTGGAAAAGGAAATATCCTCACATAAAAATTAGACAGAAGAATTCTCAGAAACTTCTTTGTGATGAGTGCATTCTACTCACAGACTTGAACATTCCTCTTGATAGAGCAATAGGGAAACACTCCTTTTGTAGAATCTGCAAGTGTTTATTTGGATCGCTTTGACGTCTACGCTGGAAAAGGAAATATCTTCACCTAAAAACTACACAGAAGCATTCCCAGAAACTTCTGTGTGATGAGTGCATTCAACTCACAGACTTGAACGTTTCTTTTGATAGGACAGTTTTGAAACACGCCTTTTGTAGAATCTGCAAGTGTTTATTTCGAGCGCTTTGAGGCCTATGCTGGAAAAGGAAGTATCTTCACATAACAACTACACAGAAGCATTCTCAGAAGCTTCTTTGTGATGAGTGCATTCCACTCACAGACTTGAGCCTTTCTTCTGAAAGAGCAGTTTTGAAACACTCTTTTTGTAGTATCTGCAAGTGGATATTTGGAGCACTTTAAGGCCTTTTCTGGAAAAAGAAATATCTTCACCTAAAAACTAGACAGAAGAATTCTCACACACTTCTGTGTGATTAATGCATTCAACTCACAGACTTGAACATTCCTTTTGATAGAGCAGTTTGGAAACACTCCTTTGGTAGAATCTGCAAGTGTTTATTTGGAGCGTTTTGACGCCTATGCTAGAAAAGGAAATATCTTCACATAAAAACTAGACAGAAGCATTCTCAGAAACTTCTTTGTGATGAGTGCATTCTACTCAGAGAGTTGAAGCCTCTTTTTGGTGGAAGAGTTTTCAAGCTCTCTTTTTGTAGAATCTGCAAGTGCATATTTGGAGCGCTCCGAGGCCTATGCTGGGAAATGAAATAACTTCACCTAAAAACTACACAGAAGCATTCTCGGAAACTTCTGTGTGATGAGTGCATTCAACTCACAGACTTGAACGTTTCTATTGATAGGACAGTTTTGAAACACTCCTTTTGTAGAATCTGCAAGTGTTTATTTCGAGCGCTTTGAGGCCTATGCTGGAAAAGGAAGTATCTTCACATAACAACTACACAGAAGCATTCTCAGAAACTTCTTTGGGTTGAGTGCATTCAATTCACAGACTTGGGCCTTTCTTATGAAAGAGCAGTTTTGAAACAATCTTTTTGTAGAATCTGCAAGTGGATATTTGGAGCGCTTTAAGGCCTATTCTGGGAAAAGAAATATCTTCACCTAAAAACTAGACAGAAGCATTCTCACAAACTTCTGTGTGATTAGTGCATTCAACTCACAGACTTGAACATTCCTTTTGATAGAGCAGTTTGGAAACACTCCTTTTGTAGAATCTGCAAGTGTTTATTTCGAGCGAATTGACGCCTATGCTGGAAATGGAAATATCTTCACATAAAAATTAGACAGAAGAATTCTCAGAAACATCTTTGTGATGAGTGCATTCTACTCACAGAGTTGAAGCCTCTTTTTGATGGAAGAGTTTTCTTTTTTTTTTTTTTTTTTTTTTTTTTATTTTATTTTTTTTTTTCTTTTTTTTTTCTTTTATTATTATTATTATTATTATCATTATTATACTTTAGGTTTTATGGTACATGTGCGCAATGTGCAGGTAAGTTACATATGTATACATGTGCCATGCTGGTGCGCTGCACCCACCAACTTGTCATCTAGCATTAGGTATATCTCCCAATGCTATCCCTCCCCCCTCCCCCCACCCCACAACAGTCCCCGAAGTGTGATGTTCCCCTTCCTGTGTCCATGTGTTCTCATTGTTCAATTCCCACCTATGAGTGAGAATATGCGGTGTTTGGTTTTTTGTTCTTGCGATAGTTTACTGAGAATGATGATTTCCAATTTCATCCATGTCCCTACAAAGGACGTGAACTCATCATTTTTTATGGCTGCATAGTATTCCATGGTGTATATGTGCCACATTTTCTTAATCCAGTCTATCATTGTTGGACATTTGGGTTGGTTCCAAGTCTTTGCTATTGTGAATAATGCCGCAATAAACATACGTGTGCATGTGTCTTTATAGCCGCATGATTTATAGTCCTTTGGGTATATACCCAGTAATGGGATGGCTGGGTCGAATGGAATTTCTAGTTCTAGATCCCTGAGGAATTGCCACACTGACTTCCACAACGGTTGAACTAGTTTACAGTCCCACCAACAGTGTAAAAGTGTTCCTATTTCTCCACATCCTCTCCAGCACCTGTTGTTTCCTGACTTTTTAATGATTGCCATTCTAACTGGTGTGAGATGGTATCTCATTGTGGTTTTGATTTGCATTTCTCTGATGGCCAGTGATGGTGAGCATTTTTTCATGTGTTTTTTGGCTGCATAAATGTCTTCTTTTGAGAAGTGTCTGTTCATGTCCTTCGCCCACTTTTTGATGGGGTTGTTTGTTTTTTTCTTGTAAATTTGTTGGAGTTCATTGTAGATTCTGGATATTAGCCCTTTGTCAGATGAGTAGGTTGCGAAAATTTTCTCCCATTTTGTAGGTTGCCTGTTCACTCTGATGGTAGTTTCCTTTGCTGTGCAGAAGCTCTTTAGTTTAATTAGATCCCATTTGTCAATTTTGGCTTTTGTTGCCATTGCTTTTGGTGTTTTAGACATGAAGTCCTTGCCCATGCCTATGTCCTGAATGGTAATGCCTAGGTTTTCTTCTAGGGTTTTTATGGTTTTAGGTCTAACATTTAAGTCTTTAATCCATCTTGAATTGATTTTTGTATAAGGTGTAAGGAAGGGATCCAGTTTCAGCTTTCTACATATGGCTAGCCAGTTTTCCCAACACCATTTATTAAATAGGGAATCCTTTCCCCATTTCTTGTTTTTGTCAGGTTTGTCAAAGATCAGATACCTGTAGATATGTGGCATTATTTCTGAGGGCTCTGTTCTGTTCCATTGATCTATATCTCTGTTTTGGTACCAGTACCATGCTGTTTTGGTTACTGTAGCCTTGTAGTATAGTTTGAAGTCAGGTAGTGTGATGCCTCCAGCTTTGTTCTTTTGGCTTAGGATTGACTTGGCGATGCGGGCTCTTTTTTGGTTCCATATGAACTTGAAAGTAGTTTTTTCCAATTCTGTGAAGAAAGTCATTGGTAGCTTGATGGGGATGGCATTGAATCTGTAAATTACCTTGGGAAGGATGGCCATTTTCATGATATTGATTCTTCCTACCCATGAGCATGGAATGCTCTTCCATTTGTTTGTATCCTCTTTTATTTCCTTGAGCAGTGGTTTGTAGTTCTCCTTGAAGAGGTCTTTCACATCCCTTGTAAGTTGGATTCCTAGGTATTTTATTCTCTTTGAAGCAATTGTGAATGGGAGTTCACTCATGATTTGGCTCTCTGTTTGTCTGTTATTGATGTATAAGAATGCTTGTGATTTTTGCACATTGATTTTGTATCCTGAGACTTTGCTGAAGTTGCTTATCAGCTTAAGGAGATTTTGGGCTGAGACAATGGGGTTTTCTAGATATACTATCATGTCATCTGCAAACAAGGACAATTTGACTTCCTCTTTTCCTAACTGAATACCCTTGATTTCCTTCTCCTGCCTAATTGCCCTGGCCAGAACTTCCAACACTATGTTGAATAGAAGTGGCGAGAGAGGGCATCCCTGTCTTGTGCCAGTTTTCAAAGGGAATGCTTCCAGTTTTTGCCCATTCAGTACGATATTGGCTGTGGGTTTGTCATAAATAGCTCTTATTATTTTGAGATACGTCCCATCAATTCCTAATTTATTGAGAGTTTTTAGCATGAAGGGTTGTTGAATTTTGTCAAAGGCCTTTTCTGCATCTATTGAGATAATCATGTGGTTTTTGTCTTTGGTTCTGTTTATATGCTGGATTACATTTATTGATTTGTGTATATTGAACCAGCCTTGCATCCCAGGGATGAAGCCCACTTGATCATGGTGGATAAGCTTTTTGATGTGCTGCTGGATTCTGTTTGCCAGTATCTTATTGAGGATTTTTACATCAATGTTCAACAAGGATATTGGTCTAAAATTCTCTTTTTTTGTTGTGTCTCTGCCAGGCTTTGGTATCAGGATGATGCTGGCCTCATAAAATGAGTTAGGGAGGATTCCCTCTTTTTCTATTGATTGGAATAGTTTCAGAAGGAATGGTACCAGCTCCTCCTTGTACCTCTGGTAGAATTCGGCTGTGAACCCATCTGGTCCTGGACTTTTTTTGGTTGGTAAGCTATTGATTATTGCCACAATTTCAGCTCCTGTTATTGGTCTATTCAGAGATTCAACTTCTTCCTGGTTTAGTCTTGGGAGGGTGTATGTGTTGAGGAATTGATCCATTTCTTCTAGATTTTCTAGTTTATTTGCATAGAGGTGTTTGTAATATTCTCTGATGGTAGTTTGTATTTCTTAAGTTGATGGAAGAGTTTTCAAGCTCTCTTTTTGTAGAATCTGCAAGTGCATATTTGGAGCGCTCCGAGGCCTATGCTGGGAAATGAAATATCTTCACCTAATAACTACACAGAAGCATTCTCAGAAACTTCTCTGTGATGAGTGCATTCAACTCACAGACTTGAACGTTTCTTTTGATAGGACAGTTTTGAAACTCTCCTTTCTTAGAATCCGCAAGTGTTTATTTCGAGGGCTTTGAGGCCTATGCTGGAAAAGGAAGTATCTTCACATAACAACTACACAGAAGCATTCTCGGAAACTTCTTTGTGATGAGTGCATTCAACTCACAGACTTGAGCCTTCCTTTTGAAAGAGCAGTTTTGAAACACTCTTTTTGTAGAGTCTGCAAGTGGATATTTGGAGGGCTTTGAGGCCTATGCTGGGAAAAGAAATATCTTCACCTAAAAACTAGACAGAAGCATTCTCACAAACATCTGTGTGATTAGTGCATTCAACCCACAGACTTGAACATTCCCTCTGATAGGGCAGTTTGGAAACACTCCTTTTGTAGAATCTGCAAATGTTTATTAGGAGCGCTTTGGCGCCTATGCTGGAAAAGGAAATATCTTCACATAAAAACTAGCCAGAAACATTCTCAGAAACTTCTTTGGGATGAGTGCATTCTACTCACAGACTTGAATATTCCTCTTGAGAGAGCAGTTTGGAAACACTCCTTTTGTAGTATCTGCAAGTGTCTATTTGGATCGCTTTGACGCCTATGCTGGAAAAGGAAATATCTTCACCTAAAAACTACACAGAAGCATTCTCAGAAACTTCTGTGTGATGAGTGCATTCAACTCACAGACTTGAACGTTTCTTTTGATAGGACAGTTTTGAAACACTCCTTTCGTAGAATCTGCAAGTGTTTATTTCGAGCGCTTTGAGGCCTATGCTGGAAAAGGAACTATCTTCACATTACAACTACACAGAAGCATTCTCAGAAACTTCTTTGTGATGAGTGCATTCAACTCACAGACTTGAGCCTTCCTGTTGAAAGAGCAGTTTTGAAACACTCTTTTTGTAGTGTCTGTAAGTGGATATTTGGAGGGCTTTGAGGCCTATGCTGGGAAAAGAAATATCTTCACCTAAAAACTAGGCAGAAGCATTCTCACAAACTTCTGTCTGAATAGTGCATTCAACTCACAGACTTGAACATTCCCTCTGAAAGAGCAGTTTGGAAACACTCCTTTTGTAGAATCTGCAAGTGTTTACTTGGAACGCTATGACGCTTATGCTGGAAAACGAAATATGTTCACATAAAAATTAGACAGAAGAATTCTCAGAAACTTCTTTGTGATGAGTGCATTCCACTCACAGACTTGAACATTCCTCTTGATAGAGCAGTTTGGAAACACTCCTTTTGTAGAATCTGCAAGTGTTTATTTGGATCGTTTTGACGTCTATGATGGAAAAGGAAATATCTTCAACTAAAAACTACACAGAAGCATTCTCAGAAACTTCTGTGTGATGAGTGCATTCAACTCACAGACTTGAACGTTTCTTTTGATCGGACAGTTTTGAAACACTCCTTTTGTAGAATCTGCAAGTGTTTATTTCGAGCGCTTTGAGGCCTATGCTGGAAAAGGAAGTATCTTCACATAACAACCACACAGAAGCATTCTCAGAAACTTCTTTGTGATGAGTGCATTCAACTCACAGACTTGAGCCTTTCTTTTGAAAGAGCAGTTTTGAAACACTCTTTTTGTAGAATCTGCAAGTGGATATTTGGAGCACTTTAAGGCCTTTTCTGGAAAAAGAAATAACTTCACCTAAAAACTAGACAAAAGCATTCTCACAAACATCTGTGTGATTAGTGCATTCACCTCACAGAGTTGAACATTCCCTCTGATAGGGCAGTTTGGAAGCACTCCTTTTGTAGAATCTGCAAGAATTTATTTGGAGCTCTTTGACGCCTATGCTGGAAAAGGAAATATCTTCACATAAAAACTAGCCAGAAGCATTCTCACAAACATCTGTGTGATTAGTGCATTCAACTCACAGACTTGAACATTCCCTCTGATAGAGCAGTTTCGAAACACTCCTTTTGTAGAAACTGCAAGTGTTTCTTTGGAGCGCTTTGACGCCTATGATGGAAAAGGAAATATCTTCACATAAAAACTAGACAGAAGCATTCTCAGAAACTTCTGTCTGATTAGTGCATTCAACTCACAGACTTGAACATTCCCTCTGAAAGAGCAGTTTGGATACACTCCTTTTGTAGAATCTGCAAGTGTTTACTTGGAACGCTTTGATGCTTTTGCGGGAAAAGGAAATACCTTCACAAAAAAATTAGACAGAAGAATTCTCAGAAACTTCTTTGTGATGAGTGCATTCTACTCACAGTCTTGAACATTCCTCTTGATAGAGCAGTTTGGAAACACTCCTTTTGTAGAATCTGCAAGTGTTTATTTGGATCGCTTTGACGTCTATGCTGGAAAAGGAAATATCTTCACCTAAAAACTACACAGAAGCATTCTCAGAAACTTCTGTGTGATGAGTGCATTCAACTCACAGACTTGAACGTTTCTTTTGATAGGACAGTTTTGAAACACTCCTTTTGTAGAATCTGCAAGTGTTTATTTCGAGCGTTTTGAGGCGTATGCTGGAAAGGGAAGTATCTTCATATAACAACTAAACAGAAGCATTCTCAGAAACTTCTTTGTGATGAGTGCATTCAACTCACAGACTTCAGCCTTCCTGTTGAAAGAGCAGTTTTGAAACAATCTTTTTGTAGGGTCTGCAAGTGGATATTTGGAGGGCTTTGAGGCCTATGTTGGGGAAAGATATATCTTCACCTAAAAACTAGACAGAAGCATTCTCAGAAACTTCTGTCTGATTAGTGCATTCAACTCACCGACTTCATCATTCCCTCTGATAGGGCAGTTTGGAAACACTCCTTTTGTACAATCTGCAAATGTTTATTTGGAGCGCTTTGGCGCCTATGCTGGAAAAGGAAATATCTTCACATAAAAACTAGCCAGAAACATTCTCTGAAACTTCTTTGTGATGAGTGCATTCTACTAACAGGCTTCAACATTCCTCTTGAGAGAGCAGTTTGGAAACACTCCTTTTGTAGTATCTGGAAGTGCCTATTTGGATCGCTTTGACGCCTATGCTGGAAAAGGAAATATCTTCACCTAAAAACTACACAGAAGCATTCTCAGAAACTTCTGTGTGATGAGTGCATTCAACTCACAGACTTGAACGTTTCTTTTGATAGGACAGTTTTGAAACACTCCTTTTGTAGAATCTGCAAGTGTTTATTTCGAGCGCTTTGAGGCCTATGCTGGAAAAGGAAGTATCTTCACATAACAACTGTACAGAAGCATTCTCAGAAACTTCTTTGTGATGAGTGCATTCAACTCACAGATTTGGGCCTTTCTTTTGAAAGAGAAGTTTTGAAACACTCTTTTTGTAGAATCTGCAAGTGGATATTTCGAGCGCTTTAAGGCCTATTCTGGGAAAAGAAATATCTTCACCTAAAAACTAGACAGAAGCATTCTCGCAAACTCCTGTGTGATTAGTGCATTCAACTCACAGACTTGAACATTCCTTTTGATAGAGCAGTTTGGAAACACTCCTTTTGTAGAATCTGGAAGTGTTTATTTGGAGCGCTTTGACGAATATGCTGGAAAAGGAAATATCTTCACATAAAAACTAGACAGAATCATTCTCAGAAACATCTGTGTGATTAGTGCATTCAACTCACAGACTTGAACATTCCTTCTGATAGGGCAGTTTGGAAACACTCCTTTTGTAGAATCTGCAAGTGTTTATTAGGAGCGCTTTGACGCCTATGCTGGAAAAGGAAATATCTTCACATAAAAACTAGCCAGAAACATTCTCAGAAACTTCTTTGTGATGAGTGCATTCTACTCACAGACTTGAACATTCCTCTTGAGAGAGCAGTTTGGAAACACTCCTTTTGTAGTGTCTGCAAGTGTCTATTTGGATCGCTTTGACGCCTATGCTGGAAAAGGAAATATCTTCACCTAAAAACTACACAGAAACATTCTCAGAAACCTCTGTGTGATGAGTGCATTCAACTCACAGACTTGAACGTTTCTATTCATAGGACACTTTTGAAACACTCCTTTTGTACAATCTGCAAGTGTTTATTTCGAGCGCTTTGAGGCCTATGCTGGAAAAGGAAGTATCTTCACATAACAACTACACAGAAGCATTCTCAGAAACTTCTTTGTGATGAGTGCATTCAACTCACAGACTTGGGACTTTCTTTTGAAAGAGCAGTTTTGAAACACTCTTTTTGTAGAATCTGCAAGTTGATATTTGGAGGGCTTTAAGGCCTATTCTGGGAAAAGAAATATCGTCACCTAAAAACTAGACAGAAGCATTCTCACAAACTTCTGTGTGATTAGTGCATTCAACTCACAGACTTGAACATTCCTTTTGATAGAGCAGTTTGGAAACACTCCTTTTGTAGTATCTGCAAGTGTTTATTTCGAGCGAATTGACGCCTGTGCTGGAAAAGGAAATATCTTCACATAAAAACTAGACAGAAGAATTCTCAGAAGCATCTTTGTGATGAGTTCATTCTACTCACAGAGTTGAAGCCTCTTTTTGGTGGAAGAGTTTTCAAGCTCTCTTTTTGTAGAATCTGCAGGTGCATATTTGGAGCGCTCCGAGGCCTATGCTGGGAAATGAAATATCTTCACCTAGAAACTACACAGAAGCATTCTCAGAAACTTCTGTGTGATGAGTGCATTCAACGCACAGACTTGATCCTTCCTTTTGAAAGAGCAGTTTTGAAACACTCTTTTTGTAGAGTCTGCAAGTGGATATTTGGAGGGCTTTGAGGCCTATGCTGGGAAAAGAAGTATCTTCACCTAAAAACTAGACAGAAGCATTCTCAGAAACTTCTGTCTGATTAGTACATTCAACTCACAGACTTGAACATTCCCTCTGAAAGAGCAGTTTGGAAACACTCCTTTTGTAGAATCTGCAAGTGTTTACTTGGAACGCTTTGACGCTTATGCTGGAAAAGGAAATATCCTCACATAAAAATTAGACAGAAGAATTCTCAGAAACTTCTTTGTGATGAGTGCATTCTACTCACAGACTTGAACATTCCTCTTGATAGAGCAATAGGGAAACACTCCTTTTGTAGAATCTGCAAGTGTTTATTTGGATCGCTTTGACGTCTACGCTGGAAAAGGAAATATCTTCACCTAAAAACTACACAGAAGCATTCCCAGAAACTTCTGTGTGATGAGTGCATTCAACTCACAGACTTGAACGTTTCTTTTGATAGGACAGTTTTGAAACACGCCTTTTGTAGAATCTGCAAGTGTTTATTTCGAGCGCTTTGAGGCCTATGCTGGAAAAGGAAGTATCTTCACATAACAACTACACAGAAGCATTCTCAGAAGCTTCTTTGTGATGAGTGCATTCCACTCACAGACTTGAGCCTTTCTTCTGAAAGAGCAGTTTTGAAACACTCTTTTTGTAGTATCTGCAAGTGGATATTTGGAGCACTTTAAGGCCTTTTCTGGAAAAAGAAATATCTTCACCTAAAAACTAGACAGAAGAATTCTCACACACTTCTGTGTGATTAATGCATTCAACTCACAGACTTGAACATTCCTTTTGATAGAGCAGTTTGGAAACACTCCTTTGGTAGAATCTGCAAGTGTTTATTTGGAGAGTTTTGACGCCTATGCTAGAAAAGGAAATATCTTCACATAAAAACTAGACAGAAGCATTCTCAGAAACTTCTTTGTGATGAGTGCATTCTACTCAGAGAGTTGAAGCCTCTTTTTGGTGGAAGAGTTTTCAAGCTCTCTTTTTGTAGAATCTGCAAGTGCATATTTGGAGCGCTCCGAGGCCTATGCTGGGAAATGAAATAACTTCACCTAAAAACTACACAGAAGCATTCTCGGAAACTTCTGTGTGATGAGTGCATTCAACTCACAGACTTGAACGTTTCTATTGATAGGACAGTTTTGAAACACTCCTTTTGTAGAATCTGCAAGTGTTTATTTCGAGCGCTTTGAGGCCTATGCTGGAAAAGGAAGTATCTTCACATAACAACTACACAGAAGCATTCTCAGAAACTTCTTTGGGTTGAGTGCATTCAATTCACAGACTTGGGCCTTTCTTATGAAAGAGCAGTTTTGAAACAATCTTTTTGTAGAATCTGCAAGTGGATATTTGGAGCGCTTTAAGGCCTATTCTGGGAAAAGAAATATCTTCACCTAAAAACTAGACAGAAGCATTCTCACAAACTTCTGTGTGATTAGTGCATTCAACTCACAGACTTGAACATTCCTTTTGATAGAGCAGTTTGGAAACACTCCTTTTGTAGAATCTGCAAGTGTTTATTTCGAGCGAATTGACGCCTATGCTGGAAATGGAAATATCTTCACATAAAAATTAGACAGAAGAATTCTCAGAAACATCTTTGTGATGAGTGCATTCTACTCACAGAGTTGAAGCCTCTTTTTGATGGAAGAGTTTTCTTTTTTTTTTTTTTTTTTTTTTTTTTTTTTATTTTATTTTTTTTTCTCTTTTTTTTTTCTTTTATTATTATTATTATTATTATCATTATTATACTTTAGGTTTTATGGTACATGTGCGCAATGTGCAGGTAAGTTACATATGTATACATGTGCCATGCCGGTGCGCTGCACCCACCAACTTGTCATCTAGCATTAGGTATATCTCCCAATGCTATCCTTCCCCCCTCCCCCCACCCCACAACAGTCCCCGAAGTGTGATGTTCCCCTTCCTGTGTCCATGTGTTCTCATTGTTCAATTCCCACCTATGAGTGAGAATATGCGGTGTTTGGTTTTTTGTTCTTGCGATAGTTTACTGAGAATGATGATTTCCAATTTCATCCATGTCCCTACAAAGGACGTGAACTCATCATTTTTTATGGCTGCATAGTATTCCATGGTGTATATGTGCCACATTTTCTTAATCCAGTCTATCATTGTTGGACATTTGGGTTGGTTCCAAGTCTTTGCTATTGTGAATAATGCCGCAATAAACATACGTGTGCATGTGTCTTTATAGCCGCATGATTTATAGTCCTTTGGGTATATACCCAGTAATGGGATGGCTGGGTCGAATGGAATTTCTAGTTCTAGATCCCTGAGGAATCGCCACACTGACTTCCACAACGGTTGAACTAGTTTACAGTCCCACCAACAGTGTAAAAGTGTTCCTATTTCTCCACATCCTCTCCAGCACCTGTTGTTTCCTGACTTTTTAATGATTGCCATTCTAACTGGTGTGAGATGGTATCTCATTGTGGTTTTGATTTGCATTTCTCTGGTGGCCAGTGATGGTGAGCATTTTTTCATGTGTTTTTTGGCTGCATAAATGTCTTCTTTTGAGAAGTGTCTGTTCATGTCCTTCGCCCACTTTTTGATGGGGTTGTTTGTTTTTTTCTTGTAAATTTGTTGGAGTTCATTGTAGATTCTGGATATTAGCCCTTTGTCAGATGAGTAGGTTGCGAAAATTTTCTCCCATTTTGTAGGTTGCCTGTTCACTCTGATGGTAGTTTCCTTTGCTGTGCAGAAGCTCTTTAGTTTAATTAGATCCCATTTGTCAATTTTGGCTTTTGTTGCCATTGCTTTTGGTGTTTTAGACATGAAGTCCTTGCCCATGCCTATGTCCTGAATGGTAATGCCTAGGTTTTCTTCTAGGGTTTTTATGGTTTTAGGTCTAACATTTAAGTCTTTAATCCATCTTGAATTGATTTTTGTATAAGGTGTAAGGAAGGGATCCAGTTTCAGCTTTCTACATATGGCTAGCCAGTTTTCCCAACACCATTTATTAAATAGGGAATCCTTTCCCCATTTCTTGTTTTTGTCAGGTTTGTCAAAGATCAGATACCTGTAGATATGTGGCATTATTTCTGAGGGCTCTGTTCTGTTCCATTGATCTATATCTCTGTTTGGGTACCAGTACCATGCTGTTTTGGTTACTGTAGCCTTGTAGTATAGTTTGAAGTCAGGTAGTGTGATGCCTCCAGCTTTGTTCTTTTGGCTTAGGATTGACTTGGCAATGCGGGCTCTTTTTTGGTTCCATATGAACTTTAAAGTAGTTTTTTCCAATTCTGTGAAGAAAGTCATTGGTAGCTTGATGGGGATGGCATTGAATCTGTAAATTACCTTGGGAAGGATGGCCATTTTCATGATATTGATTCTTCCTACCCATGAGCATGGAATGTTCTTCCATTTGTTTGTATCCTCTTTTATTTCCTTGAGCAGTGGTTTGTAGTTCTCCTTGAAGAGGTCTTTCACATCCCTTGTAAGTTGGATTCCTAGGTATTTTATTCTCTTTGAAGCAATTGTGAATGGGAGTTCACTCATGATTTGGCTCTCTGTTTGTCTGTTATTGATGTATAAGAATGCTTGTGATTTTTGCACATTGATTTTGTATCCTGAGACTTTGCTGAAGTTGCTTATCAGCTTAAGGAGATTTTGGGCTGAGACAATGGGGTTTTCTAGATATACTATCATGTCATCTGCAAACAAGGACAATTTGACTTCCTCTTTTCCTAACTGAATACCCTTGATTTCCTTCTCCTGCCTAATTGCCCTGGCCAGAACTTCCAACACTATGTTGAATAGAAGTGGCGAGAGAGGGCATCCCTGTCTTGTGCCAGTTTTCAAAGGGAATGCTTCCAGTTTTTGCCCATTCAGTACGATATTGGCTGTGGGTTTGTCATAAATAGCTCTTATTATTTTGAGATACGTCCCATCAATTCCTAATTTATTGAGAGTTTTTAGCATGAAGGGTTGTTGAATTTTGTCAAAGGCCTTTTCTGCATCTATTGAGATAATCATGTGGTTTTTGTCTTTGGTTCTGTTTATATGCTGGATTACATTTATTGATTTGCGTATATTGAACCAGCCTTGCATCCCAGGGATGAAGCCCACTTGATCATGGTGGATAAGCTTTTTGATGTGCTGCTGGATTCTGTTTGCCAGTATCTTATTGAGGATTTTTGCATCAATGTTCATCAAGGATATTGGTCTAAAATTCTCTTTTTTTGTTGTGTCTCTGCCAGGCTTTGGTATCAGGATGATGCTGGCCTCATAAAATGAGTTAGGGAGGATTCCCTCTTTTTCTATTGATTGGAATAGTTTCAGAAGGAATGGTACCAGCTCCTCCTTGTACCTCTGGTAGAATTCGGCTGTGAACCCATCTGGTCCTGGACTTTTTTTGGTTGGTAAGCTATTGATTATTGCCACAATTTCAGCTCCTGTTATTGGTCTATTCAGAGATTCAACTTCTTCCTGGTTTAGTCTTGGGAGGGTGTATGTGTTGAGGAATTGATCCATTTCTTCTAGATTTTCTAGTTTATTTGCATAGAGGTGTTTGTAATATTCTCTGATGGTAGTTTGTATTTCTTAAGTTGATGGAAGAGTTTTCAAGCTCTCTTTTTGTAGAATCTGCAAGTGCATATTTGGAGCGCTCCGAGGCCTATGCTGGGAAATGAAATATCTTCACCTAATAACTACACAGAAGCATTCTCAGAAACTTCTCTGTGATGAGTGCATTCAACTCACAGACTTGAACGTTTCTTTTGATAGGACAGTTTTGAAACTCTCCTTTCTTAGAATCCGCAAGTGTTTATTTCGAGGGCTTTGAGGCCTATGCTGGAAAAGGAAGTATCTTCACATAACAACTACACAGAAGCATTCTCGGAAACTTCTCTGTGATGAGTGCATTCAACTCACAGACTTGAGCCTTCCTTTTGAAAGAGCAGTTTTGAAACACTCTTTTTGTAGAGTCTGCAAGTGGATATTTGGAGGGCTTTGAGGCCTATGCTGGGAAAAGAAATATCTTCACCTAAAAACTAGACAGAAGCATTCTCACAAACATCTGTGTGATTAGTGCATTCAACTCACAGACTTGAACATTCCCTCTGATAGGGCAGTTTGGAAACACTCCTTTTGTAGAATCTGCAAATGTTTATTAGGAGCGCTTTGGCGCCTATGCTGGAAAAGGAAATATCTTCACATAAAAACTAGCCAGAAACATTCTCAGAAACTTCTTTGGGATGAGTGCATTCTACTCACAGACTTGAATATTCCTCTTGAGAGAGCAGTTTGGAAACACTCCTTTTGTAGTATCTGCAAGTGTCTATTTGGATCGCTTTGACGCCTATGCTGGAAAAGGAAATATCTTCACCTAAAAACTACACAGAAGCATTCTCAGAAACTTCTGTGTGATGAGTGCATTCAACTCACAGACTTGAACGTTTCTTTTGATAGGACAGTTTTGAAACACTCCTTTCGTAGAATCTGCAAGTGTTTATTTCGAGCGCTTTGAGGCCTATGCTGGAAAAGGAACTATCTTCACATTACAACTACACAGAAGCATTCTCAGAAACTTCTTTGTGATGAGTGCATTCAACTCACAGACTTGAGCCTTCCTGTTGAAAGAGCAGTTTTGAAACACTCTTTTTGTAGAGTCTGTAAGTGGATATTTGGAGGGCTTTGAGGCCTATGCTGGGAAAAGAAATATCTTCACCTAAAAACTAGGCAGAAGCATTCTCACAAACTTCTGTCTGAATAGTGCATTCAACTCACAGACTTGAACATTCCCTCTGAAAGAGCAGTTTGGAAACACTCCTTTTGTAGAATCTGCAAGTGTTTACTTGGAACGCTATGACGCTTATGCTGGAAAACGAAATATGTTCACATAAAAATTAGACAGAAGAATTCTCAGAAACTTCTTTGTGATGAGTGCATTCCACTCACAGACTTGAACATTCCTCTTGATAGAGCAGTTTGGAAACACTCCTTTTGTAGAATCTGCAAGTGTTTATTTGGATCGTTTTGACGTCTATGATGGAAAAGGAAATATCTTCAACTAAAAACTACACAGAAGCATTCTCAGAAACTTCTGTGTGATGAGTGCATTCAACTCACAGACTTGAACGTTTCTTTTGATCGGACAGTTTTGAAACACTCCTTTTGTAGAATCTGCAAGTGTTTATTTCGAGCGCTTTGAGGCCTATGCTGGAAAAGGAAGTATCTTCACATAACAACCACACAGAAGCATTCTCAGAAACTTCTTTGTGATGAGTGCATTCAACTCACAGACTTGAGCCTTTCTTTTGAAAGAGCAGTTTTGAAACACTCTTTTTGTAGAATCTGCAAGTGGATATTTGGAGCACTTTAAGGCCTTTTCTGGAAAAAGAAATAACTTCACCTAAAAACTAGACAAAAGCATTCTCACAAACATCTGTGTGATTAGTGCATTCACCTCACAGAGTTGAACATTCCCTCTGATAGGGCAGTTTGGAAGCACTCCTTTTGTAGAATCTGCAAGAATTTATTTGGAGCTCTTTGACGCCTATGCTGGAAAAGGAAATATCTTCACATAAAAACTAGCCAGAAGCATTCTCACAAACATCTGTGTGATTAGTGCATTCAACTCACAGACTTGAACATTCCCTCTGATAGAGCAGTTTCGAAACACTCCTTTTGTAGAAACTGCAAGTGTTTCTTTGGAGCGCTTTGACGCCTATGATGGAAAAGGAAATATCTTCACATAAAAACTAGACAGAAGCATTCTCAGAAACTTCTGTCTGATTAGTGCATTCAACTCACAGACTTGAACATTCCCTCTGAAAGAGCAGTTTGGATACACTCCTTTTGTAGAATCTGCAAGTGTTTACTTGGAACGCTTTGATGCTTTTGCGGGAAAAGGAAATACCTTCACAAAAAAATTAGACAGAAGAATTCTCAGAAACTTCTTTGTGATGAGTGCATTCTACTCACAGTCTTGAACATTCCTCTTGATAGAGCAGTTTGGAAACACTCCTTTTGTAGAATCTGCAAGTGTTTATTTGGATCGCTTTGACGTCTATGCTGGAAAAGGAAATATCTTCACCTAAAAACTACACAGAAGCATTCTCAGAAACTTCTGTGTGATGAGTGCATTCAACTCACAGACTTGAACGTTTCTATTGATAGGACAGTTTTGAAACACTCCTTTTGTAGAATCTGCAAGTGTTTATTTCGAGCGCTTTGAGGCCTATGCTGGAAAAGGAAGTATCTTCACATAACAACTGTACAGAAGCATTCTCAGAAACTTCTTTGTGATGAGTGCATTCAACTCACAGATTTGGGCCTTTCTTTTGAAAGAGAAGTTTTGAAACACTCTTTTTGTAGAATCTGCAAGTGTTTATTTCGAGCGTTTGGAGGCGTATGCTGGAAAAGGAAGTATCTTCATATAACAACTAAACAGAAGCATTCTCAGAAACTTCTTTGTGATGAGTGCATTCAACTCACAGACTTGAGCCTTCCTGTTGAAAGAGCAGTTTTGAAACAATCTTTTTGTAGAGTCTGCAAGTGGATATTTGGAGGGCTTTGAGGCCTATGTTGGGGAAAGATATATCTTCACCTAAAAACTAGACAGAAGCATTCTCAGAAACTTCTGTCTGATTAGTGCATTCAACTCACCGACTTCATCATTCCCTCTGATAGGGCAGTTTGGAAACACTCCTTTTGTACAATCTGCAAATGTTTATTTGGAGCGCTTTCGCGCCTATGCTGGAAAAGGAAATATCTTCACATAAAAACTAGCCAGAAACATTCTCTGAAACTTCTTTGTGATGAGTGCATTCTACCAACAGACTTGAACATTCCTCTTGAGAGAGCAGTTTGGAAACACTCCTTTTGTAGTATCTGGAAGTGCCTATTTGGATCGCTTTGACGCCTATGCTGGAAAAGGAAATATCTTCACCTAAAAACTACACAGAAGCATTCTCAGAAACTTCTGTGTGATGAGTGCATTCAACTCACAGACTTGAACGTTTCTATTGATAGGACAGTTTTGAAACACTCCTTTTGTAGAATCTGCAAGTGTTTATTTCGAGCGCTTTGAGGCCTATGCTGGAAAAGGAAGTATCTTCACATAACAACTGTACAGAAGCATTCTCAGAAACTTCTTTGTGATGAGTGCATTCAACTCACAGATTTGGGCCTTTCTTTTGAAAGAGAAGTTTTGAAACACTCTTTTTGTAGAATCTGCAAGTGGATATTTGGAGCGCTTTAAGGCCTATTCTGGGAAAAGAAATATCTTCACCTAAAAACTAGACAGAAGCATTCTCGCAAACTCCTGTGTGATTAGTGCATTCAACTCACAGACTTGAACATTCCTTTTGATAGAGCAGTTTGGAAACACTCCTTTTGTAGAATCTGGAAGTGTTTATTTGGAGCGCTTTGACGAATATGCTGGAAAAGGAAATATCTTCACATAAAAACTAGACAGAATCATTCTCAGAAACATCTGTGTGATTAGTGCATTCAACTCACAGACTTGAACATTCCTTCTGATAGGGCAGTTTGGAAACACTCCTTTTGTAGAATCTGCAAGTGTTTATTAGGAGCGCTTTGACGCCTATGCTGGAAAAGGAAATATCTTCACATAAAAACTAGCCAGAAACATTCTCAGAAACTTCTTTGTGATGAGTGCATTCTACTCACAGACTTGAACATTCCTCTTGAGAGAGCAGTTTGGAAACACTCCTTTTGTAGTGTCTGCAAGTGTCTATTTGGATCGCTTTGACGCCTATGCTGGAAAAGGAAATATCTTCACCTAAAAACTACACAGAAACATTCTCAGAAACCTCTGTGTGATGAGTGAATTCAACTCACAGACTTGAACGTTTCTATTCATAGGACAGTTTTGAAACACTACTTTTGTACAGTCTGCAAGTGTTTATTTCGAGCGCTTTGAGGCCTATGCTGGAAAAGGAAGTATCTTCACATAACAACTACACAGAAGCATTCTCAGAAACTTCTTTGTGATGAGTGCATTCAACTCACAGACTTGGGACTTTCTTTTGAAAGAGCAGTTTTGAAACACTCTTTTTGTAGAATCTGCAAGTTGATATTTGGAGGGCTTTAAGGCCTATTCTGGGAAAAGAAATATCGTCACCTAAAAACTAGACAGAAGCATTCTCACAAACTTCTGTGTGATTAGTGCATTCAACTCACAGACTTGAACATTCCTTTTGATAGAGCAGTTTGGAAACACTCCTTTTGTAGTATCTGCAAGTGTTTATTTCGAGCGAATTGACGCCTGTGCTGGAAAAGGAAATATCTTCACATAAAAACTAGACAGAAGAATTCTCAGAAGCATCTTTGTGATGAGTTCATTCTACTCACAGAGTTGAAGCCTCTTTTTGGTGGAAGAGTTTTCAAGCTCTCTTTTTGTAGAATCTGCAGGTGCATATTTGGAGCGCTCCGAGGCCTATGCTGGGAAATGAAATATCTTCACCTAGAAACTACACAGAAGCATTCTCAGAAACTTCTGTGTGATGAGTGCATTCAACTCACAGACTTGATCCTTCCTTTTGAAAGAGCAGTTTTGAAACACTCTTTTTGTAGAGTCTGCAAGTGGATATTTGGAGGGCTTTGAGGCCTATGCTGGGAAAAGAAGTATCTTCACCTAAAAACTAGACAGAAGCATTCTCATAAACTTCTGTCTGATTAGTACATTCAACTCACAGACTTGAACATTCCCTCTGAAAGAGCAGTTTGGAAACACTCCTTTTGTAGAATCTGCAAGTGTTTACTTGGAACGCTTTGACGCTTATGCTGGAAAAGGAAATATCCTCACATAAAAATTAGACAGAAGAATTCTCAGAAACTTCTTTGTGATGAGTGCATTCTACTCACAGACTTGAACATTCCTCTTGATAGAGCAATAGGGAAACACTCCTTTTGTAGAATCTGCAAGTGTTTATTTGGATCGCTTTGACGTCTACGCTGGAAAAGGAAATATCTTCACCTAAAAACTACACAGAAGCATTCCAAGAAACTTCTGTGTGATGAGTGCATTCAACTCACAGACTTGAACGTTTCTTTTGATAGGACAGTTTTGAAACACGCCTTTTGTAGAATCTGCAAGTGTTTATTTCGAGCGCTTTGAGGCCTATGCTGGAAAAGGAAGTATCTTCACATAACAACTACACAGAAGCATTCTCAGAAGCTTCTTTGTGATGAGTGCATTCCACTCACAGACTTGAGCCTTTCTTCTGAAAGAGCAGTTTTGAAACACTCTTTTTGTAGTATCTGCAAGTGGATATTTGGAGCACTTTAAGGCCTTTTCTGGAAACAGAAATATCTTCACCTAAAAACTAGACAGAAGAATTCTCACACACTTCTGTGTGATTAATGCATTCAACTCACAGACTTGAACATTCCTTTTGATAGAGCAGTTTGGAAACACTCCTTTGGTAGAATCTGCAAGTGTTTATTTGGAGCGTTTTGACGCCTATGCTAGAAAAGGAAATATCTTCACATAAAAACTAGACAGAAGCATTCTCAGAAACTTCTTTGTGATGAGTGCATTCTACTCAGAGAGTTGAAGCCTCTTTTTGGTGGAAGAGTTTTCAAGCTCTCTTTTTGTAGAATCTGCAAGTGCATATTTGGAGCACTCCGAGGCCTATGCTGGGAAATGAAATAACTTCACCTAAAAACTACACAGAAGCATTCTCGGAAACTTCTGTGTGATGAGTGCATTCAACTCACAGACTTGAACGTTTCTGTTGATAGGACAGTTTTGAAACACTCCTTTTGTAGAATCTGCAAGTGTTTATTTCGAGCGCTTTGAGGCCTATGCTGGAAAAGGAAGTATCTTCACATAACAACTACACAGAAGCATTCTCAGAAACTTCTTTGGGATGAGTGCATTCAATTCACAGACTTGGGCCTTTCTTATGAAAGAGCAGTTTTGAAACAATCTTTTTGTAGAATCTGCAAGTGGATATTTGGAGCGCTTTAAGGCCTATTCTGGGAAAAGAAATATCTTCACCTAAAAACTAGACAGAAGCATTCTCACAAACTTCTGTGTGATTAGTGCATTCAACTCACAGACTTGAACATTCCTCTTGAGAGAGCAGTTTGGAAACACTCCTTTTGTAGAATCTGCAAGTGTTTATTTCGAGCGAATTGACGCTTTTGCGGGAAAAGGAAATACCTTCACAAAAAAATTAGACAGAAGAATTCTCAGAAACATCTTTGTGATGAGTGCATTCTACTCACAGACTTGAACATTCCTCTTGAGAGAGCAGTTTGGAAACACTCCTTTTGTAGAATCTGCAAGTGTTTATTTGGATCGCTTTGACGTCTATGTTGGAAAAGGAAATATCTTCACCTAAAAACTACATTGAAGCATTCTCAGTAACTTCTGTGTGATGAGTGCATTGAACTCACAGACTTGAACGTTTCTTTTGATATTACAGTTTTGAAACACTCCTTTCGTAGAATCTGCAAGTGTTTATTTCGAGCGCTTTGAGGCCTATGCTGGAAAAGGAACTATCTTCACATTACAACTACACAGAAGCATTCTCAGAAACGTCTTTGTGATGAGTGCATTCAACTCACAGACTTGAGCCTTCCTTTTGAAAGAGCAGTTTTCAAACACTCTTTTTGTAGAGTCTGTAAGTGGATATTTGGAGGTCTTTGAGGCCTATGCTGGGAAAAGAAATATCTTCACCTAAAAACTAGACAGAAGCATTCTCACAAACTTCTGTCTGAATAGTGCATTCAACTCACAGACTTGAACATTCCCTCTGAAAGAGCAGTTTGGAAACACTCCTTTTGTAGAATCTGCAAGTGTTTACTTGGAACGCTATGACGCTTATGCTGGAAAAGGAAATATGTTCACATAAAAATTAGACAGAAGATTTCTCAGAAACTTCTTTGTGATGAGTGCATTCCACTCACAGACTTGAACATTCCTCTTGATAGAGCAGTTTGGAAACACTCCTTTTGTAGAATCTGCAAGTGTTTATTTGGATCGTTTTGACGTCTATGATGGAAAAGGAAATATCTTCACCTAAAAACTACACAGAAGCATTCTCAGAAACTTCTGTGTGATGAGTGCATTCAACTCACAGACTTGAACGTTTCTTTTGATAGGACAGTTTTGAAACACTCCTTTTGTAGAATCTGCAAGTGTTTATTTCGAGCGCTTTGAGGCCTATGCTGGAAAAGGAAGTATCTTCACATAACAACCACACAGAAGCATTCTCAGAAACTTCTTTGTGATGAGTGCATTCAACTCACAGACTTGAGCCTTTCTTTTGAAAGAGCAGTTTTGAAACACTCTTTTTGTAGAATCTGCAAGTGGATATTTGGAGCACTTTAAGGCCTTTTCTGGAAAAAGAAATAACTTCACCTAAAAACTAGACAAAAGCATTCTCACAAACATCTGTGTGATTAGTGCATTCACCTCACAGAGTTGAACATTCCCTCTGATAGGGCAGTTTGGAAGCACTCCTTTTGTAGAATCTGCAAGAATTTATTTGGAGCTCTTTGACGCCTATGCTGGAAAAGGAAATATCTTCACATAAAAACTAGCCAGAAGCATTCTCACAAACATCTGTGTGATTAGTGCATTCAACTCACAGACTTGAACATTCCCTCTGATAGAGCAGTTTCGAAACACTCCTTTTGTAGAAACTGCAAGTGTTTCTTTGGAGCGCTTTGACGCCTATGATGGAAAAGGAAATACCTTCACATAAAAACTAGACAGAAGCATTCTCAGAAACTTCTGTCTGATTAGTGCATTCAACTCACAGACTTGAACATTCCCTCTGAAAGAGCAGTTTGGATACACTCCTTTTGTAGAATCTGCAAGTGTTTACTTGGAACGCTTTGACGCTTTTGCGGGAAAAGGAAATACCTTCACAAAAAAATTAGACAGAAGAATTCTCAGAAACTTCTTTGTGATGAGTGCATTCTACTCACACTCTTGAACATTCCTCTTGATAGAGCAGTTTGGAAACACTCCTTTTGTAGAATCTGCAAGTGTTTATTTGGATCGCTTTGACGTCTATGCTGGAAAAGGAAATATCTTCACCTAAAAACTACACAGAAGCATTCTCAGAAACTTCTGTGTGATGAGTGCATTCAACTGACAGACTTCAACGTTTCTTTTGATAGGACAGTTTTGAAACACTCCTTTTGTAGAATCTGCAAGTGTTTATTTCGAGCGTTTGGAGGCGTATGCTGGAAAAGGAAGTATCTTCATATAACAACTAAACAGAAGCATTCTCAGAAACTTCTTTGTGATGAGTGCATTCAACTCACAGACTTGAGCCTTCCTGTTGAAAGAGCGGTTTTGAAACAATCTTTTTGTAGAGTCTGCAAGTGGATATTTGGAGGGCTTTGAGGCCTATGTTGGGGAAAGATATATCTTCACCTAAAAACTAGACAGAAGCATTCTCAGAAACTTCTGTCTGATTACTACATTCAACTCACCGACTTCATCATTCCCTCTGATAGGGCAGTTTGGAAACACTCCTTTTGTAGAATCTGCAAATGTTTATTTCGAGCGCTTTGGCGCCTATGCTGGAAAAGGAAATATCTTCACATAAAAACTAGCCAGAAACATTCTCTGAAACTTCTTTGTGATGAGTGCATTCTACTCACAGACTTGAACATTCCTCTTGAGAGAGCAGTTTGGAAACACTCCTTTTGTAGTATCTGGAAGTGCCTATTTGGATCGCTTTGACGCCTATGCTGGAAAAGGAAATATCTTCACCTAAAAACTACAGAGAAGCATTCTCAGAAACTTCTGTGTGATGAGTGCATTCAACTCACAGACTTGAACGTTTCTATTGATAGGACAGTTTTGAAACACTCCTTTTGTAGAATCTGCAAGTGTTTATTTCGAGCGCTTTGAGGCCTATGCTGGAAAAGGAAGTATCTTCACATAACAACTGTACAGAAGCATTCTCAGAAACTTCTTTGTGATGAGTGCATTCAACTCACAGATTTGGGCCTTTCTTTTGAAAGAGAAGTTTTGAAACACTCTTTTTGTAGAATCTGCAAGTGGATATTTGGAGCGCTTTAAGGCCTATTCTGGGAAAAGAAATATCTTCACCTAAAAACTAGACAGAAGCATTCTCGCAAACTCCTGTGTGATTAGTGCATTCAACTCACAGACTTGAACATTCCTTTTGATAGAGCAGTTTGGAAACACTCCTTTTGTAGAATCTGGAAGTGTTTATTTGGAGCGCTTTGACGAATATGCTGGAAAAGGAAATATCTTCACATAAAAACTAGCCAGAAACATTCTCAGAAACTTCTTTGTGATGAGTGCATTCTACTCACAGACTTGAACATTCCTCTTGAGAGAGCAGTTTGGAAACACTCCTTTTGTAGTGTCTGCAAGTGTCTATTTGGATCGCTTTGACGCCTATGCTGGAAAAGGAAATATCTTCACCTAAAAACTACACAGAAACATTCTCAGAAACCTCTGTGTGATGAGTGAATTCAACTCACAGACTTGAACGTTTCTATTCATAGGACAGTTTTGAAACACTACTTTTGCACAGTCTGCAAGTGTTTATTTCGAGCGCTTTGAGGCCTATGCTGGAAAAGGAAGTATCTTCACATAACAACTACACAGAAGCATTCTCAGAAACTTCTTTGTGATGAGTGCATTCAACTCACAGACTTGGGACTTTCTTTTGAAAGAGCAGTTTTGAAACACTCTTTTTGTAGAATCTGCAAGTTGATATTTGGAGGGCTTTAAGGCCTATTCTGGGAAAAGAAATATCGTCACCTAAAAACTAGACAGAAGCATTCTCACAAACTTCTGTGTGATTAGTGCATTCAACTCACAGACTTGAACATTCCTTTTGATAGAGCAGTTTGGAAACACTCCTTTTGTAGTATCTGCAAGTGTTTATTTCGAGCGAATTGACGCCTGTGCTGGAAAAGGAAATATCTTCACATAAAAACTAGACAGAAGAATTCTCAGAAGCATCTTTGTGATGAGTTCATTCTACTCACAGAGTTGAAGCCTCTTTTTGGTGGAAGAGTTTTCAAGCTCTCTTTTTGTAGAATCTGCAGGTGCATATTTGGAGCGCTCCGAGGCCTATGCTGGGAAATGAAATATCTTCACCTAGAAACTACACAGAAGCATTCTCAGAAACTTCTGTGTGATGAGTGCATTCAACTCACAGACTTGATCCTTCCTTTTGAAAGAGCAGTTTTGAAACACTCTTTTTGTAGAGTCTGCAAGTGGATATTTGGAGGGCTTTGAGGCCTATGCTGGGAAAAGAAGTATCTTCACCTAAAAACTAGACAGAAGCATTCTCATAAACTTCTGTCTGATTAGTACATTCAACTCACAGACTTGAACATTCCCTCTGAAAGAGCAGTTTGGAAACACTCCTTTTGTAGAATCTGCAAGTGTTTACTTGGAACGCTTTGACGCTTATGCTGGAAAAGGAAATATCCTCACATAAAAATTAGACAGAAGAATTCTCAGAAACTTCTTTGTGATGAGTGCATTCTACTCACAGACTTGAACATTCCTCTTGATAGAGCAATAGGGAAACACTCCTTTTGTAGAATCTGCAAGTGTTTATTTGGATCGCTTTGACGTCTACGCTGGAAAAGGAAATATCTTCACCTAAAAACTACACAGAAGCATTCCCAGAAACTTCTGTGTGATGAGTGCATTCAACTCACAGACTTGAACGTTTCTTTTGATAGGACAGTTTTGAAACACGCCTTTTGTAGAATCTGCAAGTGTTTATTTCGAGCGCTTTGAGGCCTATGCTGGAAAAGGAAGTATCTTCACATAACAACTACACAGAAGCATTCTCAGAAGCTTCTTTGTGATGAGTGCATTCCACTCACAGACTTGAGCCTTTCTTCTGAAAGAGCAGTTTTGAAACACTCTTTTTGTAGTATCTGCAAGTGGATATTTGGAGCACTTTAAGGCCTTTTCTGGAAAAAGAAATATCTTCACCTAAAAACTAGACAGAAGAATTCTCACACACTTCTGTGTGATTAATGCATTCAACTCACAGACTTGAACATTCCTTTTGATAGAGCAGTTTAGAAACACTCCTTTGGTAGAATCTGCAAGTGTTTATTTGGAGCGTTTTGACGCCTACGCTAGAAAAGGAAATATCTTCACATAAAAACTAGACAGAAGCATTCTCAGAAACTTCTTTGTGATGAGTGCATTCTACTCAGAGAGTTGAAGCCTCTTTTTGGTGGAAGAGTTTTCAAGCTCTCTTTTTGTAGAATCTGCAAGTGCATATTTGGAGCGCTCCGAGGCCTATGCTGGGAAATGAAATAACTTCACCTAAAAACTACACAGAAGCATTCTCGGAAACTTCTGTGTGATGAGTGCATTCAACTCACAGACTTGAACGTTTCTGTTGATAGGACAGTTTTGAAACACTCCTTTTGTAGAATCTGCAAGTGTTTATTTCGAGCGCTTTGAGGCCTATGCTGGAAAAGGAAGTATCTTCACATAACAACTACACAGAAGCATTCTCAGAAACTTCTTTGGGATGAGTGCATTCAATTCACAGACTTGGGCCTTTCTTATGAAAGAGCAGTTTTGAAACAATCTTTTTGTAGAATCTGCAAGTGGATATTTGGAGCGCTTTAAGGCCTATTCTGGGAAAAGAAATATCTTCACCTAAAAACTAGACAGAAGCATTCTCACAAACTTCTGTGTGATTAGTGCATTCAACTCACAGACTTGAACATTCCTCTTGAGAGAGCAGTTTGGAAACACTCCTTTTGTAGAATCTGCAAGTGTTTATTTCGAGCGAATTGACGCTTTTGCGGGAAAAGGAAATACCTTCACAAAAAAATTAGACAGAAGAATTCTCAGAAACATCTTTGTGATGAGTGCATTCTACTCACAGACTTGAACATTCCTCTTGAGAGAGCAGTTTGGAAACACTCCTTTTGTAGAATCTGCAAGTGTTTATTTGGATCGCTTTGACGTCTATGTTGGAAAAGGAAATATCTTCACCTAAAAACTACATTGAAGCATTCTCAGTAACTTCTGTGTGATGAGTGCATTGAACTCACAGACTTGAACGTTTCTTTTGATATTACAGTTTTGAAACACTCCTTTCGTAGAATCTGCAAGTGTTTATTTCGAGCGCTTTGAGGCCTATGCTGGAAAAGGAACTATCTTCACATTACAACTACACAGAAGCATTCTCAGAAACGTCTTTGTGATGAGTGCATTCAACTCACAGACTTGAGCCTTCCTTTTGAAAGAGCAGTTTTGAAACACTCTTTTTGTAGAGTCTGTAAGTGGATATTTGGAGGTCTTTGAGGCCTATGCTGGGAAAAGAAATATCTTCACCTAAAAACTAGACAGAAGCATTCTCACAAACTTCTGTCTGAATAGTGCATTCAACTCACAGACTTGAACATTCCCTCTGAAAGATCAGTTTGGAAACAGTCCTTTTGTAGAATCTGCAAGTGTTTACTTGGAACGCTATGACGCTTATGCTGGAAAAGGAAATATGTTCACATAAAAATTAGACAGAAGAATTCTCAGAAACTTCTTTGTGATGAGTGCATTCCACTCACAGACTTGAACATTCCTCTTGATAGAGCAGTTTGGAAACACTCCTTTTGTAGAATCTGCAAGTGTTTATTTGGATCGTTTTGACGTCTATGATGGAAAAGGAAATATCTTCACCTAAAAACTACACAGAAGCATTCTCAGAAACTTCTGTGTGATGAGTGCATTCAACTCACAGACTTGAACGTTTCTTTTGATAGGACAGTTTTGAAACACTCCTTTTGTAGAATATGCAAGTGTTTATTTCGAGCGTTTTGAGGCGTATGCTGGAAAAGGAAGTATCTTCATATAACAACTAAACAGAAGCATTCTCAGAAACTTCTTTGTGATGAGTGCATTCAACTCACAGACTTGAGCCTTCCTGTTGAAAGAGCAGTTTTGAAACAATCTTTTTGTAGAGTCTGCAAGTGGATATTTGGAGGGCTTTGAGGCCTATGTTGGGGAAAGATATATCTTCACCTAAAAACTAGACAGAAGCATTCTCAGAAACTTCTGTCTGATTAGTGCATTTAACTCACCGACTTCAACATTCCCTCTGAATAGGCAGTTTGGAAACACTCCTTTTGTAGAATCTGCAAGTGTTTATTTGGAGCGCTTTGGCGCCTATGCTGGAAAAGGAAATATCTTCACATAAAAACTAGCCAGAAACATTCTCTGAAACTTCTTTGTGATGAGTGCATTCTACTCACAGACTTGAACATTCCTCTTGAGAGAGCAGTTTGGAAACACTCCTTTTGTAGTATCTGCAAGTGCCTATTTGGATCGCTTTGACGCCTATGCTGGAAAAGGAAATATCTTCACCTGAAAACTACACAGAAGCATTCTCAGAAACTTCTGTGTGATGAGTGCATTCAACTCACAGACTTGAACGTTTCTTTTGATAGGACAGTTTTGAAACACGCCTTTTGTAGAATCTGCAAGTGTTTATTTCGAGCGCTTTGAGGCCTATGCTGGAAAAGGAAGTATCTTCACATAACAACTGCACAGAAGCATTCTCAGAAACTTCTTTGTGATGAGTGCATTCAAATCACAGACTTGAGCCTTTCTTCTGAAAGAGCAGTTTTGAAACACTCTTTTTGTAGTATCTGCAAGTGGATATTTGGAGCAATTTAAGGCCTTTTCTGGAAAAAGAAATATCTTCACCTAAAAACTAGACAGAAGAATTCTCACACACTTCTGTGTGATTAGTGCATTCAACTCACAGACTTGAACATTCCTTTTGATAGAGCAGTTTGGAAACACTCCTTTTGTAGAATCTGCAAGTGTTTATTTGGAGCGCTTTGACGCCTATGCTGGAAAAGGAAATATCTTCACATAAAAACTAGACAGAATCATTCTCAGAAACATCTGTGTGATTAGTGCATTCAACCCACGGACTTGAACATTCCGTCTGATAGGGCAGTTTGGAAACACTCCTTTTGTAGAATCTGCAAGTGTTTATTAGGAGCGCTTTGGCGCCTATGCTGGAAAAGGAAATATCTTCACATAAAAACTAGCCAGAAACATTCTCAGAAACTTCTTTGTGATGAGTGCATTCTACTCACAGACTTGAACATTCCTCTTGAGAGAGCAGTTTGGAAACACTCCTTTTGTAGTGTCTGCAAGTGTCTATTTGGATCGCTTTGACGCCTATGCTGGAAAAGGAAATATCTTCACCTAAAAACTACACAGAAACATTCTCACAAACCTCTGTGTGATGAGTGCATTCAACTCACAGACTTGAACGTTTCTATTCATAGGACAGTTTTGAAACACTCCTTTTGTAGAATCTGCAAGTGTTTATTTCGAGCGCTTTGAGGCCTATGCTGGAAAAGGAAATATCTTCACATAACAACTACACAGAAGCATTCTCAGAAACTTCTTTGGGTTGAGTGCATTCAATTCACAGACTTGGGCCTTTCTTATGAAAGAGCAGTTTTGAAACAGTCTTTTTGTAGAATCTGCAAGTGGATATTTGGAGCGCTTTAAGGCCTATTCTGGGAAAAGAAATATCTTCACCTAAAAACTAGACAGAAGCATTCTCACAAACTTCTGTGTGATTAGTGCATTCAACTCACAGACTTGAACATTCCTTTTGATAGAGCAGTTTGGAAACACTCCTTTTGTAGAATCTGCAAGTGTTTATTTCGAGCGAATTGACGCCTATGCTGGAAATGGAAATATCTTCACATAAAAATTATAGAGAAGAATTCTCAGAAACATCTTTGTGATGAGTGCATTCTACTCACAGAGTTGAAGCCTCTTTTTGATGGAAGAGTTTTCTTTTTTTTTTTTTTTTTTTTTTATTTTTTTTTTTTTTTTTTTTTCTTTTATTATTATTATTATTATTATCATTATTATACTTTAGGTTTTATGGTACATGTGCGCAATGTGCAGGTAAGTTACATATGTATACATGTGCCATGCTGGTGCGCTGCACCCACCAACTTGTCATCTAGCATTAGGTATATCTCCCAATGCTATCCCTCCCCCCTCCCCCCACCCCACAACAGTCCCCGAAGTGTGATGTTCCCCTTCCTGTGTCCATGTGTTCTCATTGTTCAATTCCCACCTATGAGTGAGAATATGCGGTGTTTGGTTTTTTGTTCTTGCGATAGTTTACTGAGAATGATGATTTCCAATTTCATCCATGTCCCTACAAAGGACGTGAACTCATCATTTTTTATGGCTGCATAGTATTCCATGGTGTATATGTGCCACATTTTCTTAATCCAGTCTATCATTGTTGGACATTTGGGTTGGTTCCAAGTCTTTGCTATTGTGAATAATGCCGCAATAAACATACGTGTGCATGTGTCTTTATAGCCGCATGATTTATAGTCCTTTGGGTATATACCCAGTAATGGGATGGCTGGGTCGAATGGAATTTCTAGTTCTAGATCCCTGAGGAATCGCCACACTGACTTCCACAACGGTTGAACTAGTTTACAGTCCCACCAACAGTGTAAAAGTGTTCCTATTTCTCCACATCCTCTCCAGCACCTGTTGTTTCCTGACTTTTTAATGATTGCCATTCTAACTGGTGTGAGATGGTATCTCATTGTGGTTTTGATTTGCATTTCTCTGATGGCCAGTGATGGTGAGCATTTTTTCATGTGTCTTTTGGCTGCATAAATGTCTTCTTTTGAGAAGTGTCTGTTCATGTCCTTCGCCCACTTTTTGATGGGGTTGTTTGTTTTTTTCTTGTAAATTTGTTGGAGTTCATTGTAGATTCTGGATATTAGCCCTTTGTCAGATGAGTAGGTTGCGAAAATTTTCTCCCATTTTGTAGGTTGCCTGTTCACTCTGATGGTAGTTTCCTTTGCTGTGCAGAAGCTCTTTAGTTTAATTAGATCCCATTTGTCAATTTTGGCTTTTGTTGCCATTGCTTTTGGTGTTTTAGACATGAAGTCCTTGCCCATGCCTATGTCCTGAATGGTAATGCCTAGGTTTTCTTCTAGGGTTTTTATGGTTTTAGGTCTAACATTTAAGTCTTTAATCCATCTTGAATTGATTTTTGTATAAGGTGTAAGGAAGGGATCCAGTTTCAGCTTTCTACATATGGCTAGCCAGTTTTCCCAACACCATTTATTAAATAGGGAATCCTTTCCCCATTTCTTGTTTTTGTCAGGTTTGTCAAAGATCAGATACCTGTAGATATGTGGCATTATTTCTGAGGGCTCTGTTCTGTTCCATTGATCTATATCTCTGTTTTGGTACCAGTACCATGCTGTTTTGGTTACTGTAGCCTTGTAGTATAGTTTGAAGTCAGGTAGTGTGATGCCTCCAGCTTTGTTCTTTTGGCTTAGGATTGACTTGGCGATGCGGGCTCTTTTTTGGTTCCATATGAACTTGAAAGTAGTTTTTTCCAATTCTGTGAAGAAAGTCATTGGTAGCTTGATGGGGATGGCATTGAATCTGTAAATTACCTTGGGAAGGATGGCCATTTTCATGATATTGATTCTTCCTACCCATGAGCATGGAATGTTCTTCCATTTGTTTGTATCCTCTTTTATTTCCTTGAGCAGTGGTTTGTAGTTCTCCTTGAAGAGGTCTTTCACATCCCTTGTAAGTTGGATTCCTAGGTATTTTATTCTCTTTGAAGCAATTGTGAATGGGAGTTCACTCATGATTTGGCTCTCTGTTTGTCTGTTATTGATGTATAAGAATGCTTGTGATTTTTGCACATTGATTTTGTATCCTGAGACTTTGCTGAAGTTGCTTATCAGCTTAAGGAGATTTTGGGCTGAGACAATGGGGTTTTCTAGATATACTATCATGTCATCTGCAAACAAGGACAATTTGACTTCCTCTTTTCCTAACTGAATACCCTTGATTTCCTTCTCCTGCCTAATTGCCCTGGCCAGAACTTCCAACACTATGTTGAATAGAAGTGGCGAGAGAGGGCATCCCTGTCTTGTGCCAGTTTTCAAAGGGAATGCTTCCAGTTTTTGCCCATTCAGTACGATATTGGCTGTGGGTTTGTCATAAATAGCTCTTATTATTTTGAGATACGTCCCATCAATTCCTAATTTATTGAGAGTTTTTAGCATGAAGGGTTGTTGAATTTTGTCAAAGGCCTTTTCTGCATCTATTGAGATAATCATGTGGTTTTTGTCTTTGGTTCTGTTTATATGCTGGATTACATTTATTGATTTGCGTATATTGAACCAGCCTTGCATCCCAGGGATGAAGCCCACTTGATCATGGTGGATAAGCTTTTTGATGTGCTGCTGGATTCTGTTTGCCAGTATCTTATTGAGGATTTTTGCATCAATGTTCATCAAGGATATTGGTCTAAAATTCTCTTTTTTTGTTGTGTCTCTGCCAGGCTTTGGTATCAGGATGATGCTGGCCTCATAAAATGAGTTAGGGAGGATTCCCTCTTTTTCTATTGATTGGAATAGTTTCAGAAGGAATGGTACCAGCTCCTCCTTGTACCTCTGGTAGAATTCGGCTGTGAACCCATCTGGTCCTGGACTTTTTTTGGTTGGTAAGCTATTGATTATTGCCACAATTTCAGCTCCTGTTATTGGTCTATTCAGAGATTCAACTTCTTCCTGGTTTAGTCTTGGGAGGGTGTATGTGTTGAGGAATTGATCCATTTCTTCTAGATTTTCTAGTTTATTTGCATAGAGGTGTTTGTAATATTCTCTGATGGTAGTTTGTATTTCTTAAGTTGATGGAAGAGTTTTCAAGCTCTCTTTTTGTAGAATCTGCAAGTGCATATTTGGAGCGCTCCGAGGCCTATGCTGGGAAATGAAATGTCTTCACCTAATAACTACACAGAAGCATTCTCAGAAACTTCTCTGTGATGAGTGCATTCAACTCACAGACTTGAACGTTTCTTTTGATAGGACAGTTTTGAAACTCTCCTTTCTTAGAATCCGCAAGTGTTTATTTCGAGGGCTTTGAGGCCTATGCTGGAAAAGGAAGTATCTTCACATAACAACTACACAGAAGCATTCTCGGAAACTTCTTTGTGATGAGTGCATTCAACTCACAGACTTGAGCCTTCCTTTTGAAAGAGCAGTTTTGAAACACTCTTTTTGTAGAGTCTGCAAGTGGATATTTGGAGGGCTTTGAGGCCTATGCTGGGAAAAGAAATATCTTCACCTAAAAACTAGACAGAAGCATTCTCACAAACATCTGTGTGATTAGTGCATTCAACTCACAGACTTGAACATTCCCTCTGATAGGGCAGTTTGGAAACACTCCTTTTGTAGAATCTGCAAATGTTTATAAGGAGCGCTTTGGCGCCTATGCTGGAAAAGGAAATATCTTCACATAAAAACTAGCCAGAAACATTCTCAGAAACTTCTTTGTGATGAGTGCATTCTACTCACAGACTTGAATATTCCTCTTGAGAGAGCAGTTTGGAAACACTCCTTTTGTAGTATCTGCAAGTGTCTATTTGGATCGCTTTGACGCCTATGCTGGAAAAGGAAATATCTTCACCTAAAAACTACACAGAAGCATTCTCAGAAACTTCTGTGTGATGAGTGCATTCAACTCACAGACTTGAACGTTTCTTTTGATAGGACAGTTTTGAAACACTCCTTTCGTAGAATCTGCAAGTGTTTATTTCGAGCGCTTTGAGGCCTATGCTGGAAAAGGAACTATCTTCACATTACAACTACACAGAAGCATTCTCAGAAACTTCTTTGTGATGAGTGCATTCAACTCAGAGACTTGAGCCTTCCTGTTGAAAGAGCAGTTTTGAAACACTCTTTTTGTAGAGTCTGTAAGTGGATATTTGGAGGGCTTTGAGGCCTATGCTGGGAAAAGAAATATCTTCACCTAAAAACTAGGCAGAAGCATTCTCACAAACTTCTGTCTGAATAGTGCATTCAACTCACAGACTTCAACATTCCCTCTGAAAGAGCAGTTTGGAAACACTCCTTTTGTAGAATCTGCAAGTGTTTACTTGGAACGCTATGACGCTTATGCTGGAAAACGAAATATGTTCACATAAAAATTAGACAGAAGTATTCTCAGAAACTTCTTTGTGATGAGTGCATTCCACTCACAGACTTGAATATTCCTCTTGATAGAGCAGTTTGGAAACACTCCTTTTGTAGAATCTGCAAGTGTTTATCTGGATCGTTTTGACGTCTATGATGGAAAAGGAAATATCTTCAACTAAAAACTACACAGAAGCATTCTCAGAAACTTCTGTGTGATGAGTGCATTCAACTCACAGACTTGAACGTTTCTTTTGATCGGACAGTTTTGAAACACTCCTTTTGTAGAATCTGCAAGTGTTTATTTCGAGCGCTTTGAGGCCTATGCTGGAAAAGGAAGTATCTTCACATAACAACCACACAGAAGCATTCTCAGAAACTTCTTTGTGATGAGTGCATTCAACCCACAGACTTGAGCCTTTCTTTTGAAAGAGCAGTTTTGAAACACTCTTTTTGTAGAATCTGCAAGTGGATATTTGGAGCACTTTAAGGCCTTTTCTGGAAAAAGAAATAACTTCACCTAAAAACTAGACAAAAGCATTCTCACAAACATCTGTGTGATTAGTGCATTCACCTCACAGAGTTGAACATTCCCTCTGATAGGGCAGTTTGGAAGCACTCCTTTTGTAGAATCTGCAAGAATTTATTTGGAGCTCTTTGACGCCTATGCTGGAAAAGGAAATATCTTCACATAAAAACTAGCCAGAAGCATTCTCACAAACATCTGTGTGATTAGTGCATTCAACTCACAGACTTGAACATTCCCTCTGATAGAGCAGTTTCGAAACACTCCTTTTGTAGAAACTGCAAGTGTTTCTTTGGAGCGCTTTGACGCCTATGATGGAAAAGGAAATACCTTCACATAAAAACTAGACAGAAGCATTCTCAGAAACTTCTGTCTGATTAGTGCATTCAACTCACAGACTTGAACATTCCCTCTGAAAGAGCAGTTTGGATACACTCCTTTTGTAGAATCTGCAAGTGTTTACTTGGAACGCTTTGACGCTTTTGCGGGAAAAGGAAATACCTTCACAAAAAAATTAGACAGAAGAATTCTCAGAAACTTCTTTGTGATGAGTGCATTCTACTCACACTCTTGAACATTCCTCTTGATAGAGCAGTTTGGAAACACTCCTTTTGTAGAATCTGCAAGTGTTTATTTGGATCGCTTTGACGTCTATGCTGGAAAAGGAAATATCTTCACCTAAAAACTACACAGAAGCATTCTCAGAAACTTCTGTGTGATGAGTGCATTCAACTCACAGACTTGAACGTTTCTTTTGATAGGACAGTTTTGAAACACTCCTTTCGTAGAATCTGCAAGTGTTTATTTCGAGCGCTTTGAGGCCTATGCTGGAAAAGGAACTATCTTCACATTACAACTACACAGAAGCATTCTCAGAAACTTCTTTGTGATGAGTGCATTCAACTCACAGACTTGAGCCTTCCTGTTGAAAGAGCAGTTTTGAAACACTCTTTTTGTAGAGTCTGTAAGTGGATATTTGGAGGGCTTTGAGGCCTATGCTGGGAAAAGAAATATCTTCACCTAAAAACTAGGCAGAAGCATTCTCACAAACTTCTGTCTGAATAGTGCATTCAACTCACAGACTTGAACATTCCCTCTGAAAGAGCAGTTTGGAAACACTCCTTTTGTAGAATCTGCAAGTGTTTACTTGGAACGCTATGACGCTTATGCTGGAAAACGAAATATGTTCACATAAAAATTAGACAGAAGAATTCTCAGAAACTTCTTTGTGATGAGTGCATTCCACTCACAGACTTGAACATTCCTCTTGATAGAGCAGTTTGGAAACACTCCTTTTGTAGAATCTGCAAGTGTTTATTTGGATCGTTTTGACGTCTATGATGGAAAAGGAAATATCTTCAACTAAAAACTACACAGAAGCATTCTCAGAAACTTCTGTGTGATGAGTGCATTCAACTCACAGACTTGAACGTTTCTTTTGATCGGACAGTTTTGAAACACTCCTTTTGTAGAATCTGCAAGTGTTTATTTCGAGCGCTTTGAGGCCTATGCTGGAAAAGGAAGTATCTTCACATAACAACCACACAGAAGCATTCTCAGAAACTTCTTTGTGATGAGTGCATTCAACTCACAGACTTGAGCCTTTCTTTTGAAAGAGCAGTTTTGAAACACTCTTTTTGTAGAATCTGCAAGTGGATATTTGGAGCACTTTAAGGCCTTTTCTGGAAAAAGAAATAACTTCACCTAAAAACTAGACAAAAGCATTCTCACAAACATCTGTGTGATTAGTGCATTCACCTCACAGAGTTGAACATCCCTCTGATAGGGCAGTTTGGAAGCACTCCTTTTGTAGAATCTGCAAGAATTTATTTGGAGCTCTTTGACGCCTATGCTGGAAAAGGAAATATCTTCACATAAAAACTAGCCAGAAGCATTCTCACAAACATCTGTGTGATTAGTGCATTCAACTCACAGACTTGAACATTCCCTCTGATAGAGCAGTTTCGAAACACTCCTTTTGTAGAAACTGCAAGTGTTTCTTTGGAGCGCTTTGACGCCTATGATGGAAAAGGAAATATCTTCACATAAAAACTAGACAGAAGCATTCTCAGAAACTTCTGTCTGATTAGTGCATTCAACTCACAGACTTGAACATTCCCTCTGAAAGAGCAGTTTGGATACACTCCTTTTGTAGAATCTGCAAGTGTTTACTTGGAACGCTTTGACGCTTTTGCGGGAAAAGGAAATACCTTCACAAAAAAATTAGACAGATGAATTCTCAGAAACTTCTTTGTGATGAGTGCATTCTACTCACAGTCTTGAACATTCCTCTTGATAGAGCAGTTTGGAAACACTCCTTTTGTAGAATCTGCAAGTGTTTATTTGGATCGCTTTGACGTCTATGCTGGAAAAGCAAATATCTTCACCTAAAAACTACACAGAAGCATTCTCAGAAACTTCTGTGTGATGAGTGCATTCAACTCACAGACTTGAACGTTTCTTTTGATAGGACAGTTTTGAAACACTCCTTTTGTAGAATCTGCAAGTGTTTATTTCGAGCGTTTTGAGGCGTATGCTGGAAAAGGAAGTATCTTCATATAACAACTAAACAGAAGCATTCTCAGAAACTTCTTTGTGATGAGTGCATTCAACTCACAGACTTGAGCCTTCCTGTTGAAAGAGCAGTTTTGAAACAATCTTTTTGTAGAGTCTGCAAGTGGATATTTGGAGGGCTTTGAGGCCTATGTTGGGGAAAGATATATCTTCACCTAAAAACTAGACAGAAGCATTCTCAGAAACTTCTGTCTGATTAGTGCATTCAACTCACCGACTTCATCATTCCCTCTGATAGGGCAGTTTGGAAACACTCCTTTTGTACAATCTGCAAATGTTTATTTGGAGCGCTTTGGCGCCTATGCTGGAAAAGGAAATATCTTCACATAAAAACTAGCCAGAAACATTCTCTGAAACTTCTTTGTGATGAGTGCATTCTACTAACAGACTTCAACATTCCTCTTGAGAGAGCAGTTTGGAAACACTCCTTTTGTAGTATCTGGAAGTGCCTATTTGGATCGCTTTGACGCCTATGCTGGAAAAGGAAATATCTTCACCTAAAAACTACACAGAAGCATTCTCAGAAACTTCTGTGTGATGAGTGCATTCAACTCACAGACTTGAACGTTTCTATTGATAGGACAGTTTTGATACACTCCTTTTGTAGAATCTGCAAGTGTTTATTTCGAGCGCTTTCAGGCCTATGCTGGAAAAGGAAGTATCTTCACATAACAACTGTACAGAAGCATTCTCAGAAACTTCTTTGTGATGAGTGCATTCAACTCACAGATTTGGGCCTTTCTTTTGAAAGAGAAGTTTTGAAACACTCTTTTTGTAGAATCTGCAAGTGGATATTTGGAGCGCTTTAAGGCCTATTCTGGGAAAAGAAATATCATCACCTAAAAACTAGACAGAAGCATTCTCGCAAACTCCTGTGTGATTAGTGCATTCAACTCACAGACTTGAACATTCCTTTTGATAGAGCAGTTTGGAAACACTCCTTTTGTAGAATCTGGAAGTGTTTATTTGGAGCGCTTTGACGAATATGCTGGAAAAGGAAATATCTTCACATAAAAACTAGACAGAATCATTCTCAGAAACATCTGCGTGATTAGTGCATTCAACTCACAGACTTGAACATTCCTTCTGATAGGGCAGTTTGGAAACACTCCTTTTGTAGAATCTGCAAGTGTTTATTAGGAGCGCTTTGACGCCTATGCTGGAAAAGGAAATATCTTCACATAAAAACTAGCCAGAAACATTCTCAGAAACTTGTTTGTGATGAGTGCATTCTACTCACAGACTTGAACATTCCTCTTGAGAGAGCAGTTTGGAAACACTCCTTTTGTAGTGTCTGCAAGTGTCTATTTGGATCGCTTTGACGCCTATGCTGGAAAAGGAAATATCTTCACCTAAAAACTACACAGAAACATTCTCAGAAACCTCTGTGTGATGAGTGCATTCAACTCACAGACTTGAACGTTTCTATTCATAGGACACTTTTGAAACACTCCTTTTGTACAATCTGCAAGTGTTTATTTCGAGCGCTTTGAGGCCTATGCTGGAAAAGGAAGTATCTTCACATAACAACTACACAGAAGCATTCTCAGAAACTTCTTTGTGATGAGTGCATTCAACTCACAGACTTGGGACTTTCTTTTGAAAGAGCAGTTTTGAAACACTCTTTTTGTAGAATCTGCAAGTTGATATTTGGAGGGCTTTAAGGCCTATTCTGGGAAAAGAAATATCGTCACCTAAAAACTAGACAGAAGCATTCTCACAAACTTCTGTGTGATTAGTGCATTCAACTCACAGACTTGAACATTCCTTTTGATAGAGCAGTTTGGAAACACTCCTTTTGTAGTATCTGCAAGTTTTTATTTCGAGCGAATTGACGCCTGTGCTGGAAAAGGAAATATCTTCACATAAAAACTAGACAGAAGAATTCTCAGAAGCATCTTTGTGATGAGTTCATTCTACTCACAGAGTTGAAGCC
This sequence comes from Pongo abelii, assembly GCF_028885655.2. Taxonomy (NCBI): domain Eukaryota; kingdom Metazoa; phylum Chordata; class Mammalia; order Primates; family Hominidae; genus Pongo; species Pongo abelii. Next base: position 42,654,942 of record NC_071993.2, read on the forward strand.
TCTTTTTGGTGGAAGAGTTTTCAAGCTCTCTTTTTGTAGAATCTGCAGGTGCATATTTGGAGCGCTCCGAGGCCTATGCTGGGAAATGAAATATCTTCACCTAGAAACTACACAGAAGCATTCTCAGAAACTTCTGTGTGATGAGTGCATTCAACTCACAGACTTGATCCTTCCTTTTGAAAGAGCAGTTTTGAAACACTCTTTTTGTAGAGTCTGCAAGTGGATATTTGGAGGGCTTTGAGGCCTATGCTGGGAAAAGAAGTATCTTCACCTAAAAACTAGACAGAAGCATTCTCATAAACTTCTGTCTGATTAGTACATTCAACTCACAGACTTGAACATTCCCTCTGAAAGAGCAGTTTGGAAACACTCCTTTTGTAGAATCTGCAAGTGTTTACTTGGAACGCTTTGACGACTATGCTGGAAAAGGAAATATCCTCACATAAAAATTAGACAGAAGAATTCTCAGAAACTTCTTTGTGATGAGTGCATTCTACTCACAGACTTGAACATTCCTCTTGATAGAGCAATAGGGAAACACTCCTTTTGTAGAATCTGCAAGTGTTTATTTGGATCGCTTTGACGTCTACGCTGGAAAAGGAAATATCTTCACCTAAAAACTACACAGAAGCATTCCCAGAAACTTCTGTGTGATGAGTGCATTCAACTCACAGACTTGAACGTTTCTTTTGATAGGACAGTTTTGAAACACGCCTTTTGTAGAATCTGCAAGTGTTTATTTCGAGCGCTTTGAGGCCTATGCTGGAAAAGGAAGTATCTTCACATAACAACTACACAGAAGCATTCTCAGAAGCTTCTTTGTGATGAGTGCATTCCACTCACAGACTTGAGCCTTTCTTCTGAAAGAGCAGTTTTGAAACACTCTTTTTGTAGTATCTGCAAGTGGATATTTGGAGCACTTTAAGGCCTTTTCTGGAAAAAGAAATATCTTCACCTAAAAACTAGACAGAAGAATTCTCACACACTTCTGTGTGATTAATGCATTCAACTCACAGACTTGAACACTCCTTTTGATAGAGCAGTTTGGAAACACTCCTTTGGTAGAATCTGCAAGTGTTTATTTGGAGCGTTTTGACGCCTATGCTAGAAAAGGAAATATCTTCACATAAAAACTAGACAGAAGCATTCTCAGAAACTTCTTTGTGATGAGTGCATTCTACTCAGAGAGTTGAAGCCTCTTTTTGGTGGAAGAGTTTTCAAGCTCTCTTTTTGTAGAATCTGCAAGTGCATATTTGGAGCGCTCCGAGGCCTATGCTGGGAAATGAAATAACTTCACCTAAAAACTACACAGAAGCATTCTCGGAAACTTCTGTGTGATGAGTGCATTCAACTCACAGACTTGAACGTTTCTATTGATAGGACAGTTTTGAAACACTCCTTTTGTAGAATCTGCAAGTGTTTATTTCGAGCGCTTTGAGGCCTATGCTGGAAAAGGAAGTATCTTCACATAACAACTACACAGAAGCATTCTCAGAAACTTCTTTGGGTTGAGTGCATTCAATTCACAGACTTGGGCCTTTCTTATGAAAGAGCAGTTTTGAAACAATCTTTTTGTAGAATCTGCAAGTGGATATTTGGAGCGCTTTAAGGCCTATTCTGGGAAAAGAAATATCTTCACCTAAAAACTAGACAGAAGCATTCTCACAAACTTCTGTGTGATTAGTGCATTCAACTCACAGACTTGAACATTCCTTTTGATAGAGCAGTTTGGAAACACTCCTTTTGTAGAATCTGCAAGTGTTTATTTCGAGCGAATTGACGCTATGGCGGGAAAAGGAAATACCTTCACAAAAAAATTAGACAGAAGAATTCTCAGAAACATCTTTGTGATGAGTGCATTCTACTCACAGACTTGAACATTCCTCTTGAGAGAGCAGTTTGGAAACACTCCTTTTGTAGAATCTGCAAGTGTTTATTTGGATCGCTTTGACGTCTATGTTGGAAAAGGAAATATCTTCACCTAAAAACTACATTGAAGCATTCTCAGGAACTTCTGTGTGATGAGTGCATTCAACTCACAGACTTGAACGTTTCTTTTGATATTACAGTTTTGAAACACTCCTTTCGTAGAATCTGCAAGTGTTTATTTCGAGCGCTTTGAGGCCTATGCTGGAAAAGGAACTATCTTCACATTACAACTACACAGAAGCATTCTCAGAAACGCCTTTGTGATGAGTGCATTCAACTCACAGACTTGAGCCTTCCTTTTGAAAGAGCAGTTTTGAAACACTCTTTTTGTAGAGTCTGTAAGTGGATATTTGGAGGGCTTTGAAGCCTATGCTGGGAAAAGAAATAACTTCACCTAAAAACTAGACAGAAGCATTCTCACAAACTTCTGTCTGAATAGTGCATTCAACTCACAGACTTGTACATTCCCTCTGAAAGATCAGTTTGGAAACAGTCCTTTTGTAGAATCTGCAAGTGTTTACTTGGAACGCTATGACGCTTATGCTGGAAAAGGAAATATGTTCACATAAAAATTAGACAGAAGAATTCTCAGAAACTTCTTTGTGATGAGTGCATTCCACTCACAGACTTGAACCTTCCTCTTGATAGAGCAGTTTGGAAACACTCCTTTTGTAGAATCTGCAAGTGTTTATTTGGATCGTTTTGACGTCTATGATGGAAAAGGAAATATCTTCACCTAAAAACGACACAGAAGCATTCTCAGAAACTTCTGTGTGATGAGTGCATTCAACTCACAGACTTGAACGTTTCTTTTGATAGGACAGTTTTGAAACACTCCTTTTGTAGAATCTGCAAGTGTTTATTTCGAGCGTTTTGAGGCGTATGCTGCAAAAGGAAGTATCTTCATATAACAACTAAACAGAAGCATTCTCAGAAACTTCTTTGTGATGAGTGCATTCAACTCACAGACTTGAGCCTTCCTGTTGAAAGAGCAGTTTTGAAACAATCTTTTTGTAGAGTCTGGAAGTGGATATTTGGAGGGCTTTGAGGAATATGTTGGGGAAAGATATATCTTCACCTAAAAACTAGACAGAAGCATTCTCAGAAACTTCTTTGTGATGAGTGCATTCTACTCAGAGAGTTGAAGCCTCTTTTTGGTGGAACAGTTTTCAAGCTCTCTTTTTGTAGAATCTCCAAGTGCATATTTGGAGCGCTCCGAGACCTATGCTGGGAAATGAAATAACTTCACCTATAAACTACACAGAAGCATTCTCAGAAACTTCTGTGTCATGAGTGCATTCAACTCACAGACTTGAACGTTTCGTTTGATAGGAAAGTTTTGAAACGCTCCTTTCGTAGAATCTGCAAGTGTTTATTTCGAGCGCTTTGAGGAATATGCTGGAAAAGGAAGTATCTTCACATAACAACTACACAGAAGCATTCTCGGAAACTTCTTTGTGATGAGTGCATTCAACTCACAGACTTGAGCCTTCCTTTTGAAAGAGCAGTTTTGAAACACTCTTTTTGTATAGTCTGCAAGTGGATATTTGGAGGGCTTTGAGGCCTATGCGGGGAAAAGAAATATCTTCACCTAAAAACTAGACAGAAGCATTCACACAAACATCTGTGTTTTTAGTGCATTCAACTCACAGACTTGAACATTCCCTCTGATAGGGCAGTTTGGAAACACTCCTTTTGTAGAATCTGCAATTGTTTATTAGGAGCGCTTTGGCGCCTATGCTGGATAAGGAAATAACTTCACATAAAAACTAGCCAGAAACATTCTCAGAAACTTCTTTGTGATGAGTGCATTCTACTCACAGACTTGAACATTCCTCTTGAGAGAGCAGTTTGGAAACACTCCTTTTGTAGTATCTGCAAGTGTCTATTTGGATCGCTTTGACGCCTATGCTGGAAAAGGAAATATCTTCACCTGAAAACTACACAGAAACATTCTCAGAAACATCTGTGTGATGAGTGCATTCAACTCACAGACTTGAAAGTTTCTATTGATAGTACAGTTTTGAAACACTCCTTTTGTAGAATCTGCAAGTGTTTATTTCAAGCGCTTTGAGGCCTAGCTGGAAAAGGAAGTATCTTCACATAACAACTACACAGAAGCATTCTCAGAAACTTCTTTGTGATGAGTGCATTCAACTCAGAGCCTTGGGACTTTCTTTTGAAAGAGCAGTTTTGAAACACTCTTTTTGTAGAATCTGCAAGTGGATATTTGGAGGGCTTTAAGGCCTATTCTGGGAAAAGAAATATCTTCACCTAAAAACTAGACAGAAGCATTCTCACAAACTTCTGTGTGATTAGTGCATTCAACTCACAGACTTGAACATTCCTTTTGATAGAGCAGTTTGGAAACACTCCTTTTGTAGAATCTGCAAGTGTTTATTTCGAGCGAATTGACGCCCGTGCTGGAAAAGGAAATACCTTCACATAAAAACTAGACAGAATAATTCTCAGAAGCATCTTTGTGATGAGTGCATTCTACTCACAGAGTTGAAGCCTCTTTTTGGTGGAAGAGTTTTCAAGCTCTCTTTTTGTAGAATCTGCAAGTGCATATTTGGAGCGCTCCGAGGCCTATGCTGGGAAATGAAATATCTTCACCTAAAAACTACACAGAAGCATTCTCAGAAACTTCTGTGTGATGAGTGCATTCAACTCACAGACTTGATCCTTCCTTTTGAAAGAGCAGTTTTGAAACACTCTTTTTGTACTGTCTGCAAGTGGATATTTGGAGGGCTTTGAGGCCTATGCTGGGAAAAGAAATATCTTCACCTAAAAACTAGACAGAAGCATTCTCATAAACTTCTGTCTGATTAGTGCATTCAACTCACAGACTTGAACATTCCCTCTGAAAGAGCAGTTTGGAAACACTGCTTTTTTAGAATCTGCAAGTGTTTACTTGGAACCCTTTGACGCTTATGCTGGAAAAGGAAATATCCTCACATAAAAATTAGACAGAAGAATTCTCAGAAACATCTTTGTGATGAGTGCATTCTACTAACAGAGTTGAAGCCTCTTTTTGATGGAAGAGTTTTCAAGCTCTCTTTTTGTAGAATCTGCAAGAGCATATTTGGAGCGCTCCGAGGCCTAGGCTGGGAAATGAAATATCTTCACCTAAAAACTACACAGAAGCATTCTCAGAAACTTCTGTATGATGAGTGCATTCAACTCACAGACTTGAACGTTTCTTTTGATAGGACAGTTTTGAAACACTCCTTTTGTAGAATCTGCAAGTGTTTATTTCGAGCGCTTTGAGGCCTATGCTGGAAAAGGAAGTATCTTCACATAACAACTACACAGAAGCCTTCTCAGAAACTTCTTTATGATGAGTGCATTCAACTCACAGACTTGAGCCTTCCTTTTGAAAGAGCAGTTTTGAAACCCTCTTTTTGTAGAGTCTGCAAGTGGATATTTGGAGGGCTTTGAGGCCTTTTCTGGAAAAAGAAATATCTTCACCTAAAAACTAGACAGAAGAATTCTCACAAACTTCTGTGTGATTAGTGCATTCAAATCACAGACTTGAACATTCCTTTTGATAGAGCAGTTGGGAAACACTCCTTTTGTAGAATCTGCAAGTGTTTATTTGGAGCGCTTTGGCGCCTATGATGGAAAAGGAAATAACTTCACATAAAAACTGGACAGAAGCATTCTCAGAAACTTCTTTGTGATGCGTGCATTCTACTCACAGACTTGAACATTCCTCTTGAGAGAGCAGTTTGGAAACACTCCTTTTGTAGAATCAGCAAGTGTTTACTTGGAACGCTTTGACGCTTTTGCTGGAAAAGGAAATATCCTCACATAAAAATTAGACAGAAGAATTCTCAGAAACTTCTTTGTGATGAGTGCATTCTACTCACAGACTTGAACATTCCTCTTGATAGAGTAATAGGGAAACACTCCTTTTGTAGAATCTGCAAGTGTTTATTTGGATCGCTTTGACGTCTATACTGGAAAAGGAAATATCTTCACCTAAAAACTACACAAAAGCATTCTCAGAAACTTCTGTGTGATGAGTGCATTCAACTCACAGACTTGAACGTTTCTTTTGATAGGACAGTTTTGAAACACGCCTTTTGTAGAATCTGCAAGTGTTTATTTCGACCGCTTTGAGGCCTATGCTGGAAAAGGAAATATCTTCACATAAAAACTAGACAGAATCATTCTCAGAAACATCTGTGTGATTAGTGCATTCAACTCACGGACTTGAACATTCCGTCTGATAGGGCAGTTTGGAAACACTCCTTTTGTAGAATCTGCAAGTGTTTATTAGGAGCGCTTTGGCGCCTATGCTGGAAAAGGAAATATCTTCACATAAAAACTAGCCAGAAACATTCTCAGAAACTTCTTTGTGATGAGTGCATTCTACTCACAGACTTGAACATTCCTCTTGAGAGAGCAGTTTGGAAACACTCCTTTTGTAGTATCTGCAAGTGTCTATTTGGATCGCTTTGACGCCTATGCTGGAAAAGGAAATATCTTCACCTAAAAACTACACAGAAACATTCTCAGAAACCTCTGTGTGATGAGTGCATTCAACTCACAGACTTGAACGTTTCTATTGATAGTACAGTTTTGAAACACTCCTTTTGTAGGATCTGCAAGTGTTTATTTCGAGTGCTTTGAGGTCTGTGCTGGAAAAGGAAGTATCTTCACATAACAACTACACAGAAGCATTCTCAGAAACTTCTTTGTGATGAGTGCATTCCACTCACAGACTTGAGCCTTTCTTCTGAAAGAGCAGTTTTGAAACACTCTTTTTGTACAGTCTGCAAGTGGATATTTGGAGGGCTTTAAGGCCTATTCTGGGAAAAGAAATATCTTCACCTAAAAACTAGACAGAAACATTCTCACAAATTTCTGTGTGATTAGTGCATTCAACTCACAGACTTGAACATTCCTTTTGATAGAGCAGTTTGGAAACACTCCTTTTGTAGAATCTGCAAGTGTTTATTTCGAGCGAATTGACGCCTGTGCTGGAAAAGGAAATATCTTCATATAAAAACTAGACAGAAGAATTCTCAGAAGCATCTTTGTGATAAGTGCATTCTACTCACAGATTTGAAGCCTCTTTTTGGGGGAAGAGTTTTCAAGCTCTCTTTTTGTAAAATCTGCAAGTGCATATTTGGAGCACTCCGAGGCCTATGCTGGGAAATGAAATATCTTCACCTAAAAACTACACAGAAGCATTCTCAGAAACTTCTATGTGATGAGTGCATTCAACTCACAGACTTGATCCTTCCTTTTGAAAGAGCAGTTTTGAAACACTCTTTTTGTAGAGTCTGCAAGTGGATATTTGGAGGGCTTTGAGGCCTACGCTGGGAAAAGAAATATCATCACCTAAAAACTAGACAGAAGCATTCTCATAAACTTCTGTCTGATTAGTGCATTCAACTCACAGACTTGAACATTCCCACTGAAAGAGCAGTTTGGAAACACTCCTTTTGTAGAATCTGCAAGTGTTTACTTGGAACGCTTTGACGCTTATGCTGGAAAAGGAAATATCCTCACATAAAAATTAGACAGAAGAATTTTCAGAAACTTCTTTGTGATGAGTGCATTCTACTCACAGACTTGAACATTCCTCTTGACAAAGCAATAGGGAAACACTCCTTTTGTAGAATCTGCATGTGTTTATTTGGATCGCTTTGACGTCTATGCTGGAAAACGTAATATCTTCACCTAAAAACTACACAGAAGCATTCTCAGAAACTTCTGTGTGATGAGTGCATTCAACACACAGACTCGAACGTTTCTTTTGATAGGACAGTTTTGAAACACTCCTTTTGTACAATCTGCAAGTGTTTATTTCGAGCGCTTTGAGGCCTATGCTGGAAAAGGAAGTATTTCACATAACAACTACACAGAAGCATTCTCAGAAACTTCTTTGTGATGAGTGCATTCCACTCACAGACTTGAGCCTTTCTTCTGAAAGAACAGTTTTGAAACACTCTTTTTGTAGTATCTGCAAGTGGATATTTGGAGTACCTTAAGGCCTTTTCTGGAAAAAGAAATATCTTCACATAAAAACTAGACAGAAGAATTCTCACACACTTCTGTGTGATTAATGCATTCAACTCACAGACTTGAACATTCCTTTTGATAGGGCAGTTTGGAAACACTCCTTTGGTAGAATCTGCAAGTGTTTATTACGAGCGAATTGACGCCTATGCTGGAAATGGAAATATCTTCACATAAAAATTAGAGAGAAGAATTCTCAGAAACATCTTTGTGATGAGTGCATTCTACTCACAGAGTGGAAGCCTCTTTTTGATGGAAGAGTTTTCAAGCTCTCTTTTTGTAGAATCTGCAAGTGCATATTTGGAGCGCTCCGAGGCCTATGCTGGGAAATGAAATATCTTCACCTAAAAACTACACAGAAGCATTCTCAGAAACTTCTGTGTGATGAGTGCATTCAACTCACAGACTCGAACGTTTCTTTTGATAGGACAGTTTTGAAACATTCCTTTTGTACAATCTGCAAGTGTTTATTTCGAGCGCTTTGAGGCCTATGCTGGAAAAGGAAATATCTTCACATAACAACTACACAGAAGCATTCTCAGAAACTTCTTTGTGATGAGTGCATTCCACTCACAGACTTGAGCCTTTCTTCTGAAAGAGCAGTTTTGAAACACTCTTTTTGTAGTATCTGCAAGTGGATATTTGGAGCACCTTAAGGCCTTTTCTGGAAAAAGAAATATCTTCACATAAAAACTAGACAGAAGAATTCTCACACACTTCTGTGTGATTAATGCATTCAACTCACAGACTTGAACATTCCTTTTGATAGAGCAGTTTGGAAACACTCCTTTGGTAGAATCTGCAAGTGTTTATTACGAGCGAATTGACGCCTATGCTGGAAATGGAAATATCTTCACATAAAAATTAGAGAGAAGAATTCTCAGAAACAGCTTTGTGATGAGTGCATTCTACTCACAGAGTGGAAGCCTCTTTTTGATGGAAGAGTTTTCAAGCTCTCTTTTTGTAGAATCTGCAAGTGCATATTTGGAGCGCTCCGAGGCCTATGCTGGGAAATGAAATATCTTCACCTAAAAACTACACAGAAGCATTCTCAGAAACTTCTGTGTGATGAGTGCATTCAACTCACCGACTTGAACGTTTCTTTTGATAGGACAGATTTGAAACTCTCCTTTCGTAGAATCCGCAAGTGTTTATTTCGAGGGCTTTGAGGCCTATGCTGGAAACGGAAGTATCTTCACATAACAACTACACAGAAGCATTCTCGGAAACTTCTTTGTGATGAGTGCATTCAACTCACAGACTTGAGCCTTCCTTTTGAAAGAGCAGTTTTGAAACACTCTTTTTGTATAGTCTGCAAGTGGATATTTGGAGGGCTTTGAGGCCTATGCTGGGAAAAGAAATATCTTCACCTAAAAACTAGACAGAAGCATTCTCATAAACTTCTGTCTGATTAGTGCATTCAACTCACAGACTTGAACATTCCCTCTGAAAGAGCAGTTTGGAAACACTCCTTTTGTAGAATCTGCAAGTGTTTACTTGGAACGCTTTGACGCTTATGCTGGAAAAGGAAATATCCTCACATAAAAATTAGACAGAAGAATTCTCAGAAACTTCTTTGTGATGAGTGCATTCTACTCACAGACTTGAACATTCCTCTTGATAGAGTAATAGGGAAACACTCCTTTTGTAGAATCTGCAAGTGTTTATTTGGATCGCGTTGACGTCTATGCTGGAAAAGGAAATATCGTCACCTAAAAACTACACAGAAGCATTCTCAAAAACTTCTGTGTGATGAGTGCATTCAACTCACAGACTTGAACGTTTCTTTTGATAGGACAGTTTTGAAACACGCCTTTTGTAGAATCTCCAAGTGTTTATTTCGAGCGCTTTGAGGCCTCTGCTGGAAAAGGAAGTATCTTCACATAACAACTGCACAGAAGCATTCTCAGAAGCTTCTTTGTGATGAGTGCATTCAAATCACAGACTTGAGCCTTTCTTCTGAAAGAGCAGTTTTGAAACACTCTTTTTGTAGTATCTGCAAGTGGATATTTGGAGCACTTTAAGGCCTTTTCTGGAAAAAGAAATATCTTCACCTAAAAACTAGACAGAAGAATTCTCACACACTTCTGCGTGATTAGTGCATTCAACTCACAGACTTGAACATTCCTTTTGATAGAGCAGTTTGGAAACACTCCTTTTGTAGAATCTGCAAGTGTTTATTTGGAGCGCTTTGACGCCTATGCTGGAAAAGGAAATATCCTCACAGAAAAACTAGACAGAAGCATTCTCAGAAACATCTGTGTGATTAGTGCATTCAACTCACAGACTTGAACATTCCGTCTGATAGGGCAGTTTGGAAACACTCCTTTTGTAGAATCTGCAAGTGTTTATTGGGAGCGCTTTGGCGCCTATGCTGGAAAAGGAAAAATCTTCACCTAAAAACTAGCCAGAAACATTCTCAGAAACTTCTTTGTGATGAGTGCATTCTACTCACAGACTTGAACATTCCTCTTGAGAGAGCAGTTTGGAAACACTCCTTTTGTAGTATCTGCAAGTGTCTATTTGGATCGCTTTGACGCTTATGCTGGAAGAGGAAATATCTTCACATAAAAACTAGACAGAAGCATTCTCAGAAACTTCTTTGTGATGAGTGCATTCTACTCAGAGAGTTGAAGCCTCTTTTTGGTGGAAGAGTTTTCAAGCTCTCTTTTTGTAGAATCTGCAAGTGCATATTTGGAGCGCTCCGAGACCTATGCTGGGAAATGAAATAACTTCACCTATAAACTACACAGAAGCATTCTCAGAAGCTTCTGTGTGATGAGTGCATTCAACTCACAGACTTGAACGTTTCGCTTGATAGGACAGTTTTGAAACGCTCCTTTTGTAGAATCTGCAAGTGTTTATTTCGAGCGCTTTGAGGCCTATGCTGGAAAAGGAAGTATCTTCACATAAAAACTACACAGAAGAATTCTCGGAAACTTCTTTGTGATGAGTGCATTCAACTCACAGACTTGAGCCTTCCTTTTGATAGAGCAGTTTTGAAACACTCTTTTTGTAGAGTCTGCAAGTGGTTATTTATAGGGCTTTGAGGCCTATGCTGGGAAAAGAAATATCTTCACCTAAAAACAAGACAGAAGCATTCTCACAAACATCTGTGTGATTAGTGCATTGAACTCACAGACTTGAACATTCCCTCTGATAGGGCAGTTTGGAAACACTCCTTTTGTAGAATCTGCAAGTGTTTATTTGGAGCGCTTTGGCGCCTATGCTGGAAAAGGAAATATGTTCACATAAAAACTAGCCAGAAACATTCTCAGAAACTTGTTTGTGATGAGTGCATTCTACTCACAGACTTGAACATTCCTCTTGAGAGAGCAGTTTGGAAACATTCCTTTTGTAGTATCTGCAAGTGTCTATTTGGATCGCTTTGAAGCCTATGCTGGAAAAGGAAATATCTTCACCTAAAAACTACACAGAAGCATTTTCAGAAACTTCTGTGTGATGAGTGCATTCAACTCACAGACTTGAACGTTTCTATTGACAGGACAGTTTTGAAACACTCCTTTTGTAGAATCTGCAAGTGTTTATTTCGAGCGCTTTGAGGCCTATGCTGGAAAAGGAAGTATCTTCACATAACAACTACACAGAAGCATTCTCAGAAACTTCTTTGTGATGAGTGAATTCAACTCACAGACTTGGGCCTTTCTTTTGAAAGAGCAGTTTTGAAACACTCTTTTTGTAGAATCTGCAAGTGGATATTTGGAGCTCTTTAAGGCCTATTCTGGTAAAAGAAATATCTTCACCTAAAAACTAGACAGAAGCATTCTCACAAACTTCTGTGTGATTAGTGCATTCAACTCACAGACTTGAACATTCCTTTTGATAGAGCAGTTTGGAAACACTCCTTTTATAGAATCTGCAAGTGTTTATTTAGAGCGAATTGATACCTATGCTGGAAATGGAAATATCTTCACATAAAAATTAGACACAAGAATTCTCAGAAACATCTTTGTGATGAGTGCATTCTCCTCACAGAGTTGAAGCCTCTTTTTGATGGAAGAGTTTTCAAGCTCTCTTTTTGTAGAATCTGCAAGTGCATATTTGGAGCGCTCCGAGGCCTATGCTGGAAAAGGAAGTATCTTCACATAACTACTACACAGAAGTATTCTCCGAAACATCTTTGTGATGAGTGCATTCAACTCACAGACTTGAACGTTTCGTTTGATAGGACAGTTTTGAAACCCTCCTTTTGTAGAATCTGCAAGTGTTTATTTCGAGCGCTTTGAGGCCTATGCTGGAAAAGGAAGTATCTTCAAATAACTACTACACAGAAGCATTCTCTGAAACTTCTTTGTGATGAGTGCATTCAACTCACAGACTTGAGCCTTCCTTTTGAAAGAGCAGTTTTGAAACACTCTTTTTGTAGGGTCTGCAAGTGGAAATTTATAGGGCTTTGAGGCCTATGCTGGGAAAAGAAATATCTTCACCTAAAAACAAGACAGAAGCATTCTCACAAACATCTGTGTGATTAGTGCATTCAACTCACAGACTTGAACATTCCCTCTGATAGGGCAGTTTGGAAACACTCCTTTTGTAGAATCTGCAAGTGTTTATTTGGAGCGCTTTGGCGCCTATGCTGGAAAAGCAAATATCTTCACATAAAAACTAGCCAGAAACATTCTCAGAAACTTCTTTGTGATGAGTGCATTCTACTCACAGACTTGAACATTCCTCTTGATAGAGTAATAGGGAAACACTCCTTTTGTAGAATCTGCAAGTGTTTATTTGGATCGCTTTGACGTCTATGCTGGAAAAGGAAATATCTTCACCTAAAAACTACACAGAAGCATTCTCAAAAACTTCTGTGTGATGAGTGCATTCAACTCACAAACTTGAACGTTCCCTTTGATAGAACAGTTTTGAAACACGCCTTTTGTAGAATCTGCATGTGTTTATTTGGAGCGCTTTGAGGCCTATGTTGGAAAAGGTAATATCTTCATATAAAAACTAGACGGAAGCATTCTCAGAAACTACTTTGTGATGAGTGCATTCAACTCACAGACTTGAAGCTTCCTTTGGAGAGGGCAGTTTGGAAACACTCTTCTTATAGAATCTTCAAGTGGATATTTGGAGCACTTTCAGGCCTATGCTGGGACATGAAATCTCTTCACCTAAAAACTAGACAGAAGCATTCTGAGAAACTTCTTTGCAATGAGGGCATTCAACTCACAGACTTGAACGTTTCTTTTGATAGAACAGTTTTGAAACATTGCGTTTGTAGTATCTGCAAGTGTTTATTCAGAGCACATTGAGGCCTATGTTGGAAAAGGAAATATCTTCACATAAAAACTAGAGAGAAGGATTCTCACAAACTTCTTTGTGATGAGTTCATTCAACTCACAGAGTTGAACCTACCAATTGATACAGAAGTTTGGAAACCCTCTTTTTGTAGAATCTGCAAGTGGATATTTGGAACCGTTTGAGGCCTATGCTGGAAAAGGAAATATCTTCACATAAAAACTGAACAGAAGGATTCTCAGAAACTTCTTTGTGTTGAGTGCATTCAACTCACAGACAAGAACTTACCTATAGAAAGAGCAGTTTTGAAACACTCTTTTGGTAAAATCTGCAAGTGGTTATTTGGAGCACTTCGAGGCCTGTGCTGGGATATGGAATATCTTCACCTAAAAACTACAGAGAAGCATTCTCAGAAAGTTCTTCATGATGCATTCATTCAACTCACAGAGTCGAACCTTCCTTTTGATAGAACAGTTTTGAAACACTCTTTTTGTAGAATCTGCAAGAGGATATTTGGAGCGTTTTGAGGCCTATGCTGGAAAAGGAAATATCTTCACATAAAAACTAGACAGAAGCATTCTCAGAAACTTCTGTGTGATGAGTGCATTCAACTCACCGACTTGAACGTTTCTTTTGATAGAACAGTTTTGAAACATTACGTTTGTAGAATCTGCAAGTGCTTATTCCGAGCACCTTGAGGCCTATGTTGGAAAAGGAAATATCTTCCCATAAATACTAGAGAGAAGGATTCTCAGAAACTTCTTTGTGATGAGTTTATTCAACTGACAGAGTTGAACCTACCAATTGATAGAGAAGTTTGGAAAAACTCTTTTTGTAGAATCTGCAAGTGGATAATTGGAGCCGTTTGAGGCCTATGGTGGAAAAGGAAATATCTTCACATAAAAACTGAACAGAAGCATTCTCAGAAACTTTTTTGTGTTGAGTGCATTCAACTCACAGACTTGAACTTACCTATAGAAAGAGCAGTTTTGAAACACTCTTTTGGTAAAATCTGCAAGTGGTTATTTGGAGCACTTCGAGGCCTGTGCTGGGATATGGAATATCTTCACCTAAAAACTACAGAGAAGCATTCTCAGAAAGTTCTTCACGATGCATTCATTCAACTCACAGAGTTGAACCTTCCTTTTGATAGAACAGTTTTGAAACACTCTTTTTGTAGAATCTGCAAGAGGATATTTGGAGCGTTTTGAGGCCTATGCTGGAAAAGGAAATATCTTCACATAAAAACTAGACAGAAGCATTCTCAGAAACTTCTGTGTGATGAGTGCATTCAACTCACAGACTTGAACGTTTCTTTTGATAGAACAGTTTTGAAACATTACGTTTGTAGAATCTGCAAGTGCTTATTCCGAGCACCTTGAGGCCTATGTTGGAAAAGGAAATATCTTCCCATAAATACTAGAGAGAAGGATTCTCAGAAACTTCTTTGTGATGAGTTCATTCAACTCACAGAGTTGAACCTACCAATTGACAGAGAAGTTTGGAAACCCTCTTTTTGTAGAATCTGCAAATGAATATTTGGAGCCGTTTGAGGCCTATGCTGGAAAGGGAAATATCTTCACATAAAAACTGAACAGAAGCATTCTCAGAAACTTCTTTGTGTTGAGTGCATTCAACTCACAGACTTGAACTTACCTATAGAAAGAGCAGTTTTGAAACACTCTTTTGGTAAAATCTGCAAGTGGTTATTTGGAGCACTTCGAGGCCTGTGCTGGGATATGGAATATCTTCACCTAAAAACTACAGAGGAGCATTCCCAGAAAGTTCTTCACGATGCATTCATTCAACTCACAGAGTTGAACCTTCCCTTTGATAGAACAGTTTTGAAACACTCTTTTTGTAGAATCTGCAAGAGGCTATTTGGAGCGTTTTGAGGCCTATGCTGGAAAAGGAAATATCTTCACATAAAAACTAGACAGAAGCATTCTCACAAACTTCTTTGTGATGGGTGCATTCTACTCACAGTGTTGAAGCTTGCTTTTGATAGAGCAGTTTTGAAACACTCTTTTGCTAGAATCTGCAA
This sequence comes from Pongo abelii, assembly GCF_028885655.2. Classification (NCBI taxonomy): domain Eukaryota; kingdom Metazoa; phylum Chordata; class Mammalia; order Primates; family Hominidae; genus Pongo; species Pongo abelii. The sequence continues at coordinate 42,670,207 of NC_071993.2, forward strand.
GTGGATATTTGGAGCGCTTTGAGGCCTATGCTGGAAAAGGAAATGTCTACACATAAAAACTAGACAGAAGCATTCCAGGAAACTTCTGTATGATAAGTGCCTTCAACACACAGACTTGAACCTTGCTTTTGAAAGAGCAGCTTTGAAACACTCTTTTCGTAGAATCTGCAAGTGGATATATGGAGCGCTTTGAGGCCTATGCTGGGAAATGAAATCTCTTCACCTAAAAACTAGACAGAAGCATTCTGAGAAACTTCTGTGTGATGAGTGCATTCAACTCACAAACTTGAACGTTCCCTTTGATAGAACAGTTTTGAAACACTCCTTTTGTAGAATCTGCATGTGTTTATTTGGAGCGCTTTGAGGCCTATGTTGGAAAAGGTAATATCTTCATATAAAAACTAGACGGAAGCATTCTCAGAAACTACTTTGTGATGAGTGCATTCAACTCACAGACTTGAAGCTTCCTTTGGAAAGGGCAGTTTGGAAACACTCTTCTTATAGAATCTTCAAGTGGATATTTGGAGCACTTTCAGGCCTATGCTGGGACATGAAATCTCTTCACCTAAAAACTAGACAGAAGCATTCTGAGAAACTTCTTTGCAATGAGGGCATTCAACTCACAGACTTGAACGTTTCTTTTGATAGAACAGTTTTGAAACATTGCGTTTGTAGTATCTGCAAGTGTTTATTCAGAGCACATTGAGGCCTATGTTGGAAAAGGAAATATCTTCACATAAAAACTAGAGAGAAGGATTCTCAGAAACTTCTTTGTGATGAGTTCATTCAACTCACAGAGTTGAACCTACCAATTGATACAGAAGTTTGGAAACCCTCTTTTTGTAGAATCTGCAAGTGGATATTTGGAACCGTTTGAGGCCTATGCTGGAAAAGGAAATATCTTCACATAAAAACTGAACAGAAGGATTCTCAGAAACTTCTTTGTGTTGAGTGCATTCAACTCACAGACAAGAACTTACCTATAGAAAGAGCAGTTTTGAAACACTCTTTTGGTAAAATCTGCAAGTGGTTATTTGGAGCACTTCGAGGCCTGTGCTGGGATATGGAATATCTTCACCTAAAAACTACAGAGAAGCATTCTCAGAAAGTTCTTCACGATGCATTCATTCAACTCACAGAGTTGAACCTTCCTTTTGATAGAACAGTTTTGAAACACTCTTTTTGTAGAATCTGCAAGAGGATATTTGGAGCGTTTTGAGGCCTATGCTGGAAAAGGAAATATCTTCACATAAAAACTAGACAGAAGCATTCTCAGAAACTTCTGAGTGATGAGTGCATTCAACTCACCGACTTGAACGTTTCTTTTGATAGAACAGTTTTGAAACATTACGTTTGTAGAATCTGCAAGTGCTTATTCCGAGCACCTTGAGGCCTATGTTGGAAAAGGAAATATCTTCCCATAAATACTAGAGAGAAGGATTCTCAGAAACTTCTTTGTGATGAGTTTATTCAACTGACAGAGTTGAACCTACCAATTGATAGAGAAGTTTGGAAACACTCTTTTTGTAGAATCTGCAAGTGGATAATTGGAGCCGTTTGAGGCCTATGCTGGAAAAGGAAATATCTTCACATAAAAACTGAACAGAAGCATTCTCAGAAACTTTTTTGTGTTGAGTGCATTCAACTCACAGACTTGAACTTACCTATAGAAAGAGCAGTTTTGAAACACTCTTTTGGTAAAATCTGCAAGTGGTTATTTGGAGCACTTCGACGCCTGTGCTGGGATATGGAATATCTTCACCTAAAAACTACAGAGAAGCATTCTCAGAAAGTTCTTCACCATGCATTCATTCAACTCACAGAGTTGAACCTTCCTTTTGATAGAACAGTTTTGAAACACTCTTTTTGTAGAATCTGCAAGAGGATATTTGGAGCGTTTTGAGGCCTATGCTGGAAAAGGAAATATCTTCACATAAAAACTAGACAGAAGCATTCTCAGAAACTTCTGTGTGATGAGTGCATTCAACTCACAGACTTGAACGTTTCTTTTGATAGAACAGTTTTGAAACATTACGTTTGTAGAATCTGCAAGTGCTTATTCCGAGCACCTTGAGGCCTATGTTGGAAAAGGAAATATCTTCCCATAAATACTAGAGAGAAGGATTCTCAGAAACTTCTTTGTGATGAGTTCATTCAACTCACAGAGTTGAACCTACCAATTGACAGAGAAGTTTGGAAACCCTCTTTTTGTAGAATCTGCAAATGGATATTTGGAGCCGTTTGAGGCCTATGCTGGAAAAGGAAATATCTTCACATAAAAACTGAACAGAAGCATTCTCAGAAACTTCTTTGTGTTGAGTGCATTCAACTCACAGACTTGAACTTACCTATAGAAAGAGCAGTTTTGAAACACTCTTTTGGTAAAATCTGCAAGTGGTTATTTGGAGCACTTCGAGGCCTGTGCTGGGATATGGAATATCTTCACCTAAAAACTACAGAGGAGCATTCTCAGAAAGTTCTTCACGATGCATTCATTCAACTCACAGAGTTGAACCTTCCTTTTGATAGAACAGTTTTGAAACACTCTTTTTGTAGAATCTGCAAGAGGCTATTTGGAGCGTTTTGAGGCCTATGCTGGAAAAGGAAATATCTTCACATAAAAACTAGACAGAAGCATTCTCACAAACTTCTTTGTGATGGGTGCATTCTACTCACAGTGTTGAAGCTTGCTTTTGATAGAGCAGTTTTGAAACACTCTTTTGCTAGAATCTGCAAGTGGATATTTGGAGCGCTTTGAGGCCTATGCTGGAAAAGGAAATGTCTACACATAAAAACTAGACAGAAGCATTCCAGGAAACTTCTGTATGATAAGTGCCTTCAACACACAGACTTGAACCTTGCTTTTGAAAGAGCAGCTTTGAAACACTCTTTTCGTAGAATCTGCAAGTGGATATATGGAGCGCTTTGAGGCCTATGCTGGGAAATGAAATCTCTTCACCTAAAAACTAGACAGAAGCATTCTGAGAAACCTCTGTGTGATGAGTGCATTCAACTCACAAACTTGAACGTTCCCTTTGATAGAACAGTTTTGAAACACTCCTTTTGTAGAATCTGCATGTGTTTATTTGGAGCGCTTTGAGGCCTATGTTGGAAAAGGTAATATCTTCATATAAAAACTAGACGGAAGCATTCTCAGAAACTACTTTGTGATGAGTGCATTCAACTCACAGACTTGAAGCTTCCTTTGGAAAGGGCAGTTTGGAAACACTCTTCTTATAGAATCTTCAAGTGGATATTTGGAGCATTTTCAGGCCTATGCTGGGACATGAAATCTCTTCACCTAAAAACTAGACAGAAGAATTCTGAGAAACTTCTTTGCAATGAGGGCATTCAACTCACAGACTTGAACGCTTCTTTTGATAGAACAGTTTTGAAACATTGCGTTTGTAGTATCTGCAAGTGTTTATTCAGAGCACATTGAGGCCTATGTTGGAAAAGGAAATATCTTCAGATAAAAACTAGAGAGAAGGATTCTCAGAAACTTCTTTGTGATGAGTTCATTCAACTCACAGAGTTGAACCTACCAATTGATACAGAAGTTTGGAAACCCTCTTTTTGTAGAATCTGCAAGTGGATATTTGGAACCGTTTGAGGCCTATGCTGGAAAAGGAAATATCTTCACATAAAAACTGAACAGAAGGATTCTCAGAAACTTCTTTGTGTTGAGTGCATTCAACTCACAGACAAGAACTTACCTATAGAAAGAGCAGTTTTGAAACACTCTTTTGGTAAAATCTGCAAGTGGTTATTTGGAGCACTTCGAGGCCTGTGCTGGGATATGGAATATCTTCACCTAAAAACTACAGAGAAGCATTCTCAGAGAGTTCTTCACGATGCATTCATTCAACTCACAGAGTTGAACCTTCCTTTTGATAGAACAGTTTTGAAACACTCTTTTTGTAGAATCTGCAAGAGGATATTTGGAGCGTTTTGAGGCCTATGCTGGAAAAGGAAATATCTTCACATAAAAACTAGACAGAAGCATTCTCAGAAACTTCTGTGTGATGAGTGCATTCAACTCACAGACTTGAACGTTTCTTTTGATAGAACCGTTTTGAAACATTACGTTTCTAGAATCTGCAAGTGCTTATTCCGAGCACCTTGAGGCCTATGTTGGAAAAGGAAATATCTTCCCATAAATACTAGAGAGAAGGATTCTCAGAAACTTCTTTATGATGAGTTTATTCAACTGACAGAGTTGAACATATCAATTGATACAGAAGTTTGGAAACCCTCTTTTTGTAGAATCTGCAAATGGATATTTGGAACCGTTTGAGGCCTATGCTGGAAAAGGAAATATCTTCACATAAAAACTGAACAGAAGCATTCTCAGAAACTTTTTTGTGTTGAGTGCATTCAACTCACAGACTTGAACTTACCTATAGAAAGAGCAGTTTTGAAACACTGTTTTGGTAAAATCTGCAAGTGGTTATTTGGAGCACTTCGAGGCCTGTGCTGGGATATGGAATATCTTCACCTAAAAACTACAGAGAAGCATTCTCAGAAAGTTCTTCACGATGCATTCATTCAACTCACAGAGTTGAACCTTCCTTTTGATAGAACAGTTTTGAAACACTCTTTTTGTAGAATCTGCAAGAGGATATTTGGAGCGTTTTGAGGCCTATGCTGGAAAAGGAAATATCTTCACATAAAAACTAGACAGAAGCATTCTCAGAAACTTCTGTGTGATGAGTGCATTCAACTCACAGACTTGAACGTTTCTTTTGATAGAACAGTTTTGAAACATTACGTTTGTAGAATCTGCAAGTGCTTATTCCGAGCACCTTGAGGCCTATGTTGGAAAAGGAAATATCTTCCCATAAATACTAGAGAGAAGGATTCTCAGAAACTTCTTTGTGATGAGTTCATTCAACTCACAGAGTTGAACCTACCAATTGACAGAGAAGTTTGGAAACCCTCTTTTTGTAGAATCTGCAAATGGATATTTGGAGCCGTTTGAGGCCTATGGTGGAAAAGGAAATATCTTCACATAAAAACTGAACAGAAGCATTCTCAGAAACTTCTTTGTGTTGAGTGCATTCAACTCACAGACTTGAACTTACCTATAGAAAGAGCAGTTTTGAAACACTCTTTTGGTAAAATCTGCAAGTGGTTATTTGGAGCACTTCGAGGCCTGTGCTGGGATATGGAATATCTTCACCTAAAAACTACAGAGGAGCATTCTCAGAAAGTTCTTCACGATGCATTCATTCAACTCACAGAGTTGAACCTTCCTTTTGATAGAACAGTTTTGAAACACTCTTTTTGTAGAATCTGCAAGAGGCTATTTGGAGCGTTTTGAGGCCTATGCTGGAAAAGGAAATATCTTCACATAAAAACTAGACAGAAGCATTCTCACAAACTTCTTTGTGATGGGTGCATTCTACTCACAGTGTTGAAGCTTGCTTTTGATAGAGCAGTTTTGAAACACTCTTTTGCTAGAATCTGCAAGTGGATATTTGGAGCGCTTTGAGGCCTATGCTGGAAAAGGAAATGTCTACACATAAAAACTAGACAGAAGCATTCCAGGAAACTTCTGTATGATAAGTGCCTTCAACACACAGACTTGAACCTTGCTTTTGAAAGAGCAGCTTTGAAACACTCTTTTCGTAGAATCTGCAAGTGGATATATGGAGCGCTTTGAGGCCTATGCTGGGAAATGAAATCTCTTCACCTAAAAACTAGACAGAAGCATTCTGAGAAACTTCTGTGTGATGAGTGCATTCAACTCACAAACTTGAACGTTCCCTTTGATAGAACAGTTTTGAAACACTCCTTTTGTAGAATCTGCATGTGTTTATTTGGAGCGCTTTGAGGCCTATGTTGGAAAAGGTAATATCTTCATATAAAAACTAGACGGAAGCATTCTCAGAAACTACTTTGTGATGAGTGCATTCAACTCACAGACTTGAAGCTTCCTTTGGAAAGGGCAGTTTGGAAACACTCTTCTTATAGAATCTTCAAGTGGATATTTGGAGCATTTTCAGGCCTATGCTGGGACATGAAATCTCTTCACCTAAAAACTAGACAGAAGCATACTGAGAAACTTCTTTGCAATGAGGGCATTCAACTCACAGACTTAAACGTTTCTTTTGATAGAACAGTTTTGAAACATTGCGTTTGTAGTATCTGCAAGTGTTTATTCAGAGCACATTGAGGCCTATGTTGGAAAAGGAAATATCTTCAGATAAAAACTAGAGAGAAGGATTCTCAGAAACTTCTTTGTGATGAGTTCATTCAACTCACAGAGTTGAACCTACCAATTGATACAGAAGTTTGGAAACCGTCTTTTTGTAGAATCTGCAAGTGGATATTTGGAACCGTTTGAGGCCTATGCTGGAAAAGGAAATATCTTCACATAAAAACTGAACAGAAGGATTCTCAGAAACTTCTTTGTGTTGAGTGCATTCAACTCACAGACAAGAACTTACCTATAGAAAGAGCAGTTTTGAAACACTCTTTTGGTAAAATCTGCAAGTGGTTATTTGGAGCACTTCGAGGCCTGTGCTGGGATATGGAATATCTTCACCTAAAAACTACAGAGAAGCATTCTCAGAGAGTTCTTCACGATGCATTCATTCAACTCACAGAGTTGAACCTTCCTTTTGATAGAACAGTTTTGAAACACTCTTTTTGTAGAATCTGCAAGAGGATATTTGGAGCGTTTTGAGGCCTATGCTGGAAAAGGAAATATCTTCACATAAAAACTAGACAGAAGCATTCTCAGAAACTTCTTTGTGATGAGTGCATTCAACTCACAGACTTGAACGTTTCTTTTGATAGAACCGTTTTGAAACATTACGTTTCTAGAATCTGCAAGTGCTTATTCCGAGCACCTTGAGGCTTATGTTGGAAAAGGAAATATCTTCCCATAAATACTAGACAGAAGGATTCTCAGAAACTTCTTTATGATGAGTTTATTCAACTGACAGAGTTGAACATATCAATTGATACAGAAGTTTGGAAACCCTCTTTTTGTAGAATCTGCAAATGGATATTTGGAACCGTTTGAGGCCTATGCTGGAAAAGGAAATATCTTCACATAAAAACTGAACAGAAGCATTCTCAGAAACTTTTTTGTGTTGAGTGCATTCAACTCACAGACTTGAACTTACCTATAGAAAGAGCAGTTTTGAAACACTCTTTTGGTAAATCTGCAAGTGGTTATTTGGAGCACTTCGAGGCCTGTGCTGGGATATGGAATATCTTCACCTAAAAACTACAGAGGAGCATTCTCAGAAAGTTCTTCACGATGCATTCATTCAACTCACAGAGTTGAACCTTCCTTTTGATAGAACAGTTTTGAAACACTCTTTTTGTAGAATCTGCAAGAGGATATTTGGAGCGTTTTGAGGCCTATGCTGGAAAAGGAAATATCTTCACATAAAAACTAGACAGAAGCATTCTCAGAAACTTCTGTGTCATGAGTGCATTCAACTCACAGACTTGAACGTTTCTTTTGATAGAACAGTTTTGAAACATTACGTTTGTAGAATCTGCAAGTGCTTATTCCGAGCACCTTGAGGCCTATGTTGGAAAAGGAAATATCTTCCCATAAATACTAGAGAGAAGGATTCTCAGAAACTTCTTTGTGATGAGTTCATTCAACTCACAGAGTTGAACCTACCAATTGACAGAGAAGTTTGGAAACCCTCTTTTTGTAGAATCTGCAAATGGATATTTGGAGCCGTTTGAGGCCTATGCTGGAAAAGGAAATATCTTCACATAAAAACTGAACAGAAGCATTCTCAGAAACTTCTTTGTGTTGAGTGCATTCAACTCACAGACTTGAACTTACCTATAGAAAGAGCAGTTTTGAAACACTCTTTTGGTAAAATCTGCAAGTGGTTATTTGGAGCACTTCGAGGCCTGTGCTGGGATATGGAATATCTTCACCTAAAAACTACAGAGGAGCATTCCCAGAAAGTTCTTCACGATGCATTCATTCAACTCACAGAGTTGAACCTTCCTTTTGATAGAACAGTTTTGAAACACTCTTTTTGTAGAATCTGCAAGAGGCTATTTGGAGCGTTTTGAGGCCTATGCTGGAAAAGGAAATATCTTCACATAAAAACTAGACAGAAGCATTCTCACAAACTTCTTTGTGATGGGTGCATTCTACTCACAGTGTTGAAGCTTGCTTTTGATAGAGCAGTTTTGAAACACTCTTATGCTAGAATCTGCAAGTGGATATTTGGAGCGCTTTGAGGCCTATGCTGGAAAAGGAAATGTCTACACATAAAAACTAGACAGAAGAATTCCAGGAAACTTCTGTATGATAAGTGCCTTCAACACACAGACTTGAACTTTGCTTTTGAAAGAGCAGCTTTGAAACACTCTTTTCGTAGCATCTGCAAGTGGATATATGGAGCGCTTTGAGGCCTATGCTGGGTAATGAAATCTCTTCACCTAAAAACTAGACAGAAGCATTCTGAGAAACTTCTGTGTGATGAGTGCATTCAACTCACAAACTTGAACGTTCCCTTTGATAGAACAGTTTTGAAACACTCCTTTTGTAGAATCTGCATGTGTTTATTTGGAGCGCTTTGAGGCCTATGTTGGAAAAGGTAATATCTTCATATAAAAACTAGACGGAAGCATTCTCAGAAACTACTTTGTGATGAGTGCATTCAACTCACAGACTTGAAGCTTCCTTTGGAAAGGGCAGTTTGGAAACACTCTTCTTATAGAATCTTCAAGTGGATATTTGGAGCACTTTCAGGCCTATGCTGGGACATGAAATCTCTTCACCTAAAAACTAGACAGAAGCATTCTGAGAAACTTCTTTGCAATTAGGGCATTCAACTCACAGACTTGAACGTTTCTTTTGATAGAACAGTTTTGAAACATTGCGTTTGTAGTATCTGCAAGTGTTTATTCAGAGCACATTGAGGCCTATGTTGGAAAAGGAAATATCTTCACATAAAAACTAGAGAGAAGGATTCTCAGAAACTTCTTTGTGATGAGTTCATTCAACTCACAGAGTTGAACCTACCAATTGATACAGAAGTTTGGACACCCTATTTTTGTAGAATCTGCAAGTGGATATTTGGAGCCGTTTGAGGCCTATGCTGGAAAAGGAAATATCTTCACATAAAAACTGAACAGAAGCATTCTCAGAAACTTCTTTGTGTTGAGTGCATTCAACCCACGGTCTTGAACTCACCTGTAGAAAGAGCAGTTTTGAAACACTCTTTTGGTAAAATCTGCAAGTGGTTAATTGGAGCACTTCGAGGCCTGTGCTGGGATATGGAATATCTTCACCTAAACACTACAGAGAAGCATTCTCAGAAAGTTCTTCACGATGCATTCATTCAACTCACAGAGTTGAACCTTCCTTTTGATAGAACAGTTTTGAAACACTCTTTTTGTAGAATCTGCAAGAGGATATTTGGAGCGTTTTGAGGCCTATGCTGGAAAAGGAAATATCTTCACCTAAAAACTAGACAGAAGCATTCTCAGAAACTTCTGTGTGATGAGTGCATTCAACTCACAGACTTGAACGTTTCTTTTGATAGAACAGTTTTGAAACATTACGTTTGTAGAATCTGCAAGTGTTTATTCGGAGCACCTTGAGGCCTATGTTGGAAAAGGAAATATCTTCACATAAAAACTAGAGAGAAGGATTCTCAGAAACTTCTTTGCGATGAGTTCATTCAACTCACAGAGTTGAACCTACCATTGATAGAGAAGTTTGGAAACACTCTTTTTGTAGAATCAGAAAGTGGATATTTGGAGCCGTTTGAGGCCTATGCTGGAAAAGGAAATATCTTCACACAAAAACTGAACAGAAGCATTCTCAGAAACTTCTTTGTGTTGAGTGCATTCAACTCACAGACTTGAACTTACCTGTAGAAAGAGCAGTTTTGAAACACTCTTTTGGAAAAATCTGCAAGTGGTTATTTGGAGCACTTCGAGGCCTGTGCTGGGATATGGAATATCTTCACCTAAAAACTACAGAGAAGCATTCTCAGAAAGTTCTTCACGATGCATTCATTCAACTCACAGAGTTGAACCTTCCTTTTGATAGAACAGTTTTGAAACACTCTTTTTGTAGAATCTGCAAGAGGATATTTGGAGCGTTTTGAGGCCTATGCTGGAAAAGGAAATATTTTCACATAAAAACTAGACAGAAGCATTCTCAGAAACTTCTGTGTGATGAGTGCATTCACCTCACAGACTTGAACGTTTCTTTTGATAGAACAGTTTTGAAACATTACGTTTGTAGAATCTGCAAGTGTTTATTCGGAGCACCTTGAGGCCTATGTTGGAAAAGGAAATATCTTCCCATAAAAACTAGAGAGAAGGATTCTCAGAAACTTCTTTGTGATGAGTTCATTCAACTCACAGATTTGAACCTACCAATTGATAGAGAAGATTGGAAACCCTCTTTTTGTAGAATCTGCAAGTGGATATTTGGAGCCGTTTGAGGCCTATGCTGGAAAAGGAAATATCTTCACATAAAAACTGAACAGAAGCATTCTCAGAAACTTCTTTGTGTTGAGTGCATTCAACTCACAGACTTGAACTTACCTATAGAAAGAGCAGTTTTGAAACACTCTTTTGGTAAAATCTGCAAGTGGTTATTTGAAGCACTTCGAGGCCTGTGCTGGGATATGGAATATCTTCACCTAAAAGCTACAGAGAAGCATTCTCAGAAAGTTCTTCACGATGCATTCATTCAACTCACAGAGTTGAACCTTCCTTTTGATAGAACAGTTTTGAAACACTCTTTTTGTAGAATCTGCAAGAGGCTATTTGGAGCGTTTTGAGGCCTATGCTGGAAAAGGAAATATCTTCACATAAAAACTAGACAGAAGCATTCTCACAAACTTCTTTGTGATGAGTGCATTCTACTCACAGTGTTGAAGCTTGCTTTTGGTAGAGCAGTTTTGAAACACTGTTTTGCTAGAATCTGCAAGTGGATATTTGGAGCGCTTTGAGGCCTATGCTGGAACAGGAAATGTCTACACATAAAAACTAGACAGAAGCATTCCAGGAAACTTCTGTATGATAAGTGCATTCAACACACAGACTTGAAACTTGCTTTTGTAAGAGCAGCTTTGAAACACTCTTTTCGTAGAATCTGCAAGTGGATATTTGGAGCGCTTTGAGGCCTATGCTGGGAAATGAAATCTCTTCACCTAAAAACTAGACAGAAGTATTCTGAGAAACTTCTGTGTGATGAGTGCATTCAACTCACAAACTTGAACGTTCCCTTTGATAGAACAGTTTTGAAACACTCCTTTTGTAGAATCTGCATGTGTTTATTTGGAGCGCTTTGAGGCCTATGTTGGAAAAGGAAATATCTTCATATAAAAACTAGACGGAAGCATTCTCAGAAACTTCTTTGTGATGAGTGCATTCAACTCACAGACTTGAAGCTTCCTTTGGAAAGGGCAGTTTGGAAACACTCTTCTTATAGTATCTTCAAATGGATATTTGGAGCACTTTCAGGCCTATGCTGGGACATGAAATCTCTTCACCTAAAAACTAGACAGAAGCATTCTGAGAAACTTCTTTGCAATGAGTGCATTCAACTCACAGACTTGAACGTTTCTTTTGATAGAAGAGTTTTGAAACATTACGTTTGTAGAATCTGCAAGTGTTTATTCAGAGCACATTGAGGACTATGTTGGAAAAGGAAATATCTTCACATAAAAACTAGAGAGAAGGATTCTCAGAAACTTCTTTGTGATGAGTTCATTCAACTCACAGAGTTGAACCTACCAATTGATACAGAAGTATGGAAACCCTCTTTTTGTAGAATCTGCAAATGGATATTTGGAACCGTTTGAGGCCTATGCTGGAAAAGGAAATATCTTCACATAAAAACTGAACAGAAGCATTCTCAGAAACTTTTTTGTGTTGAGTGCATTCAACTCACAGACTTGAACTTACCTATAGAAAGAGCAGTTTTGAAACACTCTTTTGGTAAAATCTGCAAGTGGTTATTTGGAGCACTTCGAGGCCTGTGCTGGGATATGGAATATCTTCACCTAAAAACTACAGAGAAGCATTCTCAGAAAGTTCTTCACGATGCATTCATTCAACTCACAGAGTTGAACCTTCCTTTTGATAGAACAGTTTTGAAACACTCTTTTTGTAGAATCTGCAAGAGGCTATTTGGAGCGTTTTGAGGCCTATGCTGGAAAAGGAAATATCTTCACATAAAAACTAGACAGAAGCATTCTCAGAAACTTCTGTGTGATGAGTGCCTTCAACTCACAGACTTGAACGTGTCTTTTGATAGAACAGTTTTGAAACATTACGTTTGTAGAATCTGCAAGTGTTTATTCGGAGCACCTTGAGGCCTATGTTGGAAAAGGAAATATCTTCACATAAAAACTAGAGAGAAGGATTCTCAGAAACTTCTTTGTGATGAGTTCATTCAACTCACAGAGTTGAACCTACCAATTGATAGAGAAGATTGGAAACCCTCTTTTTGTAGAATCTGCAAGTGGATATTTGGAGCCGTTTGAGGCCTATGCTGGAAAAGGAAATATCTTCACATAAAAACTGAACAGAAGCATTCTCAGAAACTTCTTTGTGTTGAGTGCATTCAACTCACAGACTTGAACTTACCTATAGAAAGAGCAGTTTTGAAACACTCTTTTGGTAAAATCTGCAAGTGGTTATTTGGAGCACTTCGAGGCCTGTGCTGGGATATGGAATATCTTCACCTAAAAACTACAGAGGAGCATTCCCAGAAAGTTCTTCATGATGCATTCATTCAACTCACAGAGTTGAACCTTCCTTTTGATAGAACAGTTTTGAAACACTCTTTTTGTAGAATCTGCAAGAGTCTATTTGGAGCGTTTTGAGGCCTATGCTGGAAAAGCAAATATCCTCACATAAAAACTAGACAGAAGCATTCTCACAAACTTCTTTGTGATGAGTGCATTCTACTCACAGTGTTGAAGCTTGCTTTTGATAGAGCAGTTTTGAAACACTCTTTTGCTAGAATCTGCAAGTGGATATTTGGAGCGCTTTGAGGCCTATGCTGGAACAGGAAATGTCTACACATAAAAACTAGACAGAAGCATTCCAGGAAACTTCTGTATGATAAGTGCATTCAACACACAGACTTGAACCTTGCTTTTGGAAGAGCAGCTTTGAAACACTCTTTTCGTAGAATCTGCAAGTGGATATATGGAGCGCTTTGAGGCCTATGCTGGGAAATGAAATCTCTTCACCTAAAAACTAGACAGAAGCATTCTGAGAAACTTCTGTGTGATGAGTGCATTCAACTCACAAACTTGAACGTTCCCTTTGATAGAACAGTTTTGAAACACTCCTTTTGTAGAATCTGCCCGTGTTCATTTGGAGCGCTTTGAGGCCTATGTTGGAAAAGGAAATATCTTCATATAAAAACTAGACGGAAGCATTCTCAGAAACTACTTTGTGATGAGTGCATTCAACTCACAGACTTGAGGCTTCCTTTGGAAAGGGCAGTTTGGAAACACTCTTCTTATAGTATCTTCAAATGGATATTTGGAGCACTTTCAGGCCTATGCTGGGACATGAAATCTCTTCACTTAAAAACTAGACAGAAGCATTCTCAGAAACTTCTTTGTGATGAGTGTATTCTACTCACAGTGTTGAAGCTTGCTCTTGATAGAGCAGTTTTGAAACACTCTTTTGCTAGAATCTGCAAGTGGATATTTGGAGCGCTTTGAGGCCTATGCTGGAAAAACAAATGTCTTCGCATAAAAACTAGACAGAAGCATTCCAGGAAACTTCTGTATGATAAGTGCATTCAACTCACAGACTTGAACGTTACTTTTGATAGAACTCTTTGGAAACACTCCTTTTGTAGAATTTGCAAGGGTTTATTTGGAGCGCTTTGAGGCCTAAGCGGGAAAAGGAAATATCTTCACGTAAGGTCTAGACAGAAGCATTCTCAGAAACTTCTTTCTGATGAGTGCATTCAACACACAGACTTGAACCTTGCTCTTGAAAGAGCAGCTTTGAAACACTCTTTTCGTAGAATCTGCAAGTGGATATTTGGAGCGTTTTGAGGCCTATGCTGGAAAAGGAATTATCTTCACCTAAAAACTAGACAGAAGCATTCTGAGAAACTTCTGTGTGATGAGTGCATTCAACTCACAGACTTGAACGTTTCTTTTGATAGAACAGTTTTGAAACATTACGTTTGTAGAATCTGCAACTGTTTATTCGGAGCACCTTGAGGCCTATGTTGGAAAAGGAAATATCTTCACATAAAAACTAGAGAGAAGGATTCTCAGAAACTTCTTTGTGATGAGTTCATTCAACTCACAGAGTTGAACCTACCAATTGAGAGAGAAGTTTGGAAACACTCTTTTTGTAGAATCTGCAAGTGGATATTTGTAGCCGTTTGAGGCCTATGCTGGAAAAGGAAATATCTTCACACAAAAACTGAACAGAAGCATTCTCAGAAACTTCTTTGTGTTGAGTGCATTCAACTCACAGACTTGAACTTACCTATAGAAAGAGCAGTTTTGAAACACTCTTTTGGTAATATCTGCAAGTGGTTATGTGGAACACTTCGAGGCCTGTGCTGGGATATGGAATATCTTCACCTAAAAACTACAGAGAAGCATTCTCAGAAAGTTCTTCACGATGCATTCATTCAACTCACAGAGTTGAACCTTCCTTTTGATAGAACAGTTTTGAAACACTCTTTTTATAGAATCTGCAAGAGGATATTTGGAGCGTTTTGAGGCCTATGCTGGAAAAGGAAATATCTTCACCTAAAAACTAGACAGAAGCATTCTCAGAAACTTCTGTGTGATGAGTGCATTCAACTCACAGACGTGAACGTTTCTTTTGATAGAACAGTTTTGAAACATTACGTTTGTAGAATCTGCAAGTGTTTATTCGGAGCACCTTGAGGCCTATGTTGGAAAAGGAAATATCTTCACATAAAAACTAGAGAGAAGGATTCTCAGAAACTACTTTGTGATGAGTTCATTCAACTCACAGAGTTGAACCTACCAATTGATAGAAGAGTTTGGAAACACTCTTTTTGTAGAATTTGCAAGTGGATATTTGGAGCCGTTTGAGGCCTATGCTGGGAAAGGAAATATCTTCACATAAAAACTGAACAGAAGCATTCTCAGAAACTTCTTTGTATTGAGTGCATTCAACACACAGACTTGAACTTACCTGTAGAAAGAGCAGTTTTGAAACACTCTTTTGGTAAAATCTGCAAGTGGTTATTTGGAGCACTTCGAGGCCTGTGCTGGGATATGGAATATCTTCACCTAAAAACTACAGAGAAGCATTCTCAGAAAGTTCTTCACGATGCATTCATTCAACTCACAGAGTTGAAGCTTCCTTTTGATAGAACAGTTTTGAAACACTCTTTTTGTAGAATCTGCAAGAGGATATTTGGAGCGTTTTGAGGCCTATGCTGGAAAAGGAAATATCTTCACCTAAAAACTAGACAGAAGCATTCTCAGAAACTTCTGTGTGATGAGTTCATTCAACTCACGGACTTGAACGTTTCTTTTGATAGAACAGTTTTGAAACATTACGTTTGTAGAATCTGCAAGTGTTTATTCGGAGTACCTTGAGGCTTATGTTGGAAAAGGAAATATCTTCACATAAAAACTAGAGAGAAGGATTCTCAGAAACTTCTTTGTGATGAGTTCATTCAACTCACAGAGTTGAACCTACCAATTGATAGAGAAGTTTGCAAACACTCTTTTTGTAGAATCTGCAAGTAGATATTTGGAGAAGTTTGAGGCCTATGCTGGAAAAGGAAATATCTTCACATAAAAACTGAACAGAAGCATTCTCAGAAACTTCTTTGTGTTGAGTGCATTCAACTCACAGACTTGAACTTACCTATAGAAAGAGCAGTTTTAAAACACTTTTTTGGTAAAATCTGCAAGTGGTTATTTGGAGCACTTCGAGGCCTGTGCTGTGATATGGAATATCTTCACCTAAACACTACAGAGAAGCATTCTCAGAAAGTTCTTCACGATGCATTCATTCAACTCACAGAGTTGAACCCTCCTTTTGATAGAACAGTTTTGAAACACTCTTTTTGTAGAATCTGCAAGAGGATATTTGGAGCGTTTTGAGGCCTATGCTGGAAAAGGAAATATCTTCACCTAAAAACTAGACAGAAGCATTCTCAGAAACTTCTGTGTGATGAGTGCATTCAACTCACAGACTTGAACGTTTCTTTTGATAGAACAGTTTTGAAACATTACGTTTGTAGAATCTGCAAGTGTTTATTCGGAGCACCTTGAGGCCTATGATGGAAAAGGAAATATCTTCACATAAAAACTAGAGAGAAGGATTCTCAGAAACTTCTTTGTGATGAGTTCATTCAACTCACAGAGTTGAACCTACCAATTGATAGACAAGTTTGGAAACACTCTTTTTGTAGAATCTGCAAGTGGATATTTGGAGCCATTTGAGGCCTATGCTGGAAAAGGAAATATCTTCACATAAAAACTGAACAGAAGCATTCTCAGAAACTTCTTTGTGTTGAGTGCATTCAACTCACAGACTTGAACTTACCTGTAGAAAGAGCAGTTTTGAAACACTCTTTTGGTAAAATCTGCAAGTGGTTATTTGGAGCACTTCGAGGCCTGTGCTGGGATGTGGAATATCTTCACCTAAAAACTACAGAGAAGCATTCTCAGAAAGTTCTTCACGATGCATTCATTCAACTCACAGAGTTGAACCTTCCTTTTGATAGAACAGTTTTGAAACACTCTTTTTGTAGAATCTGCAAGAGGATATTTGGAGCATTTTGAGGTCTATGCTGGAAAAGGAAATATCTCCACCTAAAAACTAGACAGAAGCATTCTCAGAAACTTCTGTGTGATGAGTGCATTCAACTCACAGACTTGAACGTTCCTCTTGAAAGAGCAGTTTTGAAACACTCCTTTTGTAGAATCTGCACGTGTTCATTTGGAGCGCTCTGAGGCCTATGTTGGAAAAGGAAATATCTTCACAAAAAAACTAGACAGAAGCATTCTCAGAAACTTCTTTGTGATGAGTGTATTCTACTCACAGTGTTGAAGCTTGCTCTTGATAGAGCAGTTTTGAAACACTCTTTTGCTAGAATCTGCAAGTGGATATTTGGAGCACTTTGAGGCCTATGCTGGAAAAACAAATGTCTTCGCATAAAAACTAGACAGAAGCATTCCAGGAAACTTCTGTATGATAAGTGCATTCAACTCACAGACTTGAACGTTACTTTTGATAGAACTCTTTGGAAACACTCCTTTTGTAGAATTTGCAAGGGTTTATTTGGAGCGCTTTGAGGCCTAAGCGGGAAAAGGAAATATCTTCACGTAAAGTCTAGACAGAAGCATTCTCAGAAACTTCTTTCTGATGAGTGCATTCAACACACAGACTTGAGCCTTGCTCTTGAAAGAGCAGCTTTGAAACACTCTTTTCGTAGAATCTGCAAGTGGATATTTGGAGCCTTTTGAGGCCTATGCTGGAAAAGGAATTATCTTCACCTAAAAACTAGACAGAAGCATTCTGAGAAACTTCTGTGTGATGAGTGCATTCAACTCACAGACTTGAACGTTTCTTTTGATAGAACAGTTTTGAAACATTACGTTTGTAGAATCTGCAACTGTTTATTCGGAGCACCTTGAGGCCTATGTTGGAAAAGGAAATATCTTCACATAAAAACTAGAGAGAAGGATTCTCAGAAACTTCTTTGTGATGAGTTCATTCAACTCACAGAGTTGAACCTACCAATTGAGAGAGAAGTTTGGAAACACTCTTTTTGTAGAATCTGCAAGTGGATATTTGTAGCCGTTTGAGGCCTATGCTGGAAAAGGAAATATCTTCACACAAAAACTGAACAGAAGCATTCTCAGAAACTTCTTTGTGTTGAGTGCATTCAACTCACAGACTTGAACTTACCTATAGAAAGAGCAGTTTTGAAACACTCTTTTGGTAATATCTGCAAGTGGTTATGTGGAACACTTCGAGGCCTGTGTTGGGATATGGAATATCTTCACCTAAAAACTACAGAGAAGCATTCTCAGAAAGTTCTTCACGATGCATTCATTCAACTCACAGAGTTGAACCTTCCTTTTGATAGAACAGTTTTGAAACACTCTTTTTGTAGAATCTGCAAGAGGATATTTGGAGCGTTTTGAGGCCTATGCTGGAAAAGGAAATATCTTCACCTAAAAACTAGACAGAAGCATTCTCAGAAACTTCTGTGTGATGAGTGCATTCAACTCACAGACTTGAACGTTTCTTTTGATAGAACAGTTTTGAAACATTACGTTTGTAGAATCTGCAAGTGTTTATTCGGAGCACTTTGAGGCCTATGTTGGAAAAGGAAATCTCTTCACATAAAAACTAGAGAGAAGGATTCTCAGAAACTACTTTGTGATGAGTTCATTCAACTCACAGAGTTGAACCTACCAATTGATAGAGAAGTTTGGAAACACTCTTTTTGTAGAATCTGCAAGTGGATATTTGGAGCTGTTTGAGGTCTATGCTGGAAAAGGAAATATCTTCACATAAAAACTGAACAGAAGCATTCTCAGAAACTTCTTTGTGTTGAGTGCATTCAACTCACAGACTTGAACTTACCTGTAGAAAGAGCAGTTTTGAAACACTCTTTTGGTAAAATCTGCAAGTGGTTATTTGGAGCACTTCGAGGCCTGTGCTGGGATATGGAATATCTTCACCTAAAAACTACAGAGAAGCATTCTCAGAAAGTTCTTCACGATGCATTCATTCAACTCACAGAGTTGAACCTTCCTTTTGATAGAACAGTTTTGAAACACTCTTTTTGTAGAATCTGCAAGAGGATATTTGGAGCGTTTTGAGGCCTATGCTGGAAAAGGAAATATCTTCACCTAAAAACTAGACAGAAGCATTCTCAGAAACTTCTGTGTGATGAGTGCATTCAACTCACAGACTTGAACGTTCCTCTTGAAAGAGCAGTTTTGAAACACTCCTTTTGTAGAATCTGCACGTGTTCATTTGGAGCGCTCTGAGGCCTATGTTGGAAAAGGAAATATCTTCACATAAAAACTAGACAGAAGCATTCTCAGAAACTTCTTTGTGATGAGTGCATTCTACTCACAGTGTTGAAGCTTGCACTTGATAGAGCAGTTTTGAAACACTCTTTTGCTAGAATCTGCAAGTGGATATTTGGAGCGCTTTGAGGCCTATGCTGGAAAAGGAAATGTCTTCGCATAAAAACTAGACAGAAGCATTCCAGGAAACTTCTGTATGATAAGTGCATTCAACTCACAGACTTGAACGTTCCTTTTGATAGAACAGTTTTGAAACATTACGTTTGTAGAATCTGCAAGTGTTTATTCGGAGCACCTTGAGGCCTATGTTGGAAAAGGAAATATCTTCACATAAAAACTAGAGAGAAGGATTCTCAGAAACTTCTTTGTGATGAGTTCATTCAACTCACAGAGTTGAACCTACCAATTGATAGAGAAGTTTGGAAACACTCTTTTTGTAGAATCTGCAAGTGGATATTTAGAGCCGTTTGAGGCCTATGCTGGAAAAGGAAATATCTTCACATAAAAACTGAACAGAAGCATTATCAGAAACTTCCTTGTGTTGAGTGCATTCAACTCACAGACTTGAACTTACCTGTAGAAAGAGCAGTTTTGAAACACTCTTTTGGTAAAATCTGCAAGTGGTTATTTGGAGCACTTCGAGGCCTGTGCTGGGATATGGAATATCTTCACCTAAAAACTACAGAGAAGCATTCTCAGAAAGTTCTTCACGATGCATTCATTCAACTCACAGAGTGGAACCTTCCTTTTGATAGAACAGTTTTGAAACACTCTTTTTGTAGAATCTGCAAGAGGATATTTGGAGCGTTTTGAGGCCTATGCTGGAAAAGGAAATATCTTCACCTAAAAACTAGACAGAAGCATTCTCAGAAACTTCTGTGTGATGAGTGCATTCAACTCACAGACTTGAACGTTTCTTTTGATAGAACAGTTTTGAAATATTACGTTTGTAGAATCTGCAAGTGTTTATTCGGAGCACCTTGAGGCCTATGTTGGAAAAGGAAATCTCTTCACATAAAAACTAGAGAGAAGGATTCTCAGAAACTTCTTTGTGATGAGTTCATTCAACTCACAGAGTTGAACCTACCAATTGATAGAGAAGTTTGGAAACACTCTTTTTGTAGAATCTGCAAGTGGATATTTGGAGCCGTTTGAGGCCTATGCTGGAAAAGGAAATATCTTCACATAAAAACTGAACAGAAGCATTCTCAGAAACTTCTTTGTGTTGAGTGCATTCAACCCACGGACTTGAACTCACCTGTAGAAAGAGCAGTTTTGAAACACTCTTTTGGTAAAATCTGCAAGTGGTTATTTGGAGCACTTCGAGGCCTGTGCTGGGATGTGGAATATCTTCACCTAAACACTACAGAGAAGCATTATCAGAAAGTTCTTCACGATGCATTCATTCAACTCACAGAGTTGAACCTTCCTTTTGATAGAACAGTTTTGAAACACTCTTTTTGTAGAATCTGCAAGAGGATATTTGGAGCGTTTTGAGGCCTATGCTGGAAAAGGAAATATCTTCACCTAAAAACTAGACAGAAGCATTCTCAGAAACTTCTGTGTGATGAGTGCATTCAACTCACAGACTTGAACGTTTCTTTTGATAGAACAGTTTTGAAACATTACGTTTGTAGAATCTGCAAGTGTTTATTCGGAGCACCTTGAGGCCTATGTTGGAAAAGGAAATATCTTCACATAAAAACTAGAGAGAAGGATTCTCAGAAACTTCTTTGCGATGAGTTCATTCAACTCACAGAGTTGAACCTACCATTGATAGAGAAGTTTGGAAACACTCTTTTTGTAGAATCTGAAAGTGGATATTTGGAGCCGTTTGAGGCCTATGCTGGAAAAGGAAATATCTTCACACAAAAACTGAACAGAAGCATTCTCAGAAACTTCTTTGTGTTGAGTGCATTCAACTCACAGACTTGAACTTACCTGTAGAAAGAGCAGTTTTGAAACACTCTTTTGGAAAAATCTGCAAGTGGTTATTTGGAGCACTTCGAGGCCTGTGCTGGGATATGGAATATCTTCACCTAAAAACTACAGAGAAGCATTCTCAGAAAGTTCTTCACGATGCATTCATTCAACTCACAGAGTTGAACCTTCCTTTTGATAGAACAGTTTTGAAACACTCTTTTTGTAGAATCTGCAAGAGGATATTTGGAGCGTTTTGAGGCCTATGCTGGAAAAGGAAATATTTTCACATAAAAACTAGACAGAAGCATTCTCAGAAACTTCTGTGTGATGAGTGCATTCAACTCACAGACTTGAACGTTTCTTTTGATAGAACAGTTTTGAAACATTACGTTTGTAGAATCTGCAAGTGTTTATTCGGAGCACCTTGAGGCCTATGTTGGAAAAGGAAATATCTTCCCATAAAAACTAGAGAGAAGGATTCTCAGAAACTTCTTTGTGATGAGTTCATTCAACTCACAGATTTGAACCTACCAATTGATAGAGAAGATTGGAAACCCTCTTTTTGTAGAATCTGCAAGTGGATATTTGGAGCCGTTTGAGGCCTATGCTGGAAAAGGAAATATCTTCACATAAAAACTGAACAGAAGCATTCTCAGAAACTTCTTTGTGTTGAGTGCATTCAACTCACAGACTTGAACTTACCTATAGAAAGAGCAGTTTTGAAACACTCTTTTGGTAAAATCTGCAAGTGGTTATTTGAAGCACTTCGAGGCCTGTGCTGGGATATGGAATATCTTCACCTAAAAGCTACAGAGAAGCATTCTCAGAAAGTTCTTCACGATGCATTCATTCAACTCACAGAGTTGAACCTTCCTTTTGATAGAACAGTTTTGAAACACTCTTTTTGTAGAATCTGCAAGAGGCTATTTGGAGCGTTTTGAGGCCTATGCTGGAAAAGGAAATATCTTCACATAAAAACTAGACAGAAGCATTCTCACAAACTTCTTTGTGATGAGTGCATTCTACTCACAGTGTTGAAGCCTGCTTTTGGTAGAGCAGTTTTGAAACACTGTTTTGCTAGAATCTGCAAGTGGATATTTGGAGCGCTTTGAGGCCTATGCTGGAACAGGAAATGTCTACACATAAAAACTAGACAGAAGCATTCCAGGAAACTTCTGTATGATAAGTGCATTCAACACACAGACTTGAAACTTGCTTTTGTAAGAGCAGCTTTGAAACACTCTTTTCGTAGAATCTGCAAGTGGATATTTGGAGCGCTTTGAGGCCTATGCTGGGAAATGAAATCTCTTCACCTAAAAACTAGACAGAAGTATTCTGAGAAACTTCTGTGTGATGAGTGCATTCAACTCACAAACTTGAACGTTCCCTTTGATAGAACAGTTTTGAAACACTCCTTTTGTAGAATCTGCATGTGTTTATTTGGAGCGCTTTGAGGCCTATGTTGGAAAAGGAAATATCTTCATATAAAAACTAGACGGAAGCATTCTCAGAAACTTCTTTGTGATGAGTGCATTCAACTCACAGACTTGAAGCTTCCTTTGGAAAGGGCAGTTTGGAAACACTCTTCTTATAGTATCTTCAAATGGATATTTGGAGCACTTTCAGGCCTATGCTGGGACATGAAATCTCTTCACCTAAAAACTAGACAGAAGCATTCTGAGAAACTTCTTTGCAATGAGTGCATTCAACTCACAGACTTGAACGTTTCTTTTGATAGAAGAGTTTTGAAACATTACGTTTGTAGAATCTGCAAGTGTTTATTCAGAGCACATTGAGGACTATGTTGGAAAAGGAAATATCTTCACATAAAAACTAGAGAGAAGGATTCTCAGAAACTTCTTTGTGATGAGTTCATTCAACTCACAGAGTTGAACCTACCAATTGATACAGAAGTTTGGAAACCCTCTTTTTGTAGAATCTGCAAATGGATATTTGGAACCGTTTGAGGCCTATGCTGGAAAAGGAAATATCTTCACATAAAAACTGAACAGAAGCATTCTCAGAAACTTTTTTGTGTTGAGTGCATTCAACTCACAGACTTGAACTTACCTATAGAAAGAGCAGTTTTGAAACACTCTTTTGGTAAAATCTGCAAGTGGTTATTTGGAGCACTTCGAGGCCTGTGCTGGGATATGGAATATCTTCACCTAAAAACTACAGAGAAGCATTCTCAGAAAGTTCTTCACGATGCATTCATTCAACTCACAGAGTTGAACCTTCCTTTTGATAGAACAGTTTTGAAACACTCTTTTTGTAGAATCTGCAAGAGGATATTTGGAGCGTTTTGAGGCCTATGCTGGAAAAGGAAATATCTTCACATAAAAACTAGACAGAAGCATTCTCAGAAACTTCTGTGTGATGAGTGCCTTCAACTCACAGACTTGAACGTGTCTTTTGATAGAACAGTTTTGAAACATTACGTTTGTAGAATCTGCAAGTGTTTATTCGGAGCACCTTGAGGCCTATGTTGGAAAAGGAAATATCTTCACATAAAAACTAGAGAGAAGGATTCTCAGAAACTTCTTTGTGATGAGTTCATTCAACTCACAGAGTTGAACCTACCAATTGATAGAGAAGATTGGAAACCCTCTTTTTGTAGAATCTGCAAGTGGATATTTGGAGCCGTTTGAGGCCTATGCTGGAAAAGGAAATATCTTCACATAAAAACTGAACAGAAGCATTCTCAGAAACTTCTTTGTGTTGAGTGCATTCAACTCACAGACTTGAACTTACCTATAGAAAGAGCAGTTTTGAAACACTCTTTTGGTAAAATCTGCAAGTGGTTATTTGGAGCACTTCGAGGCCTGTGCTGGGATATGGAATAACTTCACCTAAAAACTACAGAGAAGCATTCTCAGAAAGTTCTTCAGGATGCATTCATTCAACTCACAGAGTTGAACCTTCCTTTTGATAGAACAGTTTTGAAACACTCTTTTTGTAGAATCTGCAAGAGTCTATTTGGAGCGTTTTGAGGCCTATGCTGGAAAAGCAAATATCCTCACATAAAAACTAGACAGAAGCATTCTCACAAACTTCTTTGTGATGAGTGCATTCTACTCACAGTGTTGAAGCTTGCTTTTGATAGAGCAGTTTTGAAACACTCTTTTGCTAGAATCTGCAAGTGGATATTTGGAGCGCTTTGAGGCCTATGCTGGAACAGGAAATGTCTACACATAAAAACTAGACAGAAGCATTCCAGGAAACTTCTGTATGATAAGTGCATTCAACACACAGACTTGAACCTTGCTTTTGGAAGAGCAGCTTTGAAACACTCTTTTCGTAGAATCTGCAAGTGGATATATGGAGCGCTTTGAGGCCTATGCTGGGAAATGAAATCTCTTCACCTAAAAACTAGACAGAAGCATTCTGAGAAACTTCTGTGTGATGAGTGCATTCAACTCACAAACTTGAACGTTCCCTTTGATAGAACAGTTTTGAAACACTCCTTTTGTAGAATCTGCCCGTGTTCATTTGGAGCGCTTTGAGGCCTATGTTGGAAAAGGAAATATCTTCATATAAAAACTAGACGGAAGCATTCTCAGAAACTACTTTGTGATGAGTGCATTCAACTCACAGACTTGAGGCTTCCTTTGGAAAGGGCAGTTTGGAAACACTCTTCTCATAGTATCTTCAAATGGATATTTGGAGCACTTTCAGGCCTATGCTGGGACATGAAATCTCTTCACCTAAAAACTAGACAGAAGCATTCTCAGAAACTTCTTTGTGATGAGTGTATTCTACTCACAGTGTTGAAGCTTGCTCTTGATAGAGCAGTTTTGAAACACTCTTTTGCTAGAATCTGCAAGTGGATATTTGGAGCGCTTTGAGGCCTATGCTGGAAAAACAAATGTCTTCGCATAAAAACTAGACAGAAGCATTCCAGGAAACTTCTGTATGATAAGTGCATTCAACTCACAGACTTGAACGTTACTTTTGATAGAACTCTTTGGAAACACTCCTTTTGTAGAATTTGCAAGGGTTTATTTGGAGCGCTTTGAGGCCTAAGCGGGAAAAGGAAATATCTTCACGTAAGGTCTAGACAGAAGCATTCTCAGAAACTTCTTTCTGATGAGTGCATTCAACACACAGACTTGAACCTTGCTCTTGAAAGAGCAGCTTTGAAACACTCTTTTCGTAGAATCTGCAAGTGGATATTTGGAGCGTTTTAAGGCCTATGCTGGAAAAGGAATTATCTTCACCTAAAAACTAGACAGAAGCATTCTGAGAAACTTCTGTGTGATGAGTGCATTCAATTCACAGACTTGAACGTTTCTTTTGATAGAACAGTTTTGAAACATTACGTTTGTAGAATCTGCAACTGTTTATTCGGAGCACCTTGAGGCCTATGTTGGAAAAGGAAATATCTTCACATAAAAACTAGAGAGAAGGATTCTCAGAAACTTCTTTGTGATGAGTTCATTCAACTCACAGAGTTGAACCTACCAATTGAGAGAGAAGTTTGGAAACACTCTTTTTGTAGAATCTGCAAGTGGATATTTGTAGCCGTTTGAGGCCTATGCTGGAAAAGGAAATATCTTCACACAAAAACTGAACAGAAGCATTCTCAGAAACTTCTTTGTGTTGAGTGCATTCAACTCACAGACTTGAACTTACCTATAGAAAGAGCAGTTTTGAAACACACTTTTGGTAATATCTGCAAGTGGTTATGTGGAACACTTCGAGGCCTGTGCTGGGATATGGAATATCTTCACCTAAAAACTACAGAGAAGCATTCTCAGAAAGTTCTTCACGATGCATTCATTCAACTCACAGAGTTGAACCTTCCTTTTGATAGAACAGTTTTGAAACACTCTTTTTATAGAATCTGCAAGAGGATATTTGGAGCGTTTTGAGGCCTATGCTGGAAAAGGAAATATCTTCACCTAAAAACTAGACAGAAGCATTCTCAGAAACTTCTGTGTGATGAGTGCATTCAACTCACAGACTTGAACGTTTCTTTTGATAGAACAGTTTTGAAACATTACGTTTGTAGAATCTGCAAGTGTTTATTCGGAGCACCTTGAGGCCTATGTTGGAAAAGGAAATATCTTCACATAAAAACTAGAGAGAAGGATTCTCAGAAACTACTTTGTGATGAGTTCATTCAACTCACAGAGTTGAACCTACCAATTGATAGAAGAGTTTGGAAACACTCTTTTTGTAGAATTTGCAAGTGGATATTTGGAGCCGTTTGAGGCCTATGCTGGGAAAGGAAATATCTTCACATAAAAACTGAACAGAAGCATTCTCAGAAACTTCTTTGTATTGAGTGCATTCAACACACAGACTTGAACTTACCTGTAGAAAGAGCAGTTTTGAAACACTCTTTTGGAAAAATCTGCAAGTGGTTATTTGGAGCACTTCGAGGCCTGTGCTGGGATATGGAATATCTTCACCTAAAAACTACAGAGAAGCATTCTCAGAAAGTTCTTCACGATGCATTCATTCAACTCACAGAGTTGAAGCTTCCTTTTGATAGAACAGTTTTGAAACACTCTTTTTGTAGAATCTGCAAGAGGATATTTGGAGCGTTTTGAGGCCTATGCTGGAAAAGGAAATATCTTCACCTAAAAACTAGACAGAAGCATTCTCAGAAACTTCTGTGTGATGAGTTCATTCAACTCACAGACTTGAACGTTTCTTTTGATAGAACAGTTTTGAAACATTACGTTTGTAGAATCTGCAAGTGTTTATTCGGAGTACCTTGAGGCTTATGTTGGAAAAGGAAATATCTTCACATAAAAACTAGAGAGAAGGATTCTCAGAAACTTCTTTGTGATGAGTTCATTCAACTAACAGAGTTGAACCTACCAATTGATAGAGAAGTTTGCAAACACTCTTTTTGTAGAATCTGCAAGTAGATATTTGGAGAAGTTTGAGGCCTATGCTGGAAAAGGAAATATCTTCACATAAAAACTGAACAGAAGCATTCTCAGAAACTTCTTTGTATTGAGTGCATTCAACTCACAGACTTGAACTTACCTATAGAAAGAGCAGTTTTAAAACACTTTTTTGGTAAAATCTGCAAGTGGTTATTTGGAGCACTACGAGGCCTGTGCTGGGATATGGAATATCTTCACCTAAACACTACAGAGAAGCATTCTCAGAAAGTTCTTCACGATGCATTCATTCAACTCACACAGTTGAACCCTCCTTTTGATAGAACAGTTTTGAAACACTCTTTTTGTAGAATCTGCAAGAGGATATTTGGAGCGTTTTGAGGCCTATGCTGGAAAAGGAAATATCTTCACCTAAAAACTAGACAGAAGCATTCTCAGAAACTTCTGTGTGATGAGTGCATTCAACTCACAGACTTGAACGTTTCTTTTGATAGAACAGTTTTGAAACATTACGTTTGTAGAATCTGCAAGTGTTTATTCGGAGCACCTTGAGGCCTATGTTGGAAAAGGAAATATCTTCACATAAAAACTAGAGAGAAGGATTCTCAGAAACTTCTTTGTGATGAGTTCATTCAACTCACAGAGTTGAACCTACCAATTGATAGACAAGTTTGGAAACACTCTTTTTGTAGAATCTGCAAGTGGATATTTGGAGCCATTTGAGGCCTATGCTGGAAAAGGAAATATCTTCACATAAAAACTGAACAGAAGCATTCTCAGAAACTTCTTTGTGTTGAGTGCATTCAACTCACAGACTTGAACTTACCTGTAGAAAGAGCAGTTTTGAAACACTCTTTTGGTAAAATCTGCAAGTGGTTATTTGGAGCACTTCGAGGCCTGTGCTGGGATGTGGAATATCTTCACCTAAAAACTACAGAGAAGCATTCTCAGAAAGTTCTTCACGATGCATTCATTCAACTCACAGAGTTGAACCTTCCTTTTGATAGAACAGTTTTGAAACACTCTTTTTGTAGAATCTGCAAGAGGATATTTGGAGCGTTTTGAGGTCTATGCTGGAAAAGGAAATATCTTCACCTAAAAACTAGACAGAAGCATTCTCAGAAACTTCTGTGTGATGAGTGCATTCAACTCACAGACTTGAACGTTCCTCTTGAAAGAGCAGTTTTGAAACACTCCTTTTGTAGAATCTGCACGTGTTCATTTGGAGCGCTCTGAGGCCTATGTTGGAAAAGGAAATATCTTCACAAAAAAACTAGACAGAAGCATTCTCAGAAACTTCTTTGTGATGAGTGTATTCTACTCACAGTGTTGAAGCTTGCTCTTGATAGAGCAGTTTTGAAACACTCTTTTGCTAGAATCTGCAAGTGGATATTTGGAGCACTTTGAGGCCTATGCTGGAAAAACAAATGTCTTCGCATAAAAACTAGACAGAAGCATTCCAGGAAACTTCTGTATGATAAGTGCATTCAACTCACAGACTTGAACGTTACTTTTGATAGAACTCTTTGGAAACACTCCTTTTGTAGAATTTGCAAGGGTTTATTTGGAGCGCTTTGAGGCCTAAGCGGGAAAAGGAAATATCTTCACGTAAGGTCTAGACAGAAGCATTCTCAGAAACTTCTTTCTGATGAGTGCATTCAACACACAGACTTGAACCTTGCTCTTGAAAGAGCAGCTTTGAAACACTCTTTTCGTAGAATCTGCAAGTGGATATTTGGAGCCTTTTGAGGCCTATGCTGGAAAAGGAATTATCTTCACCTAAAAACTAGACAGAAGCATTCTGAGAAACTTCTGTGTGATGAGTGCATTCAACTCACAGACTTGAACGTTTCTTTTGATAGAACAGTTTTGAAACATTACGTTTGTAGAATCTGCAACTGTTTATTCGGAGCACCTTGAGGCCTATGTTGGAAAAGGAAATATCTTCACATAAAAACTAGAGAGAAGGATTCTCAGAAACTTCTTTGTGATGAGTTCATTCAACTCACAGAGTTGAACCTACCAATTGAGAGAGAAGTTTGGAAACACTCTTTTTGTAGAATCTGCAAGTGGATATTTGTAGCCGTTTGAGGCCTATGCTGGAAAAGGAAATATCTTCACACAAAAACTGAACAGAAGCATTCTCAGAAACTTCTTTGTGTTGAGTGCATTCAACTCACAGACTTGAACTTACCTATAGAAAGAGCAGTTTTGAAACACTCTTTTGGTAATATCTGCAAGTGGTTATGTGGAACACTTCGAGGCCTGTGTTGGGATATGAAATATCTTCACCTAAAAACTACAGAGAAGCATTCTCAGAAAGTTCTTCACGATGCATTCATTCAACTCACAGAGTTGAACCTTCCTTTTGATAGAACAGTTTTGAAACACTCTTTTTGTAGAATCTGCAAGAGGATATTTGGAGCGTTTTGAGGCCTATGCTGGAAAAGGAAATATCTTCACCTAAAAACTAGACAGAAGCATTCTCAGAAACTTCTGTGTGATGAGTGCATTCAACTCACAGACTTGAACGTTTCTTTTGATAGAACAGTTTTGAAACATTACGTTTGTAGAATCTGCAAGTGTTTATTCGGAGCACTTTGAGGCCTATGTTGGAAAAGGAAATATCTTCACATAAAAACTAGAGAGAAGGATTCTCAGAAACTACTTTGTGATGAGTTCATTCAACTCACAGAGTTGAACCTACCAATTGATAGAGAAGTTTGGAAACACTCTTTTTGTAGAATCTGCAAGTGGATATTTGGAGCTGTTTGAGGTCTATGCTGGAAAAGGAAATATCTTCACATAAAAACTGAACAGAAGCATTCTCAGAAACTTCTTTGTGTTGAGTGCATTCAACTCACAGACTTGAACTTACCTGTAGAAAGAGCAGTTTTGAAACACTCTTTTGGTAAAATCTGCAAGTGGTTATTTGGAGCACTTCGAGGCCTGTGCTGGGATATGGAATATCTTCACCTAAAAACTACAGAGAAGCATTCTCAGAAAGTTCTTCACGATGCATTCATTCAACTCACAGAGTTGAACCTTCCTTTTGATAGAACAGTTTTGAAACACTCTTTTTGTAGAATCTGCAAGAGGATATTTGGAGCGTTTTGAGGCCTATGCTGGAAAAGGAAATATCTTCACCTAAAAACTAGACAGAAGCATTCTCAGAAACTTCTGTGTGATGAGTGCATTCAACTCACAGACTTGAACGTTCCTCTTGAAAGAGCAGTTTTGAAACACTCCTTTTGTAGAATCTGCACGTGTTCATTTGGAGCGCTCTGAGGCCTATGTTGGAAAAGGAAATATCTTCACATAAAAACTAGACAGAAGCATTCTCAGAAACTTCTTTGTGATGAGTGCATTCTACTCACAGTGTTGAAGCTTGCGCTTGATAGAGCAGTTTTGAAACACTCTTTTGCTAGAATCTGTAAGTGGATATTTGGAGCGCTTTGAGGCCTATGCTGGAAAAGGAAATGTCTTCGCATAAAAACTAGACAGAAGCATTCCAGGAAACTTCTGTATGATAAGTGCATTCAACTCACAGACTTGAACGTTCCTTTTGATAGAACAGTTTTGAAACATTACGTTTGTAGAATCTGCAAGTGTTTATTCGGAGCACCTTGAGGCCTATGTTGGAAAAGGAAATATCTTCACATAAAAACTAGAGAGAAGGATTCTCAGAAACTTCTTTGTGATGAGTTCATTCAACTCACAGAGTTGAACCTACCAATTGATAGAGAAGTTTGGAAACACTCTTTTTGTAGAATCTGCAAGTGGATATTTAGAGCCGTTTGAGGCCTATGCTGGAAAAGGAAATATCTTCACATAAAAACTGAACAGAAGCATTATCAGAAACTTCCTTGTGTTGAGTGCATTCAACTCACAGACTTGAACTTACCTGTAGAAAGAGCAGTTTTGAAACACTCTTTTGGTAAAATCTGCAAGTGGTTATTTGGAGCACTTCGAGGCCTGTGCTGGGATATGGAATATCTTCACCTAAAAACTACAGAGAAGCATTCTCAGAAAGTTCTTCACGATGCATTCATTCAACTCACAGAGTTGAACCTTCCTTTTGATAGAACAGTTTTGAAACACTCTTTTTGTAGAATCTGCAAGAGGATATTTGGAGCGTTTTGAGGCCTATGCTGGAAAAGGAAATATCTTCACCTAAAAACTAGACAGAAGCATTCTCAGAAACTTCTGTGTGATGAGTGCATTCAACTCACAGACTTGAACGTTTCTTTTGATAGAACAGTTTTGAAATATTACGTTTGTAGAATCTGCAAGTGTTTATTCGGAGCACCTTGAGGCCTATGTTGGAAAAGGAAATCTCTTCACATAAAAACTAGAGAGAAGGATTCTCAGAAACTTCTTTGTGATGAGTTCATTCAACTCACAGAGTTGAACCTACCAATTGATAGAGAAGTTTGGAAACACTCTTTTTGTAGAATCTGCAAGTGGATATTTGGAGCCGTTTGAGGCCTATGCTGGAAAAGGAAATATCTTCACATAAAAACTGAACAGAAGCATTCTCAGAAACTTCTTTGTGTTGAGTGCATTCAACCCACGGACTTGAACTCACCTGTAGAAAGAGCAGTTTTGAAACACTCTTTTGGTAAAATCTGCAAGTGGTTATTTGGAGCACTTCGAGGCCTGTGCTGGGATATGGAATATCTTCACCTAAACACTACAGAGAAGCATTCTCAGAAAGTTCTTCACGATGCATTCATTCAACTCACAGAGTTGAACCTTCCTTTTGATAGAACAGTTTTGAAACACTCTTTTTGTAGAATCTGCAAGAGGATATTTGGAGCGTTTTGAGGCCTATGCTGGAAAAGGAAATATCTTCACCTAAAAACTAGACAGAAGCATTCTCAGAAACTTCTGTGTGATGAGTGCATTCAACTCACAGACTTGAACGTTTCTTTTGATAGAACAGTTTTGAAACATTACGTTTGTAGAATCTGCAAGTGTTTATTCGGAGCACCTTGAGGCCTATGTTGGAAAAGGAAATATCTTCACATAAAAACTAGAGAGAAGGATTCTCAGAAACTTCTTTGCGATGAGTTCATTCAACTCACAGAGTTGAACCTACCATTGATAGAGAAGTTTGGAAACACTCTTTTTGTAGAATCTGAAAGTGGATATTTGGAGCCGTTTGAGGCCTATGCTGGAAAAGGAAATATTTTCACATAAAAACTGAACAGAAGCATTCTCAGAAACTTCTTTGTGTTGAGTGCATTCAACTCACAGACTTGAACTTACCTGTAGAAAGAGCAGTTTTGAAACACTCTTTTGGTAAAATCTGCAAGTGGTTATTTGGAGCACTTCGAGGCCTGTGCTGGGATATGGAAAATCTTCACCTAAAAACTACAGAGAAGCATTCTCAGAAAGTTCTTCACGATGCATTCATTCAACTCACAGAGTTGAACCTTCCTTTTGATAGAACAGTTTTGAAACAGTCTTTTTGTAGAATCTGCAAGAGGATATTTGGAGCGTTTTGAGGCCTATGCTGGAAAAGGAAATAACTTCACTTAAAAACTAGACAGAAGCATTCTCAGAAACTTCTGTGTGATGAGTGCATTCAACTCACAGACTTGAACGTTTCTTTTGATAGAACAGTTTTGAAACATTACGTTTGTAGAATCTCCAAGTGTTTATTCGGAGCACTTTGAGGCCTATGTTGGAAAAGGAAATATCTTCACATAAAAACTAGAGAGAAGGATTCTCAGAAACTACTTTGTGATGAGTTCATTCAACTCACAGAGTTGAACCTACCAATTGATAGAGAAGTTTGGAAACACTCTTTTTGTAGAATCTGCAAGTGGATATTTGGAGCCGTTTGAGGTCTATGCTGGAAAAGGAAATATCTTCACATAAAAACTGAACAGAAGCATTCTCAGAAACTTCTTTGTGTTGAGTGCATTCAACCCACGGACTTGAACTTACCTGTAGAAAGAGCAGTTTTGAAACACTCTTTTGGTAAAATCTGCAAGTGGTTATTTGGAGCACTTCGAGGCCTGTGCTGGGATATGGAATATCTTCACCTAAAAACTACAGAGAAGCATTCTCAGAAAGTTCTTCACGATGCATTCATTCAACTCACAGAGTTGAACCTTCCTTTTGATAGAACAGTTTTGAAACACTCTTTTTGTAGAATCTGCAAGAGGATATTTGGAGCGTTTTGAGGTCTATGCTGGAAAAGGAAATATCTTCACCTAAAAACTAGACAGAAGCATTCTCAGAAACTTCTGTGTGATGAGTGCATTCAACTCACAGACTTGAACGTTCCTCTTGAAAGAGCAGTTTTGAAACACTCCTTTTGTAGAATCTGCACGTGTTCATTTGGAGCGCTCTGAGGCCTATGTTGGAATAGGAAATATCTTCACAAAAAAACTAGACAGAAGCATTCTCAGAAACTTCTTTGTGATGAGTGTATTCTACTCACAGTGTTGAAGCTTGCTCTTGATAGAGCAGTTTTGAAACACTCTTTTGCTAGAATCTGCAAGTGGATATTTGGAGCACTTTGAGGCCTATGCTGGAAAAACAAATGTCTTCGCATAAAAACTAGACAGAAGCATTCCAGGAAACTTCTGTATGATAAGTGCATTCAACTCACAGACTTGAACGTTACTTTTGATAGAACTCTTTGGAAACACTCCTTTTGTAGAATTTGCAAGGGTTTATTTGGAGCGCTTTGAGGCCTAAGCGGGAAAAGGAAATATCTTCACGTAAGGTCTAGACAGAAGCATTCTCAGAAACTTCTTTCTGATGAGTGCATTCAACACACAGACTTGAACCTTGCTCTTGAAAGAGCAGCTTTGAAACACTCTTTTCGTAGAATCTGCAAGTGGATATTTGGAGCCTTTTGAGGCCTATGCTGGAAAAGGAATTATCTTCACCTAAAAACTAGACAGAAGCATTCTGAGAAACTTCTGTGTGATGAGTGCATTCAACTCACAGACTTGAACGTTTCTTTTGATAGAACAGTTTTGAAACATTACGTTTGTAGAATCTGCAACTGTTTATTCGGAGCACCTTGAGGCCTATGTTGGAAAAGGAAATATCTTCACATAAAAACTAGAGAGAAGGATTCTCAGAAACTTCTTTGTGATGAGTTCATTCAACTCACAGAGTTGAACCTACCAATTGAGAGAGAAGTTTGGAAACACTCTTTTTGTAGAATCTGCAAGTGGATATTTGTAGCCGTTTGAGGCCTATGCTGGAAAAGGAAATATCTTCACACAAAAACTGAACAGAAGCATTCTCAGAAACTTCTTTGTGTTGAGTGCATTCAACTCACAGACTTGAACTTACCTATAGAAAGAGCAGTTTTGAAACACTCTTTTGGTAATATCTGCAAGTGGTTATGTGGAACACTTCGAGGCCTGTGTTGGGATATGGAATATCTTCACCTAAAAACTACAGAGAAGCATTCTCAGAAAGTTCTTCACGATGCATTCATTCAACTCACAGAGTTGAACCTTCCTTTTGATAGAACAGTTTTGAAACACTCTTTTTGTAGAATCTGCAAGAGGATATTTGGAGCGTTTTGAGGCCTATGCTGGAAAAGGAAATATCTTCACCTAAAAACTAGACAGAAGCATTCTCAGAAACTTCTGTGTGATGAGTGCATTCAACTCACAGACTTGAACGTTTCTTTTGATAGAACAGTTTTGAAACATTACGTTTGTAGAATCTGCAAGTGTTTATTCGGAGCACTTTGAGGCCTATGTTGGAAAAGGAAATATCTTCACATAAAAACTAGAGAGAAGGATTCTCAGAAACTACTTTGTGATGAGTTCATTCAACTCACAGAGTTGAACCTACCAATTGATAGAGAAGTTTGGAAACACTCTTTTTGTAGAATCTGCAAGTGGATATTTGGAGCTGTTTGAGGTCTATGCTGGAAAAGGAAATATCTTCACATAAAAACTGAACAGAAGCATTCTCAGAAACTTCTTTGTGTTGAGTGCATTCAACTCACAGACTTGAACTTACCTGTAGAAAGAGCAGTTTTGAAACACTCTTTTGGTAAAATCTGCAAGTGGTTATTTGGAGCACTTCGAGGCCTGTGCTGGGATATGGAATATCTTCACCTAAAAACTACAGAGAAGCATTCTCAGAAAGTTCTTCACGATGCATTCATTCAACTCACAGAGTTGAACCTTCCTTTTGATAGAACAGTTTTGAAACACTCTTTTTGTAGAATCTGCAAGAGGATATTTGGAGCGTTTTGAGGCCTATGCTGGAAAAGGAAATATCTTCACCTAAAAACTAGACAGAAGCATTCTCAGAAACTTCTGTGTGATGAGTGCATTCAACTCACAGACTTGAACGTTCCTCTTGAAAGAGCAGTTTTGAAACACTCCTTTTGTAGAATCTGCACGTGTTCATTTGGAGCGCTCTGAGGCCTATGTTGGAAAAGGAAATATCTTCACATAAAAACTAGACAGAAGCATTCTCAGAAACTTCTTTGTGATGAGTGCATTCTACTCACAGTGTTGAAGCTTGCGCTTGATAGAGCAGTTTTGAAACACTCTTTTGCTAGAATCTGTAAGTGGATATTTGGAGCGCTTTGAGGCCTATGCTGGAAAAGGAAATGTCTTCGCATAAAAACTAGACAGAAGCATTCCAGGAAACTTCTGTATGATAAGTGCATTCAACTCACAGACTTGAACGTTCCTTTTGATAGAACAGTTTTGAAACATTACGTTTGTAGAATCTGCAAGTGTTTATTCGGAGCACCTTGAGGCCTATGTTGGAAAAGGAAATATCTTCACATAAAAACTAGAGAGAAGGATTCTCAGAAACTTCTTTGTGATGAGTTCATTCAACTCACAGAGTTGAACCTACCAATTGATAGAGAAGTTTGGAAACACTCTTTTTGTAGAATCTGCAAGTGGATATTTAGAGCCGTTTGAGGCCTATGCTGGAAAAGGAAATATCTTCACATAAAAACTGAACAGAAGCATTATCAGAAACTTCCTTGTATTGAGTGCATTCAACTCACAGACTTGAACTTACCTGTAGAAAGAGCAGTTTTGAAACACTCTTTTGGTAAAATCTGCAAGTGGTTATTTGGAGCACTTCGAGGCCTGTGCTGGGATATGGAATATCTTCACCTAAAAACTACAGAGAAGCATTCTCAGAAAGTTCTTCACGATGCATTCATTCAACTCACAGAGTTGAACCTTCCTTTTGATAGAACAGTTTTGAAACACTCTTTTTGTAGAATCTGCAAGAGGATATTTGGAGCGTTTTGAGGCCTATGCTGGAAAAGGAAATATCTTCACCTAAAAACTAGACAGAAGCATTCTCAGAAACTTCTGTGTGATGAGTGCATTCAACTCACAGACTTGAACGTTTCTTTTGATAGAACAGTTTTGAAATATTACGTTTGTAGAATCTGCAAGTGTTTATTCGGAGCACCTTGAGGCCTATGTTGGAAAAGGAAATCTCTTCACATAAAAACTAGAGAGAAGGATTCTCAGAAACTTCTTTGTGATGAGTTCATTCAACTCACAGAGTTGAACCTACCAATTGATAGAGAAGTTTGGAAACACTCTTTTTGTAGAATCTGCAAGTGGATATTTGGAGCCGTTTGAGGCCTATGCTGGAAAAGGAAATATCTTCACATAAAAACTGAACAGAAGCATTCTCAGAAACTTCTTTGTGTTGAGTGCATTCAACCCACGGACTTGAACTCACCTGTAGAAAGAGCAGTTTTGAAACACTCTTTTGGTAAAATCTGCAAGTGGTTATTTGGAGCACTTCGAGGCCTGTGCTGGGATATGGAATATCTTCACCTAAACACTACAGAGAAGCATTCTCAGAAAGTTCTTCACGATGCATTCATTCAACTCACAGAGTTGAACCTTCCTTTTGATAGAACAGTTTTGAAACACTCTTTTTGTAGAATCTGCAAGAGGATATTTGGAGCGTTTTGAGGCCTATGCTGGAAAAGGAAATATCTTCACCTAAAAACTAGACAGAAGCATTCTCAGAAACTTCTGTGTGATGAGTGCATTCAACTCACAGACTTGAACGTTTCTTTTGATAGAACAGTTTTGAAACATTACGTTTGTAGAATCTGCAAGTGTTTATTCGGAGCACCTTGAGGCCTATGTTGGAAAAGGAAATATCTTCACATAAAAACTAGAGAGAAGGATTCTCAGAAACTTCTTTGCGATGAGTTCATTCAACTCACAGAGTTGAACCTACCATTGATATAGAAGTTTGGAAACACTCTTTTTGTAGAATCTGAAAGTGGATATTTGGAGCCGTTTGAGGCCTATGCTGGAAAAGGAAATATTTTCACATAAAAACTGAACAGAAGCACTCTCAGAAACTTCTTTGTGTTGAGTGCATTCAACTCACAGACTTGAACTTACCTGTAGAAAGAGCAGTTTTGAAACACTCTTTTGGTAAAATCTGCAAGTGGTTATTTGGAGCACTTCGAGGCCTGT
Source organism: Pongo abelii (assembly GCF_028885655.2). NCBI lineage: Eukaryota > Metazoa > Chordata > Mammalia > Primates > Hominidae > Pongo > Pongo abelii. The sequence continues at coordinate 42,707,509 of NC_071993.2, forward strand.
GCTGGGATATGGAAAATCTTCACCTAAAAACTACAGAGAAGCATTCTCAGAAAGTTCTTCACGATGCATTCATTCAACTCACAGAGTTGAACCTTCCTTTTGATAGAACAGTTTTGAAACACTCTTTTTGTAGAATCTGCAAGAGGATATTTGGAGCGTTTTGAGGCCTATGCTGGAAAAGGAAATATCTTCACCTAGAAACTACACAGAAGCATTCTCAGAAACTTCTGTGTGATGAGTGCATTCAACTCACAGACTTGAACGTTTCTTTTGATCGGACAGTTTTGAAACACTCCTTTTGTAGAATCTGCAAGTGTTTATTTCGAGCGCTTTGAGGCCTATGCTGGAAAAGGAAGTATCTTCACATAACAACCACACAGAAGCATTCTCAGAAACTTCTTTGTGATGAGTGCATTCAACTCACAGACTTGAGCCTTTCTTTTGAAAGAGCAGTTTTGAAACACTCTTTTTGTAGAATCTGCAAGTGGATATTTGGAGCACTTTAAGGCCTTTTCTGGAAAAAGAAATAACTTCACCTAAAAACTAGACAAAAGCATTCTCACAAACATCTGTGTGATTAGTGCATTCACCTCACAGAGTTGAACATTCCCTCTGATAGGGCAGTTTGGAAGCACTCCTTTTGTAGAATCTGCAAGAATTTATTTGGAGCTCTTTGACGCCTATGCTGGAAAAGGAAATATCTTCACATAAAAACTAGCCAGAAGCATTCTCACAAACATCTGTGTGATTAGTGCATTCAACTCACAGACTTGAACATTCCCTCTGATAGAGCAGTTTCGAAACACTCCTTTTGTAGAAACTGCAAGTGTTTCTTTGGAGCGCTTTGACGCCTATGATGGAAAAGGAAATATCTTCACATAAAAACTAGACAGAAGCATTCTCAGAAACTTCTGTCTGATTAGTGCATTCAACTCACAGACTTGAACATTCCCTCTGAAAGAGCAGTTTGGATACACTCCTTTTGTAGAATCTGCAAGTGTTTACTTGGAACGCTTTGACGCTTTTGCGGGAAAAGGAAATACCTTCACAAAAAAATTAGACAGATGAATTCTCAGAAACTTCTTTGTGATGAGTGCATTCTACTCACAGTCTTGAACATTCCTCTTGATAGAGCAGTTTGGAAACACTCCTTTTGTAGAATCTGCAAGTGTTTATTTGGATCGGTTGACGTCTATGCTGGAAAAGGAAATATCTTCACCTAAAAACTACACAGAAGCATTCTCAGAAACTTCTGTGTGATGAGTGCATTCAACTCACAGACTTGAACGTTTCTTTTGATAGGACAGTTTTGAAACACTCCTTTTGTAGAATCTGCAAGTGTTTATTTCGAGCGTTTTGAGGCGTATGCTGGAAAAGGAAGTATCTTCATATAACAACTAAACAGAAGCATTCTCAGAAACTTCTTTGTGATGAGTGCATTCAACTCACAGACTTGAGCCTTCCTGTTGAAAGAGCAGTTTTGAAACAATCTTTTTGTAGAGTCTGCAAGTGGATATTTGGAGGGCTTTGAGGCCTATGTTGGGGAAAGATATATCTTCACCTAAAAACTAGACAGAAGCATTCTCAGAAACTTCTGTCTGATTAGTGCATTCAACTCACCGACTTCATCATTCCCTCTGATAGGGCAGTTTGGAAACACTCCTTTTGTACAATCTGCAAATGTTTATTTGGAGCGCTTTGGCGCCTATGCTGGAAAAGGAAATATCTTCACATAAAAACTAGCCAGAAACATTCTCTGAAACTTCTTTGTGATGAGTGCATTCTACTAACAGACTTCAACATTCCTCTTGAGAGAGCAGTTTGGAAACACTCCTTTTGTAGTATCTGGAAGTGCCTATTTGGATCGCTTTGACGCCTATGCTGGAAAAGGAAATATCTTCACCTAAAAACTACACAGAAGCATTCTCAGAAACTTCTGTGTGATGAGTGCATTCAACTCACAGACTTGAACGTTTCTATTGATAGGACAGTTTTGATACACTCCTTTTGTAGAATCTGCAAGTGTTTATTTCGAGCGCTTTCAGGCCTATGCTGGAAAAGGAAGTATCTTCACATAACAACTGTACAGAAGCATTCTCAGAAACTTCTTTGTGATGAGTGCATTCAACTCACAGATTTGGGCCTTTCTTTTGAAAGAGAAGTTTTGAAACACTCTTTTTGTAGAATCTGCAAGTGGATATTTGGAGCGCTTTAAGGCCTATTCTGGGAAAAGAAATATCATCACCTAAAAACTAGACAGAAGCATTCTCGCAAACTCCTGTGTGATTAGTGCATTCAACTCACAGACTTGAACATTCCTTTTGATAGAGCAGTTTGGAAACACTCCTTTTGTAGAATCTGGAAGTGTTTATTTGGAGCGCTTTGACGAATATGCTGGAAAAGGAAATATCTTCACATAAAAACTAGACAGAATCATTCTCAGAAACATCTGCGTGATTAGTGCATTCAACTCACAGACTTGAACATTCCTTCTGATAGGGCAGTTTGGAAACACTCCTTTTGTAGAATCTGCAAGTGTTTATTAGGAGCGCTTTGACGCCTATGCTGGAAAAGGAAATATCTTCACATAAAAACTAGCCAGAAACATTCTCAGAAACTTCTTTGTGATGAGTGCATTCTACTCACAGACTTGAACATTCCTCTTGAGAGAGCAGTTTGGAAACACTCCTTTTGTAGTGTCTGCAAGTGTCTATTTGGATCGCTTTGACGCCTATGCTGGAAAAGGAAATATCTTCACCTAAAAACTACACAGAAACATTCTCAGAAACCTCTGTGTGATGAGTGCATTCAACTCACAGACTTGAACGTTTCTATTCATAGGACAGTTTTGAAACACTCCTTTTGTACAATCTGCAAGTGTTTATTTCGAGCGCTTTGAGGCCTATGCTGGAAAAGGAAGTATCTTCACATAACAACTACACAGAAGCATTCTCAGAAACTTCTTTGTGATGAGTGCATTCAACTCACAGACTTGGGACTTTCTTTTGAAAGAGCAGTTTTGAAACACTCTTTTTGTAGAATCTGCAAGTTGATATTTGGAGGGCTTTAAGGCCTATTCTGGGAAAAGAAATATCGTCACCTAAAAACTAGACAGAAGCATTCTCACAAACTTCTGTGTGATTAGTGCATTCAACTCACAGACTTGAACATTCCTTTTGATAGAGCAGTTTGGAAACACTCCTTTTGTAGTATCTGCAAGTTTTTATTTCGAGCGAATTGACGCCTGTGCTGGAAAAGGAAATATCTTCACATAAAAACTAGACAGAAGAATTCTCAGAAGCATCTTTGTGATGAGTTCATTCTACTCACAGAGTTGAAGCCTCTTTTTGGTGGAAGAGTTTTCAAGCTCTCTTTTTGTAGAATCTGCAGGTGCATATTTGGAGCGCTCCGAGGCCTATGCTGGGAAATGAAATATCTTCACCTAGAAACTACACAGAAGCATTCTCAGAAACTTCTGTGTGATGAGTGCATTCAACTCACAGACTTGATCCTTCCTTTTGAAAGAGCAGTTTTGAAACACTCTTTTTGTAGAGTCTGCAAGTGGATATTTGGAGGGCTTTGAGGCCTATGCTGGGAAAAGAAGTATCTTCACCTAAAAACTAGACAGAAGCATTCTCATAAACTTCTGTCTGATTAGTACATTCAACTCACAGACTTGAACATTCCCTCTGAAAGAGCAGTTTGGAAACACTCCTTTTGTAGAATCTGCAAGTGTTTACTTGGAACGCTTTGACGACTATGCTGGAAAAGGAAATATCCTCACATAAAAATTAGACAGAAGAATTCTCAGAAACTTCTTTGTGATGAGTGCATTCTACTCACAGACTTGAACATTCCTCTTGATAGAGCAATAGGGAAACACTCCTTTTGTAGAATCTGCAAGTGTTTTTTTGGATCGCTTTGACGTCTACGCTGGAAAAGGAAATATCTTCACCTAAAAACTACACAGAAGCATTCCCAGAAACTTCTGTGTGATGAGTGCATTCAACTCACAGACTTGAACGTTTCTTTTGATAGGACAGTTTTGAAACACGCCTTTTGTAGAATCTGCAAGTGTTTATTTCGAGCGCTTTGAGGCCTATGCTGGAAAAGGAAGTATCTTCACATAACAACTACACAGAAGCATTCTCAGAAGCTTCTTTGTGATGAGTGCATTCCACTCACAGACTTGAGCCTTTCTTCTGAAAGAGCAGTTTTGAAACACTCTTTTTGTAGTATCTGCAAGTGGATATTTGGAGCACTTTAAGGCCTTTTCTGGAAAAAGAAATATCTTCACCTAAAAACTAGACAGAAGAATTCTCACACACTTCTGTGTGATTAATGCATTCAACTCACAGACTTGAACATTCCTTTTGATAGAGCAGTTTGGAAACACTCCTTTGGTAGAATCTGCAAGTGTTTATTTGGAGCGTTTTGACGCCTATGCTAGAAAAGGAAATATCTTCACATAAAAACTAGACAGAAGCATTCTCAGAAACTTCTTTGTGATGAGTGCATTCTACTCAGAGAGTTGAAGCCTCTTTTTGGTGGAAGAGTTTTCAAGCTCTCTTTTTGTAGAATCTGCAAGTGCATATTTGGAGCGCTCCGAGGCCTATGCTGGGAAATGAAATAACTTCACCTAAAAACTACACAGAAGCATTCTCGGAAACTTCTGTGTGATGAGTGCATTCAACTCACAGACTTGAACGTTTCTATTGATAGGACAGTTTTGAAACACTCCTTTTGTAGAATCTGCAAGTGTTTATTTCGAGCGCTTTGAGGCCTATGCTGGAAAAGGAAGTATCTTCACATAACAACTACACAGAAGCATTCTCAGAAACTTCTTTGGGTTGAGTGCATTCAATTCACAGACTTGGGCCTTTCTTATGAAAGAGCAGTTTTGAAACAATCTTTTTGTAGAATCTGCAAGTGGATATTTGGAGCGCTTTAAGGCCTATTCTGGGAAAAGAAATATCTTCACCTAAAAACTAGACAGAAGCATTCTCACAAACTTCTGTGTGATTAGTGCATTCAACTCACAGACTTGAACATTCCTTTTGATAGAGCAGTTTGGAAACACTCCTTTTGTAGAATCTGCAAGTGTTTATTTCGAGCGAATTGACGCCTATGCTGGAAATGGAAATATCTTCACATAAAAATTAGACAGAAGAATTCTCAGAAACATCTTTGTGATGAGTGCATTCTACTCACAGAGTTGAAGCCTCTTTTTGATGGAAGAGTTTTCTTTTTTTTTTTATTTTTTTTTTTTTTTTATTTTTTTTTTTTTTTCTTTTTTTTTTCTTTTATTATTATTATGATTATTATCATTATTATACTTTAGGTTTTATGGTACATGTGCGCAATGTGCAGGTAAGTTACATATGTATACATGTGCCATGCTGGTGCGCTGCACCCACCAACTTGTCATCTAGCATTATGTATATCTCCCAATGCTATCCCTCCCCCCTCCCCCCACCCCACAACAGTCCCCGAAGTGTGATGTTCCCCTTCCTGTGTCCATGTGTTCTCATTGTTCAATTCCCACCTATGAGTGAGAATATGCGGTGTTTGGTTTTTTGTTCTTGCGATAGTTTACTGAGAATGATGATTTCCAATTTCATCCATGTCCCTACAAAGGACGTGAACTCATCATTTTTTATGGCTGCATAGTATTCCATGGTGTATATGTGCCACATTTTCTTAATCCAGTCTATCATTGTTGGACATTTGGGTTGGTTCCAAGTCTTTGCTATTGTGAATAATGCCGCAATAAACATACGTGTGCATGTGTCTTTATAGCCGCATGATTTATAGTCCTTTGGGTATATACCCAGTAATGGGATGGCTGGGTCGAATGGAATTTCTAGTTCTAGATCCCTGAGGAATCGCCACACTGACTTCCACAACGGTTGAACTAGTTTACAGTCCCACCAACAGTGTAAAAGTGTTCCTATTTCTCCACATCCTCTCCAGCACCTGTTGTTTCCTGACTTTTTAATGATTGCCATTCTAACTGGTGTGAGATGGTATCTCATTGTGGTTTTGATTTGCATTTCTCTGATGGCCAGTGATGGTGAGCATTTTTTCATGTGTTTTTTGGCTGCATAAATGTCTTCTTTTGAGAAGTGTCTGTTCATGTCCTTCGCCCACTTTTTGATGGGGTTGTTTGTTTTTTTCTTGTAAATTTGTTGGAGTTCATTGTAGATTCTGGATATTAGCCCTTTGTCAGATGAGTAGGTTGCGAAAATTTTCTCCCATTTTGTAGGTTGCCTGTTCACTCTGATGGTAGTTTCCTTTGCTGTGCAGAAGCTCTTTAGTTTAATTAGATCCCATTTGTCAATTTTGGCTTTTGTTGCCATTGCTTTTGGTGTTTTAGACATGAAGTCCTTGCCCATGCCTATGTCCTGAATGGTAATGCCTAGGTTTTCTTCTAGGGTTTTTATGGTTTTAGGTCTAACATTTAAGTCTTTAATCCATCTTGAATTGATTTTTGTATAAGGTGTAAGGAAGGGATCCAGTTTCAGCTTTCTACATATGGCTAGCCAGTTTTCCCAACACCATTTATTAAATAGGGAATCCTTTCCCCATTTCTTGTTTTTGTCAGGTTTGTCAAAGATCAGATACCTGTAGATATGTGGCATTATTTCTGAGGGCTCTGTTCTGTTCCATTGATCTATATCTCTCTTTTGGTACCAGTACCATGCTGTTTTGGTTACTGTAGCCTTGTAGTATAGTTTGAAGTCAGGTAGTGTGATGCCTCCAGCTTTGTTCTTTTGGCTTAGGATTGACTTGGCGATGCGGGCTCTTTTTTGGTTCCATATGAACTTGAAAGTAGTTTTTTCCAATTCTGTGAAGAAAGTCATTGGTAGCTTGATGGGGATGGCATTGAATCTGTAAATTACCTTGGGAAGGATGGCCATTTTCATGATATTGATTCTTCCTACCCATGAGCATGGAATGTTCTTCCATTTGTTTGTATCCTCTTTTATTTCCTTGAGCAGTGGTTTGTAGTTCTCCTTGAAGAGGTCTTTCACATCCCTTGTAAGTTGGATTCCTAGGTATTTTATTCTCTTTGAAGCAATTGTGAATGGGAGTTCACTCATGATTTGGCTCTCTGTTTGTCTGTTATTGATGTATAAGAATGCTTGTGATTTTTGCACATTGATTTTGTATCCTGAGACTTTGCTGAAGTTGCTTATCAGCTTAAGGAGATTTTGGGCTGAGACAATGGGGTTTTCTAGATATACTATCATGTCATCTGCAAACAAGGACAATTTGACTTCCTCTTTTCCTAACTGAATACCCTTGATTTCCTTCTCCTGCCTAATTGCCCTGGCCAGAACTTCCAACACTATGTTGAATAGAAGTGGCGAGAGAGGGCATCCCTGTCTTGTGCCAGTTTTCAAAGGGAATGCTTCCAGTTTTTGCCCATTCAGTACGATATTGGCTGTGGGTTTGTCATAAATAGCTCTTATTATTTTGAGATACATCCCATCAATTCCTAATTTATTGAGAGTTTTTAGCATGAAGGGTTGTTGAATTTTGTCAAAGGCCTTTTCTGCATCTATTGAGATAATCATGTGGTTTTTGTCTTTGGTTCTGTTTATATGCTGGATTACATTTATTGATTTGCGTATATTGAACCAGCCTTGCATCCCAGGGATGAAGCCCACTTGATCATGGTGGATAAGCTTTTTGATGTGCTGCTGGATTCTGTTTGCCAGTATCTTATTGAGGATATTTGCATCAATGTTCATCAAGGATATTGGTCTAAAATTCTCTTTTTTTGTTGTGTCTCTGCCAGGCTTTGGTATCAGGATGATGCTGGCCTCATAAAATGAGTTAGGGAGGATTCCCTCTTTTTCTATTGATTGGAATAGTTTCAGAAGGAATGGTACCAGCTCCTCCTTGTACCTCTGGTAGAATTCGGCTGTGAACCCATCTGGTCCTGGACTTTTTTTGGTTGGTAAGCTATTGATTATTGCCACAATTTCAGCTCCTGTTATTGGTCTATTCAGAGATTCAACTTCTTCCTGGTTTAGTCTTGGGAGGGTGTATGTGTTGAGGAATTGATCCATTTCTTCTAGATTTTCTAGTTTATTTGCATAGAGGTGTTTGTAATATTCTCTGATGGTAGTTTGTATTTCTTAAGTTGATGGAAGAGTTTTCAAGCTCTCTTTTTGTAGAATCTGCAAGTGCATATTTGGAGCGCTCCGAGGCCTATGCTGGGAAATGAAATATCTTCACCTAATAACTACACAGAAGCATTCTCAGAAACTTCTCTGTGATGAGTGCATTCAACTCACAGACTTGAACGTTTCTTTTGATAGGACAGTTTTGAAACTCTCCTTTCTTAGAATCCGCAAGTGTTTATTTCGAGGGCTTTGAGGCCTATGCTGGAAAAGGAAGTATCTTCACATAACAACTACACAGAAGCATTCTCGGAAACTTCTTTGTAATGAGTGCATTCAACTCACAGACTTGAGCCTTCCTTTTGAAAGAGCAGTTTTGAAACACTCTTTTTGTAGAGTCTGCAAGTGGATATTTGGAGGGCTTTGAGGCCTATGCTGGGAAAAGAAATATCTTCACCTAAAAACTAGACAGAAGCATTCTCACAAACATCTGTGTGATTAGTGCATTCAACCCACAGACTTGAACATTCCCTCTGATAGGGCAGTTTGGAAACACTCCTTTTGTAGAATCTGCAAATGTTTATTAGGAGCGCTTTGGCGCCTATGCTGGAAAAGGAAATATCTTCACATAAAAACTAGCCAGAAACATTCTCAGAAACTTCTTTGGGATGAGTGCATTCTACTCACAGACTTGAATATTCCTCTTGAGAGAGCAGTTTGGAAACACTCCTTTTGTAGTATCTGCAAGTGTCTATTTGGATCGCTTTGACGCCTATGCTGGAAAAGGAAATATCTTCACCGAAAAACTACACAGAAGCATTCTCAGAAACTTCTGTGTGATGAGTGCATTCAACTCACAGACTTGAACGTTTCTTTTGATAGGACAGTTTTGAAACACTCCTTTCGTAGAATCTGCAAGTGTTTATTTCGAGCGCTTTGAGGCCTATGCTGGAAAAGGAACTATCTTCACATTACAACTACACAGAAGCATTCTCAGAAACTTCTTTGTGATGAGTGCATTCAACTCACAGACTTGAGCCTTCCTGTTGAAAGAGCAGTTTTGAAACACTCTTTTTGTAGAGTCTGTAAGTGGATATTTGGAGGGCTTTGAGGCCTATGCTGGGAAAAGAAATATCTTCACCTAAAAACTAGGCAGAAGCATTCTCACAAACTTCTGTCTGAATAGTGCATTCAACTCACAGACTTGAACATTCCCTCTGAAAGAGCAGTTTGGAAACACTCCTTTTGTAGAATCTGCAAGTGTTTACTTGGAACGCTATGACGCTTATGCTGGAAAACGAAATATGTTCACATAAAAATTAGACAGAAGAATTCTCAGAAACTTCTTTGTGATGAGTGCATTCCACTCACAGACTTGAACATTCCTCTTGATAGAGCAGTTTGGAAACACTCCTTTTGTAGAATCTGCAAGTGTTTATTTGGATCGTTTTGACGTCTATGATGGAAAAGGAAATATCTTCAACTAAAAACTACACAGAAGCATTCTCAGAAACTTCTGTGTGATGAGTGCATTCAACTCACAGACTTGAACGTTTCTTTTGATCGGACAGTTTTGAAACACTCCTTTTGTAGAATCTGCAAGTGTTTATTTCGAGCGCTTTGAGGCCTATGCTGGAAAAGGAAGTATCTTCACATAACAACCACACAGAAGCATTCTCAGAAACTTCTTTGTGATGAGTGCATTCAACTCACAGACTTGAGCCTTTCTTTTGAAAGAGCAGTTTTGAAACACTCTTTTTGTAGAATCTGCAAGTGGATATTTGGAGCACTTTAAGGCCTTTTCTGGAAAAAGAAATAACTTCACCTAAAAACTAGACAAAAGCATTCTCACAAACATCTGTGTGATTAGTGCATTCACCTCACAGAGTTGAACATTCCCTCTGATAGGGCAGTTTGGAAGCACTCCTTTTGTAGAATCTGCAAGAATTTATTTGGAGCTCTTTGACGCCTATGCTGGAAAAGGAAATATCTTCACATAAAAACTAGCCAGAAGCATTCTCACAAACATCTGTGTGATTAGTGCATTCAACTCACAGACTTGAACATTCCCTCTGATAGAGCAGTTTCGAAACACTCCTTTTGTAGAAACTGCAAGTGTTTCTTTGGAGCGCTTTGACGCCTATGATGGAAAAGGAAATATCTTCACATAAAAACTAGACAGAAGCATTCTCAGAAACTTCTGTCTGATTAGTGCATTCAACTCACAGACTTGAACATTCCGTCTGAAAGAGCAGTTTGGATACACTCCTTTTGTAGAATCTGCAAGGGTTTACTTGGAACGCTTTGACGCTTTTGCGGGAAAAGGAAATACCTTCACAAAAAAATTAGACAGATGAATTCTCAGAAACTTCTTTGTGATGAGTGCATTCTACTCACAGTCTTGAACATTCCTCTTGATAGAGCAGTTTGGAAACACTCCTTTTGTAGAATCTGCAAGTGTTTATTTGGATCGCTTTGACGTCTATGCTGGAAAAGGAAATATCTTCACCTAAAAACTACACAGAAGCATTCTCAGAAACTTCTGTGTGATGAGTGCATTCAACTCACAGACTTGAACGTTTCTTTTGATAGGACAGTTTTGAAACACTCCTTTTGTAGAATCTGCAAGTGTTTATTTCGAGCGTTTGGAGGCGTATGCTGGAAAAGGAAGTATCTTCATATAACAACTAAACAGAAGCATTCTCAGAAACTTCTTTGTGATGAGTGCATTCAACTCACAGACTTGAGCCTTCCTGTTGAAAGAGCAGTTTTGAAACAATCTTTTTGTAGAGTCTGCAAGTGGATATTTGGAGGGCTTTGAGGCCTATGTTGGGGAAAGATATATCTTCACCTAAAAACTAGACAGAAGCATTCTCAGAAACTTCTGTCTGATTAGTGCATTCAACTCACCGACTTCATCATTCCCTCTGATAGGGCAGTTTGGAAACACTCCTTTTGTACAATCTGCAAATGTTTATTTGGAGCGCTTTGGCGCCTATGCTGGAAAAGGAAATATCTTCACATAAAAACTAGCCAGAAACATTCTCTGAAACTTCTTTGTGATGAGTGCATTCTACTAACAGACTTGAACATTCCTCTTGAGAGAGCAGTTTGGAAACACTCCTTTTGTAGTATCTGGAAGTGCCTATTTGGATCGCTTTGACGCCTATGCTGGAAAAGGAAATATCTTCACCTAAAAATTACACAGAAGCATTCTCAGAAACTTCTGTGTGATGAGTGCATTCAACTCACAGACTTGAACGTTTCTATTGATAGGACAGTTTTGATACACTCCTTTTGTAGAATCTGCAAGTGTTTATTTCGAGCGCTTTCAGGCCTATGCTGGAAAAGGAAGTATCTTCACATAACAACTGTACAGAAGCATTCTCAGAAACTTCTTTGTGATGAGTGCATTCAACTCACAGATTTGGGCCTTTCTTTTGAAAGAGAAGTTTTGAAACACTCTTTTTGTAGAATCTGCAAGTGGATATTTCGAGCGCTTTAAGGCCTATTCTGGGAAAAGAAATATCTTCACCTAAAAACTAGACAGAAGCATTCTCGCAAACTCCTGTGTGATTAGTGCATTCAACTCACAGACTTGAACATTCCTTTTGATAGAGCAGTTTGGAAACACTCCTTTTGTAGAATCTGGAAGTGTTTATTTGGAGCGCTTTGACGAATATGCTGGAAAAGGAAATATCTTCACATAAAAACTAGACAGAATCATTCTCAGAAACATCTGTGTGATTAGTGCATTCAACTCACAGACTTGAACATTCCTTCTGATAGGGCAGTTTGGAAACACTCCTTTTGTAGAATCTGCAAGTGTTTATTAGGAGCGCTTTGACGCCTATGCTGGAAAAGGAAATATCTTCACATAAAAACTAGCCAGAAACATTCTCAGAAACTTCTTTGTGATGAGTGCATTCTACTCACAGACTTGAACATTCCTCTTGAGAGAGCAGTTTGGAAACACTCCTTTTGTAGTGTCTGCAAGTGTCTATTTGGATCGCTTTGACGCCTATGCTGGAAAAGGAAATATCTTCACCTAAAAACTACACAGAAACATTCTCAGAAACCTCTGTGTGATGAGTGCATTCAACTCACAGACTTGAACGTTTCTATTCATAGGACAGTTTTGAAACACTCCTTTTGTACAATCTGCAAGTGTTTATTTCGAGCGCTTTGAGGCCTATGCTGGAAAAGGAAGTATCTTCACATAACAACTACACAGAAGCATTCTCAGAAACTTCTTTGTGATGAGTGCATTCAACTCACAGACTTGGGACTTTCTTTTGAAAGAGCAGTTTTGAAACACTCTTTTTGTAGAATCTGCAAGTTGATATTTGGAGGGCTTTAAGGCCTATTCTGGGAAAAGAAATATCGTCACCTAAAAACTAGACAGAAGCATTCTCACAAACTTCTGTGTGATTAGTGCATTCAACTCACAGACTTGAACATTCCTTTTGATAGAGCAGTTTGGAAACACTCCTTTTGTAGTATCTGCAAGTGTTTATTTCGAGCGAATTGACGCCTGTGCTGGAAAAGGAAATATCTTCACATAAAAACTAGACAGAAGAATTCTCAGAAGCATCTTTGTGATGAGTTCATTCTACTCACAGAGTTGAAGCCTCTTTTTGGTGGAAGAGTTTTCAAGCTCTCTTTTTGTAGAATCTGCAGGTGCATATTTGGAGCGCTCCGAGGCCTATGCTGGGAAATGAAATATCTTCACCTAGAAACTACACAGAAGCATTCTCAGAAACTTCTGTGTGATGAGTGCATTCAACTCACAGACTTGATCCTTCCTTTTGAAAGAGCAGTTTTGAAACACTCTTTTTGTAGAGTCTGCAAGTGGATATTTGGAGGGCTTTGAGGCCTATGCTGGGAAAAGAAGTATCTTCACCTAAAAACTAGACAGAAGCATTCTCATAAACTTCTGTCTGATTAGTACATTCAACTCACAGACTTGAACATTCCCTCTGAAAGAGCAGTTTGGAAACACTCCTTTTGTAGAATCTGCAAGTGTTTACTTGGAACGCTTTGACGATTATGCTGGAAAAGGAAATATCCTCACATAAAAATTAGACAGAAGAATTCTCAGAAACTTCTTTGTGATGAGTGCATTCTACTCACAGACTTGAACATTCCTCTTGATAGAGCAATAGGGAAACACTCCTTTTGTAGAATCTGCAAGTGTTTATTTGGATCGCTTTGACGTCTACGCTGGAAAAGGAAATATCTTCACCTAAAAACTACACAGAAGCATTCCCAGAAACTTCTGTGTGATGAGTGCATTCAACTCACAGACTTGAACGTTTCTTTTGATAGGACAGTTTTGAAACACGCCTTTTGTAGAATCTGCAAGCGTTTATTTCGAGCGCTTTGAGGCCTATGCTGGAAAAGGAAGTATCTTCACATAACAACTACACAGAAGCATTCTCAGAAGCTTCTTTGTGATGAGTGCATTCCACTCACAGACTTGAGCCTTTCTTCTGAAAGAGCAGTTTTGAAACACTCTTTTTGTAGTATCTGCAAGTGGATATTTGGAGCACTTTAAGGCCTTTTCTGGAAAAAGAAATATCTTCACCTAAAAACTAGACAGAAGAATTCTCACACACTTCTGTGTGATTAATGCATTCAACTCACAGACTTGAACATTCCTTTTGATAGAGCAGTTTGGAAACACTCCTTTGGTAGAATCTGCAAGTGTTTATTTGGAGCGTTTTGACGCCTATGCTAGAAAAGGAAATATCTTCACATAAAAACTAGACAGAAGCATTCTCAGAAACTTCTTTGTGATGAGTGCATTCTACTCAGAGAGTTGAAGCCTCTTTTTGGTGGAAGAGTTTTCAAGCTCTCTTTTTGTAGAATCTGCAAGTGCATATTTGGAGCGCTCCGAGGCCTATGCTGGGAAATGAAATAACTTCACCTAAAAACTACACAGAAGCATTCTCGGAAACTTCTGTGTGATGAGTGCATTCAACTCACAGACTTGAACGTTTCTATTGATAGGACAGTTTTGAAACACTCCTTTTGTAGAATCTGCAAGTGTTTATTTCGAGCGCTTTGAGGCCTATGCTGGAAAAGGAAGTATCTTCACATAACAACTACACAGAAGCATTCTCAGAAACTTCTTTGGGTTGAGTGCATTCAATTCACAGACTTGGGCCTTTCTTATGAAAGAGCAGTTTTGAAACAATCTTTTTGTAGAATCTGCAAGTGGATATTTGGAGCGCTTTAAGGCCTATTCTGGGAAAAGAAATATCTTCACCTAAAAACTAGACAGAAGCATTCTCACAAACTTCTGTGTGATTAGTGCATTCAACTCACAGACTTGAACATTCCTTTTGATAGAGCAGTTTGGAAACACTCCTTTTGTAGAATCTGCAAGTGTTTATTTCGAGCGAATTGACGCCTATGCTGGAAATGGAAATATCTTCACATAAAAATTAGACAGAAGAATTCTCAGAAACATCTTTGTGATGAGTGCATTCTACTCACAGAGTTGAAGCCTCTTTTTGATGGAAGAGTTTTCTTTTTTTTTTTTTTTTTTTTTTTTTTTTTATTTTATTTTTTTTTTTCTTTTTTTTTTCTTTTATTATTATTATGATTATTATCATTATTATACTTTAGGTTTTATGGTACATGTGCGCAATGTGCAGGTAAGTTACATATGTATACATGTGCCATGCTGGTGCGCTGCACCCACCAACTTGTCATCTAGCATTAGGTATATCTCCCAATGCTATCCCTCCCCCCTCCCCCCACCCCACAACAGTCCCCGAAGTGTGATGTTCCCCTTCCTGTGTCCATGTGTTCTCATTGTTCAATTCCCACCTATGAGTGAGAATATGCGGTGTTTGGTTTTTTGTTCTTGCGATAGTTTACTGAGAATGATGATTTCCAATTTCATCCATGTCCCTACAAAGGACGTGAACTCATCATTTTTTATGGCTGCATAGTATTCCATGGTGTATATGTGCCACATTTTCTTAATCCAGTCTATCATTGTTGGACATTTGGGTTGGTTCCAAGTCTTTGCTATTGTGAATAATGCCGCAATAAACATACGTGTGCATGTGTCTTTATAGCCGCATGATTTATAGTCCTTTGGGTATATACCCAGTAATGGGATGGCTGGGTCGAATGGAATTTCTAGTTCTAGATCCCTGAGGAATCGCCACACTGACTTCCACAACGGTTGAACTAGTTTACAGTCCCACCAACAGTGTAAAAGTGTTCCTATTTCTCCACATCCTCTCCAGCACCTGTTGTTTCCTGACTTTTTAATGATTGCCATTCTAACTGGTGTGAGATGGTATCTCATTGTGGTTTTGATTTGCATTTCTCTGATGGCCAGTGATGGTGAGCATTTTTTCATGTGTTTTTTGGCTGCATAAATGTCTTCTTTTGAGAAGTGTCTGTTCATGTCCTTCGCCCACTTTTTGATGGGGTTGTTTGTTTTTTTCTTGTAAATTTGTTGGAGTTCATTGTAGATTCTGGATATTAGCCCTTTGTCAGATGAGTAGGTTGCGAAAATTTTCTCCCATTTTGTAGGTTGCCTGTTCACTCTGATGGTAGTTTCCTTTGCTGTGCAGAAGCTCTTTAGTTTAATTAGATCCCATTTGTCAATTTTGGCTTTTGTTGCCATTGCTTTTGGTGTTTTAGACATGAAGTCCTTGCCCATGCCTATGTCCTGAATGGTAATGCCTAGGTTTTCTTCTAGGGTTTTTATGGTTTTAGGTCTAACATTTAAGTCTTTAATCCATCTTGAATTGATTTTTGTATAAGGTGTAAGGAAGGGATCCAGTTTCAGCTTTCTACATATGGCTAGCCAGTTTTCCCAACACCATTTATTAAATAGGGAATCCTTTCCCCATTTCTTGTTTTTGTCAGGTTTGTCAAAGATCAGATACCTGTAGATATGTGGCATTATTTCTGAGGGCTCTGTTCTGTTCCATTGATCTATATCTCTGTTTTGGTACCAGTACCATGCTGTTTTGGTTACTGTAGCCTTGTAGTATAGTTTGAAGTCAGGTAGTGTGATGCCTCCAGCTTTGTTCTTTTGGCTTAGGATTGACTTGGCGATGCGGGCTCTTTTTTGGTTCCATATGAACTTGAAAGTAGTTTTTTCCAATTCTGTGAAGAAAGTCATTGGTAGCTTGATGGGGATGGCATTGAATCTGTAAATTACCTTGGGAAGGATGGCCATTTTCATGATATTGATTCTTCCTACCCATGAGCATGGAATGTTCTTCCATTTGTTTGTATCCTCTTTTATTTCCTTGAGCAGTGGTTTGTAGTTCTCCTTGAAGAGGTCTTTCACATCCCTTGTAAGTTGGATTCCTAGGTATTTTATTCTCTTTGAAGCAATTGTGAATGGGAGTTCACTCATGATTTGGCTCTCTGTTTGTCTGTTATTGATGTATAAGAATGCTTGTGATTTTTGCACATTGATTTTGTATCCTGAGACTTTGCTGAAGTTGCTTATCAGCTTAAGGAGATTTTGGGCTGAGACAATGGGGTTTTCTAGATATACTATCATGTCATCTGCAAACAAGGACAATTTGACTTCCTCTTTTCCTAACTGAATACCCTTGATTTCCTTCTCCTGCCTAATTGCCCTGGCCAGAACTTCCAACACTATGTTGAATAGAAGTGGCGAGAGAGGGCATCCCTGTCTTGTGCCAGTTTTCAAAGGGAATGCTTCCAGTTTTTGCCCATTCAGTACGATATTGGCTGTGGGTTTGTCATAAATAGCTCTTATTATTTTGAGATACGTCCCATCAATTCCTAATTTATTGAGAGTTTTTAGCATGAAGGGTTGTTGAATTTTGTCAAAGGCCTTTTCTGCATCTATTGAGATAATCATGTGGTTTTTGTCTTTGGTTCTGTTTATATGCTGGATTACATTTATTGATTTGCGTATATTGAACCAGCCTTGCATCCCAGGGATGAAGCCCACTTGATCATGGTGGATAAGCTTTTTGATGTGCTGCTGGATTCTGTTTGCCAGTATCTTATTGAGGATTTTTGCATCAATGTTCATCAAGGATATTGGTCTAAAATTCTCTTTTTTTGTTGTGTCTCTGCCAGGCTTTGGTATCAGGATGATGCTGGCCTCATAAAATGAGTTAGGGAGGATTCCCTCTTTTTCTATTGATTGGAATAGTTTCAGAAGGAATGGTACCAGCTCCTCCTTGTACCTCTGGTAGAATTCGGCTGTGAACCCATCTGGTCCTGGACTTTTTTTGGTTGGTAAGCTATTGATTATTGCCACAATTTCAGCTCCTGTTATTGGTCTATTCAGAGATTCAACTTCTTCCTGGTTTAGTCTTGGGAGGGTGTATGTGTTGAGGAATTGATCCATTTCTTCTAGATTTTCTAGTTTATTTGCATAGAGGTGTTTGTAATATTCTCTGATGGTAGTTTGTATTTCTTAAGTTGATGGAAGAGTTTTCAAGCTCTCTTTTTGTAGAATCTGCAAGTGCATATTTGGAGCGCTCCGAGGCCTATGCTGGGAAATGAAATATCTTCACCTAATAACTACACAGAAGCATTCTCAGAAACTTCTCTGTGATGAGTGCATTCAACTCACAGACTTGAACGTTTCTTTTGATAGGACAGTTTTGAAACTCTCCTTTCTTAGAATCCGCAAGTGTTTATTTCGAGGGCTTTGAGGCCTATGCTGGAAAAGGAAGTATCTTCACATAACAACTACACAGAAGCATTCTCGGAAACTTCTTTGTGATGAGTGCATTCAACTCACAGACTTGAGCCTTCCTTTTGAAAGAGCAGTTTTGAAACACTCTTTTTGTAGAGTCTGCAAGTGGATATTTGGAGGGCTTTGAGGCCTATGCTGGGAAAAGAAATATCTTCACCTAAAAACTAGACAGAAGCATTCTCACAAACATCTGTGTGATTAGTGCATTCAACCCACAGACTTGAACATTCCCTCTGATAGGGCAGTTTGGAAACACTCCTTTTGTAGAATCTGCAAATGTTTATTAGGAGCGCTTTGGCGCCTATGCTGGAAAAGGAAATATCTTCACATAAAAACTAGCCAGAAACATTCTCAGAAACTTCTTTGGGATGAGTGCATTCTACTCACAGACTTGAATATTCCTCTTGAGAGAGCAGTTTGGAAACACTCCTTTTGTAGTATCTACAAGTGTCTATTTGGATCGCTTTGACGCCTATGCTGGAAAAGGAAATATCTTCACCTAAAAACTACACAGAAGCATTCTCAGAAACTTCTGTGTGATGAGTGCATTCAACTCACAGACTTGAACGTTTCTTTTGATAGGACAGTTTTGAAACACTCCTTTCGTAGAATCTGCAAGTGTTTATTTCGAGCGCTCTGAGGCCTATGCTGGAAAAGGAACTATCTTCACATTACAACTACACAGAAGCATTCTCAGAAACTTCTTTGTGATGAGTGCATTCAACTCACAGACTTGAGCCTTCCTGTTGAAAGAGCAGTTTTGAAACACTCTTTTTGTAGAGTCTGTAAGTGGATATTTGGAGGGCTTTGAGGCCTATGCTGGGAAAAGAAATATCTTCACCTAAAAACTAGGCAGAAGCATTCTCACAAACTTCTGTCTGAATAGTGCATTCAACTCACAGACTTGAACATTCCCTCTGAAAGAGCAGTTTGGAAACACTCCTTTTGTAGAATCTGCAAGTGTTTACTTGGAACGCTATGACGCTTATGCTGGAAAACGAAATATGTTCACATAAAAATTAGACAGAAGAATTCTCAGAAACTTCTTTGTGATGAGTGCATTCCACTCACAGACCTGAACATTCCTCTTGATAGAGCAGTTTGGAAACACTCCTTTTGTAGAATCTGCAAGTGTTTATTTGGATCGTTTTGACGTCTATGATGGAAAAGGAAATATCTTCAACTAAAAACTACACAGAAGCATTCTCAGAAACTTCTGTGTGATGAGTGCATTCAACTCACAGACTTGAACGTTTCTTTTGATCGGACAGTTTTGAAACACTCCTTTTGTAGAATCTGCAAGTGTTTATTTCGAGCGCTTTGAGGCCTATGCTGGAAAAGGAAGTATCTTCACATAACAACCACACAGAAGCATTCTCAGAAACTTCTTTGTGATGAGTGCATTCAACTCACAGACTTGAGCCTTTCTTTTGAAAGAGCAGTTTTGAAACACTCTTTTTGTAGAATCTGCAAGTGGATATTTGGAGCACTTTAAGGCCTTTTCTGGAAAAAGAAATAACTTCACCTAAAAACTAGACAAAAGCATTCTCACAAACATCTGTGTGATTAGTGCATTCACCTCACAGAGTTGAACATTCCCTCTGATAGGGCAGTTTGGAAGCACTCCTTTTGTAGAATCTGCAAGAATTTATTTGGAGCTCTTTGACGCCTATGCTGGAAAAGGAAATATCTTCACATAAAAACTAGCCAGAAGCATTCTCACAAACATCTGTGTGATTAGTGCATTCAACTCACAGACTTGAACATTCCCTCTGATAGAGCAGTTTCGAAACACTCCTTTTGTAGAAACTGCAAGTGTTTCTTTGGAGCGCTTTGACGCCTATGATGGAAAAGGAAATATCTTCACATAAAAACTAGACAGAAGCATTCTCAGAAACTTCTGTCTGATTAGTGCATTCAACTCACAGACTTGAACATTCCCTCTGAAAGAGCAGTTTGGATACACTCCTTTTGTAGAATCTGCAAGTGTTTACTTGGAACGCTTTGACGCTTTTGCGGGAAAAGGAAATACCTTCACAAAAAAATTAGACAGATGAATTCTCAGAAACTTCTTTGTGATGAGTGCATTCTACTCACAGTCTTGAACATTCCTCTTGATAGAGCAGTTTGGAAACACTCCTTTTGTAGAATCTGCAAGTGTTTATTTGGATCGCTTTGACGTCTATGCTGGAAAAGGAAATATCTTCACCTAAAAACTACACAGAAGCATTCTCAGAAACTTCTGTGTGATGAGTGCATTCAACTCACAGACTTGAACGTTTCTTTTGATAGGACAGTTTTGAAACACTCCTTTTGTAGAATCTGCAAGTGTTTATTTCGAGCGTTTTGAGGCGTATGCTGGAAAAGGAAGTATCTTCATATAACAACTAAACAGAAGCATTCTCAGAAACTTCTTTGTGATGAGTGCATTCAACTCACAGACTTGAGCCTTCCTGTTGAAAGAGCAGTTTTGAAACAATCTTTTTGTAGAGTCTGCAAGTGGATATTTGGAGGGCTTTGAGGCCTATGTTGGGGAAAGATATATCTTCACCTAAAAACTAGACAGAAGCATTCTCAGAAACTTCTGTCTGATTAGTGCATTCAACTCACCGACTTCATCATTCCCTCTGATAGGGCAGTTTGGAAACACTCCTTTTGTACAATCTGCAAATGTTTATTTGGAGCGCTTTGGCGCCTATGCTGGAAAAGGAAATATCTTCACATAAAAACTAGCCAGAAACATTCTCTGAAACTTCTTTGTGATGAGTGCATTCTACTAACAGACTTCAACATTCCTCTTGAGAGAGCAGTTTGGAAACACTCCTTTTGTAGTATCTGGAAGTGCCTATTTGGATCGCTTTGACGCCTATGCTGGAAAAGGAAATATCTTCACCTAAAAACTACACAGAAGCATTCTCAGAAACTTCTGTGTGATGAGTGCATTCAACTCACAGACTTGAACGTTTCTATTGATAGGACAGTTTTGATACACTCCTTTTGTAGAATCTGCAAGTGTTTATTTCGAGCGCTTTCAGGCCTATGCTGGAAAAGGAAGTATCTTCACATAACAACTGTACAGAAGCATTCTCAGAAACTTCTTTGTGATGAGTGCATTCAACTCACAGATTTGGGCCTTTCTTTTGAAAGAGAAGTTTTGAAACACTCTTTTTGTAGAATCTGCAAGTGGATATTTGGAGCGCTTTAAGGCCTATTCTGGGAAAAGAAATATCATCACCTAAAAACTAGACAGAAGCATTCTCGCAAACTCCTGTGTGATTAGTGCATTCAACTCACAGACTTGAACATTCCTTTTGATAGAGCAGTTTGGAAACACTCCTTTTGTAGAATCTGGAAGTGTTTATTTGGAGCGCTTTGACGAATATGCTGGAAAAGGAAATATCTTCACATAAAAACTAGACAGAATCATTCTCAGAAACATCTGCGTGATTAGTGCATTCAACTCACAGACTTGAACATTCCTTCTGATAGGGCAGTTTGGAAACACTCCTTTTGTAGAATCTGCAAGTGTTTATTAGGAGCGCTTTGACGCCTATGCTGGAAAAGGAAATATCTTCACATAAAAACTAGCCAGAAACATTCTCAGAAACTTCTTTGTGATGAGTGCATTCTACTCACAGACTTGAACATTCCTCTTGAGAGAGCAGTTTGGAAACACTCCTTTTGTAGTGTCTGCAAGTGTCTATTTGGATCGCTTTGACGCCTATGCTGGAAAAGGAAATATCTTCACCTAAAAACTACACAGAAACATTCTCAGAAACCTCTGTGTGATGAGTGCATTCAACTCACAGACTTGAACGTTTCTATTCATAGGACAGTTTTGAAACACTCCTTTTGTACAATCTGCAAGTGTTTATTTCGAGCGCTTTGAGGCCTATGCTGGAAAAGGAAGTATCTTCACATAACAACTACACAGAAGCATTCTCAGAAACTTCTTTGTGATGAGTGCATTCAACTCACAGACTTGGGACTTTCTTTTGAAAGAGCAGTTTTGAAACACTCTTTTTGTAGAATCTGCAAGTTGATATTTGGAGGGCTTTAAGGCCTATTCTGGGAAAAGAAATATCGTCACCTAAAAACTAGACAGAAGCATTCTCACAAACTTCTGTGTGATTAGTGCATTCAACTCACAGACTTGAACATTCCTTTTGATAGAGCAGTTTGGAAACACTCCTTTTGTAGTATCTGCAAGTTTTTATTTCGAGCGAATTGACGCCTGTGCTGGAAAAGGAAATATCTTCACATAAAAACTAGACAGAAGAATTCTCAGAAGCATCTTTGTGATGAGTTCATTCTACTCACAGAGTTGAAGCCTCTTTTTGGTGGAAGAGTTTTCAAGCTCTCTTTTTGTAGAATCTGCAGGTGCATATTTGGAGCGCTCCGAGGCCTATGCTGGGAAATGAAATATCTTCACCTAGAAACTACACAGAAGCATTCTCAGAAACTTCTGTGTGATGAGTGCATTCAACTCACAGACTTGATCCTTCCTTTTGAAAGAGCAGTTTTGAAACACTCTTTTTGTAGAGTCTGCAAGTGGATATTTGGAGGGCTTTGAGGCCTATGCTGGGAAAAGAAGTATCTTCACCTAAAAACTAGACAGAAGCATTCTCATAAACTTCTGTCTGATTAGTACATTCAACTCACAGACTTGAACATTCCCTCTGAAAGAGCAGTTTGGAAACACTCCTTTTGTAGAATCTGCAAGTGTTTACTTGGAACGCTTTGACGACTATGCTGGAAAAGGAAATATCCTCACATAAAAATTAGACAGAAGAATTCTCAGAAACTTCTTTGTGATGAGTGCATTCTACTCACAGACTTGAACATTCCTCTTGATAGAGCAATAGGGAAACACTCCTTTTGTAGAATCTGCAAGTGTTTATTTGGATCGCTTTGACGTCTACGCTGGAAAAGGAAATATCTTCACCTAAAAACTACACAGAAGCATTCCCAGAAACTTCTGTGTGATGAGTGCATTCAACTCACAGACTTGAACGTTTCTTTTGATAGGACAGTTTTGAAACACGCCTTTTGTAGAATCTGCAAGTGTTTATTTCGAGCGCTTTGAGGCCTATGCTGGAAAAGGAAGTATCTTCACATAACAACTACACAGAAGCATTCTCAGAAGCTTCTTTGTGATGAGTGCATTCCACTCACAGACTTGAGCCTTTCTTCTGAAAGAGCAGTTTTGAAACACTCTTTTTGTAGTATCTGCAAGTGGATATTTGGAGCACTTTAAGGCCTTTTCTGGAAAAAGAAATATCTTCACCTAAAAACTAGACAGAAGAATTCTCACACACTTCTGTGTGATTAATGCATTCAACTCACAGACTTGAACATTCCTTTTGATAGAGCAGTTTGGAAACACTCCTTTGGTAGAATCTGCAAGTGTTTATTTGGAGCGTTTTGACGCCTATGCTAGAAAAGGAAATATCTTCACATAAAAACTAGACAGAAGCATTCTCAGAAACTTCTTTGTGATGAGTGCATTCTACTCAGAGAGTTGAAGCCTCTTTTTGGTGGAAGAGTTTTCAAGCTCTCTTTTTGTAGAATCTGCAAGTGCATATTTGGAGCGCTCCGAGGCCTATGCTGGGAAATGAAATAACTTCACCTAAAAACTACACAGAAGCATTCTCGGAAACTTCTGTGTGATGAGTGCATTCAACTCACAGACTTGAACGTTTCTATTGATAGGACAGTTTTGAAACACTCCTTTTGTAGAATCTGCAAGTGTTTATTTCGAGCGCTTTGAGGCCTATGCTGGAAAAGGAAGTATCTTCACATAACAACTACACAGAAGCATTCTCAGAAACTTCTTTGGGTTGAGTGCATTCAATTCACAGACTTGGGCCTTTCTTATGAAAGAGCAGTTTTGAAACAATCTTTTTGTAGAATCTGCAAGTGGATATTTGGAGCGCTTTAAGGCCTATTCTGGGAAAAGAAATATCTTCACCTAAAAACTAGACAGAAGCATTCTCACAAACTTCTGTGTGATTAGTGCATTCAACTCACAGACTTGAACATTCCTTTTGATAGAGCAGTTTGGAAACACTCCTTTTGTAGAATCTGCAAGTGTTTATTTCGAGCGAATTGACGCCTATGCTGGAAATGGAAATATCTTCACATAAAAATTAGACAGAAGAATTCTCAGAAACATCTTTGTGATGAGTGCATTCTACTCACAGAGTTGAAGCCTCTTTTTGATGGAAGAGTTTTCTTTTTTTTTTTTTTTTTTTTTTTTTTTTTATTTTATTTTTTTTTTCTTTTTTTTTTCTTTTATTATTATTATGATTATTATCATTATTATACTTTAGGTTTTATGGTACATGTGCGCAATGTGCAGGTAAGTTACATATGTATACATGTGCCATGCTGGTGCGCTGCACCCACCAACTTGTCATCTAGCATTATGTATATCTCCCAATGCTATCCCTCCCCCCTCCCCCCACCCCACAACAGTCCCCGAAGTGTGATGTTCCCCTTCCTGTGTCCATGTGTTCTCATTGTTCAATTCCCACCTATGAGTGAGAATATGCGGTGTTTGGTTTTTTGTTCTTGCGATAGTTTACTGAGAATGATGATTTCCAATTTCATCCATGTCCCTACAAAGGACGTGAACTCATCATTTTTTATGGCTGCATAGTATTCCATGGTGTATATGTGCCACATTTTCTTAATCCAGTCTATCATTGTTGGACATTTGGGTTGGTTCCAAGTCTTTGCTATTGTGAATAATGCCGCAATAAACATACGTGTGCATGTGTCTTTATAGCCGCATGATTTATAGTCCTTTGGGTATATACCCAGTAATGGGATGGCTGGGTCGAATGGAATTTCTAGTTCTAGATCCCTGAGGAATCGCCACACTGACTTCCACAACGGTTGAACTAGTTTACAGTCCCACCAACAGTGTAAAAGTGTTCCTATTTCTCCACATCCTCTCCAGCACCTGTTGTTTCCTGACTTTTTAATGATTGCCATTCTAACTGGTGTGAGATGGTATCTCATTGTGGTTTTGATTTGCATTTCTCTGATGGCCAGTGATGGTGAGCATTTTTTCATGTGTTTTTTGGCTGCATAAATGTCTTCTTTTGAGAAGTGTCTGTTCATGTCCTTCGCCCACTTTTTGATGGGGTTGTTTGTTTTTTTCTTGTAAATTTGTTGGAGTTCATTGTAGATTCTGGATATTAGCCCTTTGTCAGATGAGTAGGTTGCGAAAATTTTCTCCCATTTTGTAGGTTGCCTGTTCACTCTGATGGTAGTTTCCTTTGCTGTGCAGAAGCTCTTTAGTTTAATTAGATCCCATTTGTCAATTTTGGCTTTTGTTGCCATTGCTTTTGGTGTTTTAGACATGAAGTCCTTGCCCATGCCTATGTCCTGAATGGTAATGCCTAGGTTTTCTTCTAGGGTTTTTATGGTTTTAGGTCTAACATTTAAGTCTTTAATCCATCTTGAATTGATTTTTGTATAAGGTGTAAGGAAGGGATCCAGTTTCAGCTTTCTACATATGGCTAGCCAGTTTTCCCAACACCATTTATTAAATAGGGAATCCTTTCCCCATTTCTTGTTTTTGTCAGGTTTGTCAAAGATCAGATACCTGTAGATATGTGGCATTATTTCTGAGGGCTCTGTTCTGTTCCATTGATCTATATCTCTGTTTTGGTACCAGTACCATGCTGTTTTGGTTACTGTAGCCTTGTAGTATAGTTTGAAGTCAGGTAGTGTGATGCCTCCAGCTTTGTTCTTTTGGCTTAGGATTGACTTGGCGATGCGGGCTCTTTTTTGGTTCCATATGAACTTGAAAGTAGTTTTTTCCAATTCTGTGAAGAAAGTCATTGGTAGCTTGATGGGGATGGCATTGAATCTGTAAATTACCTTGGGAAGGATGGCCATTTTCATGATATTGATTCTTCCTACCCATGAGCATGGAATGTTCTTCCATTTGTTTGTATCCTCTTTTATTTCCTTGAGCAGTGGTTTGTAGTTCTCCTTGAAGAGGTCTTTCACATCCCTTGTAAGTTGGATTCCTAGGTATTTTATTCTCTTTGAAGCAATTGTGAATGGGAGTTCACTCATGATTTGGCTCTCTGTTTGTCTGTTATTGATGTATAAGAATGCTTGTGATTTTTGCACATTGATTTTGTATCCTGAGACTTTGCTGAAGTTGCTTATCAGCTTAAGGAGATTTTGGGCTGAGACAATGGGGTTTTCTAGATATACTATCATGTCATCTGCAAACAAAGACAATTTGACTTCCTCTTTTCCTAACTGAATACCCTTGATTTCCTTCTCCTGCCTAATTGCCCTGGCCAGAACTTCCAACACTATGTTGAATAGAAGTGGCGAGAGAGGGCATCCCTGTCTTGTGCCAGTTTTCAAAGGGAATGCTTCCAGTTTTTGCCCATTCAGTACGATATTGGCTGTGGGTTTGTCATAAATAGCTCTTATTATTTTGAGATACGTCCCATCAATTCCTAATTTATTGAGAGTTTTTAGCATGAAGGGTTGTTGAATTTTGTCAAAGGCCTTTTCTGCATCTATTGAGATAATCATGTGGTTTTTGTCTTTGGTTCTGTTTATATGCTGGATTACATTTATTGATTTGCGTATATTGAACCAGCCTTGCATCCCAGGGATGAAGCCCACTTGATCATGGTGGATAAGCTTTTTGATGTGCTGCTGGATTCTGTTTGCCAGTATCTTATTGAGGATTTTTGCATCAATGTTCATCAAGGATATTGGTCTAAAATTCTCTTTTTTTGTTGTGTCTCTGCCAGGCTTTGGTATCAGGATGATGCTGGCCTCATAAAATGAGTTAGGGAGGATTCCCTCTTTTTCTATTGATTGGAATAGTTTCAGAAGGAATGGTACCAGCTCCTCCTTGTACCTCTGGTAGAATTCGGCTGTGAACCCATCTGGTCCTGGACTTTTTTTGGTTGGTAAGCTATTGATTATTGCCACAATTTCAGCTCCTGTTATTGGTCTATTCAGAGATTCAACTTCTTCCTGGTTTAGTCTTGGGAGGGTGTATGTGTTGAGGAATTGATCCATTTCTTCTAGATTTTCTAGTTTATTTGCATAGAGGTGTTTGTAATATTCTCTGATGGTAGTTTGTATTTCTTAAGTTGATGGAAGAGTTTTCAAGCTCTCTTTTTGTAGAATCTGCAAGTGCATATTTGGAGCGCTCCGAGGCCTATGCTGGGAAATGAAATATCTTCACCTAATAACTACATAGAAGCATTCTCAGAAACTTCTCTGTGATGAGTGCATTCAACTCACAGACTTGAACGTTTCTTTTGATAGGACAGTTTTGAAACTCTCCTTTCTTAGAATCCGCAAGTGTTTATTTCGAGGGCTTTGAGGCCTATGCTGGAAAAGGAAGTATCTTCACATAACAACTACACAGAAGCATTCTCGGAAACTTCTTTGTGATGAGTGCATTCAACTCACAGACTTGAGCCTTCCTTTTGAAAGAGCAGTTTTGAAACACTCTTTTTGTAGAGTCTGCAAGTGGATATTTGGAGGGCTTTGAGGCCTATGCTGGGAAAAGAAATATCTTCACCTAAAAACTAGACAGAAGCATTCTCACAAACATCTGTGTGATTAGTGCATTCAACCCACAGACTTGAACATTCCCTCTGATAGGGCAGTTTGGAAACACTCCTTTTGTAGAATCTGCAAATGTTTATTAGGAGCGCTTTGGCGCCTATGCTGGAAAAGGAAATATCTTCACATAAAAACTAGCCAGAAACATTCTCAGAAACTTCTTTGGGATGAGTGCATTCTACTCACAGACTTGAATATTCCTCTTGAGAGAGCAGTTTGGAAACACTCCTTTTGTAGTATCTGCAAGTGTCTATTTGGATCGCTTTGACGCCTATGCTGGAAAAGGAAATATCTTCACCTAAAAACTACACAGAAGCATTCTCAGAAACTTCTGTGTGATGAGTGCATTCAACTCACAGACTTGAACGTTTCTTTTGATAGGACAGTTTTGAAACACTCCTTTCGTAGAATCTGCAAGTGTTTATTTCGAGCGCTCTGAGGCCTATGCTGGAAAAGGAACTATCTTCACATTACAACTACACAGAAGCATTCTCAGAAACTTCTTTGTGATGAGTGCATTCAACTCACAGACTTGAGCCTTCCTGTTGAAAGAGCAGTTTTGAAACACTCTTTTTGTAGAGTCTGTAAGTGGATATTTGGAGGGCTTTGAGGCCTATGCTGGGAAAAGAAATATCTTCACCTAAAAACTAGGCAGAAGCATTCTCACAAACTTCTGTCTGAATAGTGCATTCAACTCACAGACTTGAACATTCCCTCTGAAAGAGCAGTTTGGAAACACTCCTTTTGTAGAATCTGCAAGTGTTTACTTGGAACGCTATGACGCTTATGCTGGAAAACGAAATATGTTCACATAAAAATTAGACAGAAGAATTCTCAGAAACTTCTTTGTGATGAGTGCATTCCACTCACAGACCTGAACATTCCTCTTGATAGAGCAGTTTGGAAACACTCCTTTTGTAGAATCTGCAAGTGTTTATTTGGATCGTTTTGACGTCTATGATGGAAAAGGAAATATCTTCAACTAAAAACTACACAGAAGCATTCTCAGAAACTTCTGTGTGATGAGTGCATTCAACTCACAGACTTGAACGTTTCTTTTGATCGGACAGTTTTGAAACACTCCTTTTGTAGAATCTGCAAGTGTTTATTTCGAGCGCTTTGAGGCCTATGCTGGAAAAGGAAGTATCTTCACATAACAACCACACAGAAGCATTCTCAGAAACTTCTTTGTGATGAGTGCATTCAACTCACAGACTTGAGCCTTTCTTTTGAAAGAGCAGTTTTGAAACACTCTTTTTGTAGAATCTGCAAGTGGATATTTGGAGCACTTTAAGGCCTTTTCTGGAAAAAGAAATAACTTCACCTAAAAACTAGACAAAAGCATTCTCACAAACATCTGTGTGATTAGTGCATTCACCTCACAGAGTTGAACATTCCCTCTGATAGGGCAGTTTGGAAGCACTCCTTTTGTAGAATCTGCAAGAATTTATTTGGAGCTCTTTGACGCCTATGCTGGAAAAGGAAATATCTTCACATAAAAACTAGCCAGAAGCATTCTCACAAACATCTGTGTGATTAGTGCATTCAACTCACAGACTTGAACATTCCCTCTGATAGAGCAGTTTCGAAACACTCCTTTTGTAGAAACTGCAAGTGTTTCTTTGGAGCGCTTTGACGCCTATGATGGAAAAGGAAATATCTTCACATAAAAACTAGACAGAAGCATTCTCAGAAACTTCTGTCTGATTAGTGCATTCAACTCACAGACTTGAACATTCCCTCTGAAAGAGCAGTTTGGATACACTCCTTTTGTAGAATCTGCAAGTGTTTACTTGGAACGCTTTGACGCTTTTGCGGGAAAAGGAAATACCTTCACAAAAAAATTAGACAGATGAATTCTCAGAAACTTCTTTGTGATGAGTGCATTCTACTCACAGTCTTGAACATTCCTCTTGATAGAGCAGTTTGGAAACACTCCTTTTGTAGAATCTGCAAGTGTTTATTTGGATCGCTTTGACGTCTATGCTGGAAAAGCAAATATCTTCACCTAAAAACTACACAGAAGCATTCTCAGA
Organism: Pongo abelii; assembly: GCF_028885655.2. Classification (NCBI taxonomy): domain Eukaryota; kingdom Metazoa; phylum Chordata; class Mammalia; order Primates; family Hominidae; genus Pongo; species Pongo abelii. The sequence continues at coordinate 42,737,025 of NC_071993.2, forward strand.
AACTTCTGTGTGATGAGTGCATTCAACTCACAGACTTGAACGTTTCTTTTGATAGGACAGTTTTGAAACACTCCTTTTGTAGAATCTGCAAGTGTTTATTTCGAGCGTTTTGAGGCGTATGCTGGAAAAGGAAGTATCTTCATATAACAACTAAACAGAAGCATTCTCAGAAACTTCTTTGTGATGAGTGCATTCAACTCACAGACTTGAGCCTTCCTGTTGAAAGAGCAGTTTTGAAACAATCTTTTTGTAGAGTCTGCAAGTGGATATTTGGAGGGCTTTGAGGCCTATGTTGGGGAAAGATATATCTTCACCTAAAAACTAGACAGAAGCATTCTCAGAAACTTCTGTCTGATTAGTGCATTCAACTCACCGACTTCATCATTCCCTCTGATAGGGCAGTTTGGAAACACTCCTTTTGTACAATCTGCAAATGTTTATTTGGAGCGCTTTGGCGCCTATGCTGGAAAAGGAAATATCATCACATAAAAACTAGCCAGAAACATTCTCTGAAACTTCTTTGTGATGAGTGCATTCTACTAACAGACTTCAACATTCCTCTTGAGAGAGCAGTTTGGAAACACTCCTTTTGTAGTATCTGGAAGTGCCTATTTGGATCGCTTTGACGCCTATGCTGGAAAAGGAAATATCTTCACCTAAAAACTACACAGAAGCATTCTCAGAAACTTCTGTGTGATGAGTGCATTCAACTCACAGACTTGAACGTTTCTATTGATAGGACAGTTTTGATACACTCCTTTTGTAGAATCTGCAAGTGTTTATTTCGAGCGCTTTCAGGCCTATGCTGGAAAAGGAAGTATCTTCACATAACAACTGTACAGAAGCATTCTCAGAAACTTCTTTGTGATGAGTGCATTCAACTCACAGATTTGGGCCTTTCTTTTGAAAGAGAAGTTTTGAAACACTCTTTTTGTAGAATCTGCAAGTGGATATTTGGAGCGCTTTAAGGCCTATTCTGGGGAAAGAAATATCATCACCTAAAAACTAGACAGAAGCATTCTCGCAAACTCCTGTGTGATTAGTGCATTCAACTCACAGACTTGAACATTCCTTTTGATAGAGCAGTTTGGAAACACTCCTTTTGTAGAATCTGGAAGTGTTTATTTGGAGCGCTTTGACGAATATGCTGGAAAAGGAAATATCTTCACATAAAAACTAGACAGAATCATTCTCAGAAACATCTGCGTGATTAGTGCATTCAACTCACAGACTTGAACATTCCTTCTGATAATGCAGTTTGGAAACACTCCTTTTGTAGAATCTGCAAGTGTTTATTAGGAGCGCTTTGACGCCTATGCTGGAAAAGGAAATATCTTCACATAAAAACTAGCCAGAAACATTCTCAGAAACTTCTTTGTGATGAGTGCATTCTACTCACAGACTTGAACATTCCTCTTGAGAGAGCAGTTTGGAAACACTCCTTTTGTAGTGTCTGCAAGTGTCTATTTGGATCGCTTTGACGCCTATGCTGGAAAAGGAAATATCTTCACCTAAAAACTACACAGAAACATTCTCAGAAACCTCTGTGTGATGAGTGCATTCAACTCACAGACTTGAACGTTTCTATTCATAGGACAGTTTTGAAACACTCCTTTTGTACAATCTGCAAGTGTTTATTTCGAGCGCTTTGAGGCCTATGCTGGAAAAGGAAGTATCTTCACATAACAACTACACAGAAGCATTCTCAGAAACTTCTTTGTGATGAGTGCATTCAACTCACAGACTTGGGACTTTCTTTTGAAAGAGCAGTTTTGAAACACTCTTTTTGTAGAATCTGCAAGTTGATATTTGGAGGGCTTTAAGGCCTATTCTGGGAAAAGAAATATCGTCACCTAAAAACTAGACAGAAGCATTCTCACAAACTTCTGTGTGATTAGTGCATTCAACTCACAGACTTGAACATTCCTTTTGATAGAGCAGTTTGGAAACACTCCTTTTGTAGTATCTGCAAGTGTTTATTTCGAGCGAATTGACGCCTGTGCTGGAAAAGGAAATATCTTCACATAAAAACTAGACAGAAGAATTCTCAGAAGCATCTTTGTGATGAGTTCATTCTACTCACAGAGTTGAAGCCTCTTTTTGGTGGAAGAGTTTTCAAGCTCTCTTTTTGTAGAATCTGCAGGTGCATATTTGGAGCGCTCCGAGGCCTATGCTGGGAAATGAAATATCTTCACCTAGAAACTACACAGAAGCATTCTCAGAAACTTCTGTGTGATGAGTGCATTCAACTCACAGACTTGATCCTTCCTTTTGAAAGAGCAGTTTTGAAACACTCTTTTTGTAGAGTCTGCAAGTGGATATTTGGAGGGCTTTGAGGCCTATGCTGGGAAAAGAAGTATCTTCACCTAAAAACTAGACAGAAGCATTCTCATAAACTTCTGTCTGATTAGTACATTCAACTCACAGACTTGAACATTCCCTCTGAAAGAGCAGTTTGGAAACACTCCTTTTGTAGAATCTGCAAGTGTTTACTTGGAACGCTTTGACGACTATGCTGGAAAAGGAAATATCCTCACATAAAAATTAGACAGAAGAATTCTCAGAAACTTCTTTGTGATGAGTGCATTCTACTCACAGACTTGAACATTCCTCTTGATAGAGCAATAGGGAAACACTCCTTTTGTAGAATCTGCAAGTGTTTATTTGGATCGCTTTGACGTCTACGCTGGAAAAGGAAATATCTTCACCTAAAAACTACACAGAAGCATTCCCAGAAACTTCTGTGTGATGAGTGCATTCAACTCACAGACTTGAACGTTTCTTTTGATAGGACAGTTTTGAAACACGCCTTTTGTAGAATCTGCAAGTGTTTATTTCGAGCGCTTTGAGGCCTATGCTGGAAAAGGAAGTATCTTCACATAACAACTACACAGAAGCATTCTCAGAAGCTTCTTTGTGATGAGTGCATTCCACTCACAGACTTGAGCCTTTCTTCTGAAAGAGCAGTTTTGAAACACTCTTTTTGTAGTATCTGCAAGTGGATATTTGGAGCACTTTAAGGCCTTTTCTGGAAAAAGAAATATCTTCACCTAAAAACTAGACAGAAGAATTCTCACACACTTCTGTGTGATTAATGCATTCAACTCACAGACTTGAACATTCCTTTTGATAGAGCAGTTTGGAAACACTCCTTTGGTAGAATCTGCAAGTGTTTATTTGGAGCGTTTTGACGCCTATGCTAGAAAAGGAAATATCTTCACATAAAAACTAGACAGAAGCATTCTCAGAAACTTCTTTGTGATGAGTGCATTCTACTCAGAGAGTTGAAGCCTCTTTTTGGTGGAAGAGTTTTCAAGCTCTCTTTTTGTAGAATCTGCAAGTGCATATTTGGAGCGCTCCGAGGCCTATGCTGGGAAATGAAATAACTTCACCTAAAAACTACACAGAAGCATTCTCGGAAACTTCTGTGTGATGAGTGCATTCAACTCACAGACTTGAACGTTTCTATTGATAGGACAGTTTTGAAACACTCCTTTTGTAGAATCTGCAAGTGTTTATTTCGAGCGCTTTGAGGCCTATGCTGGAAAAGGAAGTATCTTCACATAACAACTACACAGAAGCATTCTCAGAAACTTCTTTGGGTTGAGTGCATTCAATTCACAGACTTGGGCCTTTCTTATGAAAGAGCAGTTTTGAAACAATCTTTTTGTAGAATCTGCAAGTGGATATTTGGAGCGCTTTAAGGCCTATTCTGGGAAAAGAAATATCTTCACCTAAAAACTAGACAGAAGCATTCTCACAAACTTCTGTGTGATTAGTGCATTCAACTCACAGACTTGAACATTCCTTTTGATAGAGCAGTTTGGAAACACTCCTTTTGTAGAATCTGCAAGTGTTTATTTCGAGCGAATTGACGCCTATGCTGGAAATGGAAATATCTTCACATAAAAATTAGACAGAAGAATTCTCAGAAACATCTTTGTGATGAGTGCATTCTACTCACAGAGTTGAAGCCTCTTTTTGATGGAAGAGTTTTCTTTTTTTTTTTTTTTTTTATTTTATTTTTTTTTTTCTTTTTTTTTCTTTTATTATTATTATTATTATTATCATTATTATACTTTAGGTTTTATGGTACATGTGCGCAATGTGCAGGTAAGTTACATATGTATACATGTGCCATGCTGGTGCGCTGCACCCACCAACTTGTCATCTAGCATTAGGTATATCTCCCAATGCTATCCCTCCCCCCTCCCCCCACCCCACAACAGTCCCCGAAGTGTGATGTTCCCCTTCCTGTGTCCATGTGTTCTCATTGTTCAATTCCCACCTATGAGTGAGAATATGCGGTGTTTGGTTTTTTGTTCTTGCGATAGTTTACTGAGAATGATGATTTCCAATTTCATCCATGTCCCTACAAAGGACGTGAACTCATCATTTTTTATGGCTGCATAGTATTCCATGGTGTATATGTGCCACATTTTCTTAATCCAGTCTATCATTGTTGGACATTTGGGTTGGTTCCAAGTCTTTGCTATTGTGAATAATGCCGCAATAAACATACGTGTGCATGTGTCTTTATAGCCGCATGATTTATAGTCCTTTGGGTATATACCCAGTAATGGGATGGCTGGGTCGAATGGAATTTCTAGTTCTAGATCCCTGAGGAATCGCCACACTGACTTCCACAACGGTTGAACTAGTTTACAGTCCCACCAACAGTGTAAAAGTGTTCCTATTTCTCCACATCCTCTCCAGCACCTGTTGTTTCCTGACTTTTTAATGATTGCCATTCTAACTGGTGTGAGATGGTATCTCATTGTGGTTTTGATTTGCATTTCTCTGATGGCCAGTGATGGTGAGCATTTTTTCATGTGTTTTTTGGCTGCATAAATGTCTTCTTTTGAGAAGTGTCTGTTCATGTCCTTCGCCCACTTTTTGATGGGGTTGTTTGTTTTTTTCTTGTAAATTTGTTGGAGTTCATTGTAGATTCTGGATATTAGCCCTTTGTCAGATGAGTAGGTTGCGAAAATTTTCTCCCATTTTGTAGGTTGCCTGTTCACTCTGATGGTAGTTTCCTTTGCTGTGCAGAAGCTCTTTAGTTTAATTAGATCCCATTTGTCAATTTTGGCTTTTGTTGCCATTGCTTTTGGTGTTTTAGACATGAAGTCCTTGCCCATGCCTATGTCCTGAATGGTAATGCCTAGGTTTTCTTCTAGGGTTTTTATGGTTTTAGGTCTAACATTTAAGTCTTTAATCCATCTTGAATTGATTTTTGTATAAGGTGTAAGGAAGGGATCCAGTTTCAGCTTTCTACATATGGCTAGCCAGTTTTCCCAACACCATTTATTAAATAGGGAATCCTTTCCCCATTTCTTGTTTTTGTCAGGTTTGTCAAAGATCAGATACCTGTAGATATGTGGCATTATTTCTGAGGGCTCTGTTCTGTTCCATTGATCTATATCTCTGTTTTGGTACCAGTACCATGCTGTTTTGGTTACTGTAGCCTTGTAGTATAGTTTGAAGTCAGGTAGTGTGATGCCTCCAGCTTTGTTCTTTTGGCTTAGGATTGACTTGGCGATGCGGGCTCTTTTTTGGTTCCATATGAACTTGAAAGTAGTTTTTTCCAATTCTGTGAAGAAAGTCATTGGTAGCTTGATGGGGATGGCATTGAATCTGTAAATTACCTTGGGAAGGATGGCCATTTTCATGATATTGATTCTTCCTACCCATGAGCATGGAATGTTCTTCCATTTGTTTGTATCCTCTTTTATTTCCTTGAGCAGTGGTTTGTAGTTCTCCTTGAAGAGGTCTTTCACATCCCTTGTAAGTTGGATTCCTAGGTATTTTATTCTCTTTGAAGCAATTGTGAATGGGAGTTCACTCATGATTTGGCTCTCTGTTTGTCTGTTATTGATGTATAAGAATGCTTGTGATTTTTGCACATTGATTTTGTATCCTGAGACTTTGCTGAAGTTGCTTATCAGCTTAAGGAGATTTTGGGCTGAGACAATGGGGTTTTCTAGATATACTATCATGTCATCTGCAAACAAGGACAATTTGACTTCCTCTTTTCCTAACTGAATACCCTTGATTTCCTTCTCCTGCCTAATTGCCCTGGCCAGAACTTCCAACACTATGTTGAATAGAAGTGGCGAGAGAGGGCATCCCTGTCTTGTGCCAGTTTTCAAAGGGAATGCTTCCAGTTTTTGCCCATTCAGTACGATATTGGCTGTGGGTTTGTCATAAATAGCTCTTATTATTTTGAGATACGTCCCATCAATTCCTAATTTATTGAGAGTTTTTAGCATGAAGGGTTGTTGAATTTTGTCAAAGGCCTTTTCTGCATCTATTGAGATAATCATGTGGTTTTTGTCTTTGGTTCTGTTTATATGCTGGATTACATTTATTGATTTGCGTATATTGAACCAGCCTTGCATCCCAGGGATGAAGCCCACTTGATCATGGTGGATAAGCTTTTTGATGTGCTGCTGGATTCTGTTTGCCAGTATCTTATTGAGGATTTTTGCATCAATGTTCATCAAGGATATTGGTCTAAAATTCTCTTTTTTTGTTGTGTCTCTGCCAGGCTTTGGTATCAGGATGATGCTGGCCTCATAAAATGAGTTAGGGAGGATTCCCTCTTTTTCTATTGATTGGAATAGTTTCAGAAGGAATGGTACCAGCTCCTCCTTGTACCTCTGGTAGAATTCGGCTGTGAACCCATCTGGTCCTGGACTTTTTTTGGTTGGTAAGCTATTGATTATTGCCACAATTTCAGCTCCTGTTATTGGTCTATTCAGAGATTCAACTTCTTCCTGGTTTAGTCTTGGGAGGGTGTATGTGTTGAGGAATTGATCCATTTCTTCTAGATTTTCTAGTTTATTTGCATAGAGGTGTTTGTAATATTCTCTGATGGTAGTTTGTATTTCTTAAGTTGATGGAAGAGTTTTCAAGCTCTCTTTTTGTAGAATCTGCAAGTGCATATTTGGAGCGCTCCGAGGCCTATGCTGGGAAATGAAATATCTTCACCTAATAACTACACAGAAGCATTCTCAGAAACTTCTCTGTGATGAGTGCATTCAACTCACAGACTTGAACGTTTCTTTTGATAGGACAGTTTTGAAACTCTCCTTTCTTAGAATCCGCAAGTGTTTATTTCGAGGGCTTTGAGGCCTATGCTGGAAAAGGAAGTATCTTCACATAACAACTACACAGAAGCATTCTCGGAAACTTCTTTGTGATGAGTGCATTCAACTCACAGACTTGAGCCTTCCTTTTGAAAGAGCAGTTTTGAAACACTCTTTTTGTAGAGTCTGCAAGTGGATATTTGGAGGGCTTTGAGGCCTATGCTGGGAAAAGAAATATCTTCACCTAAAAACTAGACAGAAGCATTCTCACAAACATCTGTGTGATTAGTGCATTCAACCCACAGACTTGAACATTCCCTCTGATAGGGCAGTTTGGAAACACTCCTTTTGTAGAATCTGCAAATGTTTATTAGGAGCGCTTTGGCGCCTATGCTGGAAAAGGAAATATCTTCACATAAAAACTAGCCAGAAACATTCTCAGAAACTTCTTTGGGATGAGTGCATTCTACTCACAGACTTGAATATTCCTCTTGAGAGAGCAGTTTGGAAACACTCCTTTTGTAGTATCTGCAAGTGTCTATTTGGATCGCTTTGACGCCTATGCTGGAAAAGGAAATATCTTCACCTAAAAACTACACAGAAGCATTCTCAGAAACTTCTGTGTGATGAGTGCATTCAACTCACAGACTTGAACGTTTCTTTTGATAGGACAGTTTTGAAACACTCCTTTCGTAGAATCTGCAAGTGTTTATTTCGAGCGCTCTGAGGCCTATGCTGGAAAAGGAACTATCTTCACATTACAACTACACAGAAGCATTCTCAGAAACTTCTTTGTAATGAGTGCATTCAACTCACAGACTTGAGCCTTCCTGTTGAAAGAGCAGTTTTGAAACACTCTTTTTGTAGAGTCTGTAAGTGGATATTTGGAGGGCTTTGAGGCCTATGCTGGGAAAAGAAATATCTTCACCTAAAAACTAGGCAGAAGCATTCTCACAAACTTCTGTCTGAATAGTGCATTCAACTCACAGACTTGAACATTCCCTCTGAAAGAGCAGTTTGGAAACACTCCTTTTGTAGAATCTGCAAGTGTTTACTTGGAACGCTATGACGCTTATGCTGGAAAACGAAATATGTTCACATAAAAATTAGACAGAAGAATTCTCAGAAACTTCTTTGTGATGAGTGCATTCCACTCACAGACTTGAACATTCCTCTTGATAGAGCAGTTTGGAAACACTCCTTTTGTAGAATCTGCAAGTGTTTATTTGCATCGTTTTGACGTCTATGATGGAAAAGGAAATATCTTCAACTAAAAACTACACAGAAGCATTCCCAGAAACTTCTGTGTGATGAGTGCATTCAACTCACAGACTTGAACGTTTCTTTTGATCGGACAGTTTTGAAACACTCCTTTTGTAGAATCTGCAAGTGTTTATTTCGAGCGCTTTGAGGCCTATGCTGGAAAAGGAAGTATCTTCACATAACAACCACACAGAAGCATTCTCAGAAACTTCTTTGTGATGAGTGCATTCCACTCACAGACTTGAGCCTTTCTTTTGAAAGAGCAGTTTTGAAACACTCTTTTTGTAGAATCTGCAAGTGGATATTTGGAGCACTTTAAGGCCTTTTCTGGAAAAAGAAATAACTTCACCTAAAAACTAGACAAAAGCATTCTCACAAACATCTGTGTGATTAGTGCATTCACCTCACAGAGTTGAACATTCCCTCTGATAGGGCAGTTTGGAAGCACTCCTTTTGTAGAATCTGCAAGAATTTATTTGGAGCTCTTTGACGCCTATGCTGGAAAAGGAAATATCTTCACATAAAAACTAGCCAGAAGCATTCTCACAAACATCTGTGTGATTAGTGCATTCAACTCACAGACTTGAACATTCCCTCTGATAGAGCAGTTTCGAAACACTCCTTTTGTAGAAACTGCAAGTGTTTCTTTGGAGCGCTTTGACGCCTATGATGGAAAAGGAAATATCTTCACATAAAAACTAGACAGAAGCATTCTCAGAAACTTCTGTCTGATTAGTGCATTCAACTCACAGACTTGAACATTCCGTCTGAAAGAGCAGTTTGGATACACTCCTTTTGTAGAATCTGCAAGTGTTTACTTGGAACGCTTTGACGCTTTTGCGGGAAAAGGAAATACCTTCACAAAAAAATTAGACAGAAGAATTCTCAGAAACTTCTTTGTGATGAGTGCATTCTACTCACAGTCTTGAACATTCCTCTTGATAGAGCAGTTTGGAAACACTCCTTTTGTAGAATCTGCAAGTGTTTATTTGGATCGCTTTGACGTCTATGCTGGAAAAGGAAATATCTTCACCTAAAAACTACACAGAAGCATTCTCAGAAACTTCTGTGTGATGAGTGCATTCAACTCACAGACTTGAACGTTTCTTTTGATAGGACAGTTTTGAAACACTCCTTTTGTAGAATCTGCAAGTGTTTATTTCGAGCGTTTTGAGGCGTATGCTGGAAAAGGAAGTATCTTCATATAACAACTAAACAGAAGCATTCTCAGAAACTTCTTTGTGATGAGTGCATTCAACTCACAGACTTGAGCCTTCCTGTTGAAAGAGCAGTTTTGAAACAATCTTTTTGTAGAGTCTGCAAGTGGATATTTGGAGGGCTTTGAGGCCTATGTTGGGGAAAGATATATCTTCACCTAAAAACTAGACAGAAGCATTCTCAGAAACTTCTGTCTGATTAGTACATTCAACTCACCGACTTCATCATTCCCTCTGATAGGGCAGTTTGGAAACACTCCTTTTGTACAATCTGCAAATGTTTATTTGGAGCGCTTTGGGCCTATGCTGGAAAAGGAAATATCTTCACCTAAAAACTACACAGAAGCATTCTCAGAAACTTCTGTGTGATGAGTGCATTCAACTCACAGACTTGAACGTTTCTATTGATAGGACAGTTTTGAAACACTCCTTTTGTAGAATCTGCAAGTGTTTATTTCGAGCGCTTTGAGGCCTATGCTGGAAAAGGAAGTATCTTCACATAACAACTGTACAGAAGCATTCTCAGAAACTTCTTTGTGATGAGTGCATTCAACTCACAGATTTGGGCCTTTCTTTTGAAAGAGAAGTTTTGAAACACTCTTTTTGTAGAATCTGCAAGTGGATATTTCGAGCGCTTTAAGGCCTATTCTGGGAAAAGAAATATCTTCACCTAAAAACTAGACAGAAGCATTCTCGCAAACTCCTGTGTGATTAGTGCATTCAACTCACAGACTTGAACATTCCTTTTGATAGAGCAGTTTGGAAACACTCCTTTTGTAGAATCTGGAAGTGTTTATTTGGAGCGCTTTGACGAATATGCTGGAAAAGGAAATATCTTCACATAAAAACTAGACAGAATCATTCTCAGAAACATCTGTGTGATTAGTGCATTCAACTCACAGACTTGAACATTCCTTCTGATAGGGCAGTTTGGAAACACTCCTTTTGTAGAATCTGCAAGTGTTTATTAGGAGCGCTTTGACGCCTATGCTGGAAAAGGAAATATCTTCACATAAAAACTAGCCAGAAACATTCTCAGAAACTTCTTTGTGATGAGTGCATTCTACTCACAGACTTGAACATTCCTCTTGAGAGAGCAGTTTGGAGACACTCCTTTTGTAGTGTCTGCAAGTGTCTATTTGGATCGCTTTGACGCCTATGCTGGAAAAGGAAATATCTTCACCTAAAAACTACACAGAAACATTCTCAGAAACCTCTGTGTGATGAGTGCATTCAACTCACAGACTTGAACGTTTCTATTCATAGGACAGTTTTGAAACACTCCTTTTGTACAATCTGCAAGTGTTTATTTCGAGCGCTTTGAGGCCTATGCTGGAAAAGGAAGTATCTTCACATAACAACTACACAGAAGCATTCTCAGAAACTTCTTTGTGATGAGTGCATTCAACTCACAGACTTGGGACTTTCTTTTGAAAGAGCAGTTTTGAAACACTCTTTTTGTAGAATCTGCAAGTTGATATTTGGAGGGCTTTAAGGCCTATTCTGGGAAAAGAAATATCGTCACCTAAAAACTAGACAGAAGCATTCTCACAAACTTCTGTGTGATTAGTGCATTCAACTCACAGACTTGAACATTCCTTTTGATAGAGCAGTTTGGAAACACTCCTTTTGTAGTATCTGCAAGTGTTTATTTCGAGCGAATTGACGCCTGTGCTGGAAAAGGAAATATCTTCACATAAAAACTAGACAGAAGAATTCTCAGAAGCATCTTTGTGATGAGTTCATTCTACTCACAGAGTTGAAGCCTCTTTTTGGTGGAAGAGTTTTCAAGCTCTCTTTTTGTAGAATCTGCAGGTGCATATTTGGAGCGCTCCGAGGCCTATGCTGGGAAATGAAATATCTTCACCTAGAAACTACACAGAAGCATTCTCAGAAACTTCTGTGTGATGAGTGCATTCAACTCACAGACTTGATCCTTCCTTTTGAAAGAGCAGTTTTGAAACACTCTTTTTGTAGAGTCTGCAAGTGGATATTTGGAGGGCTTTGAGGCCTATGCTGGGAAAAGAAGTATCTTCACCTAAAAACTAGACAGAAGCATTCTCAGAAACTTCTGTCTGATTAGTACATTCAACTCACAGACTTGAACATTCCCTCTGAAAGAGCAGTTTGGAAACACTCCTTTTGTAGAATCTGCAAGTGTTTACTTGGAACGCTTTGACGATTATGCTGGAAAAGGAAATATCCTCACATAAAAATTAGACAGAAGAATTCTCAGAAACTTCTGTGTGATGAGTGCATTCTACTCACAGACTTGAACATTCCTCTTGATAGAGCAATAGGGAAACACTCCTTTTGTAGAATCTGCAAGTGTTTATTTGGATCGCTTTGACGTCTACGCTGGAAAAGGAAATATCTTCACCTAAAAACTACACAGAAGCATTCCCAGAAACTTCTGTGTGATGAGTGCATTCAACTCACAGACTTGAACGTTTCTTTTGATAGGACAGTTTTGAAACACGCCTTTTGTAGAATCTGCAAGTGTTTATTTCGAGCGCTTTGAGGCCTATGCTGGAAAAGGAAGTATCTTCACATAACAACTACACAGAAGCATTCTCAGAAGCTTCTTTGTGATGAGTGCATTCCACTCACAGACTTGAGCCTTTCTTCTGAAAGAGCAGTTTTGAAACACTCTTTTTGTAGTATCTGCAAGTGGATATTTGGAGCACTTTAAGGCCTTTTCTGGAAAAAGAAATATCTTCACCTAAAAACTAGACAGAAGAATTCTCACACACTTCTGTGTGATTAATGCATTCAACTCACAGACTTGAACATTCCTTTTGATAGAGCAGTTTGGAAACACTCCTTTGGTAGAATCTGCAAGTGTTTATTTGGAGCGTTTTGACGCCTATGCTAGAAAAGGAAATATCTTCACATAAAAACTAGACAGAAGCATTCTCAGAAACTTCTTTGTGATGAGTGCATTCTACTCAGAGAGTTGAAGCCTCTTTTTGGTGGAAGAGTTTTCAAGCTCTCTTTTTGTAGAATCTGCAAGTGCATATTTGGAGCGCTCCGAGGCCTATGCTGGGAAATGAAATAACTTCACCTAAAAACTACACAGAAGCATTCTCGGAAACTTCTGTGTGATGAGTGCATTCAACTCACAGACTTGAACGTTTCTATTGATAGGACAGTTTTGAAACACTCCTTTTGTAGAATCTGCAAGTGTTTATTTCGAGCGCTTTGAGGCCTATGCTGGAAAAGGAAGTATCTTCACATAACAACTACACAGAAGCATTCTCAGAAACTTCTTTGGGTTGAGTGCATTCAATTCACAGACTTGGGCCTTTCTTATGAAAGAGCAGTTTTGAAACAATCTTTTTGTAGAATCTGCAAGTGGATATTTGGAGCGCTTTAAGGCCTATTCTGGGAAAAGAAATATCTTCACCTAAAAACTAGACAGAAGCATTCTCACAAACTTCTGTGTGATTAGTGCATTCAACTCACAGACTTGAACATTCCTTTTGATAGAGCAGTTTGGAAACACTCCTTTTGTAGAATCTGCAAGTGTTTATTTCGAGCGAATTGACGCCTATGCTGGAAATGGAAATATCTTCACATAAAAATTAGACAGAAGAATTCTCAGAAACATCTTTGTGATGAGTGCATTCTACTCACAGAGTTGAAGCCTCTTTTTGATGGAAGAGTTTTCTTTTTTTTTTTTTTTTTTTTTTTTTTTTATTTTATTTTTTTTTTCTTTTTTTTTTCTTTTATTATTATTATGATTATTATCATTATTATACTTTAGGTTTTATGGTACATGTGCGCAATGTGCAGGTAAGTTACATATGTATACATGTGCCATGCTGGTGCGCTGCACCCACCAACTTGTCATCTAGCATTATGTATATCTCCCAATGCTATCCCTCCCCCCTCCCCCCACCCCACAACAGTCCCCGAAGTGTGATGTTCCCCTTCCTGTGTCCATGTGTTCTCATTGTTCAATTCCCACCTATGAGTGAGAATATGCGGTGTTTGGTTTTTTGTTCTTGCGATAGTTTACTGAGAATGATGATTTCCAATTTCATCCATGTCCCTACAAAGGACGTGAACTCATCATTTTTTATGGCTGCATAGTATTCCATGGTGTATATGTGCCACATTTTCTTAATCCAGTCTATCATTGTTGGACATTTGGGTTGGTTCCAAGTCTTTGCTATTGTGAATAATGCCGCAATAAACATACGTGTGCATGTGTCTTTATAGCCGCATGATTTATAGTCCTTTGGGTATATACCCAGTAATGGGATGGCTGGGTTGAATGGAATTTCTAGTTCTAGATCCCTGAGGAATCGCCACACTGACTTCCACAACGGTTGAACTAGTTTACAGTCCCACCAACAGTGTAAAAGTGTTCCTATTTCTCCACATCCTCTCCAGCACCTGTTGTTTCCTGACTTTTTAATGATTGCCATTCTAACTGGTGTGAGATGGTATCTCATTGTGGTTTTGATTTGCATTTCTCTGGTGGCCAGTGATGGTGAGCATTTTTTCATGTGTTTTTTGGCTGCATAAATGTCTTCTTTTGAGAAGTGTCTGTTCATGTCCTTCGCCCACTTTTTGATGGGGTTGTTTGTTTTTTTCTTGTAAATTTGTTGGAGTTCATTGTAGATTCTGGATATTAGCCCTTTGTCAGATGAGTAGGTTGCGAAAATTTTCTCCCATTTTGTAGGTTGCCTGTTCACTCTGATGGTAGTTTCCTTTGCTGTGCAGAAGCTCTTTAGTTTAATTAGATCCCATTTGTCAATTTTGGCTTTTGTTGCCATTGCTTTTGGTGTTTTAGACATGAAGTCCTTGCCCATGCCTATGTCCTGAATGGTAATGCCTAGGTTTTCTTCTAGGGTTTTTATGGTTTTAGGTCTAACATTTAAGTCTTTAATCCATCTTGAATTGATTTTTGTATAAGGTGTAAGGAAGGGATCCAGTTTCAGCTTTCTACATATGGCTAGCCAGTTTTCCCAACACCATTTATTAAATAGGGAATCCTTTCCCCATTTCTTGTTTTTGTCAGGTTTGTCAAAGATCAGATACCTGTAGATATGTGGCATTATTTCTGAGGGCTCTGTTCTGTTCCATTGATCTATATCTCTGTTTTGGTACCAGTACCATGCTGTTTTGGTTACTGTAGCCTTGTAGTATAGTTTGAAGTCAGGTAGTGTGATGCCTCCAGCTTTGTTCTTTTGGCTTAGGATTGACTTGGCAATGCGGGCTCTTTTTTGGTTCCATATGAACTTTAAAGTAGTTTTTTCCAATTCTGTGAAGAAAGTCATTGGTAGCTTGATGGGGATGGCATTGAATCTGTAAATTACCTTGGGAAGGATGGCCATTTTCATGATATTGATTCTTCCTACCCATGAGCATGGAATGTTCTTCCATTTGTTTGTATCCTCTTTTATTTCCTTGAGCAGTGGTTTGTAGTTCTCCTTGAAGAGGTCTTTCACATCCCTTGTAAGTTGGATTCCTAGGTATTTTATTCTCTTTGAAGCAATTGTGAATGGGAGTTCACTCATGATTTGGCTCTCTGTTTGTCTGTTATTGATGTATAAGAATGCTTGTGATTTTTGCACATTGATTTTGTATCCTGAGACTTTGCTGAAGTTGCTTATCAGCTTAAGGAGATTTTGGGCTGAGACAATGGGGTTTTCTAGATATACTATCATGTCATCTGCAAACAAGGACAATTTGACTTCCTCTTTTCCTAACTGAATACCCTTGATTTCCTTCTCCTGCCTAATTGCCCTGGCCAGAACTTCCAACACTATGTTGAATAGAAGTGGCGAGAGAGGGCATCCCTGTCTTGTGCCAGTTTTCAAAGGGAATGCTTCCAGTTTTTGCCCATTCAGTACGATATTGGCTGTGGGTTTGTCATAAATAGCTCTTATTATTTTGAGATACGTCCCATCAATTCCTAATTTATTGAGAGTTTTTAGCATGAAGGGTTGTTGAATTTTGTCAAAGGCCTTTTCTGCATCTATTGAGATAATCATGTGGTTTTTGTCTTTGGTTCTGTTTATATGCTGGATTACATTTATTGATTTGCGTATATTGAACCAGCCTTGCATCCCAGGGATGAAGCCCACTTGATCATGGTGGATAAGCTTTTTGATGTGCTGCTGGATTCTGTTTGCCAGTATCTTATTGAGGATTTTTGCATCAATGTTCATCAAGGATATTGGTCTAAAATTCTCTTTTTTTGTTGTGTCTCTGCCAGGCTTTGGTATCAGGATGATGCTGGCCTCATAAAATGAGTTAGGGAGGATTCCCTCTTTTTCTATTGATTGGAATAGTTTCAGAAGGAATGGTACCAGCTCCTCCTTGTACCTCTGGTAGAATTCGGCTGTGAACCCATCTGGTCCTGGACTTTTTTTGGTTGGTAAGCTATTGATTATTGCCACAATTTCAGCTCCTGTTATTGGTCTATTCAGAGATTCAACTTCTTCCTGGTTTAGTCTTGGGAGGGTGTATGTGTTGAGGAATTGATCCATTTCTTCTAGATTTTCTAGTTTATTTGCATAGAGGTGTTTGTAATATTCTCTGATGGTAGTTTGTATTTCTTAAGTTGATGGAAGAGTTTTCAAGCTCTCTTTTTGTAGAATCTGCAAGTGCATATTTGGAGCGCTCCGAGGCCTATGCTGGGAAATGAAATATCTTCACCTAATAACTACATAGAAGCATTCTCAGAAACTTCTCTGTGATGAGTGCATTCAACTCACAGACTTGAACGTTTCTTTTGATAGGACAGTTTTGAAACTCTCCTTTCTTAGAATCCGCAAGTGTTTATTTCGAGGGCTTTGAGGCCTATGCTGGAAAAGGAAGTATCTTCACATAACAACTACACAGAAGCATTCTCGGAAACTTCTTTGTGATGAGTGCATTCAACTCACAGACTTGAGCCTTCCTTTTGAAAGAGCAGTTTTGAAACACTCTTTTTGTAGAGTCTGCAAGTGGATATTTGGAGGGCTTTGAGGCCTATGCTGGGAAAAGAAATATCTTCACCTAAAAACTAGACAGAAGCATTCTCACAAACATCTGTGTGATTAGTGCATTCAACCCACAGACTTGAACATTCCCTCTGATAGGGCAGTTTGGAAACACTCCTTTTGTAGAATCTGCAAATGTTTATTAGGAGCGCTTTGGCGCCTATGCTGGAAAAGGAAATATCTTCACATAAAAACTAGCCAGAAACATTCTCAGAAACTTCTTTGGGATGAGTGCATTCTACTCACAGACTTGAATATTCCTCTTGAGAGAGCAGTTTGGAAACACTCCTTTTGTAGTATCTGCAAGTGTCTATTTGGATCGCTTTGACGCCTATGCTGGAAAAGGAAATATCTTCACCTAAAAACTACACAGAAGCATTCTCAGAAACTTCTGTGTGATGAGTGCATTCAACTCACAGACTTGAACGTTTCTTTTGATAGGACAGTTTTGAAACACTCCTTTCGTAGAATCTGCAAGTGTTTATTTCGAGCGCTCTGAGGCCTATGCTGGAAAAGGAACTATCTTCACATTACAACTACACAGAAGCATTCTCAGAAACTTCTTTGTGATGAGTGCATTCAACTCACAGACTTGAGCCTTCCTGTTGAAAGAGCAGTTTTGAAACACTCTTTTTGTAGAGTCTGTAAGTGGATATTTGGAGGGCTTTGAGGCCTATGCTGGGAAAAGAAATATCTTCACCTAAAAACTAGGCAGAAGCATTCTCACAAACTTCTGTCTGAATAGTGCATTCAACTCACAGACTTGAACATTCCCTCTGAAAGAGCAGTTTGGAAACACTCCTTTTGTAGAATCTGCAAGTGTTTACTTGGAACGCTATGACGCTTATGCTGGAAAACGAAATATGTTCACATAAAAATTAGACAGAAGAATTCTCAGAAACTTCTTTGTGATGAGTGCATTCCACTCACAGACCTGAACATTCCTCTTGATAGAGCAGTTTGGAAACACTCCTTTTGTAGAATCTGCAAGTGTTTATTTGGATCGTTTTGACGTCTATGATGGAAAAGGAAATATCTTCAACTAAAAACTACACAGAAGCATTCTCAGAAACTTCTGTGTGATGAGTGCATTCAACTCACAGACTTGAACGTTTCTTTTGATCGGACAGTTTTGAAACACTCCTTTTGTAGAATCTGCAAGTGTTTATTTCGAGCGCTTTGAGGCCTATGCTGGAAAAGGAAGTATCTTCACATAACAACCACACAGAAGCATTCTCAGAAACTTCTTTGTGATGAGTGCATTCAACTCACAGACTTGAGCCTTTCTTTTGAAAGAGCAGTTTTGAAACACTCTTTTTGTAGAATCTGCAAGTGGATATTTGGAGCACTTTAAGGCCTTTTCTGGAAAAAGAAATAACTTCACCTAAAAACTAGACAAAAGCATTCTCACAAACATCTGTGTGATTAGTGCATTCACCTCACAGAGTTGAACATTCCCTCTGATAGGGCAGTTTGGAAGCACTCCTTTTGTAGAATCTGCAAGAATTTATTTGGAGCTCTTTGACGCCTATGCTGGAAAAGGAAATATCTTCACATAAAAACTAGCCAGAAGCATTCTCACAAACATCTGTGTGATTAGTGCATTCAACTCACAGACTTGAACATTCCCTCTGATAGAGCAGTTTCGAAACACTCCTTTTGTAGAAACTGCAAGTGTTTCTTTGGAGCGCTTTGACGCCTATGATGGAAAAGGAAATATCTTCACATAAAAACTAGACAGAAGCATTCTCAGAAACTTCTGTCTGATTAGTGCATTCAACTCACAGACTTGAACATTCCCTCTGAAAGAGCAGTTTGGATACACTCCTTTTGTAGAATCTGCAAGTGTTTACTTGGAACGCTTTGACGCTTTTGCGGGAAAAGGAAATACCTTCACAAAAAAATTAGACAGATGAATTCTCAGAAACTTCTTTGTGATGAGTGCATTCTACTCACAGTCTTGAACATTCCTCTTGATAGAGCAGTTTGGAAACACTCCTTTTGTAGAATCTGCAAGTGTTTATTTGGATCGCTTTGACGTCTATGCTGGAAAAGCAAATATCTTCACCTAAAAACTACACAGAAGCATTCTCAGAAACTTCTGTGTGATGAGTGCATTCAACTCACAGACTTGAACGTTTCTTTTGATAGGACAGTTTTGAAACACTCCTTTTGTAGAATCTGCAAGTGTTTATTTCGAGCGTTTTGAGGCGTATGCTGGAAAAGGAAGTATCTTCATATAACAACTAAACAGAAGCATTCTCAGAAACTTCTTTGTGATGAGTGCATTCAACTCACAGACTTGAGCCTTCCTGTTGAAAGAGCAGTTTTGAAACAATCTTTTTGTAGAGTCTGCAAGTGGATATTTGGAGGGCTTTGAGGCCTATGTTGGGGAAAGATATATCTTCACCTAAAAACTAGACAGAAGCATTCTCAGAAACTTCTGTCTGATTAGTGCATTCAACTCACCGACTTCATCATTCCCTCTGATAGGGCAGTTTGGAAACACTCCTTTTGTACAATCTGCAAATGTTTATTTGGAGCGCTTTGGCGCCTATGCTGGAAAAGGAAATATCTTCACATAAAAACTAGCCAGAAACATTCTCTGAAACTTCTTTGTGATGAGTGCATTCTACTAACAGACTTCAACATTCCTCTTGAGAGAGCAGTTTGGAAACACTCCTTTTGTAGTATCTGGAAGTGCCTATTTGGATCGCTTTGACGCCTATGCTGGAAAAGGAAATATCTTCACCTAAAAACTACACAGAAGCATTCTCAGAAACTTCTGTGTGATGAGTGCATTCAACTCACAGACTTGAACGTTTCTATTGATAGGACAGTTTTGATACACTCCTTTTGTAGAATCTGCAAGTGTTTATTTCGAGCGCTTTCAGGCCTATGCTGGAAAAGGAAGTATCTTCACATAACAACTGTACAGAAGCATTCTCAGAAACTTCTTTGTGATGAGTGCATTCAACTCACAGATTTGGGCCTTTCTTTTGAAAGAGAAGTTTTGAAACACTCTTTTTGTAGAATCTGCAAGTGGATATTTGGAGCGCTTTAAGGCCTATTCTGGGGAAAGAAATATCATCACCTAAAAACTAGACAGAAGCATTCTCGCAAACTCCTGTGTGATTAGTGCATTCAACTCACAGACTTGAACATTCCTTTTGATAGAGCAGTTTGGAAACACTCCTTTTGTAGAATCTGGAAGTGTTTATTTGGAGCGCTTTGACGAATATGCTGGAAAAGGAAATATCTTCACATAAAAACTAGACAGAATCATTCTCAGAAACATCTGCGTGATTAGTGCATTCAACTCACAGACTTGAACATTCCTTCTGATAGGGCAGTTTGGAAACACTCCTTTTGTAGAATCTGCAAGTGTTTATTAGGAGCGCTTTGACGCCTATGCTGGAAAAGGAAATATCTTCACATAAAAACTAGCCAGAAACATTCTCAGAAACTTCTTTGTGATGAGTGCATTCTACTCACAGACTTGAACATTCCTCTTGAGAGAGCAGTTTGGAAACACTCCTTTTGTAGTGTCTGCAAGTGTCTATTTGGATCGCTTTGACGCCTATGCTGGAAAAGGAAATATCTTCACCTAAAAACTACACAGAAACATTCTCAGAAACCTCTGTGTGATGAGTGCATTCAACTCACAGACTTGAACGTTTCTATTCATAGGACAGTTTTGAAACACTCCTTTTGTACAATCTGCAAGTGTTTATTTCGAGCGCTTTGAGGCCTATGCTGGAAAAGGAAGTATCTTCACATAACAACTACACAGAAGCATTCTCAGAAACTTCTTTGTGATGAGTGCATTCAACTCACAGACTTGGGACTTTCTTTTGAAAGAGCAGTTTTGAAACACTCTTTTTGTAGAATCTGCAAGTTGATATTTGGAGGGCTTTAAGGCCTATTCTGGGAAAAGAAATATCGTCACCTAAAAACTAGACAGAAGCATTCTCACAAACTTCTGTGTGATTAGTGCATTCAACTCACAGACTTGAACATTCCTTTTGATAGAGCAGTTTGGAAACACTCCTTTTGTAGTATCTGCAAGTTTTTATTTCGAGCGAATTGACGCCTGTGCTGGAAAAGGAAATATCTTCACATAAAAACTAGACAGAAGAATTCTCAGAAGCATCTTTGTGATGAGTTCATTCTACTCACAGAGTTGAAGCCTCTTTTTGGTGGAAGAGTTTTCAAGCTCTCTTTTTGTAGAATCTGCAGGTGCATATTTGGAGCGCTCCGAGGCCTATGCTGGGAAATGAAATATCTTCACCTAGAAACTACACAGAAGCATTCTCAGAAACTTCTGTGTGATGAGTGCATTCAACTCACAGACTTGATCCTTCCTTTTGAAAGAGCAGTTTTGAAACACTCTTTTTGTAGAGTCTGCAAGTGGATATTTGGAGGGCTTTGAGGCCTATGCTGGGAAAAGAAGTATCTTCACCTAAAAACTAGACAGAAGCATTCTCATAAACTTCTGTCTGATTAGTACATTCAACTCACAGACTTGAACATTCCCTCTGAAAGAGCAGTTTGGAAACACTCCTTTTGTAGAATCTGCAAGTGTTTACTTGGAACGCTTTGACGACTATGCTGGAAAAGGAAATATCCTCACATAAAAATTAGACAGAAGAATTCTCAGAAACTTCTTTGTGATGAGTGCATTCTACTCACAGACTTGAACATTCCTCTTGATAGAGCAATAGGGAAACACTCCTTTTGTAGAATCTGCAAGTGTTTATTTGGATCGCTTTGACGTCTACGCTGGAAAAGGAAATATCTTCACCTAAAAACTACACAGAAGCATTCCCAGAAACTTCTGTGTGATGAGTGCATTCAACTCACAGACTTGAACGTTTCTTTTGATAGGACAGTTTTGAAACACGCCTTTTGTAGAATCTGCAAGTGTTTATTTCGAGCGCTTTGAGGCCTATGCTGGAAAAGGAAGTATCTTCACATAACAACTACACAGAAGCATTCTCAGAAGCTTCTTTGTGATGAGTGCATTCCACTCACAGACTTGAGCCTTTCTTCTGAAAGAGCAGTTTTGAAACACTCTTTTTGTAGTATCTGCAAGTGGATATTTGGAGCACTTTAAGGCCTTTTCTGGAAAAAGAAATATCTTCACCTAAAAACTAGACAGAAGAATTCTCACACACTTCTGTGTGATTAATGCATTCAACTCACAGACTTGAACATTCCTTTTGATAGAGCAGTTTGGAAACACTCCTTTGGTAGAATCTGCAAGTGTTTATTTGGAGCGTTTTGACGCCTATGCTAGAAAAGGAAATATCTTCACATAAAAACTAGACAGAAGCATTCTCAGAAACTTCTTTGTGATGAGTGCATTCTACTCAGAGAGTTGAAGCCTCTTTTTGGTGGAAGAGTTTTCAAGCTCTCTTTTTGTAGAATCTGCAAGTGCATATTTGGAGCGCTCCGAGGCCTATGCTGGGAAATGAAATAACTTCACCTAAAAACTACACAGAAGCATTCTCGGAAACTTCTGTGTGATGAGTGCATTCAACTCACAGACTTGAACGTTTCTATTGATAGGACAGTTTTGAAACACTCCTTTTGTAGAATCTGCAAGTGTTTATTTCGAGCGCTTTGAGGCCTATGCTGGAAAAGGAAGTATCTTCACATAACAACTACACAGAAGCATTCTCAGAAACTTCTTTGGGTTGAGTGCATTCAATTCACAGACTTGGGCCTTTCTTATGAAAGAGCAGTTTTGAAACAATCTTTTTGTAGAATCTGCAAGTGGATATTTGGAGCGCTTTAAGGCCTATTCTGGGAAAAGAAATATCTTCACCTAAAAACTAGACAGAAGCATTCTCACAAACTTCTGTGTGATTAGTGCATTCAACTCACAGACTTGAACATTCCTTTTGATAGAGCAGTTTGGAAACACTCCTTTTGTAGAATCTGCAAGTGTTTATTTCGAGCGAATTGACGCCTATGCTGGAAATGGAAATATCTTCACATAAAAATTAGACAGAAGAATTCTCAGAAACATCTTTGTGATGAGTGCATTCTACTCACAGAGTTGAAGCCTCTTTTTGATGGAAGAGTTTTCTTTTTTTTTTTTTTTTTTTTTTTTTTTTTTATTTTATTTTTTTTTTCTTTTTTTTTTCTTTTATTATTATTATGATTATTATCATTATTATACTTTAGGTTTTATGGTACATGTGCGCAATGTGCAGGTAAGTTACATATGTATACATGTGCCATGCTGGTGCGCTGCACCCACCAACTTGTCATCTAGCATTAGGTATATCTCCCAATGCTATCCCTCCCCCCTCCCCCCACCCCACAACAGTCCCCGAAGTGTGATGTTCCCCTTCCTGTGTCCATGTGTTCTCATTGTTCAATTCCCACCTATGAGTGAGAATATGCGGTGTTTGGTTTTTTGTTCTTGCGATAGTTTACTGAGAATGATGATTTCCAATTTCATCCATGTCCCTACAAAGGACGTGAACTCATCATTTTTTATGGCTGCATAGTATTCCATGGTGTATATGTGCCACATTTTCTTAATCCAGTCTATCATTGTTGGACATTTGGGTTGGTTCCAAGTCTTTGCTATTGTGAATAATGCCGCAATAAACATACGTGTGCATGTGTCTTTATAGCCGCATGATTTATAGTCCTTTGGGTATATACCCAGTAATGGGATGGCTGGGTCGAATGGAATTTCTAGTTCTAGATCCCTGAGGAATCGCCACACTGACTTCCACAACGGTTGAACTAGTTTACAGTCCCACCAACAGTGTAAAAGTGTTCCTATTTCTCCACATCCTCTCCAGCACCTGTTGTTTCCTGACTTTTTAATGATTGCCATTCTAACTGGTGTGAGATGGTATCTCATTGTGGTTTTGATTTGCATTTCTCTGATGGCCAGTGATGGTGAGCATTTTTTCATGTGTTTTTTGGCTGCATAAATGTCTTCTTTTGAGAAGTGTCTGTTCATGTCCTTCGCCCACTTTTTGATGGGGTTGTTTGTTTTTTTCTTGTAAATTTGTTGGAGTTCATTGTAGATTCTGGATATTAGCCCTTTGTCAGATGAGTAGGTTGCGAAAATTTTCTCCCATTTTGTAGGTTGCCTGTTCACTCTGATGGTAGTTTCCTTTGCTGTGCAGAAGCTCTTTAGTTTAATTAGATCCCATTTGTCAATTTTGGCTTTTGTTGCCATTGCTTTTGGTGTTTTAGACATGAAGTCCTTGCCCATGCCTATGTCCTGAATGGTAATGCCTAGGTTTTCTTCTAGGGTTTTTATGGTTTTAGGTCTAACATTTAAGTCTTTAATCCATCTTGAATTGATTTTTGTATAAGGTGTAAGGAAGGGATCCAGTTTCAGCTTTCTACATATGGCTAGCCAGTTTTCCCAACACCATTTATTAAATAGGGAATCCTTTCCCCATTTCTTGTTTTTGTCAGGTTTGTCAAAGATCAGATACCTGTAGATATGTGGCATTATTTCTGAGGGCTCTGTTCTGTTCCATTGATCTATATCTCTGTTTTGGTACCAGTACCATGCTGTTTTGGTTACTGTAGCCTTGTAGTATAGTTTGAAGTCAGGTAGTGTGATGCCTCCAGCTTTGTTCTTTTGGCTTAGGATTGACTTGGCGATGCGGGCTCTTTTTTGGTTCCATATGAACTTGAAAGTAGTTTTTTCCAATTCTGTGAAGAAAGTCATTGGTAGCTTGATGGGGATGGCATTGAATCTGTAAATTACCTTGGGAAGGATGGCCATTTTCATGATATTGATTCTTCCTACCCATGAGCATGGAATGTTCTTCCATTTGTTTGTATCCTCTTTTATTTCCTTGAGCAGTGGTTTGTAGTTCTCCTTGAAGAGGTCTTTCACATCCCTTGTAAGTTGGATTCCTAGGTATTTTATTCTCTTTGAAGCAATTGTGAATGGGAGTTCACTCATGATTTGGCTCTCTGTTTGTCTGTTATTGATGTATAAGAATGCTTGTGATTTTTGCACATTGATTTTGTATCCTGAGACTTTGCTGAAGTTGCTTATCAGCTTAAGGAGATTTTGGGCTGAGACAATGGGGTTTTCTAGATATACTATCATGTCATCTGCAAACAAAGACAATTTGACTTCCTCTTTTCCTAACTGAATACCCTTGATTTCCTTCTCCTGCCTAATTGCCCTGGCCAGAACTTCCAACACTATGTTGAATAGAAGTGGCGAGAGAGGGCATCCCTGTCTTGTGCCAGTTTTCAAAGGGAATGCTTCCAGTTTTTGCCCATTCAGTACGATATTGGCTGTGGGTTTGTCATAAATAGCTCTTATTATTTTGAGATACGTCCCATCAATTCCTAATTTATTGAGAGTTTTTAGCATGAAGGGTTGTTGAATTTTGTCAAAGGCCTTTTCTGCATCTATTGAGATAATCATGTGGTTTTTGTCTTTGGTTCTGTTTATATGCTGGATTACATTTATTGATTTGCGTATATTGAACCAGCCTTGCATCCCAGGGATGAAGCCCACTTGATCATGGTGGATAAGCTTTTTGATGTGCTGCTGGATTCTGTTTGCCAGTATCTTATTGAGGATTTTTGCATCAATGTTCATCAAGGATATTGGTCTAAAATTCTCTTTTTTTGTTGTGTCTCTGCCAGGCTTTGGTATCAGGATGATGCTGGCCTCATAAAATGAGTTAGGGAGGATTCCCTCTTTTTCTATTGATTGGAATAGTTTCAGAAGGAATGGTACCAGCTCCTCCTTGTACCTCTGGTAGAATTCGGCTGTGAACCCATCTGGTCCTGGACTTTTTTTGGTTGGTAAGCTATTGATTATTGCCACAATTTCAGCTCCTGTTATTGGTCTATTCAGAGATTCAACTTCTTCCTGGTTTAGTCTTGGGAGGGTGTATGTGTTGAGGAATTGATCCATTTCTTCTAGATTTTCTAGTTTATTTGCATAGAGGTGTTTGTAATATTCTCTGATGGTAGTTTGTATTTCTTAAGTTGATGGAAGAGTTTTCAAGCTCTCTTTTTGTAGAATCTGCAAGTGCATATTTGGAGCGCTCCGAGGCCTATGCTGGGAAATGAAATATCTTCACCTAATAACTACACAGAAGCATTCTCAGAAACTTCTCTGTGATGAGTGCATTCAACTCACAGACTTGAACGTTTCTTTTGATAGGACAGTTTTGAAACTCTCCTTTCTTAGAATCCGCAAGTGTTTATTTCGAGGGCTTTGAGGCCTATGCTGGAAAAGGAAGTATCTTCACATAACAACTACACAGAAGCATTCTCGGAAACTTCTTTGTGATGAGTGCATTCAACTCACAGACTTGAGCCTTCCTTTTGAAAGAGCAGTTTTGAAACACTCTTTTTGTAGAGTCTGCAAGTGGATATTTGGAGGGCTTTGAGGCCTATGCTGGGAAAAGAAATATCTTCACCTAAAAACTAGACAGAAGCATTCTCACAAACATCTGTGTGATTAGTGCATTCAACCCACAGACTTGAACATTCCCTCTGATAGGGCAGTTTGGAAACACTCCTTTTGTAGAATCTGCAAATGTTTATTAGGAGCGCTTTGGCGCCTATGCTGGAAAAGGAAATATCTTCACATAAAAACTAGCCAGAAACATTCTCAGAAACTTCTTTGGGATGAGTGCATTCTACTCACAGACTTGAATATTCCTCTTGAGAGAGCAGTTTGGAAACACTCCTTTTGTAGTATCTGCAAGTGTCTATTTGGATCGCTTTGACGCCTATGCTGGAAAAGGAAAGATCTTCACCTAAAAACTACACAGAAGCATTCTCAGAAACTTCTGTGTGATGAGTGCATTCAACTCACAGACTTGAACGTTTCTTTTGATAGGACAGTTTTGAAACACTCCTTTCGTAGAATCTGCAAGTGTTTATTTCGAGCGCTCTGAGGCCTATGCTGGAAAAGGAACTATCTTCACATTACAACTACACAGAAGCATTCTCAGAAACTTCTTTGTAATGAGTGCATTCAACTCACAGACTTGAGCCTTCCTGTTGAAAGAGCAGTTTTGAAACACTCTTTTTGTAGAGTCTGTAAGTGGATATTTGGAGGGCTTTGAGGCCTATGCTGGGAAAAGAAATATCTTCACCTAAAAACTAGGCAGAAGCATTCTCACAAACTTCTGTCTGAATAGTGCATTCAACTCACAGACTTGAACATTCCCTCTGAAAGAGCAGTTTGGAAACACTCCTTTTGTAGAATCTGCAAGTGTTTACTTGGAACGCTATGACGCTTATGCTGGAAAACGAAATATGTTCACATAAAAATTAGACAGAAGAATTCTCAGAAACTTCTTTGTGATGAGTGCATTCCACTCACAGACTTGAACATTCCTCTTGATAGAGCAGTTTGGAAACACTCCTTTTGTAGAATCTGCAAGTGTTTATTTGCATCGTTTTGACGTCTATGATGGAAAAGGAAATATCTTCAACTAAAAACTACACAGAAGCATTCTCAGAAACTTCTGTGTGATGAGTGCATTCAACTCACAGACTTGAACGTTTCTTTTGATCGGACAGTTTTGAAACACTCCTTTTGTAGAATCTGCAAGTGTTTATTTCGAGCGCTTTGAGGCCTATGCTGGAAAAGGAAGTATCTTCACATAACAACCACACAGAAGCATTCTCAGAAACTTCTTTGTGATGAGTGCATTCCACTCACAGACTTGAGCCTTTCTTTTGAAAGAGCAGTTTTGAAACACTCTTTTTGTAGAATCTGCAAGTGGATATTTGGAGCACTTTAAGGCCTTTTCTGGAAAAAGAAATAACTTCACCTAAAAACTAGACAAAAGCATTCTCACAAACATCTGTGTGATTAGTGCATTCACCTCACAGAGTTGAACATTCCCTCTGATAGGGCAGTTTGGAAGCACTCCTTTTGTAGAATCTGCAAGAATTTATTTGGAGCTCTTTGACGCCTATGCTGGAAAAGGAAATATCTTCACATAAAAACTAGCCAGAAGCATTCTCACAAACATCTGTGTGATTAGTGCATTCAACTCACAGACTTGAACATTCCCTCTGATAGAGCAGTTTCGAAACACTCCTTTTGTAGAAACTGCAAGTGTTTCTTTGGAGCGCTTTGACGCCTATGATGGAAAAGGAAATATCTTCACATAAAAACTAGACAGAAGCATTCTCAGAAACTTCTGTCTGATTAGTGCATTCAACTCACAGACTTGAACATTCCCTCTGAAAGAGCAGTTTGGATACACTCCTTTTGTAGAATCTGCAAGTGTTTACTTGGAACGCTTTGACGCTTTTGCGGGAAAAGGAAATACCTTCACAAAAAAATTAGACAGAAGAATTCTCAGAAACTTCTTTGTGATGAGTGCATTCTACTCACAGTCTTGAACATTCCTCTTGATAGAGCAGTTTGGAAACACTCCTTTTGTAGAATCTGCAAGTGTTTATTTGGATCGCTTTGACGTCTATGCTGGAAAAGGAAATATCTTCACCTAAAAACTACACAGAAGCATTCTCAGAAACTTCTGTGTGATGAGTGCATTCAACTCACAGACTTGAACTTTTCTTTTGATAGGACAGTTTTGAAACACTCCTTTTGTAGAATCTGCAAGTGTTTATTTCGAGCGTTTTGAGGCGTATGCTGGAAAAGGAAGTATCTTCATATAACAACTATACAGAAGCATTCTCAGAAACTTCTTTGTGATGAGTGCATTCAACTCACAGACTTGAGCCTTCCTGTTGAAAGAGCAGTTTTGAAACAATCTTTTTGTAGAGTCTGCAAGTGGATATTTGGAGGGCTTTGAGGCCTATGTTGGGGAAAGATATATCTTCACCTAAAAACTAGACAGAAGCATTCTCAGAAACTTCTGTCTGATTAGTACATTCAACTCACCGACTTCATCATTCCCTCTGATAGGGCAGTTTGGAAACACTCCTTTTGTACAATCTGCAAATGTTTATTTGGAGCGCTTTGGCGCCTATGCTGGAAAAGGAAATATCTTCACCTAAAAACTACACAGAAGCATTCTCAGAAACTTCTGTGTGATGAGTGCATTCAACTCACAGACTTGAACGTTTCTATTGATAGGACAGTTTTGAAACACTCCTTTTGTAGAATCTGCAAGTGTTTATTTCGAGCGCTTTGAGGCCTATGCTGGAAAAGGAAGTATCTTCACATAACAACTGTACAGAAGCATTCTCAGAAACTTCTTTGTGATGAGTGCATTCAACTCACAGATTTGGGCCTTTCTTTTGAAAGAGAAGTTTTGAAACACTCTTTTTGTAGAATCTGCAAGTGGATATTTCGAGCGCTTTAAGGCCTATTCTGGGAAAAGAAATATCTTCACCTAAAAACTAGACAGAAGCATTCTCGCAAACTCCTGTGTGATTAGTGCATTCAACTCACAGACTTGAACATTCCTTTTGATAGAGCAGTTTGGAAACACTCCTTTTGTAGAATCTGGAAGTGTTTATTTGGAGCGCTTTGACGAATATGCTGGAAAAGGAAATATCTTCACATAAAAACTAGACAGAATCATTCTCAGAAACATCTGTGTGATTAGTGCATTCAACTCACAGACTTGAACATTCCTTCTGATAGGGCAGTTTGGAAACACTCCTTTTGTAGAATCTGCAAGTGTTTATTCGGAGCGCTTTGACGCCTATGCTGGAAAAGGAAATATCTTCACATAAAAACTAGCCAGAAACATTCTCAGAAACTTCTTTGTGATGAGTGCATTCTACTCACAGACTTGAACATTCCTCTTGAGAGAGCAGTTTGGAAACACTCCTTTTGTAGTGTCTGCAAGTGTCTATTTGGATCGCTTTGACGCCTATGCTGGAAAAGGAAATATCTTCACCTAAAAACTACACAGAAACATTCTCAGAAACCTCTGTGTGATGAGTGCATTCAACTCACAGACTTGAACGTTTCTATTCATAGGACAGTTTTGAAACACTCCTTTTGTACAATCTGCAAGTGTTTATTTCGAGCGCTTTGAGGCCTATGCTGGAAAAGGAAGTATCTTCACATAACAACTACACAGAAGCATTCTCAGAAACTTCTTTGTGATGAGTGCATTCAACTCACAGACTTGGGACTTTCTTTTGAAAGAGCAGTTTTGAAACACTCTTTTTGTAGAATCTGCAAGTTGATATTTGGAGGGCTTTAAGGCCTATTCTGGGAAAAGAAATATCGTCACCTAAAAACTAGACAGAAGCATTCTCACAAACTTCTGTGTGATTAGTGCATTCAACTCACAGACTTGAACATTCCTTTTGATAGAGCAGTTTGGAAACACTCCTTTTGTAGTATCTGCAAGTGTTTATTTCGAGCGAATTGACGCCTGTGCTGGAAAAGGAAATATCTTCACATAAAAACTAGACAGAAGAATTCTCAGAAGCATCTTTGTGATGAGTTCATTCTACTCACAGAGTTGAAGCCTCTTTTTGGTGGAAGAGTTTTCAAGCTCTCTTTTTGTAGAATCTGCAGGTGCATATTTGGAGCGCTCCGAGGCCTATGCTGGGAAATGAAATATCTTCACCTAGAAACTACACAGAAGCATTCTCAGAAACTTCTGTGTGATGAGTGCATTCAACTCACAGACTTGATCCTTCCTTTTGAAAGAGCAGTTTTGAAACACTCTTTTTGTAGAGTCTGCAAGTGGATATTTGGAGGGCTTTGAGGCCTATGCTGGGAAAAGAAGTATCTTCACCTAAAAACTAGACAGAAGCATTCTCATAAACTTCTGTCTGATTAGTACATTCAACTCACAGACTTGAACATTCCCTCTGAAAGAGCAGTTTGGAAACACTCCTTTTGTAGAATCTGCAAGTGTTTACTTGGAACGCTTTGACGCTTATGCTGGAAAAGGAAATATCCTCACATAAAAATTAGACAGAAGAATTCTCAGAAACTTCTTTGTGATGAGTGCATTCTACTCACAGACTTGAACATTCCTCTTGATAGAGCAATAGGGAAACACTCCTTTTGTAGAATCTGCAAGTGTTTATTTGGATCGCTTTGACGTCTACGCTGGAAAAGGAAATATCTTCACCTAAAAACTACACAGAAGCATTCCCAGAAACTTCTGTGTGATGAGTGCATTCAACTCACAGACTTGAACGTTTCTTTTGATAGGACAGTTTTGAAACACGCCTTTTGTAGAATCTGCAAGTGTTTATTTCGAGCGCTTTGAGGCCTATGCTGGAAAAGGAAGTATCTTCACATAACAACTACACAGAAGCATTCTCAGAAGCTTCTTTGTGATGAGTGCATTCCACTCACAGACTTGAGCCTTTCTTCTGAAAGAGCAGTTTTGAAACACTCTTTTTGTAGTATCTGCAAGTGGATATTTGGAGCACTTTAAGGCCTTTTCTGGAAAAAGAAATATCTTCACCTAAAAACTAGACAGAAGAATTCTCACACACTTCTGTGTGATTAATGCATTCAACTCACAGACTTGAACATTCCTTTTGATAGAGCAGTTTGGAAACACTCCTTTGGTAGAATCTGCAAGTGTTTATTTGGAGCGTTTTGACGCCTATGCTAGAAAAGGAAATATCTTCACATAAAAACTAGACAGAAGCATTCTCAGAAACTTCTTTGTGATGAGTGCATTCTACTCAGAGAGTTGAAGCCTCTTTTTGGTGGAAGAGTTTTCAAGCTCTCTTTTTGTAGAATCTGCAAGTGCATATTTGGAGCGCTCCGAGGCCTATGCTGGGAAATGAAATAACTTCACCTAAAAACTACACAGAAGCATTCTCGGAAACTTCTGTGTGATGAGTGCATTCAACTCACAGACTTGAACGTTTCTATTGATAGGACAGTTTTGAAACACTCCTTTTGTAGAATCTGCAAGTGTTTATTTCGAGCGCTTTGAGGCCTATGCTGGAAAAGGAAGTATCTTCACATAACAACTACACAGAAGCATTCTCAGAAACTTCTTTGGGTTGAGTGCATTCAATTCACAGACTTGGGCCTTTCTTATGAAAGAGCAGTTTTGAAACAATCTTTTTGTAGAATCTGCAAGTGGATATTTGGAGCGCTTTAAGGCCTATTCTGGGAAAAGAAATATCTTCACCTAAAAACTAGACAGAAGCATTCTCACAAACTTCTGTGTGATTAGTGCATTCAACTCACAGACTTGAACATTCCTTTTGATAGAGCAGTTTGGAAACACTCCTTTTGTAGAATCTGCAAGTGTTTATTTCGAGCGAATTGACGCCTATGCTGGAAATGGAAATATCTTCACATAAAAATTAGACAGAAGAATTCTCAGAAACATCTTTGTGATGAGTGCATTCTACTCACAGAGTTGAAGCCTCTTTTTGATGGAAGAGTTTTCTTTTTTTTTTTTTTTTTTTTTTTTTATTTTATTTTTTTTTTTCTTTTTTTTTTCTTTTATTATTATTATTATTATTATCATTATTATACTTTAGGTTTTATGGTACATGTGCGCAATGTGCAGGTAAGTTACATATGTATACATGTGCCATGCTGGTGCGCTGCACCCACCAACTTGTCATCTAGCATTAGGTATATCTCCCAATGCTATCCCTCCCCCCTCCCCCCACCCCACAACAGTCCCCGAAGTGTGATGTTCCCCTTCCTGTGTCCATGTGTTCTCATTGTTCAATTCCCACCTATGAGTGAGAATATGCGGTGTTTGGTTTTTTGTTCTTGCGATAGTTTACTGAGAATGATGATTTCCAATTTCATCCATGTCCCTACAAAGGACGTGAACTCATCATTTTTTATGGCTGCATAGTATTCCATGGTGTATATGTGCCACATTTTCTTAATCCAGTCTATCATTGTTGGACATTTGGGTTGGTTCCAAGTCTTTGCTATTGTGAATAATGCCGCAATAAACATACGTGTGCATGTGTCTTTATAGCCGCATGATTTATAGTCCTTTGGGTATATACCCAGTAATGGGATGGCTGGGTCGAATGGAATTTCTAGTTCTAGATCCCTGAGGAATTGCCACACTGACTTCCACAACGGTTGAACTAGTTTACAGTCCCACCAACAGTGTAAAAGTGTTCCTATTTCTCCACATCCTCTCCAGCACCTGTTGTTTCCTGACTTTTTAATGATTGCCATTCTAACTGGTGTGAGATGGTATCTCATTGTGGTTTTGATTTGCATTTCTCTGATGGCCAGTGATGGTGAGCATTTTTTCATGTGTTTTTTGGCTGCATAAATGTCTTCTTTTGAGAAGTGTCTGTTCATGTCCTTCGCCCACTTTTTGATGGGGTTGTTTGTTTTTTTCTTGTAAATTTGTTGGAGTTCATTGTAGATTCTGGATATTAGCCCTTTGTCAGATGAGTAGGTTGCGAAAATTTTCTCCCATTTTGTAGGTTGCCTGTTCACTCTGATGGTAGTTTCCTTTGCTGTGCAGAAGCTCTTTAGTTTAATTAGATCCCATTTGTCAATTTTGGCTTTTGTTGCCATTGCTTTTGGTGTTTTAGACATGAAGTCCTTGCCCATGCCTATGTCCTGAATGGTAATGCCTAGGTTTTCTTCTAGGGTTTTTATGGTTTTAGGTCTAACATTTAAGTCTTTAATCCATCTTGAATTGATTTTTGTATAAGGTGTAAGGAAGGGATCCAGTTTCAGCTTTCTACATATGGCTAGCCAGTTTTCCCAACACCATTTATTAAATAGGGAATCCTTTCCCCATTTCTTGTTTTTGTCAGGTTTGTCAAAGATCAGATACCTGTAGATATGTGGCATTATTTCTGAGGGCTCTGTTCTGTTCCATTGATCTATATCTCTGTTTTGGTACCAGTACCATGCTGTTTTGGTTACTGTAGCCTTGTAGTATAGTTTGAAGTCAGGTAGTGTGATGCCTCCAGCTTTGTTCTTTTGGCTTAGGATTGACTTGGCGATGCGGGCTCTTTTTTGGTTCCATATGAACTTGAAAGTAGTTTTTTCCAATTCTGTGAAGAAAGTCATTGGTAGCTTGATGGGGATGGCATTGAATCTGTAAATTACCTTGGGAAGGATGGCCATTTTCATGATATTGATTCTTCCTACCCATGAGCATGGAATGCTCTTCCATTTGTTTGTATCCTCTTTTATTTCCTTGAGCAGTGGTTTGTAGTTCTCCTTGAAGAGGTCTTTCACATCCCTTGTAAGTTGGATTCCTAGGTATTTTATTCTCTTTGAAGCAATTGTGAATGGGAGTTCACTCATGATTTGGCTCTCTGTTTGTCTGTTATTGATGTATAAGAATGCTTGTGATTTTTGCACATTGATTTTGTATCCTGAGACTTTGCTGAAGTTGCTTATCAGCTTAAGGAGATTTTGGGCTGAGACAATGGGGTTTTCTAGATATACTATCATGTCATCTGCAAACAAGGACAATTTGACTTCCTCTTTTCCTAACTGAATACCCTTGATTTCCTTCTCCTGCCTAATTGCCCTGGCCAGAACTTCCAACACTATGTTGAATAGAAGTGGCGAGAGAGGGCATCCCTGTCTTGTGCCAGTTTTCAAAGGGAATGCTTCCAGTTTTTGCCCATTCAGTACGATATTGGCTGTGGGTTTGTCATAAATAGCTCTTATTATTTTGAGATACGTCCCATCAATTCCTAATTTATTGAGAGTTTTTAGCATGAAGGGTTGTTGAATTTTGTCAAAGGCCTTTTCTGCATCTATTGAGATAATCATGTGGTTTTTGTCTTTGGTTCTGTTTATATGCTGGATTACATTTACTGATTTGTGTATATTGAACCAGCCTTGCATCCCAGGGATGAAGCCCACTTGATCATGGTGGATAAGCTTTTTGATGTGCTGCTGGATTCTGTTTGCCAGTATCTTATTGAGGATTTTTACATCAATGTTCAACAAGGATATTGGTCTAAAATTCTCTTTTTTTGTTGTGTCTCTGCCAGGCTTTGGTATCAGGATGATGCTGGCCTCATAAAATGAGTTAGGGAGGATTCCCTCTTTTTCTATTGATTGGAATAGTTTCAGAAGGAATGGTACCAGCTCCTCCTTGTACCTCTGGTAGAATTCGGCTGTGAACCCATCTGGTCCTGGACTTTTTTTGGTTGGTAAGCTATTGATTATTGCCACAATTTCAGCTCCTGTTATTGGTCTATTCAGAGATTCAACTTCTTCCTGGTTTAGTCTTGGGAGGGTGTATGTGTTGAGGAATTGATCCATTTCTTCTAGATTTTCTAGTTTATTTGCATAGAGGTGTTTGTAATATTCTCTGATGGTAGTTTGTATTTCTTAAGTTGATGGAAGAGTTTTCAAGCTCTCTTTTTGTAGAATCTGCAAGTGCATATTTGGAGCGCTCCGAGGCCTATGCTGGGAAATGAAATATCTTCACCTAATAACTACACAGAAGCATTCTCAGAAACTTCTCTGTGATGAGTGCATTCAACTCACAGACTTGAACGTTTCTTTTGATAGGACAGTTTTGAAACTCTCCTTTCTTAGAATCCGCAAGTGTTTATTTCGAGGGCTTTGAGGCCTATGCTGGAAAAGGAAGTATCTTCACATAACAACTACACAGAAGCATTCTCGGAAACTTCTTTGTGATGAGTGCATTCAACTCACAGACTTGAGCCTTCCTTTTGAAAGAGCAGTTTTGAAACACTCTTTTTGTAGAGTCTGCAAGTGGATATTTGGAGGGCTTTGAGGCCTATGCTGGGAAAAGAAATATCTTCACCTAAAAACTAGACAGAAGCATTCTCACAAACATCTGTGTGATTAGTGCATTCAACCCACAGACTTGAACATTCCCTCTGATAGGGCAGTTTGGAAACACTCCTTTTGTAGAATCTGCAAATGTTTATTAGGAGCGCTTTGGCGCCTATGCTGGAAAAGGAAATATCTTCACATAAAAACTAGCCAGAAACATTCTCAGAAACTTCTTTGGGATGAGTGCATTCTACT
Organism: Pongo abelii; assembly: GCF_028885655.2. Taxonomy (NCBI): domain Eukaryota; kingdom Metazoa; phylum Chordata; class Mammalia; order Primates; family Hominidae; genus Pongo; species Pongo abelii. The sequence goes on from NC_071993.2 coordinate 42,772,507, forward strand.
CACAGACTTGAATATTCCTCTTGAGAGAGCAGTTTGGAAACACTCCTTTTGTAGTATCTGCAAGTGTCTATTTGGATCGCTTTGACGCCTATGCTGGAAAAGGAAATATCTTCACCTAAAAACTACACAGAAGCATTCTCAGAAACTTCTGTGTGATGAGTGCATTCAACTCACAGACTTGAACGTTTCTTTTGATAGGACAGTTTTGAAACACTCCTTTCGTAGAATCTGCAAGTGTTTATTTCGAGCGCTTTGAGGCCTATGCTGGAAAAGGAACTATCTTCACATTACAACTACACAGAAGCATTCTCAGAAACTTCTTTGTGATGAGTGCATTCAACTCACAGACTTGAGCCTTCCTGTTGAAAGAGCAGTTTTGAAACACTCTTTTTGTAGTGTCTGTAAGTGGATATTTGGAGGGCTTTGAGGCCTATGCTGGGAAAAGAAATATCTTCACCTAAAAACTAGGCAGAAGCATTCTCACAAACTTCTGTCTGAATAGTGCATTCAACTCACAGACTTGAACATTCCCTCTGAAAGAGCAGTTTGGAAACACTCCTTTTGTAGAATCTGCAAGTGTTTACTTGGAACGCTATGACGCTTATGCTGGAAAACGAAATATGTTCACATAAAAATTAGACAGAAGAATTCTCAGAAACTTCTTTGTGATGAGTGCATTCCACTCACAGACTTGAACATTCCTCTTGATAGAGCAGTTTGGAAACACTCCTTTTGTAGAATCTGCAAGTGTTTATTTGGATCGTTTTGACGTCTATGATGGAAAAGGAAATATCTTCAACTAAAAACTACACAGAAGCATTCTCAGAAACTTCTGTGTGATGAGTGCATTCAACTCACAGACTTGAACGTTTCTTTTGATCGGACAGTTTTGAAACACTCCTTTTGTAGAATCTGCAAGTGTTTATTTCGAGCGCTTTGAGGCCTATGCTGGAAAAGGAAGTATCTTCACATAACAACCACACAGAAGCATTCTCAGAAACTTCTTTGTGATGAGTGCATTCAACTCACAGACTTGAGCCTTTCTTTTGAAAGAGCAGTTTTGAAACACTCTTTTTGTAGAATCTGCAAGTGGATATTTGGAGCACTTTAAGGCCTTTTCTGGAAAAAGAAATAACTTCACCTAAAAACTAGACAAAAGCATTCTCACAAACATCTGTGTGATTAGTGCATTCACCTCACAGAGTTGAACATTCCCTCTGATAGGGCAGTTTGGAAGCACTCCTTTTGTAGAATCTGCAAGAATTTATTTGGAGCTCTTTGACGCCTATGCTGGAAAAGGAAATATCTTCACATAAAAACTAGCCAGAAGCATTCTCACAAACATCTGTGTGATTAGTGCATTCAACTCACAGACTTGAACATTCCCTCTGATAGAGCAGTTTCGAAACACTCCTTTTGTAGAAACTGCAAGTGTTTCTTTGGAGCGCTTTGACGCCTATGATGGAAAAGGAAATATCTTCACATAAAAACTAGACAGAAGCATTCTCAGAAACTTCTGTCTGATTAGTGCATTCAACTCACAGACTTGAACATTCCCTCTGAAAGAGCAGTTTGGATACACTCCTTTTGTAGAATCTGCAAGTGTTTACTTGGAACGCTTTGATGCTTTTGCGGGAAAAGGAAATACCTTCACAAAAAAATTAGACAGAAGAATTCTCAGAAACTTCTTTGTGATGAGTGCATTCTACTCACAGTCTTGAACATTCCTCTTGATAGAGCAGTTTGGAAACACTCCTTTTGTAGAATCTGCAAGTGTTTATTTGGATCGCTTTGACGTCTATGCTGGAAAAGGAAATATCTTCACCTAAAAACTACACAGAAGCATTCTCAGAAACTTCTGTGTGATGAGTGCATTCAACTCACAGACTTGAACGTTTCTTTTGATAGGACAGTTTTGAAACACTCCTTTTGTAGAATCTGCAAGTGTTTATTTCGAGCGTTTTGAGGCGTATGCTGGAAAGGGAAGTATCTTCATATAACAACTAAACAGAAGCATTCTCAGAAACTTCTTTGTGATGAGTGCATTCAACTCACAGACTTCAGCCTTCCTGTTGAAAGAGCAGTTTTGAAACAATCTTTTTGTAGGGTCTGCAAGTGGATATTTGGAGGGCTTTGAGGCCTATGTTGGGGAAAGATATATCTTCACCTAAAAACTAGACAGAAGCATTCTCAGAAACTTCTGTCTGATTAGTGCATTCAACTCACCGACTTCATCATTCCCTCTGATAGGGCAGTTTGGAAACACTCCTTTTGTACAATCTGCAAATGTTTATTTGGAGCGCTTTGGCGCCTATGCTGGAAAAGGAAATATCTTCACATAAAAACTAGCCAGAAACATTCTCTGAAACTTCTTTGTGATGAGTGCATTCTACTAACAGGCTTCAACATTCCTCTTGAGAGAGCAGTTTGGAAACACTCCTTTTGTAGTATCTGGAAGTGCCTATTTGGATCGCTTTGACGCCTATGCTGGAAAAGGAAATATCTTCACCTAAAAACTACACAGAAGCATTCTCAGAAACTTCTGTGTGATGAGTGCATTCAACTCACAGACTTGAACGTTTCTTTTGATAGGACAGTTTTGAAACACTCCTTTTGTAGAATCTGCAAGTGTTTATTTCGAGCGCTTTGAGGCCTATGCTGGAAAAGGAAGTATCTTCACATAACAACTGTACAGAAGCATTCTCAGAAACTTCTTTGTGATGAGTGCATTCAACTCACAGATTTGGGCCTTTCTTTTGAAAGAGAAGTTTTGAAACACTCTTTTTGTAGAATCTGCAAGTGGATATTTCGAGCGCTTTAAGGCCTATTCTGGGAAAAGAAATATCTTCACCTAAAAACTAGACAGAAGCATTCTCGCAAACTCCTGTGTGATTAGTGCATTCAACTCACAGACTTGAACATTCCTTTTGATAGAGCAGTTTGGAAACACTCCTTTTGTAGAATCTGGAAGTGTTTATTTGGAGCGCTTTGACGAATATGCTGGAAAAGGAAATATCTTCACATAAAAACTAGACAGAATCATTCTCAGAAACATCTGTGTGATTAGTGCATTCAACTCACAGACTTGAACATTCCTTCTGATAGGGCAGTTTGGAAACACTCCTTTTGTAGAATCTGCAAGTGTTTATTAGGAGCGCTTTGACGCCTATGCTGGAAAAGGAAATATCTTCACATAAAAACTAGCCAGAAACATTCTCAGAAACTTCTTTGTGATGAGTGCATTCTACTCACAGACTTGAACATTCCTCTTGAGAGAGCAGTTTGGAAACACTCCTTTTGTAGTGTCTGCAAGTGTCTATTTGGATCGCTTTGACGCCTATGCTGGAAAAGGAAATATCTTCACCTAAAAACTACACAGAAACATTCTCAGAAACCTCTGTGTGATGAGTGCATTCAACTCACAGACTTGAACGTTTCTATTCATAGGACACTTTTGAAACACTCCTTTTGTACAATCTGCAAGTGTTTATTTCGAGCGCTTTGAGGCCTATGCTGGAAAAGGAAGTATCTTCACATAACAACTACACAGAAGCATTCTCAGAAACTTCTTTGTGATGAGTGCATTCAACTCACAGACTTGGGACTTTCTTTTGAAAGAGCAGTTTTGAAACACTCTTTTTGTAGAATCTGCAAGTTGATATTTGGAGGGCTTTAAGGCCTATTCTGGGAAAAGAAATATCGTCACCTAAAAACTAGACAGAAGCATTCTCACAAACTTCTGTGTGATTAGTGCATTCAACTCACAGACTTGAACATTCCTTTTGATAGAGCAGTTTGGAAACACTCCTTTTGTAGTATCTGCAAGTGTTTATTTCGAGCGAATTGACGCCTGTGCTGGAAAAGGAAATATCTTCACATAAAAACTAGACAGAAGAATTCTCAGAAGCATCTTTGTGATGAGTTCATTCTACTCACAGAGTTGAAGCCTCTTTTTGGTGGAAGAGTTTTCAAGCTCTCTTTTTGTAGAATCTGCAGGTGCATATTTGGAGCGCTCCGAGGCCTATGCTGGGAAATGAAATATCTTCACCTAGAAACTACACAGAAGCATTCTCAGAAACTTCTGTGTGATGAGTGCATTCAACGCACAGACTTGATCCTTCCTTTTGAAAGAGCAGTTTTGAAACACTCTTTTTGTAGAGTCTGCAAGTGGATATTTGGAGGGCTTTGAGGCCTATGCTGGGAAAAGAAGTATCTTCACCTAAAAACTAGACAGAAGCATTCTCAGAAACTTCTGTCTGATTAGTACATTCAACTCACAGACTTGAACATTCCCTCTGAAAGAGCAGTTTGGAAACACTCCTTTTGTAGAATCTGCAAGTGTTTACTTGGAACGCTTTGACGCTTATGCTGGAAAAGGAAATATCCTCACATAAAAATTAGACAGAAGAATTCTCAGAAACTTCTTTGTGATGAGTGCATTCTACTCACAGACTTGAACATTCCTCTTGATAGAGCAATAGGGAAACACTCCTTTTGTAGAATCTGCAAGTGTTTATTTGGATCGCTTTGACGTCTACGCTGGAAAAGGAAATATCTTCACCTAAAAACTACACAGAAGCATTCCCAGAAACTTCTGTGTGATGAGTGCATTCAACTCACAGACTTGAACGTTTCTTTTGATAGGACAGTTTTGAAACACGCCTTTTGTAGAATCTGCAAGTGTTTATTTCGAGCGCTTTGAGGCCTATGCTGGAAAAGGAAGTATCTTCACATAACAACTACACAGAAGCATTCTCAGAAGCTTCTTTGTGATGAGTGCATTCCACTCACAGACTTGAGCCTTTCTTCTGAAAGAGCAGTTTTGAAACACTCTTTTTGTAGTATCTGCAAGTGGATATTTGGAGCACTTTAAGGCCTTTTCTGGAAAAAGAAATATCTTCACCTAAAAACTAGACAGAAGAATTCTCACACACTTCTGTGTGATTAATGCATTCAACTCACAGACTTGAACATTCCTTTTGATAGAGCAGTTTGGAAACACTCCTTTGGTAGAATCTGCAAGTGTTTATTTGGAGAGTTTTGACGCCTATGCTAGAAAAGGAAATATCTTCACATAAAAACTAGACAGAAGCATTCTCAGAAACTTCTTTGTGATGAGTGCATTCTACTCAGAGAGTTGAAGCCTCTTTTTGGTGGAAGAGTTTTCAAGCTCTCTTTTTGTAGAATCTGCAAGTGCATATTTGGAGCGCTCCGAGGCCTATGCTGGGAAATGAAATAACTTCACCTAAAAACTACACAGAAGCATTCTCGGAAACTTCTGTGTGATGAGTGCATTCAACTCACAGACTTGAACGTTTCTATTGATAGGACAGTTTTGAAACACTCCTTTTGTAGAATCTGCAAGTGTTTATTTCGAGCGCTTTGAGGCCTATGCTGGAAAAGGAAGTATCTTCACATAACAACTACACAGAAGCATTCTCAGAAACTTCTTTGGGTTGAGTGCATTCAATTCACAGACTTGGGCCTTTCTTATGAAAGAGCAGTTTTGAAACAATCTTTTTGTAGAATCTGCAAGTGGATATTTGGAGCGCTTTAAGGCCTATTCTGGGAAAAGAAATATCTTCACCTAAAAACTAGACAGAAGCATTCTCACAAACTTCTGTGTGATTAGTGCATTCAACTCACAGACTTGAACATTCCTTTTGATAGAGCAGTTTGGAAACACTCCTTTTGTAGAATCTGCAAGTGTTTATTTCGAGCGAATTGACGCCTATGCTGGAAATGGAAATATCTTCACATAAAAATTAGACAGAAGAATTCTCAGAAACATCTTTGTGATGAGTGCATTCTACTCACAGAGTTGAAGCCTCTTTTTGATGGAAGAGTTTTCTTTTTTTTTTTTTTTTTTTTTTTTTTTTTTATTTTATTTTTTTTTCTCTTTTTTTTTTCTTTTATTATTATTATTATTATTATCATTATTATACTTTAGGTTTTATGGTACATGTGCGCAATGTGCAGGTAAGTTACATATGTATACATGTGCCATGCCGGTGCGCTGCACCCACCAACTTGTCATCTAGCATTAGGTATATCTCCCAATGCTATCCTTCCCCCCTCCCCCCACCCCACAACAGTCCCCGAAGTGTGATGTTCCCCTTCCTGTGTCCATGTGTTCTCATTGTTCAATTCCCACCTATGAGTGAGAATATGCGGTGTTTGGTTTTTTGTTCTTGCGATAGTTTACTGAGAATGATGATTTCCAATTTCATCCATGTCCCTACAAAGGACGTGAACTCATCATTTTTTATGGCTGCATAGTATTCCATGGTGTATATGTGCCACATTTTCTTAATCCAGTCTATCATTGTTGGACATTTGGGTTGGTTCCAAGTCTTTGCTATTGTGAATAATGCCGCAATAAACATACGTGTGCATGTGTCTTTATAGCCGCATGATTTATAGTCCTTTGGGTATATACCCAGTAATGGGATGGCTGGGTCGAATGGAATTTCTAGTTCTAGATCCCTGAGGAATCGCCACACTGACTTCCACAACGGTTGAACTAGTTTACAGTCCCACCAACAGTGTAAAAGTGTTCCTATTTCTCCACATCCTCTCCAGCACCTGTTGTTTCCTGACTTTTTAATGATTGCCATTCTAACTGGTGTGAGATGGTATCTCATTGTGGTTTTGATTTGCATTTCTCTGGTGGCCAGTGATGGTGAGCATTTTTTCATGTGTTTTTTGGCTGCATAAATGTCTTCTTTTGAGAAGTGTCTGTTCATGTCCTTCGCCCACTTTTTGATGGGGTTGTTTGTTTTTTTCTTGTAAATTTGTTGGAGTTCATTGTAGATTCTGGATATTAGCCCTTTGTCAGATGAGTAGGTTGCGAAAATTTTCTCCCATTTTGTAGGTTGCCTGTTCACTCTGATGGTAGTTTCCTTTGCTGTGCAGAAGCTCTTTAGTTTAATTAGATCCCATTTGTCAATTTTGGCTTTTGTTGCCATTGCTTTTGGTGTTTTAGACATGAAGTCCTTGCCCATGCCTATGTCCTGAATGGTAATGCCTAGGTTTTCTTCTAGGGTTTTTATGGTTTTAGGTCTAACATTTAAGTCTTTAATCCATCTTGAATTGATTTTTGTATAAGGTGTAAGGAAGGGATCCAGTTTCAGCTTTCTACATATGGCTAGCCAGTTTTCCCAACACCATTTATTAAATAGGGAATCCTTTCCCCATTTCTTGTTTTTGTCAGGTTTGTCAAAGATCAGATACCTGTAGATATGTGGCATTATTTCTGAGGGCTCTGTTCTGTTCCATTGATCTATATCTCTGTTTGGGTACCAGTACCATGCTGTTTTGGTTACTGTAGCCTTGTAGTATAGTTTGAAGTCAGGTAGTGTGATGCCTCCAGCTTTGTTCTTTTGGCTTAGGATTGACTTGGCAATGCGGGCTCTTTTTTGGTTCCATATGAACTTTAAAGTAGTTTTTTCCAATTCTGTGAAGAAAGTCATTGGTAGCTTGATGGGGATGGCATTGAATCTGTAAATTACCTTGGGAAGGATGGCCATTTTCATGATATTGATTCTTCCTACCCATGAGCATGGAATGTTCTTCCATTTGTTTGTATCCTCTTTTATTTCCTTGAGCAGTGGTTTGTAGTTCTCCTTGAAGAGGTCTTTCACATCCCTTGTAAGTTGGATTCCTAGGTATTTTATTCTCTTTGAAGCAATTGTGAATGGGAGTTCACTCATGATTTGGCTCTCTGTTTGTCTGTTATTGATGTATAAGAATGCTTGTGATTTTTGCACATTGATTTTGTATCCTGAGACTTTGCTGAAGTTGCTTATCAGCTTAAGGAGATTTTGGGCTGAGACAATGGGGTTTTCTAGATATACTATCATGTCATCTGCAAACAAGGACAATTTGACTTCCTCTTTTCCTAACTGAATACCCTTGATTTCCTTCTCCTGCCTAATTGCCCTGGCCAGAACTTCCAACACTATGTTGAATAGAAGTGGCGAGAGAGGGCATCCCTGTCTTGTGCCAGTTTTCAAAGGGAATGCTTCCAGTTTTTGCCCATTCAGTACGATATTGGCTGTGGGTTTGTCATAAATAGCTCTTATTATTTTGAGATACGTCCCATCAATTCCTAATTTATTGAGAGTTTTTAGCATGAAGGGTTGTTGAATTTTGTCAAAGGCCTTTTCTGCATCTATTGAGATAATCATGTGGTTTTTGTCTTTGGTTCTGTTTATATGCTGGATTACATTTATTGATTTGCGTATATTGAACCAGCCTTGCATCCCAGGGATGAAGCCCACTTGATCATGGTGGATAAGCTTTTTGATGTGCTGCTGGATTCTGTTTGCCAGTATCTTATTGAGGATTTTTGCATCAATGTTCATCAAGGATATTGGTCTAAAATTCTCTTTTTTTGTTGTGTCTCTGCCAGGCTTTGGTATCAGGATGATGCTGGCCTCATAAAATGAGTTAGGGAGGATTCCCTCTTTTTCTATTGATTGGAATAGTTTCAGAAGGAATGGTACCAGCTCCTCCTTGTACCTCTGGTAGAATTCGGCTGTGAACCCATCTGGTCCTGGACTTTTTTTGGTTGGTAAGCTATTGATTATTGCCACAATTTCAGCTCCTGTTATTGGTCTATTCAGAGATTCAACTTCTTCCTGGTTTAGTCTTGGGAGGGTGTATGTGTTGAGGAATTGATCCATTTCTTCTAGATTTTCTAGTTTATTTGCATAGAGGTGTTTGTAATATTCTCTGATGGTAGTTTGTATTTCTTAAGTTGATGGAAGAGTTTTCAAGCTCTCTTTTTGTAGAATCTGCAAGTGCATATTTGGAGCGCTCCGAGGCCTATGCTGGGAAATGAAATATCTTCACCTAATAACTACACAGAAGCATTCTCAGAAACTTCTCTGTGATGAGTGCATTCAACTCACAGACTTGAACGTTTCTTTTGATAGGACAGTTTTGAAACTCTCCTTTCTTAGAATCCGCAAGTGTTTATTTCGAGGGCTTTGAGGCCTATGCTGGAAAAGGAAGTATCTTCACATAACAACTACACAGAAGCATTCTCGGAAACTTCTCTGTGATGAGTGCATTCAACTCACAGACTTGAGCCTTCCTTTTGAAAGAGCAGTTTTGAAACACTCTTTTTGTAGAGTCTGCAAGTGGATATTTGGAGGGCTTTGAGGCCTATGCTGGGAAAAGAAATATCTTCACCTAAAAACTAGACAGAAGCATTCTCACAAACATCTGTGTGATTAGTGCATTCAACTCACAGACTTGAACATTCCCTCTGATAGGGCAGTTTGGAAACACTCCTTTTGTAGAATCTGCAAATGTTTATTAGGAGCGCTTTGGCGCCTATGCTGGAAAAGGAAATATCTTCACATAAAAACTAGCCAGAAACATTCTCAGAAACTTCTTTGGGATGAGTGCATTCTACTCACAGACTTGAATATTCCTCTTGAGAGAGCAGTTTGGAAACACTCCTTTTGTAGTATCTGCAAGTGTCTATTTGGATCGCTTTGACGCCTATGCTGGAAAAGGAAATATCTTCACCTAAAAACTACACAGAAGCATTCTCAGAAACTTCTGTGTGATGAGTGCATTCAACTCACAGACTTGAACGTTTCTTTTGATAGGACAGTTTTGAAACACTCCTTTCGTAGAATCTGCAAGTGTTTATTTCGAGCGCTTTGAGGCCTATGCTGGAAAAGGAACTATCTTCACATTACAACTACACAGAAGCATTCTCAGAAACTTCTTTGTGATGAGTGCATTCAACTCACAGACTTGAGCCTTCCTGTTGAAAGAGCAGTTTTGAAACACTCTTTTTGTAGAGTCTGTAAGTGGATATTTGGAGGGCTTTGAGGCCTATGCTGGGAAAAGAAATATCTTCACCTAAAAACTAGGCAGAAGCATTCTCACAAACTTCTGTCTGAATAGTGCATTCAACTCACAGACTTGAACATTCCCTCTGAAAGAGCAGTTTGGAAACACTCCTTTTGTAGAATCTGCAAGTGTTTACTTGGAACGCTATGACGCTTATGCTGGAAAACGAAATATGTTCACATAAAAATTAGACAGAAGAATTCTCAGAAACTTCTTTGTGATGAGTGCATTCCACTCACAGACTTGAACATTCCTCTTGATAGAGCAGTTTGGAAACACTCCTTTTGTAGAATCTGCAAGTGTTTATTTGGATCGTTTTGACGTCTATGATGGAAAAGGAAATATCTTCAACTAAAAACTACACAGAAGCATTCTCAGAAACTTCTGTGTGATGAGTGCATTCAACTCACAGACTTGAACGTTTCTTTTGATCGGACAGTTTTGAAACACTCCTTTTGTAGAATCTGCAAGTGTTTATTTCGAGCGCTTTGAGGCCTATGCTGGAAAAGGAAGTATCTTCACATAACAACCACACAGAAGCATTCTCAGAAACTTCTTTGTGATGAGTGCATTCAACTCACAGACTTGAGCCTTTCTTTTGAAAGAGCAGTTTTGAAACACTCTTTTTGTAGAATCTGCAAGTGGATATTTGGAGCACTTTAAGGCCTTTTCTGGAAAAAGAAATAACTTCACCTAAAAACTAGACAAAAGCATTCTCACAAACATCTGTGTGATTAGTGCATTCACCTCACAGAGTTGAACATTCCCTCTGATAGGGCAGTTTGGAAGCACTCCTTTTGTAGAATCTGCAAGAATTTATTTGGAGCTCTTTGACGCCTATGCTGGAAAAGGAAATATCTTCACATAAAAACTAGCCAGAAGCATTCTCACAAACATCTGTGTGATTAGTGCATTCAACTCACAGACTTGAACATTCCCTCTGATAGAGCAGTTTCGAAACACTCCTTTTGTAGAAACTGCAAGTGTTTCTTTGGAGCGCTTTGACGCCTATGATGGAAAAGGAAATATCTTCACATAAAAACTAGACAGAAGCATTCTCAGAAACTTCTGTCTGATTAGTGCATTCAACTCACAGACTTGAACATTCCCTCTGAAAGAGCAGTTTGGATACACTCCTTTTGTAGAATCTGCAAGTGTTTACTTGGAACGCTTTGATGCTTTTGCGGGAAAAGGAAATACCTTCACAAAAAAATTAGACAGAAGAATTCTCAGAAACTTCTTTGTGATGAGTGCATTCTACTCACAGTCTTGAACATTCCTCTTGATAGAGCAGTTTGGAAACACTCCTTTTGTAGAATCTGCAAGTGTTTATTTGGATCGCTTTGACGTCTATGCTGGAAAAGGAAATATCTTCACCTAAAAACTACACAGAAGCATTCTCAGAAACTTCTGTGTGATGAGTGCATTCAACTCACAGACTTGAACGTTTCTATTGATAGGACAGTTTTGAAACACTCCTTTTGTAGAATCTGCAAGTGTTTATTTCGAGCGCTTTGAGGCCTATGCTGGAAAAGGAAGTATCTTCACATAACAACTGTACAGAAGCATTCTCAGAAACTTCTTTGTGATGAGTGCATTCAACTCACAGATTTGGGCCTTTCTTTTGAAAGAGAAGTTTTGAAACACTCTTTTTGTAGAATCTGCAAGTGTTTATTTCGAGCGTTTGGAGGCGTATGCTGGAAAAGGAAGTATCTTCATATAACAACTAAACAGAAGCATTCTCAGAAACTTCTTTGTGATGAGTGCATTCAACTCACAGACTTGAGCCTTCCTGTTGAAAGAGCAGTTTTGAAACAATCTTTTTGTAGAGTCTGCAAGTGGATATTTGGAGGGCTTTGAGGCCTATGTTGGGGAAAGATATATCTTCACCTAAAAACTAGACAGAAGCATTCTCAGAAACTTCTGTCTGATTAGTGCATTCAACTCACCGACTTCATCATTCCCTCTGATAGGGCAGTTTGGAAACACTCCTTTTGTACAATCTGCAAATGTTTATTTGGAGCGCTTTCGCGCCTATGCTGGAAAAGGAAATATCTTCACATAAAAACTAGCCAGAAACATTCTCTGAAACTTCTTTGTGATGAGTGCATTCTACCAACAGACTTGAACATTCCTCTTGAGAGAGCAGTTTGGAAACACTCCTTTTGTAGTATCTGGAAGTGCCTATTTGGATCGCTTTGACGCCTATGCTGGAAAAGGAAATATCTTCACCTAAAAACTACACAGAAGCATTCTCAGAAACTTCTGTGTGATGAGTGCATTCAACTCACAGACTTGAACGTTTCTATTGATAGGACAGTTTTGAAACACTCCTTTTGTAGAATCTGCAAGTGTTTATTTCGAGCGCTTTGAGGCCTATGCTGGAAAAGGAAGTATCTTCACATAACAACTGTACAGAAGCATTCTCAGAAACTTCTTTGTGATGAGTGCATTCAACTCACAGATTTGGGCCTTTCTTTTGAAAGAGAAGTTTTGAAACACTCTTTTTGTAGAATCTGCAAGTGGATATTTGGAGCGCTTTAAGGCCTATTCTGGGAAAAGAAATATCTTCACCTAAAAACTAGACAGAAGCATTCTCGCAAACTCCTGTGTGATTAGTGCATTCAACTCACAGACTTGAACATTCCTTTTGATAGAGCAGTTTGGAAACACTCCTTTTGTAGAATCTGGAAGTGTTTATTTGGAGCGCTTTGACGAATATGCTGGAAAAGGAAATATCTTCACATAAAAACTAGACAGAATCATTCTCAGAAACATCTGTGTGATTAGTGCATTCAACTCACAGACTTGAACATTCCTTCTGATAGGGCAGTTTGGAAACACTCCTTTTGTAGAATCTGCAAGTGTTTATTAGGAGCGCTTTGACGCCTATGCTGGAAAAGGAAATATCTTCACATAAAAACTAGCCAGAAACATTCTCAGAAACTTCTTTGTGATGAGTGCATTCTACTCACAGACTTGAACATTCCTCTTGAGAGAGCAGTTTGGAAACACTCCTTTTGTAGTGTCTGCAAGTGTCTATTTGGATCGCTTTGACGCCTATGCTGGAAAAGGAAATATCTTCACCTAAAAACTACACAGAAACATTCTCAGAAACCTCTGTGTGATGAGTGAATTCAACTCACAGACTTGAACGTTTCTATTCATAGGACAGTTTTGAAACACTACTTTTGTACAGTCTGCAAGTGTTTATTTCGAGCGCTTTGAGGCCTATGCTGGAAAAGGAAGTATCTTCACATAACAACTACACAGAAGCATTCTCAGAAACTTCTTTGTGATGAGTGCATTCAACTCACAGACTTGGGACTTTCTTTTGAAAGAGCAGTTTTGAAACACTCTTTTTGTAGAATCTGCAAGTTGATATTTGGAGGGCTTTAAGGCCTATTCTGGGAAAAGAAATATCGTCACCTAAAAACTAGACAGAAGCATTCTCACAAACTTCTGTGTGATTAGTGCATTCAACTCACAGACTTGAACATTCCTTTTGATAGAGCAGTTTGGAAACACTCCTTTTGTAGTATCTGCAAGTGTTTATTTCGAGCGAATTGACGCCTGTGCTGGAAAAGGAAATATCTTCACATAAAAACTAGACAGAAGAATTCTCAGAAGCATCTTTGTGATGAGTTCATTCTACTCACAGAGTTGAAGCCTCTTTTTGGTGGAAGAGTTTTCAAGCTCTCTTTTTGTAGAATCTGCAGGTGCATATTTGGAGCGCTCCGAGGCCTATGCTGGGAAATGAAATATCTTCACCTAGAAACTACACAGAAGCATTCTCAGAAACTTCTGTGTGATGAGTGCATTCAACTCACAGACTTGATCCTTCCTTTTGAAAGAGCAGTTTTGAAACACTCTTTTTGTAGAGTCTGCAAGTGGATATTTGGAGGGCTTTGAGGCCTATGCTGGGAAAAGAAGTATCTTCACCTAAAAACTAGACAGAAGCATTCTCATAAACTTCTGTCTGATTAGTACATTCAACTCACAGACTTGAACATTCCCTCTGAAAGAGCAGTTTGGAAACACTCCTTTTGTAGAATCTGCAAGTGTTTACTTGGAACGCTTTGACGCTTATGCTGGAAAAGGAAATATCCTCACATAAAAATTAGACAGAAGAATTCTCAGAAACTTCTTTGTGATGAGTGCATTCTACTCACAGACTTGAACATTCCTCTTGATAGAGCAATAGGGAAACACTCCTTTTGTAGAATCTGCAAGTGTTTATTTGGATCGCTTTGACGTCTACGCTGGAAAAGGAAATATCTTCACCTAAAAACTACACAGAAGCATTCCAAGAAACTTCTGTGTGATGAGTGCATTCAACTCACAGACTTGAACGTTTCTTTTGATAGGACAGTTTTGAAACACGCCTTTTGTAGAATCTGCAAGTGTTTATTTCGAGCGCTTTGAGGCCTATGCTGGAAAAGGAAGTATCTTCACATAACAACTACACAGAAGCATTCTCAGAAGCTTCTTTGTGATGAGTGCATTCCACTCACAGACTTGAGCCTTTCTTCTGAAAGAGCAGTTTTGAAACACTCTTTTTGTAGTATCTGCAAGTGGATATTTGGAGCACTTTAAGGCCTTTTCTGGAAACAGAAATATCTTCACCTAAAAACTAGACAGAAGAATTCTCACACACTTCTGTGTGATTAATGCATTCAACTCACAGACTTGAACATTCCTTTTGATAGAGCAGTTTGGAAACACTCCTTTGGTAGAATCTGCAAGTGTTTATTTGGAGCGTTTTGACGCCTATGCTAGAAAAGGAAATATCTTCACATAAAAACTAGACAGAAGCATTCTCAGAAACTTCTTTGTGATGAGTGCATTCTACTCAGAGAGTTGAAGCCTCTTTTTGGTGGAAGAGTTTTCAAGCTCTCTTTTTGTAGAATCTGCAAGTGCATATTTGGAGCACTCCGAGGCCTATGCTGGGAAATGAAATAACTTCACCTAAAAACTACACAGAAGCATTCTCGGAAACTTCTGTGTGATGAGTGCATTCAACTCACAGACTTGAACGTTTCTGTTGATAGGACAGTTTTGAAACACTCCTTTTGTAGAATCTGCAAGTGTTTATTTCGAGCGCTTTGAGGCCTATGCTGGAAAAGGAAGTATCTTCACATAACAACTACACAGAAGCATTCTCAGAAACTTCTTTGGGATGAGTGCATTCAATTCACAGACTTGGGCCTTTCTTATGAAAGAGCAGTTTTGAAACAATCTTTTTGTAGAATCTGCAAGTGGATATTTGGAGCGCTTTAAGGCCTATTCTGGGAAAAGAAATATCTTCACCTAAAAACTAGACAGAAGCATTCTCACAAACTTCTGTGTGATTAGTGCATTCAACTCACAGACTTGAACATTCCTCTTGAGAGAGCAGTTTGGAAACACTCCTTTTGTAGAATCTGCAAGTGTTTATTTCGAGCGAATTGACGCTTTTGCGGGAAAAGGAAATACCTTCACAAAAAAATTAGACAGAAGAATTCTCAGAAACATCTTTGTGATGAGTGCATTCTACTCACAGACTTGAACATTCCTCTTGAGAGAGCAGTTTGGAAACACTCCTTTTGTAGAATCTGCAAGTGTTTATTTGGATCGCTTTGACGTCTATGTTGGAAAAGGAAATATCTTCACCTAAAAACTACATTGAAGCATTCTCAGTAACTTCTGTGTGATGAGTGCATTGAACTCACAGACTTGAACGTTTCTTTTGATATTACAGTTTTGAAACACTCCTTTCGTAGAATCTGCAAGTGTTTATTTCGAGCGCTTTGAGGCCTATGCTGGAAAAGGAACTATCTTCACATTACAACTACACAGAAGCATTCTCAGAAACGTCTTTGTGATGAGTGCATTCAACTCACAGACTTGAGCCTTCCTTTTGAAAGAGCAGTTTTCAAACACTCTTTTTGTAGAGTCTGTAAGTGGATATTTGGAGGTCTTTGAGGCCTATGCTGGGAAAAGAAATATCTTCACCTAAAAACTAGACAGAAGCATTCTCACAAACTTCTGTCTGAATAGTGCATTCAACTCACAGACTTGAACATTCCCTCTGAAAGAGCAGTTTGGAAACACTCCTTTTGTAGAATCTGCAAGTGTTTACTTGGAACGCTATGACGCTTATGCTGGAAAAGGAAATATGTTCACATAAAAATTAGACAGAAGATTTCTCAGAAACTTCTTTGTGATGAGTGCATTCCACTCACAGACTTGAACATTCCTCTTGATAGAGCAGTTTGGAAACACTCCTTTTGTAGAATCTGCAAGTGTTTATTTGGATCGTTTTGACGTCTATGATGGAAAAGGAAATATCTTCACCTAAAAACTACACAGAAGCATTCTCAGAAACTTCTGTGTGATGAGTGCATTCAACTCACAGACTTGAACGTTTCTTTTGATAGGACAGTTTTGAAACACTCCTTTTGTAGAATCTGCAAGTGTTTATTTCGAGCGCTTTGAGGCCTATGCTGGAAAAGGAAGTATCTTCACATAACAACCACACAGAAGCATTCTCAGAAACTTCTTTGTGATGAGTGCATTCAACTCACAGACTTGAGCCTTTCTTTTGAAAGAGCAGTTTTGAAACACTCTTTTTGTAGAATCTGCAAGTGGATATTTGGAGCACTTTAAGGCCTTTTCTGGAAAAAGAAATAACTTCACCTAAAAACTAGACAAAAGCATTCTCACAAACATCTGTGTGATTAGTGCATTCACCTCACAGAGTTGAACATTCCCTCTGATAGGGCAGTTTGGAAGCACTCCTTTTGTAGAATCTGCAAGAATTTATTTGGAGCTCTTTGACGCCTATGCTGGAAAAGGAAATATCTTCACATAAAAACTAGCCAGAAGCATTCTCACAAACATCTGTGTGATTAGTGCATTCAACTCACAGACTTGAACATTCCCTCTGATAGAGCAGTTTCGAAACACTCCTTTTGTAGAAACTGCAAGTGTTTCTTTGGAGCGCTTTGACGCCTATGATGGAAAAGGAAATACCTTCACATAAAAACTAGACAGAAGCATTCTCAGAAACTTCTGTCTGATTAGTGCATTCAACTCACAGACTTGAACATTCCCTCTGAAAGAGCAGTTTGGATACACTCCTTTTGTAGAATCTGCAAGTGTTTACTTGGAACGCTTTGACGCTTTTGCGGGAAAAGGAAATACCTTCACAAAAAAATTAGACAGAAGAATTCTCAGAAACTTCTTTGTGATGAGTGCATTCTACTCACACTCTTGAACATTCCTCTTGATAGAGCAGTTTGGAAACACTCCTTTTGTAGAATCTGCAAGTGTTTATTTGGATCGCTTTGACGTCTATGCTGGAAAAGGAAATATCTTCACCTAAAAACTACACAGAAGCATTCTCAGAAACTTCTGTGTGATGAGTGCATTCAACTGACAGACTTCAACGTTTCTTTTGATAGGACAGTTTTGAAACACTCCTTTTGTAGAATCTGCAAGTGTTTATTTCGAGCGTTTGGAGGCGTATGCTGGAAAAGGAAGTATCTTCATATAACAACTAAACAGAAGCATTCTCAGAAACTTCTTTGTGATGAGTGCATTCAACTCACAGACTTGAGCCTTCCTGTTGAAAGAGCGGTTTTGAAACAATCTTTTTGTAGAGTCTGCAAGTGGATATTTGGAGGGCTTTGAGGCCTATGTTGGGGAAAGATATATCTTCACCTAAAAACTAGACAGAAGCATTCTCAGAAACTTCTGTCTGATTACTACATTCAACTCACCGACTTCATCATTCCCTCTGATAGGGCAGTTTGGAAACACTCCTTTTGTAGAATCTGCAAATGTTTATTTCGAGCGCTTTGGCGCCTATGCTGGAAAAGGAAATATCTTCACATAAAAACTAGCCAGAAACATTCTCTGAAACTTCTTTGTGATGAGTGCATTCTACTCACAGACTTGAACATTCCTCTTGAGAGAGCAGTTTGGAAACACTCCTTTTGTAGTATCTGGAAGTGCCTATTTGGATCGCTTTGACGCCTATGCTGGAAAAGGAAATATCTTCACCTAAAAACTACAGAGAAGCATTCTCAGAAACTTCTGTGTGATGAGTGCATTCAACTCACAGACTTGAACGTTTCTATTGATAGGACAGTTTTGAAACACTCCTTTTGTAGAATCTGCAAGTGTTTATTTCGAGCGCTTTGAGGCCTATGCTGGAAAAGGAAGTATCTTCACATAACAACTGTACAGAAGCATTCTCAGAAACTTCTTTGTGATGAGTGCATTCAACTCACAGATTTGGGCCTTTCTTTTGAAAGAGAAGTTTTGAAACACTCTTTTTGTAGAATCTGCAAGTGGATATTTGGAGCGCTTTAAGGCCTATTCTGGGAAAAGAAATATCTTCACCTAAAAACTAGACAGAAGCATTCTCGCAAACTCCTGTGTGATTAGTGCATTCAACTCACAGACTTGAACATTCCTTTTGATAGAGCAGTTTGGAAACACTCCTTTTGTAGAATCTGGAAGTGTTTATTTGGAGCGCTTTGACGAATATGCTGGAAAAGGAAATATCTTCACATAAAAACTAGCCAGAAACATTCTCAGAAACTTCTTTGTGATGAGTGCATTCTACTCACAGACTTGAACATTCCTCTTGAGAGAGCAGTTTGGAAACACTCCTTTTGTAGTGTCTGCAAGTGTCTATTTGGATCGCTTTGACGCCTATGCTGGAAAAGGAAATATCTTCACCTAAAAACTACACAGAAACATTCTCAGAAACCTCTGTGTGATGAGTGAATTCAACTCACAGACTTGAACGTTTCTATTCATAGGACAGTTTTGAAACACTACTTTTGCACAGTCTGCAAGTGTTTATTTCGAGCGCTTTGAGGCCTATGCTGGAAAAGGAAGTATCTTCACATAACAACTACACAGAAGCATTCTCAGAAACTTCTTTGTGATGAGTGCATTCAACTCACAGACTTGGGACTTTCTTTTGAAAGAGCAGTTTTGAAACACTCTTTTTGTAGAATCTGCAAGTTGATATTTGGAGGGCTTTAAGGCCTATTCTGGGAAAAGAAATATCGTCACCTAAAAACTAGACAGAAGCATTCTCACAAACTTCTGTGTGATTAGTGCATTCAACTCACAGACTTGAACATTCCTTTTGATAGAGCAGTTTGGAAACACTCCTTTTGTAGTATCTGCAAGTGTTTATTTCGAGCGAATTGACGCCTGTGCTGGAAAAGGAAATATCTTCACATAAAAACTAGACAGAAGAATTCTCAGAAGCATCTTTGTGATGAGTTCATTCTACTCACAGAGTTGAAGCCTCTTTTTGGTGGAAGAGTTTTCAAGCTCTCTTTTTGTAGAATCTGCAGGTGCATATTTGGAGCGCTCCGAGGCCTATGCTGGGAAATGAAATATCTTCACCTAGAAACTACACAGAAGCATTCTCAGAAACTTCTGTGTGATGAGTGCATTCAACTCACAGACTTGATCCTTCCTTTTGAAAGAGCAGTTTTGAAACACTCTTTTTGTAGAGTCTGCAAGTGGATATTTGGAGGGCTTTGAGGCCTATGCTGGGAAAAGAAGTATCTTCACCTAAAAACTAGACAGAAGCATTCTCATAAACTTCTGTCTGATTAGTACATTCAACTCACAGACTTGAACATTCCCTCTGAAAGAGCAGTTTGGAAACACTCCTTTTGTAGAATCTGCAAGTGTTTACTTGGAACGCTTTGACGCTTATGCTGGAAAAGGAAATATCCTCACATAAAAATTAGACAGAAGAATTCTCAGAAACTTCTTTGTGATGAGTGCATTCTACTCACAGACTTGAACATTCCTCTTGATAGAGCAATAGGGAAACACTCCTTTTGTAGAATCTGCAAGTGTTTATTTGGATCGCTTTGACGTCTACGCTGGAAAAGGAAATATCTTCACCTAAAAACTACACAGAAGCATTCCCAGAAACTTCTGTGTGATGAGTGCATTCAACTCACAGACTTGAACGTTTCTTTTGATAGGACAGTTTTGAAACACGCCTTTTGTAGAATCTGCAAGTGTTTATTTCGAGCGCTTTGAGGCCTATGCTGGAAAAGGAAGTATCTTCACATAACAACTACACAGAAGCATTCTCAGAAGCTTCTTTGTGATGAGTGCATTCCACTCACAGACTTGAGCCTTTCTTCTGAAAGAGCAGTTTTGAAACACTCTTTTTGTAGTATCTGCAAGTGGATATTTGGAGCACTTTAAGGCCTTTTCTGGAAAAAGAAATATCTTCACCTAAAAACTAGACAGAAGAATTCTCACACACTTCTGTGTGATTAATGCATTCAACTCACAGACTTGAACATTCCTTTTGATAGAGCAGTTTAGAAACACTCCTTTGGTAGAATCTGCAAGTGTTTATTTGGAGCGTTTTGACGCCTACGCTAGAAAAGGAAATATCTTCACATAAAAACTAGACAGAAGCATTCTCAGAAACTTCTTTGTGATGAGTGCATTCTACTCAGAGAGTTGAAGCCTCTTTTTGGTGGAAGAGTTTTCAAGCTCTCTTTTTGTAGAATCTGCAAGTGCATATTTGGAGCGCTCCGAGGCCTATGCTGGGAAATGAAATAACTTCACCTAAAAACTACACAGAAGCATTCTCGGAAACTTCTGTGTGATGAGTGCATTCAACTCACAGACTTGAACGTTTCTGTTGATAGGACAGTTTTGAAACACTCCTTTTGTAGAATCTGCAAGTGTTTATTTCGAGCGCTTTGAGGCCTATGCTGGAAAAGGAAGTATCTTCACATAACAACTACACAGAAGCATTCTCAGAAACTTCTTTGGGATGAGTGCATTCAATTCACAGACTTGGGCCTTTCTTATGAAAGAGCAGTTTTGAAACAATCTTTTTGTAGAATCTGCAAGTGGATATTTGGAGCGCTTTAAGGCCTATTCTGGGAAAAGAAATATCTTCACCTAAAAACTAGACAGAAGCATTCTCACAAACTTCTGTGTGATTAGTGCATTCAACTCACAGACTTGAACATTCCTCTTGAGAGAGCAGTTTGGAAACACTCCTTTTGTAGAATCTGCAAGTGTTTATTTCGAGCGAATTGACGCTTTTGCGGGAAAAGGAAATACCTTCACAAAAAAATTAGACAGAAGAATTCTCAGAAACATCTTTGTGATGAGTGCATTCTACTCACAGACTTGAACATTCCTCTTGAGAGAGCAGTTTGGAAACACTCCTTTTGTAGAATCTGCAAGTGTTTATTTGGATCGCTTTGACGTCTATGTTGGAAAAGGAAATATCTTCACCTAAAAACTACATTGAAGCATTCTCAGTAACTTCTGTGTGATGAGTGCATTGAACTCACAGACTTGAACGTTTCTTTTGATATTACAGTTTTGAAACACTCCTTTCGTAGAATCTGCAAGTGTTTATTTCGAGCGCTTTGAGGCCTATGCTGGAAAAGGAACTATCTTCACATTACAACTACACAGAAGCATTCTCAGAAACGTCTTTGTGATGAGTGCATTCAACTCACAGACTTGAGCCTTCCTTTTGAAAGAGCAGTTTTGAAACACTCTTTTTGTAGAGTCTGTAAGTGGATATTTGGAGGTCTTTGAGGCCTATGCTGGGAAAAGAAATATCTTCACCTAAAAACTAGACAGAAGCATTCTCACAAACTTCTGTCTGAATAGTGCATTCAACTCACAGACTTGAACATTCCCTCTGAAAGATCAGTTTGGAAACAGTCCTTTTGTAGAATCTGCAAGTGTTTACTTGGAACGCTATGACGCTTATGCTGGAAAAGGAAATATGTTCACATAAAAATTAGACAGAAGAATTCTCAGAAACTTCTTTGTGATGAGTGCATTCCACTCACAGACTTGAACATTCCTCTTGATAGAGCAGTTTGGAAACACTCCTTTTGTAGAATCTGCAAGTGTTTATTTGGATCGTTTTGACGTCTATGATGGAAAAGGAAATATCTTCACCTAAAAACTACACAGAAGCATTCTCAGAAACTTCTGTGTGATGAGTGCATTCAACTCACAGACTTGAACGTTTCTTTTGATAGGACAGTTTTGAAACACTCCTTTTGTAGAATATGCAAGTGTTTATTTCGAGCGTTTTGAGGCGTATGCTGGAAAAGGAAGTATCTTCATATAACAACTAAACAGAAGCATTCTCAGAAACTTCTTTGTGATGAGTGCATTCAACTCACAGACTTGAGCCTTCCTGTTGAAAGAGCAGTTTTGAAACAATCTTTTTGTAGAGTCTGCAAGTGGATATTTGGAGGGCTTTGAGGCCTATGTTGGGGAAAGATATATCTTCACCTAAAAACTAGACAGAAGCATTCTCAGAAACTTCTGTCTGATTAGTGCATTTAACTCACCGACTTCAACATTCCCTCTGAATAGGCAGTTTGGAAACACTCCTTTTGTAGAATCTGCAAGTGTTTATTTGGAGCGCTTTGGCGCCTATGCTGGAAAAGGAAATATCTTCACATAAAAACTAGCCAGAAACATTCTCTGAAACTTCTTTGTGATGAGTGCATTCTACTCACAGACTTGAACATTCCTCTTGAGAGAGCAGTTTGGAAACACTCCTTTTGTAGTATCTGCAAGTGCCTATTTGGATCGCTTTGACGCCTATGCTGGAAAAGGAAATATCTTCACCTGAAAACTACACAGAAGCATTCTCAGAAACTTCTGTGTGATGAGTGCATTCAACTCACAGACTTGAACGTTTCTTTTGATAGGACAGTTTTGAAACACGCCTTTTGTAGAATCTGCAAGTGTTTATTTCGAGCGCTTTGAGGCCTATGCTGGAAAAGGAAGTATCTTCACATAACAACTGCACAGAAGCATTCTCAGAAACTTCTTTGTGATGAGTGCATTCAAATCACAGACTTGAGCCTTTCTTCTGAAAGAGCAGTTTTGAAACACTCTTTTTGTAGTATCTGCAAGTGGATATTTGGAGCAATTTAAGGCCTTTTCTGGAAAAAGAAATATCTTCACCTAAAAACTAGACAGAAGAATTCTCACACACTTCTGTGTGATTAGTGCATTCAACTCACAGACTTGAACATTCCTTTTGATAGAGCAGTTTGGAAACACTCCTTTTGTAGAATCTGCAAGTGTTTATTTGGAGCGCTTTGACGCCTATGCTGGAAAAGGAAATATCTTCACATAAAAACTAGACAGAATCATTCTCAGAAACATCTGTGTGATTAGTGCATTCAACCCACGGACTTGAACATTCCGTCTGATAGGGCAGTTTGGAAACACTCCTTTTGTAGAATCTGCAAGTGTTTATTAGGAGCGCTTTGGCGCCTATGCTGGAAAAGGAAATATCTTCACATAAAAACTAGCCAGAAACATTCTCAGAAACTTCTTTGTGATGAGTGCATTCTACTCACAGACTTGAACATTCCTCTTGAGAGAGCAGTTTGGAAACACTCCTTTTGTAGTGTCTGCAAGTGTCTATTTGGATCGCTTTGACGCCTATGCTGGAAAAGGAAATATCTTCACCTAAAAACTACACAGAAACATTCTCACAAACCTCTGTGTGATGAGTGCATTCAACTCACAGACTTGAACGTTTCTATTCATAGGACAGTTTTGAAACACTCCTTTTGTAGAATCTGCAAGTGTTTATTTCGAGCGCTTTGAGGCCTATGCTGGAAAAGGAAATATCTTCACATAACAACTACACAGAAGCATTCTCAGAAACTTCTTTGGGTTGAGTGCATTCAATTCACAGACTTGGGCCTTTCTTATGAAAGAGCAGTTTTGAAACAGTCTTTTTGTAGAATCTGCAAGTGGATATTTGGAGCGCTTTAAGGCCTATTCTGGGAAAAGAAATATCTTCACCTAAAAACTAGACAGAAGCATTCTCACAAACTTCTGTGTGATTAGTGCATTCAACTCACAGACTTGAACATTCCTTTTGATAGAGCAGTTTGGAAACACTCCTTTTGTAGAATCTGCAAGTGTTTATTTCGAGCGAATTGACGCCTATGCTGGAAATGGAAATATCTTCACATAAAAATTATAGAGAAGAATTCTCAGAAACATCTTTGTGATGAGTGCATTCTACTCACAGAGTTGAAGCCTCTTTTTGATGGAAGAGTTTTCTTTTTTTTTTTTTTTTTTTTTTATTTTTTTTTTTTTTTTTTTTTCTTTTATTATTATTATTATTATTATCATTATTATACTTTAGGTTTTATGGTACATGTGCGCAATGTGCAGGTAAGTTACATATGTATACATGTGCCATGCTGGTGCGCTGCACCCACCAACTTGTCATCTAGCATTAGGTATATCTCCCAATGCTATCCCTCCCCCCTCCCCCCACCCCACAACAGTCCCCGAAGTGTGATGTTCCCCTTCCTGTGTCCATGTGTTCTCATTGTTCAATTCCCACCTATGAGTGAGAATATGCGGTGTTTGGTTTTTTGTTCTTGCGATAGTTTACTGAGAATGATGATTTCCAATTTCATCCATGTCCCTACAAAGGACGTGAACTCATCATTTTTTATGGCTGCATAGTATTCCATGGTGTATATGTGCCACATTTTCTTAATCCAGTCTATCATTGTTGGACATTTGGGTTGGTTCCAAGTCTTTGCTATTGTGAATAATGCCGCAATAAACATACGTGTGCATGTGTCTTTATAGCCGCATGATTTATAGTCCTTTGGGTATATACCCAGTAATGGGATGGCTGGGTCGAATGGAATTTCTAGTTCTAGATCCCTGAGGAATCGCCACACTGACTTCCACAACGGTTGAACTAGTTTACAGTCCCACCAACAGTGTAAAAGTGTTCCTATTTCTCCACATCCTCTCCAGCACCTGTTGTTTCCTGACTTTTTAATGATTGCCATTCTAACTGGTGTGAGATGGTATCTCATTGTGGTTTTGATTTGCATTTCTCTGATGGCCAGTGATGGTGAGCATTTTTTCATGTGTCTTTTGGCTGCATAAATGTCTTCTTTTGAGAAGTGTCTGTTCATGTCCTTCGCCCACTTTTTGATGGGGTTGTTTGTTTTTTTCTTGTAAATTTGTTGGAGTTCATTGTAGATTCTGGATATTAGCCCTTTGTCAGATGAGTAGGTTGCGAAAATTTTCTCCCATTTTGTAGGTTGCCTGTTCACTCTGATGGTAGTTTCCTTTGCTGTGCAGAAGCTCTTTAGTTTAATTAGATCCCATTTGTCAATTTTGGCTTTTGTTGCCATTGCTTTTGGTGTTTTAGACATGAAGTCCTTGCCCATGCCTATGTCCTGAATGGTAATGCCTAGGTTTTCTTCTAGGGTTTTTATGGTTTTAGGTCTAACATTTAAGTCTTTAATCCATCTTGAATTGATTTTTGTATAAGGTGTAAGGAAGGGATCCAGTTTCAGCTTTCTACATATGGCTAGCCAGTTTTCCCAACACCATTTATTAAATAGGGAATCCTTTCCCCATTTCTTGTTTTTGTCAGGTTTGTCAAAGATCAGATACCTGTAGATATGTGGCATTATTTCTGAGGGCTCTGTTCTGTTCCATTGATCTATATCTCTGTTTTGGTACCAGTACCATGCTGTTTTGGTTACTGTAGCCTTGTAGTATAGTTTGAAGTCAGGTAGTGTGATGCCTCCAGCTTTGTTCTTTTGGCTTAGGATTGACTTGGCAATGCGGGCTCTTTTTTGGTTCCATATGAACTTTAAAGTAGTTTTTTCCAATTCTGTGAAGAAAGTCATTGGTAGCTTGATGGGGATGGCATTGAATCTGTAAATTACCTTGGGAAGGATGGCCATTTTCATGATATTGATTCTTCCTACCCATGAGCATGGAATGTTCTTCCATTTGTTTGTATCCTCTTTTATTTCCTTGAGCAGTGGTTTGTAGTTCTCCTTGAAGAGGTCTTTCACATCCCTTGTAAGTTGGATTCCTAGGTATTTTATTCTCTTTGAAGCAATTGTGAATGGGAGTTCACTCATGATTTGGCTCTCTGTTTGTCTGTTATTGATGTATAAGAATGCTTGTGATTTTTGCACATTGATTTTGTATCCTGAGACTTTGCTGAAGTTGCTTATCAGCTTAAGGAGATTTTGGGCTGAGACAATGGGGTTTTCTAGATATACTATCATGTCATCTGCAAACAAGGACAATTTGACTTCCTCTTTTCCTAACTGAATACCCTTGATTTCCTTCTCCTGCCTAATTGCCCTGGCCAGAACTTCCAACACTATGTTGAATAGAAGTGGCGAGAGAGGGCATCCCTGTCTTGTGCCAGTTTTCAAAGGGAATGCTTCCAGTTTTTGCCCATTCAGTACGATATTGGCTGTGGGTTTGTCATAAATAGCTCTTATTATTTTGAGATACGTCCCATCAATTCCTAATTTATTGAGAGTTTTTAGCATGAAGGGTTGTTGAATTTTGTCAAAGGCCTTTTCTGCATCTATTGAGATAATCATGTGGTTTTTGTCTTTGGTTCTGTTTATATGCTGGATTACATTTATTGATTTGCGTATATTGAACCAGCCTTGCATCCCAGGGATGAAGCCCACTTGATCATGGTGGATAAGCTTTTTGATGTGCTGCTGGATTCTGTTTGCCAGTATCTTATTGAGGATTTTTGCATCAATGTTCATCAAGGATATTGGTCTAAAATTCTCTTTTTTTGTTGTGTCTCTGCCAGGCTTTGGTATCAGGATGATGCTGGCCTCATAAAATGAGTTAGGGAGGATTCCCTCTTTTTCTATTGATTGGAATAGTTTCAGAAGGAATGGTACCAGCTCCTCCTTGTACCTCTGGTAGAATTCGGCTGTGAACCCATCTGGTCCTGGACTTTTTTTGGTTGGTAAGCTATTGATTATTGCCACAATTTCAGCTCCTGTTATTGGTCTATTCAGAGATTCAACTTCTTCCTGGTTTAGTCTTGGGAGGGTGTATGTGTTGAGGAATTGATCCATTTCTTCTAGATTTTCTAGTTTATTTGCATAGAGGTGTTTGTAATATTCTCTGATGGTAGTTTGTATTTCTTAAGTTGATGGAAGAGTTTTCAAGCTCTCTTTTTGTAGAATCTGCAAGTGCATATTTGGAGCGCTCCGAGGCCTATGCTGGGAAATGAAATGTCTTCACCTAATAACTACACAGAAGCATTCTCAGAAACTTCTCTGTGATGAGTGCATTCAACTCACAGACTTGAACGTTTCTTTTGATAGGACAGTTTTGAAACTCTCCTTTCTTAGAATCCGCAAGTGTTTATTTCGAGGGCTTTGAGGCCTATGCTGGAAAAGGAAGTATCTTCACATAACAACTACACAGAAGCATTCTCGGAAACTTCTTTGTGATGAGTGCATTCAACTCACAGACTTGAGCCTTCCTTTTGAAAGAGCAGTTTTGAAACACTCTTTTTGTAGAGTCTGCAAGTGGATATTTGGAGGGCTTTGAGGCCTATGCTGGGAAAAGAAATATCTTCACCTAAAAACTAGACAGAAGCATTCTCACAAACATCTGTGTGATTAGTGCATTCAACTCACAGACTTGAACATTCCCTCTGATAGGGCAGTTTGGAAACACTCCTTTTGTAGAATCTGCAAATGTTTATAAGGAGCGCTTTGGCGCCTATGCTGGAAAAGGAAATATCTTCACATAAAAACTAGCCAGAAACATTCTCAGAAACTTCTTTGTGATGAGTGCATTCTACTCACAGACTTGAATATTCCTCTTGAGAGAGCAGTTTGGAAACACTCCTTTTGTAGTATCTGCAAGTGTCTATTTGGATCGCTTTGACGCCTATGCTGGAAAAGGAAATATCTTCACCTAAAAACTACACAGAAGCATTCTCAGAAACTTCTGTGTGATGAGTGCATTCAACTCACAGACTTGAACGTTTCTTTTGATAGGACAGTTTTGAAACACTCCTTTCGTAGAATCTGCAAGTGTTTATTTCGAGCGCTTTGAGGCCTATGCTGGAAAAGGAACTATCTTCACATTACAACTACACAGAAGCATTCTCAGAAACTTCTTTGTGATGAGTGCATTCAACTCAGAGACTTGAGCCTTCCTGTTGAAAGAGCAGTTTTGAAACACTCTTTTTGTAGAGTCTGTAAGTGGATATTTGGAGGGCTTTGAGGCCTATGCTGGGAAAAGAAATATCTTCACCTAAAAACTAGGCAGAAGCATTCTCACAAACTTCTGTCTGAATAGTGCATTCAACTCACAGACTTCAACATTCCCTCTGAAAGAGCAGTTTGGAAACACTCCTTTTGTAGAATCTGCAAGTGTTTACTTGGAACGCTATGACGCTTATGCTGGAAAACGAAATATGTTCACATAAAAATTAGACAGAAGTATTCTCAGAAACTTCTTTGTGATGAGTGCATTCCACTCACAGACTTGAATATTCCTCTTGATAGAGCAGTTTGGAAACACTCCTTTTGTAGAATCTGCAAGTGTTTATCTGGATCGTTTTGACGTCTATGATGGAAAAGGAAATATCTTCAACTAAAAACTACACAGAAGCATTCTCAGAAACTTCTGTGTGATGAGTGCATTCAACTCACAGACTTGAACGTTTCTTTTGATCGGACAGTTTTGAAACACTCCTTTTGTAGAATCTGCAAGTGTTTATTTCGAGCGCTTTGAGGCCTATGCTGGAAAAGGAAGTATCTTCACATAACAACCACACAGAAGCATTCTCAGAAACTTCTTTGTGATGAGTGCATTCAACCCACAGACTTGAGCCTTTCTTTTGAAAGAGCAGTTTTGAAACACTCTTTTTGTAGAATCTGCAAGTGGATATTTGGAGCACTTTAAGGCCTTTTCTGGAAAAAGAAATAACTTCACCTAAAAACTAGACAAAAGCATTCTCACAAACATCTGTGTGATTAGTGCATTCACCTCACAGAGTTGAACATTCCCTCTGATAGGGCAGTTTGGAAGCACTCCTTTTGTAGAATCTGCAAGAATTTATTTGGAGCTCTTTGACGCCTATGCTGGAAAAGGAAATATCTTCACATAAAAACTAGCCAGAAGCATTCTCACAAACATCTGTGTGATTAGTGCATTCAACTCACAGACTTGAACATTCCCTCTGATAGAGCAGTTTCGAAACACTCCTTTTGTAGAAACTGCAAGTGTTTCTTTGGAGCGCTTTGACGCCTATGATGGAAAAGGAAATACCTTCACATAAAAACTAGACAGAAGCATTCTCAGAAACTTCTGTCTGATTAGTGCATTCAACTCACAGACTTGAACATTCCCTCTGAAAGAGCAGTTTGGATACACTCCTTTTGTAGAATCTGCAAGTGTTTACTTGGAACGCTTTGACGCTTTTGCGGGAAAAGGAAATACCTTCACAAAAAAATTAGACAGAAGAATTCTCAGAAACTTCTTTGTGATGAGTGCATTCTACTCACACTCTTGAACATTCCTCTTGATAGAGCAGTTTGGAAACACTCCTTTTGTAGAATCTGCAAGTGTTTATTTGGATCGCTTTGACGTCTATGCTGGAAAAGGAAATATCTTCACCTAAAAACTACACAGAAGCATTCTCAGAAACTTCTGTGTGATGAGTGCATTCAACTCACAGACTTGAACGTTTCTTTTGATAGGACAGTTTTGAAACACTCCTTTCGTAGAATCTGCAAGTGTTTATTTCGAGCGCTTTGAGGCCTATGCTGGAAAAGGAACTATCTTCACATTACAACTACACAGAAGCATTCTCAGAAACTTCTTTGTGATGAGTGCATTCAACTCACAGACTTGAGCCTTCCTGTTGAAAGAGCAGTTTTGAAACACTCTTTTTGTAGAGTCTGTAAGTGGATATTTGGAGGGCTTTGAGGCCTATGCTGGGAAAAGAAATATCTTCACCTAAAAACTAGGCAGAAGCATTCTCACAAACTTCTGTCTGAATAGTGCATTCAACTCACAGACTTGAACATTCCCTCTGAAAGAGCAGTTTGGAAACACTCCTTTTGTAGAATCTGCAAGTGTTTACTTGGAACGCTATGACGCTTATGCTGGAAAACGAAATATGTTCACATAAAAATTAGACAGAAGAATTCTCAGAAACTTCTTTGTGATGAGTGCATTCCACTCACAGACTTGAACATTCCTCTTGATAGAGCAGTTTGGAAACACTCCTTTTGTAGAATCTGCAAGTGTTTATTTGGATCGTTTTGACGTCTATGATGGAAAAGGAAATATCTTCAACTAAAAACTACACAGAAGCATTCTCAGAAACTTCTGTGTGATGAGTGCATTCAACTCACAGACTTGAACGTTTCTTTTGATCGGACAGTTTTGAAACACTCCTTTTGTAGAATCTGCAAGTGTTTATTTCGAGCGCTTTGAGGCCTATGCTGGAAAAGGAAGTATCTTCACATAACAACCACACAGAAGCATTCTCAGAAACTTCTTTGTGATGAGTGCATTCAACTCACAGACTTGAGCCTTTCTTTTGAAAGAGCAGTTTTGAAACACTCTTTTTGTAGAATCTGCAAGTGGATATTTGGAGCACTTTAAGGCCTTTTCTGGAAAAAGAAATAACTTCACCTAAAAACTAGACAAAAGCATTCTCACAAACATCTGTGTGATTAGTGCATTCACCTCACAGAGTTGAACATCCCTCTGATAGGGCAGTTTGGAAGCACTCCTTTTGTAGAATCTGCAAGAATTTATTTGGAGCTCTTTGACGCCTATGCTGGAAAAGGAAATATCTTCACATAAAAACTAGCCAGAAGCATTCTCACAAACATCTGTGTGATTAGTGCATTCAACTCACAGACTTGAACATTCCCTCTGATAGAGCAGTTTCGAAACACTCCTTTTGTAGAAACTGCAAGTGTTTCTTTGGAGCGCTTTGACGCCTATGATGGAAAAGGAAATATCTTCACATAAAAACTAGACAGAAGCATTCTCAGAAACTTCTGTCTGATTAGTGCATTCAACTCACAGACTTGAACATTCCCTCTGAAAGAGCAGTTTGGATACACTCCTTTTGTAGAATCTGCAAGTGTTTACTTGGAACGCTTTGACGCTTTTGCGGGAAAAGGAAATACCTTCACAAAAAAATTAGACAGATGAATTCTCAGAAACTTCTTTGTGATGAGTGCATTCTACTCACAGTCTTGAACATTCCTCTTGATAGAGCAGTTTGGAAACACTCCTTTTGTAGAATCTGCAAGTGTTTATTTGGATCGCTTTGACGTCTATGCTGGAAAAGCAAATATCTTCACCTAAAAACTACACAGAAGCATTCTCAGAAACTTCTGTGTGATGAGTGCATTCAACTCACAGACTTGAACGTTTCTTTTGATAGGACAGTTTTGAAACACTCCTTTTGTAGAATCTGCAAGTGTTTATTTCGAGCGTTTTGAGGCGTATGCTGGAAAAGGAAGTATCTTCATATAACAACTAAACAGAAGCATTCTCAGAAACTTCTTTGTGATGAGTGCATTCAACTCACAGACTTGAGCCTTCCTGTTGAAAGAGCAGTTTTGAAACAATCTTTTTGTAGAGTCTGCAAGTGGATATTTGGAGGGCTTTGAGGCCTATGTTGGGGAAAGATATATCTTCACCTAAAAACTAGACAGAAGCATTCTCAGAAACTTCTGTCTGATTAGTGCATTCAACTCACCGACTTCATCATTCCCTCTGATAGGGCAGTTTGGAAACACTCCTTTTGTACAATCTGCAAATGTTTATTTGGAGCGCTTTGGCGCCTATGCTGGAAAAGGAAATATCTTCACATAAAAACTAGCCAGAAACATTCTCTGAAACTTCTTTGTGATGAGTGCATTCTACTAACAGACTTCAACATTCCTCTTGAGAGAGCAGTTTGGAAACACTCCTTTTGTAGTATCTGGAAGTGCCTATTTGGATCGCTTTGACGCCTATGCTGGAAAAGGAAATATCTTCACCTAAAAACTACACAGAAGCATTCTCAGAAACTTCTGTGTGATGAGTGCATTCAACTCACAGACTTGAACGTTTCTATTGATAGGACAGTTTTGATACACTCCTTTTGTAGAATCTGCAAGTGTTTATTTCGAGCGCTTTCAGGCCTATGCTGGAAAAGGAAGTATCTTCACATAACAACTGTACAGAAGCATTCTCAGAAACTTCTTTGTGATGAGTGCATTCAACTCACAGATTTGGGCCTTTCTTTTGAAAGAGAAGTTTTGAAACACTCTTTTTGTAGAATCTGCAAGTGGATATTTGGAGCGCTTTAAGGCCTATTCTGGGAAAAGAAATATCATCACCTAAAAACTAGACAGAAGCATTCTCGCAAACTCCTGTGTGATTAGTGCATTCAACTCACAGACTTGAACATTCCTTTTGATAGAGCAGTTTGGAAACACTCCTTTTGTAGAATCTGGAAGTGTTTATTTGGAGCGCTTTGACGAATATGCTGGAAAAGGAAATATCTTCACATAAAAACTAGACAGAATCATTCTCAGAAACATCTGCGTGATTAGTGCATTCAACTCACAGACTTGAACATTCCTTCTGATAGGGCAGTTTGGAAACACTCCTTTTGTAGAATCTGCAAGTGTTTATTAGGAGCGCTTTGACGCCTATGCTGGAAAAGGAAATATCTTCACATAAAAACTAGCCAGAAACATTCTCAGAAACTTGTTTGTGATGAGTGCATTCTACTCACAGACTTGAACATTCCTCTTGAGAGAGCAGTTTGGAAACACTCCTTTTGTAGTGTCTGCAAGTGTCTATTTGGATCGCTTTGACGCCTATGCTGGAAAAGGAAATATCTTCACCTAAAAACTACACAGAAACATTCTCAGAAACCTCTGTGTGATGAGTGCATTCAACTCACAGACTTGAACGTTTCTATTCATAGGACACTTTTGAAACACTCCTTTTGTACAATCTGCAAGTGTTTATTTCGAGCGCTTTGAGGCCTATGCTGGAAAAGGAAGTATCTTCACATAACAACTACACAGAAGCATTCTCAGAAACTTCTTTGTGATGAGTGCATTCAACTCACAGACTTGGGACTTTCTTTTGAAAGAGCAGTTTTGAAACACTCTTTTTGTAGAATCTGCAAGTTGATATTTGGAGGGCTTTAAGGCCTATTCTGGGAAAAGAAATATCGTCACCTAAAAACTAGACAGAAGCATTCTCACAAACTTCTGTGTGATTAGTGCATTCAACTCACAGACTTGAACATTCCTTTTGATAGAGCAGTTTGGAAACACTCCTTTTGTAGTATCTGCAAGTTTTTATTTCGAGCGAATTGACGCCTGTGCTGGAAAAGGAAATATCTTCACATAAAAACTAGACAGAAGAATTCTCAGAAGCATCTTTGTGATGAGTTCATTCTACTCACAGAGTTGAAGCCTCTTTTTGGTGGAAGAGTTTTCAAGCTCTCTTTTTGTAGAATCTGCAGGTGCATATTTGGAGCGCTCCGAGGCCTATGCTGGGAAATGAAATATCTTCACCTAGAAACTACACAGAAGCATTCTCAGAAACTTCTGTGTGATGAGTGCATTCAACTCACAGACTTGATCCTTCCTTTTGAAAGAGCAGTTTTGAAACACTCTTTTTGTAGAGTCTGCAAGTGGATATTTGGAGGGCTTTGAGGCCTATGCTGGGAAAAGAAGTATCTTCACCTAAAAACTAGACAGAAGCATTCTCATAAACTTCTGTCTGATTAGTACATTCAACTCACAGACTTGAACATTCCCTCTGAAAGAGCAGTTTGGAAACACTCCTTTTGTAGAATCTGCAAGTGTTTACTTGGAACGCTTTGACGACTATGCTGGAAAAGGAAATATCCTCACATAAAAATTAGACAGAAGAATTCTCAGAAACTTCTTTGTGATGAGTGCATTCTACTCACAGACTTGAACATTCCTCTTGATAGAGCAATAGGGAAACACTCCTTTTGTAGAATCTGCAAGTGTTTATTTGGATCGCTTTGACGTCTACGCTGGAAAAGGAAATATCTTCACCTAAAAACTACACAGAAGCATTCCCAGAAACTTCTGTGTGATGAGTGCATTCAACTCACAGACTTGAACGTTTCTTTTGATAGGACAGTTTTGAAACACGCCTTTTGTAGAATCTGCAAGTGTTTATTTCGAGCGCTTTGAGGCCTATGCTGGAAAAGGAAGTATCTTCACATAACAACTACACAGAAGCATTCTCAGAAGCTTCTTTGTGATGAGTGCATTCCACTCACAGACTTGAGCCTTTCTTCTGAAAGAGCAGTTTTGAAACACTCTTTTTGTAGTATCTGCAAGTGGATATTTGGAGCACTTTAAGGCCTTTTCTGGAAAAAGAAATATCTTCACCTAAAAACTAGACAGAAGAATTCTCACACACTTCTGTGTGATTAATGCATTCAACTCACAGACTTGAACATTCCTTTTGATAGAGCAGTTTGGAAACACTCCTTTGGTAGAATCTGCAAGTGTTTATTTGGAGCGTTTTGACGCCTATGCTAGAAAAGGAAATATCTTCACATAAAAACTAGACAGAAGCATTCTCAGAAACTTCTTTGTGATGAGTGCATTCTACTCAGAGAGTTGAAGCCTCTTTTTGGTGGAAGAGTTTTCAAGCTCTCTTTTTGTAGAATCTGCAAGTGCATATTTGGAGCGCTCCGAGGCCTATGCTGGGAAATGAAATAACTTCACCTAAAAACTACACAGAAGCATTCTCGGAAACTTCTGTGTGATGAGTGCATTCAACTCACAGACTTGAACGTTTCTATTGATAGGACAGTTTTGAAACACTCCTTTTGTAGAATCTGCAAGTGTTTATTTCGAGCGCTTTGAGGCCTATGCTGGAAAAGGAAGTATCTTCACATAACAACTACACAGAAGCATTCTCAGAAACTTCTTTGGGTTGAGTGCATTCAATTCACAGACTTGGGCCTTTCTTATGAAAGAGCAGTTTTGAAACAATCTTTTTGTAGAATCTGCAAGTGGATATTTGGAGCGCTTTAAGGCCTATTCTGGGAAAAGAAATATCTTCACCTAAAAACTAGACAGAAGCATTCTCACAAACTTCTGTGTGATTAGTGCATTCAACTCACAGACTTGAACATTCCTTTTGATAGAGCAGTTTGGAAACACTCCTTTTGTAGAATCTGCAAGTGTTTATTTCGAGCGAATTGACGCCTATGCTGGAAATGGAAATATCTTCACATAAAAATTAGACAGAAGAATTCTCAGAAACATCTTTGTGATGAGTGCATTCTACTCACAGAGTTGAAGCCTCTTTTTGATGGAAGAGTTTTCTTTTTTTTTTTTTTTTTTTTTTTTTTTTATTTTATTTTTTTTTTCTTTTTTTTTTCTTTTATTATTATTATGATTATTATCATTATTATACTTTAGGTTTTATGGTACATGTGCGCAATGTGCAGGTAAGTTACATATGTATACATGTGCCATGCTGGTGCGCTGCACCCACCAACTTGTCATCTAGCATTATGTATATCTCCCAATGCTATCCCTCCCCCCTCCCCCCACCCCACAACAGTCCCCGAAGTGTGATGTTCCCCTTCCTGTGTCCATGTGTTCTCATTGTTCAATTCCCACCTATGAGTGAGAATATGCGGTGTTTGGTTTTTTGTTCTTGCGATAGTTTACTGAGAATGATGATTTCCAATTTCATCCATGTCCCTACAAAGGACGTGAACTCATCATTTTTTATGGCTGCATAGTATTCCATGGTGTATATGTGCCACATTTTCTTAATCCAGTCTATCATTGTTGGACATTTGGGTTGGTTCCAAGTCTTTGCTATTGTGAATAATGCCGCAATAAACATACGTGTGCATGTGTCTTTATAGCCGCATGATTTATAGTCCTTTGGGTATATACCCAGTAATGGGATGGCTGGGTCGAATGGAATTTCTAGTTCTAGATCCCTGAGGAATCGCCACACTGACTTCCACAACGGTTGAACTAGTTTACAGTCCCACCAACAGTGTAAAAGTGTTCCTATTTCTCCACATCCTCTCCAGCACCTGTTGTTTCCTGACTTTTTAATGATTGCCATTCTAACTGGTGTGAGATGGTATCTCATTGTGGTTTTGATTTGCATTTCTCTGATGGCCAGTGATGGTGAGCATTTTTTCATGTGTTTTTTGGCTGCATAAATGTCTTCTTTTGAGAAGTGTCTGTTCATGTCCTTCGCCCACTTTTTGATGGGGTTGTTTGTTTTTTTCTTGTAAATTTGTTGGAGTTCATTGTAGATTCTGGATATTAGCCCTTTGTCAGATGAGTAGGTTGCGAAAATTTTCTCCCATTTTGTAGGTTGCCTGTTCACTCTGATGGTAGTTTCCTTTGCTGTGCAGAAGCTCTTTAGTTTAATTAGATCCCATTTGTCAATTTTGGCTTTTGTTGCCATTGCTTTTGGTGTTTTAGACATGAAGTCCTTGCCCATGCCTATGTCCTGAATGGTAATGCCTAGGTTTTCTTCTAGGGTTTTTATGGTTTTAGGTCTAACATTTAAGTCTTTAATCCATCTTGAATTGATTTTTGTATAAGGTGTAAGGAAGGGATCCAGTTTCAGCTTTCTACATATGGCTAGCCAGTTTTCCCAACACCATTTATTAAATAGGGAATCCTTTCCCCATTTCTTGTTTTTGTCAGGTTTGTCAAAGATCAGATACCTGTAGATATGTGGCATTATTTCTGAGGGCTCTGTTCTGTTCCATTGATCTATATCTCTGTTTGGGTACCAGTACCATGCTGTTTTGGTTACTGTAGCCTTGTAGTATAGTTTGAAGTCAGGTAGTGTGATGCCTCCAGCTTTGTTCTTTTGGCTTAGGATTGACTTGGCGATGCGGGCTCTTTTTTGGTTCCATATGAACTTGAAAGTAGTTTTTTCCAATTCTGTGAAGAAAGTCATTGGTAGCTTGATGGGGATGGCATTGAATCTGTAAATTACCTTGGGAAGGATGGCCATTTTCATGATATTGATTCTTCCTACCCATGAGCATGGAATGTTCTTCCATTTGTTTGTATCCTCTTTTATTTCCTTGAGCAGTGGTTTGTAGTTCTCCTTGAAGAGGTCTTTCACATCCCTTGTAAGTTGGATTCCTAGGTATTTTATTCTCTTTGAAGCAATTGTGAATGGGAGTTCACTCATGATTTGGCTCTCTGTTTGTCTGTTATTGATGTATAAGAATGCTTGTGATTTTTGCACATTGATTTTGTATCCTGAGACTTTGCTGAAGTTGCTTATCAGCTTAAGGAGATTTTGGGCTGAGACAATGGGGTTTTCTAGATATACTATCATGTCATCTGCAAACAAAGACAATTTGACTTCCTCTTTTCCTAACTGAATACCCTTGATTTCCTTCTCCTGCCTAATTGCCCTGGCCAGAACTTCCAACACTATGTTGAATAGAAGTGGCGAGAGAGGGCATCCCTGTCTTGTGCCAGTTTTCAAAGGGAATGCTTCCAGTTTTTGCCCATTCAGTACGATATTGGCTGTGGGTTTGTCATAAATAGCTCTTATTATTTTGAGATACGTCCCATCAATTCCTAATTTATTGAGAGTTTTTAGCATGAAGGGTTGTTGAATTTTGTCAAAGGCCTTTTCTGCATCTATTGAGATAATCATGTGGTTTTTGTCTTTGGTTCTGTTTATATGCTGGATTACATTTATTGATTTGCGTATATTGAACCAGCCTTGCATCCCAGGGATGAAGCCCACTTGATCATGGTGGATAAGCTTTTTGATGTGCTGCTGGATTCTGTTTGCCAGTATCTTATTGAGGATTTTTGCATCAATGTTCATCAAGGATATTGGTCTAAAATTCTCTTTTTTTGTTGTGTCTCTGCCAGGCTTTGGTATCAGGATGATGCTGGCCTCATAAAATGAGTTAGGGAGGATTCCCTCTTTTTCTATTGATTGGAATAGTTTCAGAAGGAATGGTACCAGCTCCTCCTTGTACCTCTGGTAGAATTCGGCTGTGAACCCATCTGGTCCTGGACTTTTTTTGGTTGGTAAGCTATTGATTATTGCCACAATTTCAGCTCCTGTTATTGGTCTATTCAGAGATTCAACTTCTTCCTGGTTTAGTCTTGGGAGGGTGTATGTGTTGAGGAATTGATCCATTTCTTCTAGATTTTCTAGTTTATTTGCATAGAGGTGTTTGTAATATTCTCTGATGGTAGTTTGTATTTCTTAAGTTGATGGAAGAGTTTTCAAGCTCTCTTTTTGTAGAATCTGCAAGTGCATATTTGGAGCGCTCCGAGGCCTATGCTGGGAAATGAAATATCTTCACCTAATAACTACACAGAAGCATTCTCAGAAACTTCTCTGTGATGAGTGCATTCAACTCACAGACTTGAACGTTTCTTTTGATAGGACAGTTTTGAAACTCTCCTTTCTTAGAATCCGCAAGTGTTTATTTCGAGGGCTTTGAGGCCTATGCTGGAAAAGGAAGTATCTTCACATAACAACTACACAGAAGCATTCTCGGAAACTTCTTTGTGATGAGTGCATTCAACTCACAGACTTGAGCCTTCCTTTTGAAAGAGCAGTTTTGAAACACTCTTTTTGTAGAGTCTGCAAGTGGATATTTGGAGGGCTTTGAGGCCTATGCTGGGAAAAGAAATATCTTCACCTAAAAACCAGACAGAAGCATTCTCACAAACATCTGTGTGATTAGTGCATTCAACCCACAGACTTGAACATTCCCTCTGATAGGGCAGTTTGGAAACACTCCTTTTGTAGAATCTGCAAATGTTTATTAGGAGCGCTTTGGCGCCTATGCTGGAAAAGGAAATATCTTCACATAAAAACTAGCCAGAAACATTCTCAGAAACTTCTTTGGGATGAGTGCATTCTACTCACAGACTTGAATATTCCTCTTGAGAGAGCAGTTTGGAAACACTCCTTTTGTAGTATCTGCAAGTGTCTATTTGGATCGCTTTGACGCCTATGCTGGAAAAGGAAATATCTTCACCTAAAAACTACACAGAAGCATTCTCAGAAACTTCTGTGTGATGAGTGCATTCAACTCACAGACTTGAACGTTTCTTTTGATAGGACAGTTTTGAAACACTCCTTTCGTAGAATCTGCAAGTGTTTATTTCGAGCGCTCTGAGGCCTATGCTGGAAAAGGAACTATCTTCACATTACAACTACACAGAAGCATTCTCAGAAACTTCTTTGTGATGAGTGCATTCAACTCACAGACTTGAGCCTTCCTGTTGAAAGAGCAGTTTTGAAACACTCTTTTTGTAGAGTCTGTAAGTGGATATTTGGAGGGCTTTGAGGCCTATGCTTTGA
Organism: Pongo abelii; assembly: GCF_028885655.2. Lineage (NCBI taxonomy): Eukaryota > Metazoa > Chordata > Mammalia > Primates > Hominidae > Pongo > Pongo abelii. The sequence continues at coordinate 42,811,636 of NC_071993.2, forward strand.
AAAGAAATATCTTCACCTAAAAACTAGGCAGAAGCATTCTCACAAACTTCTGTCTGAATAGTGCATTCAACTCACAGACTTGAACATTCCCTCTGAAAGAGCAGTTTGGAAACACTCCTTTTGTAGAATCTGCAAGTGTTTACTTGGAACGCTATGACGCTTATGCTGGAAAACGAAATATGTTCACATAAAAATTAGACAGAAGAATTCTCAGAAACTTCTTTGTGATGAGTGCATTCCACTCACAGACTTGAACATTCCTCTTGATAGAGCAGTTTGGAAACACTCCTTTTGTAGAATCTGCAAGTGTTTATTTGCATCGTTTTGACGTCTATGATGGAAAAGGAAATATCTTCAACTAAAAACTACACAGAAGCATTCTCAGAAACTTCTGTGTGATGAGTGCATTCAACTCACAGACTTGAACGTTTCTTTTGATCGGACAGTTTTGAAACACTCCTTTTGTAGAATCTGCAAGTGTTTATTTCGAGCGCTTTGAGGCCTATGCTGGAAAAGGAAGTATCTTCACATAACAACCACACAGAAGCATTCTCAGAAACTTCTTTGTGATGAGTGCATTCCACTCACAGACTTGAGACTTTCTTTTGAAAGAGCAGTTTTGAAACACTCTTTTTGTAGAATCTGCAAGTGGATATTTGGAGCACTTTAAGGCCTTTTCTGGAAAAAGAAATAACTTCACCTAAAAACTAGACAAAAGCATTCTCACAAACATCTGTGTGATTAGTGCATTCACCTCACAGAGTTCAACATTCCCTCTGATAGGGCAGTTTGGAAGCACTCCTTTTGTAGAATCTGCAAGAATTTATTTGGAGCTCTTTGACGCCTATGCTGGAAAAGGAAATATCTTCACATAAAAACTAGCCAGAAGCATTCTCACAAACATCTGTGTGATTAGTGCATTCAACTCACAGACTTGAACATTCCCTCTGATAGAGCAGTTTCGAAACACTCCTTTTGTAGAAACTGCAAGTGTTTCTTTGGAGCGCTTTGACGCCTATGATGGAAAAGGAAATATCTTCACATAAAAACTAGACAGAAGCATTCTCAGAAACTTCTGTCTGATTAGTGCATTCAACTCACAGACTTGAACATTCCCTCTGAAAGAGCAGTTTGGATACACTCCTTTTGTAGAATCTGCAAGTGTTTACTTGGAACGCTTTGACGCTTTTGCGGGAAAAGGAAATACCTTCACAAAAAAATTAGACAGAAGAATTCTCAGAAACTTCTTTGTGATGAGTGCATTCTACTCACAGTCTTGAACATTCCTCTTGATAGAGCAGTTTGGAAACACTCCTTTTGTAGAATCTGCAAGTGTTTATTTGGATCGCTTTGACGTCTATGCTGGAAAAGGAAATATCTTCACCTAAAAACTACACAGAAGCATTCTCAGAAACTTCTGTGTGATGAGTGCATTCAACTCACAGACTTGAACGTTTCTTTTGATAGGACAGTTTTGAAACACTCCTTTTGTAGAATCTGCAAGTGTTTATTTCGAGCGTTTTGAGGCGTATGCTGGAAAAGGAAGTATCTTCATATAACAACTAAACAGAAGCATTCTCAGAAACTTCTTTGTGATGAGTGCATTCAACTCACAGACTTGAGCCTTCCTGTTGAAAGAGCAGTTTTGAAACAATCTTTTTGTAGAGTCTGCAAGTGGATATTTGGAGGGCTTTGAGGCCTATGTTGGGGAAAGATATATCTTTACCTAAAAACTAGACAGAAGCATTCTCAGAATCTTCTGTCTGATTAGTACATTCAACTCACCGACTTCATCATTCCCTCTGATAGGGCAGTTTGGAAACACTCCTTTTGTACAATCTGCAAATGTTTATTTGGAGCGCTTTGGCGCCTATGCTGGAAAAGGAAATATCTTCACCTAAAAACTACACAGAAGCATTCTCAGAAACTTCTGTGTGATGAGTGCATTCAACTCACAGACTTGAACGTTTCTATTGATAGGACAGTTTTGAAACACTCCTTTTGTAGAATCTGCAAGTGTTTATTTCGAGCGCTTTGAGGCCTATGCTGGAAAAGGAAGTATCTTCACATAACAACTGTACAGAAGCATTCTCAGAAACTTCTTTGTGATGAGTGCATTCAACTCACAGATTTGGGCCTTTCTTTTGAAAGAGAAGTTTTGAAACACGCTTTTTGTAGAATCTGCAAGTGGATATTTCGAGCGCTTTAAGGCCTATTCTGGGAAAAGAAATATCTTCACCTAAAAACTAGACAGAAGCATTCTCGCAAACTCCTGTGTGATTAGTGCATTCAACTCACAGACTTGAACATTCCTTTTGATAGAGCAGTTTGGAAACACTCCTTTTGTAGAATCTGGAAGTGTTTATTTGGAGCGCTTTGACGAATATGCTGGAAAAGGAAATATCTTCACATAAAAACTAGACAGAATCATTCTCAGAAACATCTGTGTGATTAGTGCATTCAACTCACAGACTTGAACATTCCTTCTGATAGGGCAGTTTGGAAACACTCCTTTTGTAGAATCTGCAAGTGTTTATTAGGAGCGCTTTGACGCCTATGCTGGAAAAGGAAATATCTTCACATAAAAACTAGCCAGAAACATTCTCAGAAACTTCTTTGTGATGAGTGCATTCTACTCACAGACTTGAACATTCCTCTTGAGAGAGCAGTTTGGAAACACTCCTTTTGTAGTGTCTGCAAGTGTCTATTTGGATCGCTTTGACGCCTATGCTGGAAAAGGAAATATCTTCACCTAAAAACTACACAGAAACATTCTCAGAAACCTCTGTGTGATGAGTGCATTCAACTCACAGACTTGAACGTTTCTATTCATAGGACACTTTTGAAACACTCCTTTTGTACAATCTGCAAGTGTTTATTTCGAGCGCTTTGAGGCCTATGCTGGAAAAGGAAGTATCTTCACATAACAACTACACAGAAGCATTCTCAGAAACTTCTTTGTGATGAGTGCATTCAACTCACAGACTTGGGACTTTCTTTTGAAAGAGCAGTTTTGAAACACTCTTTTTGTAGAATCTGCAAGTTGATATTTGGAGGGCTTTAAGGCCTATTCTGGGAAAAGAAATATCGTCACCTAAAAACTAGACAGAAGCATTCTCACAAACTTCTGTGTGATTAGTGCATTCAACTCACAGACTTGAACATTCCTTTTGATAGAGCAGTTTGGAAACACTCCTTTTGTAGTATCTGCAAGTGTTTATTTCGAGCGAATTGACGCCTGTGCTGGAAAAGGAAATATCTTCACATAAAAACTAGACAGAAGAATTCTCAGAAGCATCTTTGTGATGAGTTCATTCTACTCACAGAGTTGAAGCCTCTTTTTGGTGGAAGAGTTTTCAAGCTCTCTTTTTGTAGAATCTGCAGGTGCATATTTGGAGCGCTCCGAGGCCTATGCTGGGAAATGAAATATCTTCACCTAGAAACTACACAGAAGCATTCTCAGAAACTTCTGTGTGATGAGTGCATTCAACTCACAGACTTGATCCTTCCTTTTGAAAGAGCAGTTTTGAAACACTCTTTTTGTAGAGTCTGCAAGTGGATATTTGGAGGGCTTTGAGGCCTATGCTGGGAAAAGAAGTATCTTCACCTAAAAACTAGACAGAAGCATTCTCAGAAACTTCTGTCTGATTAGTACATTCAACTCACAGACTTGAACATTCCCTCTGAAAGAGCAGTTTGGAAACACTCCTTTTGTAGAATCTGCAAGTGTTTACTTGGAACGCTTTGACGCTTATGCTGGAAAAGGAAATATCCTCACATAAAAATTAGACAGAAGAATTCTCAGAAACTTCTTTGTGATGAGTGCATTCTACTCACAGACTTGAACATTCCTCTTGATAGAGCAATAGGGAAACACTCCTTTTGTAGAATCTGCAAGTGTTTATTTGGATCGCTTTGACGTCTACGCTGGAAAAGGAAATATCTTCACCTAAAAACTACACAGAAGCATTCCCAGAAACTTCTGTGTGATGAGTGCATTCAACTCACAGACTTGAACGTTTCTTTTGATAGGACAGTTTTGAAACACGCCTTTTGTAGAATCTGCAAGTGTTTATTTCGAGCGCTTTGAGGCCTATGCTGGAAAAGGAAGTATCTTCACATAACAACTACACAGAAGCATTCTCAGAAGCTTCTTTGTGATGAGTGCATTCCACTCACAGACTTGAGCCTTTCTTCTGAAAGAGCAGTTTTGAAACACTCTTTTTGTAGTATCTGCAAGTGGATATTTGGAGCACTTTAAGGCCTTTTCTGGAAAAAGAAATATCTTCACCTAAAAACTAGACAGAAGAATTCTCACACACTTCTGTGTGATTAATGCATTCAACTCACAGACTTGAACATTCCTTTTGATAGAGCAGTTTGGAAACACTCCTTTGGTAGAATCTGCAAGTGTTTATTTGGAGCGTTTTGACGCCTATGCTAGAAAAGGAAATATCTTCACATAAAAACTAGACAGAAGCATTCTCAGAAACTTCTTTGTGATGAGTGCATTCTACTCAGAGAGTTGAAGCCTCTTTTTGGTGGAAGAGTTTTCAAGCTCTCTTTTTGTAGAATCTGCAAGTGCATATTTGGAGCGCTCCGAGGCCTATGCTGGGAAATGAAATAACTTCACCTAAAAACTACACAGAAGCATTCTCGGAAACTTCTGTGTGATGAGTGCATTCAACTCACAGACTTGAACGTTTCTATTGATAGGACAGTTTTGAAACACTCCTTTTGTAGAATCTGCAAGTGTTTATTTCGAGCGCTTTGAGGCCTATGCTGGAAAAGGAAGTATCTTCACATAACAACTACACAGAAGCATTCTCAGAAACTTCTTTGGGTTGAGTGCATTCAATTCACAGACTTGGGCCTTTCTTATGAAAGAGCAGTTTTGAAACAATCTTTTTGTAGAATCTGCAAGTGGATATTTGGAGCGCTTTAAGGCCTATTCTGGGAAAAGAAATATCTTCACCTAAAAACTAGACAGAAGCATTCTCACAAACTTCTGTGTGATTAGTGCATTCAACTCACAGACTTGAACATTCCTTTTGATAGAGCAGTTTGGAAACACTCCTTTTGTAGAATCTGCAAGTGTTTATTTCGAGCGAATTGACGCCTATGCTGGAAATGGAAATATCTTCACATAAAAATTAGACAGAAGAATTCTCAGAAACATCTTTGTGATGAGTGCATTCTACTCACAGAGTTGAAGCCTCTTTTTGATGGAAGAGTTTTCTTTTTTTTTTTTTTTTTTATTTTTTTTTCTCTTTTTTTTTTCTTTTATTATTATTATGATTATTATCATTATTATACTTTAGGTTTTATGGTACATGTGCGCAATGTGCAGGTAAGTTACATATGTATACATGTGCCATGCCGGTGCGCTGCACCCACCAACTTGTCATCTAGCATTAGGTATATCTCCCAATGCTATCCCTCCCCCCTCCCCCCACCCCACAACAGTCCCCGAAGTGTGATGTTCCCCTTCCTGTGTCCATGTGTTCTCATTGTTCAATTCCCACCTATGAGTGAGAATATGCGGTGTTTGGTTTTTTGTTCTTGCGATAGTTTACTGAGAATGATGATTTCCAATTTCATCCATGTCCCTACAAAGGACGTGAACTCATCATTTTTTATGGCTGCATAGTATTCCATGGTGTATATGTGCCACATTTTCTTAATCCAGTCTATCATTGTTGGACATTTGGGTTGGTTCCAAGTCTTTGCTATTGTGAATAATGCCGCAATAAACATACGTGTGCATGTGTCTTTATAGCCGCATGATTTATAGTCCTTTGGGTATATACCCAGTAATGGGATGGCTGGGTCGAATGGAATTTCTAGTTCTAGATCCCTGAGGAATCGCCACACTGACTTCCACAACGGTTGAACTAGTTTACAGTCCCACCAACAGTGTAAAAGTGTTCCTATTTCTCCACATCCTCTCCAGCACCTGTTGTTTCCTGACTTTTTAATGATTGCCATTCTAACTGGTGTGAGATGGTATCTCATTGTGGTTTTGATTTGCATTTCTCTGGTGGCCAGTGATGGTGAGCATTTTTTCATGTGTTTTTTGGCTGCATAAATGTCTTCTTTTGAGAAGTGTCTGTTCATGTCCTTCGCCCACTTTTTGATGGGGTTGTTTGTTTTTTTCTTGTAAATTTGTTGGAGTTCATTGTAGATTCTGGATATTAGCCCTTTGTCAGATGAGTAGGTTGCGAAAATTTTCTCCCATTTTGTAGGTTGCCTGTTCACTCTGATGGTAGTTTCCTTTGCTGTGCAGAAGCTCTTTAGTTTAATTAGATCCCATTTGTCAATTTTGGCTTTTGTTGCCATTGCTTTTGGTGTTTTAGACATGAAGTCCTTGCCCATGCCTATGTCCTGAATGGTAATGCCTAGGTTTTCTTCTAGGGTTTTTATGGTTTTAGGTCTAACATTTAAGTCTTTAATCCATCTTGAATTGATTTTTGTATAAGGTGTAAGGAAGGGATCCAGTTTCAGCTTTCTACATATGGCTAGCCAGTTTTCCCAACACCATTTATTAAATAGGGAATCCTTTCCCCATTTCTTGTTTTTGTCAGGTTTGTCAAAGATCAGATACCTGTAGATATGTGGCATTATTTCTGAGGGCTCTGTTCTGTTCCATTGATCTATATCTCTGTTTTGGTACCAGTACCATGCTGTTTTGGTTACTGTAGCCTTGTAGTATAGTTTGAAGTCAGGTAGTGTGATGCCTCCAGCTTTGTTCTTTTGGCTTAGGATTGACTTGGCGATGCGGGCTCTTTTTTGGTTCCATATGAACTTGAAAGTAGTTTTTTCCAATTCTGTGAAGAAAGTCATTGGTAGCTTGATGGGGATGGCATTGAATCTGTAAATTACCTTGGGAAGGATGGCCATTTTCATGATATTGATTCTTCCTACCCATGAGCATGGAATGTTCTTCCATTTGTTTGTATCCTCTTTTATTTCCTTGAGCAGTGGTTTGTAGTTCTCCTTGAAGAGGTCTTTCACATCCCTTGTAAGTTGGATTCCTAGGTATTTTATTCTCTTTGAAGCAATTGTGAATGGGAGTTCACTCATGATTTGGCTCTCTGTTTGTCTGTTATTGATGTATAAGAATGCTTGTGATTTTTGCACATTGATTTTGTATCCTGAGACTTTGCTGAATTTGCTTATCAGCTTAAGGAGATTTTGGGCTGAGACAATGGGGTTTTCTAGATATACTATCATGTCATCTGCAAACAAGGACAATTTGACTTCCTCTTTTCCTAACTGAATACCCTTGATTTCCTTCTCCTGCCTAATTGCCCTGGCCAGAACTTCCAACACTATGTTGAATAGAAGTGGCGAGAGAGGGCATCCCTGTCTTGTGCCAGTTTTCAAAGGGAATGCTTCCAGTTTTTGCCCATTCAGTACGATATTGGCTGTGGGTTTGTCATAAATAGCTCTTATTATTTTGAGATACGTCCCATCAATTCCTAATTTATTGAGAGTTTTTAGCATGAAGGGTTGTTGAATTTTGTCAAAGGCCTTTTCTGCATCTATTGAGATAATCATGTGGTTTTTGTCTTTGGTTCTGTTTATATGCTGGATTACATTTATTGATTTGCGTATATTGAACCAGCCTTGCATCCCAGGGATGAAGCCCACTTGATCATGGTGGATAAGCTTTTTGATGTGCTGCTGGATTCTGTTTGCCAGTATCTTATTGAGGATTTTTGCATCAATGTTCATCAAGGATATTGGTCTAAAATTCTCTTTTTTTGTTGTGTCTCTGCCAGGCTTTGGTATCAGGATGATGCTGGCCTCATAAAATGAGTTAGGGAGGATTCCCTCTTTTTCTATTGATTGGAATAGTTTCAGAAGGAATGGTACCAGCTCCTCCTTGTACCTCTGGTAGAATTCGGCTGTGAACCCATCTGGTCCTGGACTTTTTTTGGTTGGTAAGCTATTGATTATTGCCACAATTTCAGCTCCTGTTATTGGTCTATTCAGAGATTCAACTTCTTCCTGGTTTAGTCTTGGGAGGGTGTATGTGTTGAGGAATTGATCCATTTCTTCTAGATTTTCTAGTTTATTTGCATAGAGGTGTTTGTAATATTCTCTGATGGTAGTTTGTATTTCTTAAGTTGATGGAAGAGTTTTCAAGCTCTCTTTTTGTAGAATCTGCAAGTGCATATTTGGAGCGCTCCGAGGCCTATGCTGGGAAATGAAATATCTTCACCTAATAACTACACAGAAGCATTCTCAGAAACTTCTCTGTGATGAGTGCATTCAACTCACAGACTTGAACGTTTCTTTTGATAGGACAGTTTTGAAACTCTCCTTTCTTAGAATCCGCAAGTGTTTATTTCGAGGGCTTTGAGGCCTATGCTGGAAAAGGAAGTATCTTCACATAACAACTACACAGAAGCATTCTCGGAAACTTCTTTGTGATGAGTGCATTCAACTCACAGACTTGAGCCTTCCTTTTGAAAGAGCAGTTTTGAAACACTCTTTTTGTAGAGTCTGCAAGTGGATATTTGGAGGGCTTTGAGGCCTATGCTGGGAAAAGAAATATCTTCACCTAAAAACTAGACAGAAGCATTCTCACAAACATCTGTGTGATTAGTGCATTCAACCCACAGACTTGAACATTCCCTCTGATAGGGCAGTTTGGAAACACTCCTTTTGTAGAATCTGCAAATGTTTATTAGGAGCGCTTTGGCGCCTATGCTGGAAAAGGAAATATCTTCACATAAAAACTAGCCAGAAACATTCTCAGAAACTTCTTTGGGATGAGTGCATTCTACTCACAGACTTGAATATTCCTCTTGAGAGAGCAGTTTGGAAACACTCCTTTTGTAGTATCTGCAAGTGTCTATTTGGATCGCTTTGACGCCTATGCTGGAAAAGGAAATATCTTCACCTAAAAACTACACAGAAGCATTCTCAGAAACTTCTGTGTGATGAGTGCATTCAACTCACAGACTTGAACGTTTCTTTTGATAGGACAGTTTTGAAACACTCCTTTCGTAGAATCTGCAAGTGTTTATTTCGAGCGCTTTGAGGCCTATGCTGGAAAAGGAACTATCTTCACATTACAACTACACAGAAGCATTCTCAGAAACTTCTTTGTGATGAGTGCATTCAACTCACAGACTTGAGCCTTCCTGTTGAAAGAGCAGTTTTGAAACACTCTTTTTGTAGAGTCTGTAAGTGGATATTTGGAGGGCTTTGAGGCCTATGCTGGGAAAAGAAATATCTTCACCTAAAAACTAGGCAGAAGCATTCTCACAAACTTCTGTCTGAATAGTGCATTCAACTCACAGACTTGAACATTCCCTCTGAAAGAGCAGTTTGGAAACACTCCTTTTGTAGAATCTGCAAGTGTTCACTTGGAACGCTATGACGCTTATGCTGGAAAACGAAATATGTTCACATAAAAATTAGACAGAAGAATTCTCAGAAACTTCTTTGTGATGAGTGCATTCCACTCACAGACTTGAACATTCCTCTTGATAGAGCAGTTTGGAAACACTCCTTTTGTAGAATCTGCAAGTGTTTATTTGGATCGTTTTGACGTCGATGATGGAAAAGGAAATATCTTCAACTAAAAACTACACAGAAGCATTCTCAGAAACTTCTGTGTGATGAGTGCATTCAACTCACAGACTTGAACGTTTCTTTTGATCGGACAGTTTTGAAACACTCCTTTTGTAGAATCTGCAAGTGTTTATTTCGAGCGCTTTGAGGCCTATGCTGGAAAAGGAAGTATCTTCACATAACAACCACACAGAAGCATTCTCAGAAACTTCTTTGTGATGAGTGCATTCAACTCACAGACTTGAGCCTTTCTTTTGAAAGAGCAGTTTTGAAACACTCTTTTTGTAGAATCTGCAAGTGGATATTTGGAGCACTTTAAGGCCTTTTCTGGAAAAAGAAATAACTTCACCTAAAAACTAGACAAAAGCATTCTCACAAACATCTGTGTGATTAGTGCATTCACCTCACAGAGTTGAACATTCCCTCTGATAGGGCAGTTTGGAAGCACTCCTTTTGTAGAATCTGCAAGAATTTATTTGGAGCTCTTTGACGCCTATGCTGGAAAAGGAAATATCTTCACATAAAAACTAGCCAGAAGCATTCTCACAAACATCTGTGTGATTAGTGCATTCAACTCACAGACTTGAACATTCCCTCTGATAGAGCAGTTTCGAAACACTCCTTTTGTAGAAACTGCAAGTGTTTCTTTGGAGCGCTTTGACGCCTATGATGGAAAAGGAAATATCTTCACATAAAAACTAGACAGAAGCATTCTCAGAAACTTCTGTCTGATTAGTGCATTCAACTCACAGACTTGAACATTCCCTCTGAAAGAGCAGTTTGGATACACTCCTTTTGTAGAATCTGCAAGTGTTTACTTGGAACGCTTTGACGCTTTTGCGGGAAAAGGAAATACCTTCACAAAAAAATTAGACAGAAGAATTCTCAGAAACTTCTTTGTGATGAGTGCATTCTACTCACAGTCTTGAACATTCCTCTTCATAGAGCAGTTTGGAAACACTCCTTTTGTAGAATCTGCAAGTGTTTATTTGGATCGCTTTGACGTCTATGCTGGAAAAGGAAATATCTTCACCTAAAAACTACACAGAAGCATTCTCAGAAACTTCTGTGTGATGAGTGCATTCAACTCACAGACTTGAACGTTTCTTTTGATAGGACAGTTTTGAAACACTCCTTTTGTAGAATCTGCAAGTGTTTATTTCGAGCGTTTGGAGGCGTATGCTGGAAAAGGAAGTATCTTCATATAACAACTAAACAGAAGCATTCTCAGAAACTTCTTTGTGATGAGTGCATTCAACTCACAGACTTGAGCCTTCCTGTTGAAAGAGCAGTTTTGAAACAATCTTTTTGTAGAGTCTGCAAGTGGATATTTGGAGGGCTTTGAGGCCTATGTTGGGGAAAGATATATCTTCACCTAAAAACTAGACAGAAGCATTCTCAGAAACTTCTGTCTGATTAGTGCATTCAACTCACCGACTTCATCATTCCCTCTGATAGGGCAGTTTGGAAACACTCCTTTTGTACAATCTGCAAATGTTTATTTGGAGCGCTTTGGCGCCTATGCTGGAAAAGGAAATATCTTCACATAAAAACTAGCCAGAAACATTCTCTGAAACTTCTTTGTGATGAGTGCATTCTACCAACAGACTTGAACATTCCTCTTGAGAGAGCAGTTTGGAAACACTCCTTTTGTAGTATCTGGAAGTGCCTATTTGGATCGCTTTGACGCCTATGCTGGAAAAGGAAATATCTTCACCTAAAAACTACACAGAAGCATTCTCAGAAACTTCTGTGTGATGAGTGCATTCAACTCACAGACTTGAACGTTTCTATTGATAGGACAGTTTTGAAACACTCCTTTTGTAGAATCTGCAAGTGTTTATTTCGAGCGCTTTGAGGCCTATGCTGGAAAAGGAAGTATCTTCACATAACAACTGTACAGAAGCATTCTCAGAAACTTCTTTGTGATGAGTGCATTCAACTCACAGATTTGGGCCTTTCTTTTGAAAGAGAAGTTTTGAAACACTCTTTTTGTAGAATCTGCAAGTGGATATTTGGAGCGCTTTAAGGCCTATTCTGGGAAAAGAAATATCTTCACCTAAAAACTAGACAGAAGCATTCTCGCAAACTCCTGTGTGATTAGTGCATTCAACTCACAGACTTGAACATTCCTTTTGATAGAGCAGTTTGGAAACACTCCTTTTGTAGAATCTGGAAGTGTTTATTTGGAGCGCTTTGACGAATATGCTGGAAAAGGAAATATCTTCACATAAAAACTAGCCAGAAACATTCTCAGAAACTTCTTTGTGATGAGTGCATTCTACTCACAGACTTGAACATTCCTCTTGAGAGAGCAGTTTGGAAACACTCCTTTTGTAGTGTCTGCAAGTGTCTATTTGGATCGCTTTGACGCCTATGCTGGAAAAGGAAATATCTTCACCTAAAAACTACACAGAAACATTCTCAGAAACCTCTGTGTGATGAGTGAATTCAACTCACAGACTTGAACGTTTCTATTCATAGGACAGTTTTGAAACACTACTTTTGCACAGTCTGCAAGTGTTTATTTCGAGCGCTTTGAGGCCTATGCTGGAAAAGGAAGTATCTTCACATAACAACTACACAGAAGCATTCTCAGAAACTTCTTTGTGATGAGTGCATTCAACTCACAGACTTGGGACTTTCTTTTGAAAGAGCAGTTTTGAAACACTCTTTTTGTAGAATCTGCAAGTTGATATTTGGAGGGCTTTAAGGCCTATTCTGGGAAAAGAAATATCGTCACCTAAAAACTAGACAGAAGCATTCTCACAAACTTCTGTGTGATTAGTGCATTCAACTCACAGACTTGAACATTCCTTTTGATAGAGCAGTTTGGAAACACTCCTTTTGTAGTATCTGCAAGTGTTTATTTCGAGCGAATTGACGCCTGTGCTGGAAAAGGAAATATCTTCACATAAAAACTAGACAGAAGAATTCTCAGAAGCATCTTTGTGATGAGTTCATTCTACTCACAGAGTTGAAGCCTCTTTTTGGTGGAAGAGTTTTCAAGCTCTCTTTTTGTAGAATCTGCAGGTGCATATTTGGAGCGCTCCGAGGCCTATGCTGGGAAATGAAATATCTTCACCTAGAAACTACACAGAAGCATTCTCAGAAACTTCTGTGTGATGAGTGCATTCAACTCACAGACTTGATCCTTCCTTTTGAAAGAGCAGTTTTGAAACACTCTTTTTGTAGAGTCTGCAAGTGGATATTTGGAGGGCTTTGAGGCCTATGCTGGGAAAAGAAGTATCTTCACCTAAAAACTAGACAGAAGCATTCTCATAAACTTCTGTCTGATTAGTACATTCAACTCACAGACTTGAACATTCCCTCTGAAAGAGCAGTTTGGAAACACTCCTTTTGTAGAATCTGCAAGTGTTTACTTGGAACGCTTTGACGCTTATGCTGGAAAAGGAAATATCCTCACATAAAAATTAGACAGAAGAATTCTCAGAAACTTCTTTGTGATGAGTGCATTCTACTCACAGACTTGAACATTCCTCTTGATAGAGCAATAGGGAAACACTCCTTTTGTAGAATCTGCAAGTGTTTATTTGGATCGCTTTGACGTCTACGCTGGAAAAGGAAATATCTTCACCTAAAAACTACACAGAAGCATTCCCAGAAACTTCTGTGTGATGAGTGCATTCAACTCACAGACTTGAACGTTTCTTTTGATAGGACAGTTTTGAAACACGCCTTTTGTAGAATCTGCAAGTGTTTATTTCGAGCGCTTTGAGGCCTATGCTGGAAAAGGAAGTATCTTCACATAACAACTACACAGAAGCATTCTCAGAAGCTTCTTTGTGATGAGTGCATTCCACTCACAGACTTGAGCCTTTCTTCTGAAAGAGCAGTTTTGAAACACTCTTTTTGTAGTATCTGCAAGTGGATATTTGGAGCACTTTAAGGCCTTTTCTGGAAAAAGAAATATCTTCACCTAAAAACTAGACAGAAGAATTCTCACACACTTCTGTGTGATTAATGCATTCAACTCACAGACTTGAACATTCCTTTTGATAGAGCAGTTTAGAAACACTCCTTTGGTAGAATCTGCAAGTGTTTATTTGGAGCGTTTTGACGCCTATGCTAGAAAAGGAAATATCTTCACATAAAAACTAGACAGAAGCATTCTCAGAAACTTCTTTGTGATGAGTGCATTCTACTCAGAGAGTTGAAGCCTCTTTTTGGTGGAAGAGTTTTCAAGCTCTCTTTTTGTAGAATCTGCAAGTGCATATTTGGAGCGCTCCGAGGCCTATGCTGGGAAATGAAATAACTTCACCTAAAAACTACACAGAAGCATTCTCGGAAACTTCTGTGTGATGAGTGCATTCAACTCACAGACTTGAACGTTTCTGTTGATAGGACAGTTTTGAAACACTCCTTTTGTAGAATCTGCAAGTGTTTATTTCGAGCGCTTTGAGGCCTATGCTGGAAAAGGAAGTATCTTCACATAACAACTACACAGAAGCATTCTCAGAAACTTCTTTGGGATGAGTGCATTCAATTCACAGACTTGGGCCTTTCTTATGAAAGAGCAGTTTTGAAACAATCTTTTTGTAGAATCTGCAAGTGGATATTTGGAGTGCTTTAAGGCCTATTCTGGGAAAAGAAATATCTTCACCTAAAAACTAGACAGAAGCATTCTCACAAACTTCTGTGTGATTAGTGCATTCAACTCACAGACTTGAACATTCCTCTTGAGAGAGCAGTTTGGAAACACTCCTTTTGTAGAATCTGCAAGTGTTTATTTCGAGCGAATTGACGCTTTTGCGGGAAAAGGAAATACCTTCACAAAAAAATTAGACAGAAGAATTCTCAGAAACATCTTTGTGATGAGTGCATTCTACTCACAGACTTGAACATTCCTCTTGAGAGAGCAGTTTGGAAACACTCCTTTTGTAGAATCTGCAAGTGTTTATTTGGATCGCTTTGACGTCTATGTTGGAAAAGGAAATATCTTCACCTAAAAACTACATTGAAGCATTCTCAGTAACTTCTGTGTGATGAGTGCATTGAACTCACAGACTTGAACGTTTCTTTTGATATTACAGTTTTGAAACACTCCTTTCGTAGAATCTGCAAGTGTTTATTTCGAGCGCTTTGAGGCCTATGCTGGAAAAGGAACTATCTTCACATTACAACTACACAGAAGCATTCTCAGAAACGTCTTTGTGATGAGTGCATTCAACTCACAGACTTGAGCCTTCCTTTTGAAAGAGCAGTTTTGAAACACTCTTTTTGTAGAGTCTGTAAGTGGATATTTGGAGGTCTTTGAGGCCTATGCTGGGAAAAGAAATATCTTCACCTAAAAACTAGACAGAAGCATTCTCACAAACTTCTGTCTGAATAGTGCATTCAACTCACAGACTTGAACATTCCCTCTGAAAGATCAGTTTGGAAACAGTCCTTTTGTAGAATCTGCAAGTGTTTACTTGGAACGCTATGACGCTTATGCTGGAAAAGGAAATATGTTCACATAAAAATTAGACAGAAGAATTCTCAGAAACTTCTTTGTGATGAGTGCATTCCACTCACAGACTTGAACATTCCTCTTGATAGAGCAGTTTGGAAACACTCCTTTTGTAGAATCTGCAAGTGTTTATTTGGATCGTTTTGACGTCTATGATGGAAAAGGAAATATCTTCACCTAAAAACTACACAGAAGCATTCTCAGAAACTTCTGTGTGATGAGTGCATTCAACTCACAGACTTGAACGTTTCTTTTGATAGGACAGTTTTGAAACACTCCTTTTGTAGAATATGCAAGTGTTTATTTCGAGCGTTTTGAGGCGTATGCTGGAAAAGGAAGTATCTTCATATAACAACTAAACAGAAGCATTCTCAGAAACTTCTTTGTGATGAGTGCATTCAACTCACAGACTTGAGCCTTCCTGTTGAAAGAGCAGTTTTGAAACAATCTTTTTGTAGAGTCTGCAAGTGGATATTTGGAGGGCTTTGAGGCCTATGTTGGGGAAAGATATATCTTCACCTAAAAACTAGACAGAAGCATTCTCAGAAACTTCTGTCTGATTAGTGCATTTAACTCACCGACTTCAACATTCCCTCTGAATAGGCAGTTTGGAAACACTCCTTTTGTAGAATCTGCAAGTGTTTATTTGGAGCGCTTTGGCGCCTATGCTGGAAAAGGAAATATCTTCACATAAAAACTAGCCAGAAACATTCTCTGAAACTTCTTTGTGATGAGTGCATTCTACTCACAGACTTGAACATTCCTCTTGAGAGAGCAGTTTGGAAACACTCCTTTTGTAGTATCTGCAAGTGCCTATTTGGATCGCTTTGACGCCTATGCTGGAAAAGGAAATATCTTCACCTGAAAACTACACAGAAGCATTCTCAGAAACTTCTGTGTGATGAGTGCATTCAACTCACAGACTTGAACGTTTCTTTTGATAGGACAGTTTTGAAACACGCCTTTTGTAGAATCTGCAAGTGTTTATTTCGAGCGCTTTGAGGCCTATGCTGGAAAAGGAAGTATCTTCACATAACAACTGCACAGAAGCATTCTCAGAAACTTCTTTGTGATGAGTGCATTCAAATCACAGACTTGAGCCTTTCTTCTGAAAGAGCAGTTTTGAAACACTCTTTTTGTAGTATCTGCAAGTGGATATTTGGAGCAATTTAAGGCCTTTTCTGGAAAAAGAAATATCTTCACCTAAAAACTAGACAGAAGAATTCTCACACACTTCTGTGTGATTAGTGCATTCAACTCACAGACTTGAACATTCCTTTTGATAGAGCAGTTTGGAAACACT
Organism: Pongo abelii; assembly: GCF_028885655.2. Taxonomy (NCBI): domain Eukaryota; kingdom Metazoa; phylum Chordata; class Mammalia; order Primates; family Hominidae; genus Pongo; species Pongo abelii. The sequence goes on from NC_071993.2 coordinate 42,828,000, forward strand.
CCTTTTGTAGAATCTGCAAGTGTTTATTTGGAGCGCTTTGACGCCTATGCTGGAAAAGGAAATATCTTCACATAAAAACTAGACAGAATCATTCTCAGAAACATCTGTGTGATTAGTGCATTCAACCCACGGACTTGAACATTCCGTCTGATAGGGCAGTTTGGAAACACTCCTTTTGTAGAATCTGCAAGTGTTTATTAGGAGCGCTTTGGCGCCTATGCTGGAAAAGGAAATATCTTCACATAAAAACTAGCCAGAAACATTCTCAGAAACTTCTTTGTGATGAGTGCATTCTACTCACAGACTTGAACATTCCTCTTGAGAGAGCAGTTTGGAAACACTCCTTTTGTAGTGTCTGCAAGTGTCTATTTGGATCGCTTTGACGCCTATGCTGGAAAAGGAAATATCTTCACCTAAAAACTACACAGAAACATTCTCACAAACCTCTGTGTGATGAGTGCATTCAACTCACAGACTTGAACGTTTCTATTCATAGGACAGTTTTGAAACACTCCTTTTGTAGAATCTGCAAGTGTTTATTTCGAGCGCTTTGAGGCCTATGCTGGAAAAGGAAGTATCTTCACATAACAACTACACAGAAGCATTCTCAGAAACTTCTTTGGGTTGAGTGCATTCAATTCACAGACTTGGGCCTTTCTTATGAAAGAGCAGTTTTGAAACAGTCTTTTTGTAGAATCTGCAAGTGGATATTTGGAGCGCTTTAAGGCCTATTCTGGGAAAAGAAATATCTTCACCTAAAAACTAGACAGAAGCATTCTCACAAACTTCTGTGTGATTAGTGCATTCAACTCACAGACTTGAACATTCCTTTTGATAGAGCAGTTTGGAAACACTCCTTTTGTAGAATCTGCAAGTGTTTATTTCGAGCGAATTGACGCCTATGCTGGAAATGGAAATATCTTCACATAAAAATTATAGAGAAGAATTCTCAGAAACATCTTTGTGATGAGTGCATTCTACTCACAGAGTTGAAGCCTCTTTTTGATGGAAGAGTTTTCTTTTTTTTTTTTTTTTTTTTTTTTTTTTATTTTTTTTTTTTTTTTTTTCTTTTATTATTATTATTATTATTATCATTATTATACTTTAGGTTTTATGGTACATGTGCGCAATGTGCAGGTAAGTTACATATGTATACATGTGCCATGCTGGTGCGCTGCACCCACCAACTTGTCATCTAGCATTAGGTATATCTCCCAATGCTATCCCTCCCCCCTCCCCCCACCCCACAACAGTCCCCGAAGTGTGATGTTCCCCTTCCTGTGTCCATGTGTTCTCATTGTTCAATTCCCACCTATGAGTGAGAATATGCGGTGTTTGGTTTTTTGTTCTTGCGATAGTTTACTGAGAATGATGATTTCCAATTTCATCCATGTCCCTACAAAGGACGTGAACTCATCATTTTTTATGGCTGCATAGTATTCCATGGTGTATATGTGCCACATTTTCTTAATCCAGTCTATCATTGTTGGACATTTGGGTTGGTTCCAAGTCTTTGCTATTGTGAATAATGCCGCAATAAACATACGTGTGCATGTGTCTTTATAGCCGCATGATTTATAGTCCTTTGGGTATATACCCAGTAATGGGATGGCTGGGTCGAATGGAATTTCTAGTTCTAGATCCCTGAGGAATCGCCACACTGACTTCCACAACGGTTGAACTAGTTTACAGTCCCACCAACAGTGTAAAAGTGTTCCTATTTCTCCACATCCTCTCCAGCACCTGTTGTTTCCTGACTTTTTAATGATTGCCATTCTAACTGGTGTGAGATGGTATCTCATTGTGGTTTTGATTTGCATTTCTCTGATGGCCAGTGATGGTGAGCATTTTTTCATGTGTCTTTTGGCTGCATAAATGTCTTCTTTTGAGAAGTGTCTGTTCATGTCCTTCGCCCACTTTTTGATGGGGTTGTTTGTTTTTTTCTTGTAAATTTGTTGGAGTTCATTGTAGATTCTGGATATTAGCCCTTTGTCAGATGAGTAGGTTGCGAAAATTTTCTCCCATTTTGTAGGTTGCCTGTTCACTCTGATGGTAGTTTCCTTTGCTGTGCAGAAGCTCTTTAGTTTAATTAGATCCCATTTGTCAATTTTGGCTTTTGTTGCCATTGCTTTTGGTGTTTTAGACATGAAGTCCTTGCCCATGCCTATGTCCTGAATGGTAATGCCTAGGTTTTCTTCTAGGGTTTTTATGGTTTTAGGTCTAACATTTAAGTCTTTAATCCATCTTGAATTGATTTTTGTATAAGGTGTAAGGAAGGGATCCAGTTTCAGCTTTCTACATATGGCTAGCCAGTTTTCCCAACACCATTTATTAAATAGGGAATCCTTTCCCCATTTCTTGTTTTTGTCAGGTTTGTCAAAGATCAGATACCTGTAGATATGTGGCATTATTTCTGAGGGCTCTGTTCTGTTCCATTGATCTATATCTCTGTTTTGGTACCAGTACCATGCTGTTTTGGTTACTGTAGCCTTGTAGTATAGTTTGAAGTCAGGTAGTGTGATGCCTCCAGCTTTGTTCTTTTGGCTTAGGATTGACTTGGCAATGCGGGCTCTTTTTTGGTTCCATATGAACTTTAAAGTAGTTTTTTCCAATTCTGTGAAGAAAGTCATTGGTAGCTTGATGGGGATGGCATTGAATCTGTAAATTACCTTGGGAAGGATGGCCATTTTCATGATATTGATTCTTCCTACCCATGAGCATGGAATGTTCTTCCATTTGTTTGTATCCTCTTTTATTTCCTTGAGCAGTGGTTTGTAGTTCTCCTTGAAGAGGTCTTTCACATCCCTTGTAAGTTGGATTCCTAGGTATTTTATTCTCTTTGAAGCAATTGTGAATGGGAGTTCACTCATGATTTGGCTCTCTGTTTGTCTGTTATTGATGTATAAGAATGCTTGTGATTTTTGCACATTGATTTTGTATCCTGAGACTTTGCTGAATTTGCTTATCAGCTTAAGGAGATTTTGGGCTGAGACAATGGGGTTTTCTAGATATACTATCATGTCATCTGCAAACAAGGACAATTTGACTTCCTCTTTTCCTAACTGAATACCCTTGATTTCCTTCTCCTGCCTAATTGCCCTGGCCAGAACTTCCAACACTATGTTGAATAGAAGTGGCGAGAGAGGGCATCCCTGTCTTGTGCCAGTTTTCAAAGGGAATGCTTCCAGTTTTTGCCCATTCAGTACGATATTGGCTGTGGGTTTGTCATAAATAGCTCTTATTATTTTGAGATACGTCCCATCAATTCCTAATTTATTGAGAGTTTTTAGCATGAAGGGTTGTTGAATTTTGTCAAAGGCCTTTTCTGCATCTATTGAGATAATCATGTGGTTTTTGTCTTTGGTTCTGTTTATATGCTGGATTACATTTATTGATTTGCGTATATTGAACCAGCCTTGCATCCCAGGGATGAAGCCCACTTGATCATGGTGGATAAGCTTTTTGATGTGCTGCTGGATTCTGTTTGCCAGTATCTTATTGAGGATTTTTGCATCAATGTTCATCAAGGATATTGGTCTAAAATTCTCTTTTTTTGTTGTGTCTCTGCCAGGCTTTGGTATCAGGATGATGCTGGCCTCATAAAATGAGTTAGGGAGGATTCCCTCTTTTTCTATTCATTGGAATAGTTTCAGAAGGAATGGTACCAGCTCCTCCTTGTACCTCTGGTAGAATTCGGCTGTGAACCCATCTGGTCCTGGACTTTTTTTGGTTGGTAAGCTATTGATTATTGCCACAATTTCAGCTCCTGTTATTGGTCTATTCAGAGATTCAACTTCTTCCTGGTTTAGTCTTGGGAGGGTGTATGTGTTGAGGAATTGATCCATTTCTTCTAGATTTTCTAGTTTATTTGCATAGAGGTGTTTGTAATATTCTCTGATGGTAGTTTGTATTTCTTAAGTTGATGGAAGAGTTTTCAAGCTCTCTTTTTGTAGAATCTGCAAGTGCATATTTGGAGCGCTCCGAGGCCTATGCTGGGAAATGAAATGTCTTCACCTAATAACTACACAGAAGCATTCTCAGAAACTTCTCTGTGATGAGTGCATTCAACTCACAGACTTGAACGCTTCTTTTGATAGGACAGTTTTGAAACTCTCCTTTCTTAGAATCCGCAAGTGTTTATTTCGAGGGCTTTGAGGCCTATGCTGGAAAAGGAAGTATCTTCACATAACAACTACACAGAAGCATTCTCGGAAACTTCTTTGTGATGAGTGCATTCAACTCACAGACTTGAGCCTTCCTTTTGAAAGAGCAGTTTTGAAACACTCTTTTTGTAGAGTCTGCAAGTGGATATTTGGAGGGCTTTGAGGCCTATGCTGGGAAAAGAAATATCTTCACCTAAAAACTAGACAGAAGCATTCTCACAAACATCTGTGTGATTAGTGCATTCAACTCACAGACTTGAACATTCCCTCTGATAGGGCAGTTTGGAAACACTCCTTTTGTAGAATCTGCAAATGTTTATAAGGAGCGCTTTGGCGCCTATGCTGGAAAAGGAAATATCTTCACATAAAAACTAGCCAGAAACATTCTCAGAAACTTCTTTGTGATGAGTGCATTCTACTCACAGACTTGAATATTCCTCTTGAGATAGCAGTTTGGAAACACTCCTTTTGTAGTATCTGCAAGTGTCTATTTGGATCGCTTTGACGCCTATGCTGGAAAAGGAAATATCTTCACCTAAAAACTACACAGAAGCATTCTCAGAAACTTCTGTGTGATGAGTGCATTCAACTCACAGACTTGAACGTTTCTTTTGATAGGACAGTTTTGAAACACTCCTTTCGTAGAATCTGAAAGTGTTTATTTCGAGCGCTTTGAGGCCTATGCTGGAAAAGGAACTATCTTCACATTACAACTACACAGAAGCATTCTCAGAAACTTCTTTGTGATGAGTGCATTCAACTCAGAGACTTGAGCCTTCCTGTTGAAAGAGCAGTTTTGAAACACTCTTTTTGTAGAGTCTGTAAGTGGATATTTGGAGGGCTTTGAGGCCTATGCTGGGAAAAGAAATATCTTCACCTAAAAACTAGGCAGAAGCATTCTCACAAACTTCTGTCTGAATAGTGCATTCAACTCACAGACTTCAACATTCCCTCTGAAAGAGCAGTTTGGAAACACTCCTTTTGTAGAATCTGCAAGTGTTTACTTGGAACGCTATGACGCTTATGCTGGAAAACGAAATATGTTCACATAAAAATTAGACAGAAGTATTCTCAGAAACTTCTTTGTGATGAGTGCATTCCACTCACAGACTTGAATATTCCTCTTGATAGAGCAGTTTGGAAACACTCCTTTTGTAGAATCTGCAAGTGTTTATCTGGATCGTTTTGACGTCTATGATGGAAAAGGAAATATCTTCAACTAAAAACTACACAGAAGCATTCTCAGAAACTTCTGTGTGATGAGTGCATTCAACTCACAGACTTGAACGTTTCTTTTGATCGGACAGTTTTGAAACACTCCTTTTGTAGAATCTGCAAGTGTTTATTTCGAGCGCTTTGAGGCCTATGCTGGAAAAGGAAGTATCTTCACATAACAACCACACAGAAGCATTCTCAGAAACTTCTTTGTGATGAGTGCATTCAACCCACAGACTTGAGCCTTTCTTTTGAAAGAGCAGTTTTGAAACACTCTTTTTGTAGAATCTGCAAGTGGATATTTGGAGCACTTTAAGGCCTTTTCTGGAAAAAGAAATAACTTCACCTAAAAACTAGACAAAAGCATTCTCACAAACATCTGTGTGATTAGTGCATTCACCTCACAGAGTTGAACATTCCCTCTGATAGGGCAGTTTGGAAGCACTCCTTTTGTAGAATCTGCAAGAATTTATTTGGAGCTCTTTGACGCCTATGCTGGAAAAGGAAATATCTTCACATAAAAACTAGCCAGAAGCATTCTCACAAACATCTGTGTGATTAGTGCATTCAACTCACAGACTTGAACATTCCCTCTGATAGAGCAGTTTCGAAACACTCCTTTTGTAGAAACTGCAAGTGTTTCTTTGGAGCGCTTTGACGCCTATGATGGAAAAGGAAATACCTTCACATAAAAACTAGACAGAAGCATTCTCAGAAACTTCTGTCTGATTAGTGCATTCAACTCACAGACTTGAACATTCCCTCTGAAAGAGCAGTTTGGATACACTCCTTTTGTAGAATCTGCAAGTGTTTACTTGGAACGCTTTGACGCTTTTGCGGGAAAAGGAAATACCTTCACAAAAAAATTAGACAGAAGAATTCTCAGAAACTTCTTTGTGATGAGTGCATTCTACTCACACTCTTGAACATTCCTCTTGATAGAGCAGTTTGGAAACACTCCTTTTGTAGAATCTGCAAGTGTTTATTTGGATCGCTTTGACGTCTATGCTGGAAAAGGAAATATCTTCACCTAAAAACTACACAGAAGCATTCTCAGAAACTTCTGTGTGATGAGTGCATTCAACTCACAGACTTGAACGTTTCTTTTGATAGGACAGTTTTGAAACACTCCTTTCGTAGAATCTGCAAGTGTTTATTTCGAGCGCTTTGAGGCCTATGCTGGAAAAGGAACTATCTTCACATTACAACTACACAGAAGCATTCTCAGAAACTTCTTTGTGATGAGTGCATTCAACTCACAGACTTGAGCCTTCCTGTTGAAAGAGCAGTTTTGAAACACTCTTTTTGTAGAGTCTGTAAGTGGATATTTGGAGGGCTTTGAGGCCTATGCTGGGAAAAGAAATATCTTCACCTAAAAACTAGGCAGAAGCATTCTCACAAACTTCTGTCTGAATAGTGCATTCAACTCACAGACTTGAACATTCCCTCTGAAAGAGCAGTTTGGAAACACTCCTTTTGTAGAATCTGCAAGTGTTTACTTGGAACGCTATGACGCTTATGCTGGAAAACGAAATATGTTCACATAAAAATTAGACAGAAGAATTCTCAGAAACTTCTTTGTGATGAGTGCATTCCACTCACAGACTTGAACATTCCTCTTGATAGAGCAGTTTGGAAACACTCCTTTTGTAGAATCTGCAAGTGTTTATTTGGATCGTTTTGACGTCTATGATGGAAAAGGAAATATCTTCAACTAAAAACTACACAGAAGCATTCTCAGAAACTTCTGTGTGATGAGTGCATTCAACTCACAGACTTGAACGTTTCTTTTGATCGGACAGTTTTGAAACACTCCTTTTGTAGAATCTGCAAGTGTTTATTTCGAGCGCTTTGAGGCCTATGCTGGAAAAGGAAGTATCTTCACATAACAACCACACAGAAGCATTCTCAGAAACTTCTTTGTGATGAGTGCATTCAACTCACAGACTTGAGCCTTTCTTTTGAAAGAGCAGTTTTGAAACACTCTTTTTGTAGAATCTGCAAGTGGATATTTGGAGCACTTTAAGGCCTTTTCTGGAAAAAGAAATAACTTCACCTAAAAACTAGACAAAAGCATTCTCACAAACATCTGTGTGATTAGTGCATTCACCTCACAGAGTTGAACATTCCCTCTGATAGGGCAGTTTGGAAGCACTCCTTTTGTAGAATCTGCAAGAATTTATTTGGAGCTCTTTGACGCCTATGCTGGAAAAGGAAATATCTTCACATAAAAACTAGCCAGAAGCATTCTCACAAACATCTGTGTGATTAGTGCATTCAACTCACAGACTTGAACATTCCCTCTGATAGAGCAGTTTCGAAACACTCCTTTTGTAGAAACTGCAAGTGTTTCTTTGGAGCGCTTTGACGCCTATGATGGAAAAGGAAATATCTTCACATAAAAACTAGACAGAAGCATTCTCAGAAACTTCTGTCTGATTAGTGCATTCAACTCACAGACTTGAACATTCCCTCTGAAAGAGCAGTTTGGATACACTCCTTTTGTAGAATCTGCAAGTGTTTACTTGGAACGCTTTGACGCTTTTGCGGGAAAAGGAAATACCTTCACAAAAAAATTAGACAGAAGAATTCTCAGAAACTTCTTTGTGATGAGTGCATTCTACTCACAGTCTTGAACATTCCTCTTGATAGAGCAGTTTGGAAACACTCCTTTTGTAGAATCTGCAAGTGTTTATTTGGATCGCTTTGACGTCTATGCTGGAAAAGGAAATATCTTCACCTAAAAACTACACAGAAGCATTCTCAGAAACTTCTGTGTGATGAGTGCATTCAACTCACAGACTTGAACGTTTCTTTTGATAGGACAGTTTTGAAACACTCCTTTTGTAGAATCTGCAAGTGTTTATTTCGAGCGTTTGGAGGCGTATGCTGGAAAAGGAAGTATCTTCATATAACAACTAAACAGAAGCATTCTCAGAAACTTCTTTGTGATGAGTGCATTCAACTCACAGACTTGAGCCTTCCTGTTGAAAGAGCAGTTTTGAAACAATCTTTTTGTAGAGTCTGCAAGTGGATATTTGGAGGGCTTTGAGGCCTATGTTGGGGAAAGATATATCTTCACCTAAAAACTAGACAGAAGCATTCTCAGAAACTTCTGTCTGATTAGTGCATTCAACTCACCGACTTCATCATTCCCTCTGATAGGGCAGTTTGGAAACACTCCTTTTGTACAATCTGCAAATGTTTATTTGGAGCGCTTTGGCGCCTATGCTGGAAAAGGAAATATCTTCACATAAAAACTAGCCAGAAACATTCTCTGAAACTTCTTTGTGATGAGTGCATTCTACCAACAGACTTGAACATTCCTCTTGAGAGAGCAGTTTGGAAACACTCCTTTTGTAGTATCTGGAAGTGCCTATTTGGATCGCTTTGACGCCTATGCTGGAAAAGGAAATATCTTCACCTAAAAACTACACAGAAGCATTCTCAGAAACTTCTGTGTGATGAGTGCATTCAACTCACAGACTTGAACGTTTCTATTGATAGGACAGTTTTGAAACACTCCTTTTGTAGAATCTGCAAGTGTTTATTTCGAGCGCTTTGAGGCCTATGCTGGAAAAGGAAGTATCTTCACATAACAACTGTACAGAAGCATTCTCAGAAACTTCTTTGTGATGAGTGCATTCAACTCACAGATTTGGGCCTTTCTTTTGAAAGAGAAGTTTTGAAACACTCTTTTTGTAGAATCTGCAAGTGGATATTTGGAGCGCTTTAAGGCCTATTCTGGGAAAAGAAATATCTTCACCTAAAAACTAGACAGAAGCATTCTCGCAAACTCCTGTGTGATTAGTGCATTCAACTCACAGACTTGAACATTCCTTTTGATAGAGCAGTTTGGAAACACTCCTTTTGTAGAATCTGGAAGTGTTTATTTGGAGCGCTTTGACGAATATGCTGGAAAAGGAAATATCTTCACATAAAAACTAGACAGAATCATTCTCAGAAACATCTGTGTGATTAGTGCATTCAACTCACAGACTTGAACATTCCTTCTGATAGGGCAGTTTGGAAACACTCCTTTTGTAGAATCTGCAAGTGTTTATTAGGAGCGCTTTGACGCCTATGCTGGAAAAGGAAATATCTTCACATAAAAACTAGCCAGAAACATTCTCAGAAACTTCTTTGTGATGAGTGCATTCTACTCACAGACTTGAACATTCCTCTTGAGAGAGCAGTTTGGAAACACTCCTTTTGTAGTGTCTGCAAGTGTCTATTTGGATCGCTTTGACGCCTATGCTGGAAAAGGAAATATCTTCACCTAAAAACTACACAGAAACATTCTCACAAACCTCTGTGTGATGAGTGAATTCAACTCACAGACTTGAACGTTTCTATTCATAGGACACTTTTGAAACACTCCTTTTGTACAATCTGCAAGTGTTTATTTCGAGCGCTTTGAGGCCTATGCTGGAAAAGGAAGTATCTTCACATAACAACTACACAGAAGCATTCTCAGAAACTTCTTTGTGATGAGTGCATTCAACTCACAGACTTGGGACTTTCTTTTGAAAGAGCAGTTTTGAAACACTCTTTTTGTAGAATCTGCAAGTTGATATTTGGAGGGCTTTAAGGCCTATTCTGGGAAAAGAAATATCGTCACCTAAAAACTAGACAGAAGCATTCTCACAAACTTCTGTGTGATTAGTGCATTCAACTCACAGACTTGAACATTCCTTTTGATAGAGCAGTTTGGAAACACTCCTTTTGTAGTATCTGCAAGTGTTTATTTCGAGCGAATTGACGCCTGTGCTGGAAAAGGAAATATCTTCACATAAAAACTAGACAGAAGAATTCTCAGAAGCATCTTTGTGATGAGTTCATTCTACTCACAGAGTTGAAGCCTCTTTTTGGTGGAAGAGTTTTCAAGCTCTCTTTTTGTAGAATCTGCAGGTGCATATTTGGAGCGCTCCGAGGCCTATGCTGGGAAATGAAATATCTTCACCTAGAAACTACACAGAAGCATTCTCAGAAACTTCTGTGTGATGAGTGCATTCAACGCACAGACTTGATCCTTCCTTTTGAAAGAGCAGTTTTGAAACACTCTTTTTGTAGAGTCTGCAAGTGGATATTTGGAGGGCTTTGAGGCCTATGCTGGGAAAAGAAGTATCTTCACCTAAAAACTAGACAGAAGCATTCTCAGAAACTTCTGTCTGATTAGTACATTCAACTCACAGACTTGAACATTCCCTCTGAAAGAGCAGTTTGGAAACACTCCTTTTGTAGAATCTGCAAGTGTTTACTTGGAACGCTTTGACGCTTATGCTGGAAAAGGAAATATCCTCACATAAAAATTAGACAGAAGAATTCTCAGAAACTTCTTTGTGATGAGTGCATTCTACTCACAGACTTGAACATTCCTCTTGATAGAGCAATAGGGAAACACTCCTTTTGTAGAATCTGCAAGTGTTTATTTGGATCGCTTTGACGTCTACGCTGGAAAAGGAAATATCTTCACCTAAAAACTACACAGAAGCATTCCCAGAAACTTCTGTGTGATGAGTGCATTCAACTCACAGACTTGAACGTTTCTTTTGATAGGACAGTTTTGAAACACGCCTTTTGTAGAATCTGCAAGTGTTTATTTCGAGCGCTTTGAGGCCTATGCTGGAAAAGGAAGTATCTTCACATAACAACTACACAGAAGCATTCTCAGAAGCTTCTTTGTGATGAGTGCATTCCACTCACAGACTTGAGCCTTTCTTCTGAAAGAGCAGTTTTGAAACACTCTTTTTGTAGTATCTGCAAGTGGATATTTGGAGCACTTTAAGGCCTTTTCTGGAAAAAGAAATATCTTCACCTAAAAACTAGACAGAAGAATTCTCACACACTTCTGTGTGATTAATGCATTCAACTCACAGACTTGAACATTCCTTTTGATAGAGCAGTTTGGAAACACTCCTTTGGTAGAATCTGCAAGTGTTTATTTGGAGAGTTTTGACGCCTATGCTAGAAAAGGAAATATCTTCACATAAAAACTAGACAGAAGCATTCTCAGAAACTTCTTTGTGATGAGTGCATTCTACTCAGAGAGTTGAAGCCTCTTTTTGGTGGAAGAGTTTTCAAGCTCTCTTTTTGTAGAATCTGCAAGTGCATATTTGGAGCGCTCCGAGGCCTATGCTGGGAAATGAAATAACTTCACCTAAAAACTACACAGAAGCATTCTCGGAAACTTCTGTGTGATGAGTGCATTCAACTCACAGACTTGAACGTTTCTATTGATAGGACAGTTTTGAAACACTCCTTTTGTAGAATCTGCAAGTGTTTATTTCGAGCGCTTTGAGGCCTATGCTGGAAAAGGAAGTATCTTCACATAACAACTACACAGAAGCATTCTCAGAAACTTCTTTGGGTTGAGTGCATTCAATTCACAGACTTGGGCCTTTCTTATGAAAGAGCAGTTTTGAAACAATCTTTTTGTAGAATCTGCAAGTGGATATTTGGAGCGCTTTAAGGCCTATTCTGGGAAAAGAAATATCTTCACCTAAAAACTAGACAGAAGCATTCTCACAAACTTCTGTGTGATTAGTGCATTCAACTCACAGACTTGAACATTCCTTTTGATAGAGCAGTTTGGAAACACTCCTTTTGTAGAATCTGCAAGTGTTTATTTCGAGCGAATTGACGCCTATGCTGGAAATGGAAATATCTTCACATAAAAATTAGACAGAAGAATTCTCAGAAACATCTTTGTGATGAGTGCATTCTACTCACAGAGTTGAAGCCTCTTTTTGATGGAAGAGTTTTCTTTTTTTTTTTTTTTTTTTTTTTTTTTTTTATTTTATTTTTTTTTCTCTTTTTTTTTTCTTTTATTATTATTATTATTATCATTATTATACTTTAGGTTTTATGGTACATGTGCGCAATGTGCAGGTAAGTTACATATGTATACATGTGCCATGCCGGTGCGCTGCACCCACCAACTTGTCATCTAGCATTAGGTATATCTCCCAATGCTATCCTTCCCCCCTCCCCCCACCCCACAACAGTCCCCGAAGTGTGATGTTCCCCTTCCTGTGTCCATGTGTTCTCATTGTTCAATTCCCACCTATGAGTGAGAATATGCGGTGTTTGGTTTTTTGTTCTTGCGATAGTTTACTGAGAATGATGATTTCCAATTTCATCCATGTCCCTACAAAGGACGTGAACTCATCATTTTTTATGGCTGCATAGTATTCCATGGTGTATATGTGCCACATTTTCTTAATCCAGTCTATCATTGTTGGACATTTGGGTTGGTTCCAAGTCTTTGCTATTGTGAATAATGCCGCAATAAACATACGTGTGCATGTGTCTTTATAGCCGCATGATTTATAGTCCTTTGGGTATATACCCAGTAATGGGATGGCTGGGTCGAATGGAATTTCTAGTTCTAGATCCCTGAGGAATCGCCACACTGACTTCCACAACGGTTGAACTAGTTTACAGTCCCACCAACAGTGTAAAAGTGTTCCTATTTCTCCACATCCTCTCCAGCACCTGTTGTTTCCTGACTTTTTAATGATTGCCATTCTAACTGGTGTGAGATGGTATCTCATTGTGGTTTTGATTTGCATTTCTCTGGTGGCCAGTGATGGTGAGCATTTTTTCATGTGTTTTTTGGCTGCATAAATGTCTTCTTTTGAGAAGTGTCTGTTCATGTCCTTCGCCCACTTTTTGATGGGGTTGTTTGTTTTTTTCTTGTAAATTTGTTGGAGTTCATTGTAGATTCTGGATATTAGCCCTTTGTCAGATGAGTAGGTTGCGAAAATTTTCTCCCATTTTGTAGGTTGCCTGTTCACTCTGATGGTAGTTTCCTTTGCTGTGCAGAAGCTCTTTAGTTTAATTAGATCCCATTTGTCAATTTTGGCTTTTGTTGCCATTGCTTTTGGTGTTTTAGACATGAAGTCCTTGCCCATGCCTATGTCCTGAATGGTAATGCCTAGGTTTTCTTCTAGGGTTTTTATGGTTTTAGGTCTAACATTTAAGTCTTTAATCCATCTTGAATTGATTTTTGTATAAGGTGTAAGGAAGGGATCCAGTTTCAGCTTTCTACATATGGCTAGCCAGTTTTCCCAACACCATTTATTAAATAGGGAATCCTTTCCCCATTTCTTGTTTTTGTCAGGTTTGTCAAAGATCAGATACCTGTAGATATGTGGCATTATTTCTGAGGGCTCTGTTCTGTTCCATTGATCTATATCTCTGTTTTGGTACCAGTACCATGCTGTTTTGGTTACTGTAGCCTTGTAGTATAGTTTGAAGTCAGGTAGTGTGATGCCTCCAGCTTTGTTCTTTTGGCTTAGGATTGACTTGGCAATGCGGGCTCTTTTTTGGTTCCATATGAACTTTAAAGTAGTTTTTTCCAATTCTGTGAAGAAAGTCATTGGTAGCTTGATGGGGATGGCATTGAATCTGTAAATTACCTTGGGAAGGATGGCCATTTTCATGATATTGATTCTTCCTACCCATGAGCATGGAATGTTCTTCCATTTGTTTGTATCCTCTTTTATTTCCTTGAGCAGTGGTTTGTAGTTCTCCTTGAAGAGGTCTTTCACATCCCTTGTAAGTTGGATTCCTAGGTATTTTATTCTCTTTGAAGCAATTGTGAATGGGAGTTCACTCATGATTTGGCTCTCTGTTTGTCTGTTATTGATGTATAAGAATGCTTGTGATTTTTGCACATTGATTTTGTATCCTGAGACTTTGCTGAAGTTGCTTATCAGCTTAAGGAGATTTTGGGCTGAGACAATGGGGTTTTCTAGATATACTATCATGTCATCTGCAAACAAGGACAATTTGACTTCCTCTTTTCCTAACTGAATACCCTTGATTTCCTTCTCCTGCCTAATTGCCCTGGCCAGAACTTCCAACACTATGTTGAATAGAAGTGGCGAGAGAGGGCATCCCTGTCTTGTGCCAGTTTTCAAAGGGAATGCTTCCAGTTTTTGCCCATTCAGTACGATATTGGCTGTGGGTTTGTCATAAATAGCTCTTATTATTTTGAGATACGTCCCATCAATTCCTAATTTATTGAGAGTTTTTAGCATGAAGGGTTGTTGAATTTTGTCAAAGGCCTTTTCTGCATCTATTGAGATAATCATGTGGTTTTTGTCTTTGGTTCTGTTTATATGCTGGATTACATTTATTGATTTGCGTATATTGAACCAGCCTTGCATCCCAGGGATGAAGCCCACTTGATCATGGTGGATAAGCTTTTTGATGTGCTGCTGGATTCTGTTTGCCAGTATCTTATTGAGGATTTTTGCATCAATGTTCATCAAGGATATTGGTCTAAAATTCTCTTTTTTTGTTGTGTCTCTGCCAGGCTTTGGTATCAGGATGATGCTGGCCTCATAAAATGAGTTAGGGAGGATTCCCTCTTTTTCTATTGATTGGAATAGTTTCAGAAGGAATGGTACCAGCTCCTCCTTGTACCTCTGGTAGAATTCGGCTGTGAACCCATCTGGTCCTGGACTTTTTTTGGTTGGTAAGCTATTGATTATTGCCACAATTTCAGCTCCTGTTATTGGTCTATTCAGAGATTCAACTTCTTCCTGGTTTAGTCTTGGGAGGGTGTATGTGTTGAGGAATTGATCCATTTCTTCTAGATTTTCTAGTTTATTTGCATAGAGGTGTTTGTAATATTCTCTGATGGTAGTTTGTATTTCTTAAGTTGATGGAAGAGTTTTCAAGCTCTCTTTTTGTAGAATCTGCAAGTGCATATTTGGAGCGCTCCGAGGCCTATGCTGGGAAATGAAATATCTTCACCTAATAACTACACAGAAGCATTCTCAGAAACTTCTCTGTGATGAGTGCATTCAACTCACAGACTTGAACGTTTCTTTTGATAGGACAGTTTTGAAACTCTCCTTTCTTAGAATCCGCAAGTGTTTATTTCGAGGGCTTTGAGGCCTATGCTGGAAAAGGAAGTATCTTCACATAACAACTACACAGAAGCATTCTCGGAAACTTCTCTGTGATGAGTGCATTCAACTCACAGACTTGAGCCTTCCTTTTGAAAGAGCAGTTTTGAAACACTCTTTTTGTAGAGTCTGCAAGTGGATATTTGGAGGGCTTTGAGGCCTATGCTGGGAAAAGAAATATCTTCACCTAAAAACTAGACAGAAGCATTCTCACAAACATCTGTGTGATTAGTGCATTCAACTCACAGACTTGAACATTCCCTCTGATAGGGCAGTTTGGAAACACTCCTTTTGTAGAATCTGCAAATGTTTATTAGGAGCGCTTTGGCGCCTATGCTGGAAAAGGAAATATCTTCACATAAAAACTAGCCAGAAACATTCTCAGAAACTTCTTTGGGATGAGTGCATTCTACTCACAGACTTGAATATTCCTCTTGAGAGAGCAGTTTGGAAACACTCCTTTTGTAGTATCTGCAAGTGTCTATTTGGATCGCTTTGACGCCTATGCTGGAAAAGGAAATATCTTCACCTAAAAACTACACAGAAGCATTCTCAGAAACTTCTGTGTGATGAGTGCATTCAACTCACAGACTTGAACGTTTCTTTTGATAGGACAGTTTTGAAACACTCCTTTCGTAGAATCTGCAAGTGTTTATTTCGAGCGCTTTGAGGCCTATGCTGGAAAAGGAACTATCTTCACATTACAACTACACAGAAGCATTCTCAGAAACTTCTTTGTGATGAGTGCATTCAACTCACAGACTTGAGCCTTCCTGTTGAAAGAGCAGTTTTGAAACACTCTTTTTGTAGAGTCTGTAAGTGGATATTTGGAGGGCTTTGAGGCCTATGCTGGGAAAAGAAATATCTTCACCTAAAAACTAGGCAGAAGCATTCTCACAAACTTCTGTCTGAATAGTGCATTCAACTCACAGACTTGAACATTCCCTCTGAAAGAGCAGTTTGGAAACACTCCTTTTGTAGAATCTGCAAGTGTTTACTTGGAACGCTATGACGCTTATGCTGGAAAACGAAATATGTTCACATAAAAATTAGACAGAAGAATTCTCAGAAACTTCTTTGTGATGAGTGCATTCCACTCACAGACTTGAACATTCCTCTTGATAGAGCAGTTTGGAAACACTCCTTTTGTAGAATCTGCAAGTGTTTATTTGGATCGTTTTGACGTCTATGATGGAAAAGGAAATATCTTCAACTAAAAACTACACAGAAGCATTCTCAGAAACTTCTGTGTGATGAGTGCATTCAACTCACAGACTTGAACGTTTCTTTTGATCGGACAGTTTTGAAACACTCCTTTTGTAGAATCTGCAAGTGTTTATTTCGAGCGCTTTGAGGCCTATGCTGGAAAAGGAAGTATCTTCACATAACAACCACACAGAAGCATTCTCAGAAACTTCTTTGTGATGAGTGCATTCAACTCACAGACTTGAGCCTTTCTTTTGAAAGAGCAGTTTTGAAACACTCTTTTTGTAGAATCTGCAAGTGGATATTTGGAGCACTTTAAGGCCTTTTCTGGAAAAAGAAATAACTTCACCTAAAAACTAGACAAAAGCATTCTCACAAACATCTGTGTGATTAGTGCATTCACCTCACAGAGTTGAACATTCCCTCTGATAGGGCAGTTTGGAAGCACTCCTTTTGTAGAATCTGCAAGAATTTATTTGGAGCTCTTTGACGCCTATGCTGGAAAAGGAAATATCTTCACATAAAAACTAGCCAGAAGCATTCTCACAAACATCTGTGTGATTAGTGCATTCAACTCACAGACTTGAACATTCCCTCTGATAGAGCAGTTTCGAAACACTCCTTTTGTAGAAACTGCAAGTGTTTCTTTGGAGCGCTTTGACGCCTATGATGGAAAAGGAAATATCTTCACATAAAAACTAGACAGAAGCATTCTCAGAAACTTCTGTCTGATTAGTGCATTCAACTCACAGACTTGAACATTCCCTCTGAAAGAGCAGTTTGGATACACTCCTTTTGTAGAATCTGCAAGTGTTTACTTGGAACGCTTTGATGCTTTTGCGGGAAAAGGAAATACCTTCACAAAAAAATTAGACAGAAGAATTCTCAGAAACTTCTTTGTGATGAGTGCATTCTACTCACAGTCTTGAACATTCCTCTTGATAGAGCAGTTTGGAAACACTCCTTTTGTAGAATCTGCAAGTGTTTATTTGGATC
The DNA here is from genome assembly GCF_028885655.2 of Pongo abelii. Lineage (NCBI taxonomy): Eukaryota > Metazoa > Chordata > Mammalia > Primates > Hominidae > Pongo > Pongo abelii. The sequence goes on from NC_071993.2 coordinate 42,845,503, forward strand.
GCTTTGACGTCTATGCTGGAAAAGGAAATATCTTCACCTAAAAACTACACAGAAGCATTCTCAGAAACTTCTGTGTGATGAGTGCATTCAACTCACAGACTTGAACGTTTCTATTGATAGGACAGTTTTGAAACACTCCTTTTGTAGAATCTGCAAGTGTTTATTTCGAGCGCTTTGAGGCCTATGCTGGAAAAGGAAGTATCTTCACATAACAACTGTACAGAAGCATTCTCAGAAACTTCTTTGTGATGAGTGCATTCAACTCACAGATTTGGGCCTTTCTTTTGAAAGAGAAGTTTTGAAACACTCTTTTTGTAGAATCTGCAAGTGTTTATTTCGAGCGTTTGGAGGCGTATGCTGGAAAAGGAAGTATCTTCATATAACAACTAAACAGAAGCATTCTCAGAAACTTCTTTGTGATGAGTGCATTCAACTCACAGACTTGAGCCTTCCTGTTGAAAGAGCAGTTTTGAAACAATCTTTTTGTAGAGTCTGCAAGTGGATATTTGGAGGGCTTTGAGGCCTATGTTGGGGAAAGATATATCTTCACCTAAAAACTAGACAGAAGCATTCTCAGAAACTTCTGTCTGATTAGTGCATTCAACTCACCGACTTCATCATTCCCTCTGATAGGGCAGTTTGGAAACACTCCTTTTGTACAATCTGCAAATGTTTATTTGGAGCGCTTTCGCGCCTATGCTGGAAAAGGAAATATCTTCACATAAAAACTAGCCAGAAACATTCTCTGAAACTTCTTTGTGATGAGTGCATTCTACCAACAGACTTGAACATTCCTCTTGAGAGAGCAGTTTGGAAACACTCCTTTTGTAGTATCTGGAAGTGCCTATTTGGATCGCTTTGCGCCTATGCTGGAAAAGGAAATATCTTCACCTAAAAACTACACAGAAGCATTCTCAGAAACTTCTGTGTGATGAGTGCATTCAACTCACAGACTTGAACGTTTCTATTGATAGGACAGTTTTGAAACACTCCTTTTGTAGAATCTGCAAGTGTTTATTTCGAGCGCTTTGAGGCCTATGCTGGAAAAGGAAGTATCTTCACATAACAACTGTACAGAAGCATTCTCAGAAACTTCTTTGTGATGAGTGCATTCAACTCACAGATTTGGGCCTTTCTTTTGAAAGAGAAGTTTTGAAACACTCTTTTTGTAGAATCTGCAAGTGGATATTTGGAGCGCTTTAAGGCCTATTCTGGGAAAAGAAATATCTTCACCTAAAAACTAGACAGAAGCATTCTCGCAAACTCCTGTGTGATTAGTGCATTCAACTCACAGACTTGAACATTCCTTTTGATAGAGCAGTTTGGAAACACTCCTTTTGTAGAATCTGGAAGTGTTTATTTGGAGCGCTTTGACGAATATGCTGGAAAAGGAAATATCTTCACATAAAAACTAGACAGAATCATTCTCAGAAACATCTGTGTGATTAGTGCATTCAACTCACAGACTTGAACATTCCTTCTGATAGGGCAGTTTGGAAACACTCCTTTTGTAGAATCTGCAAGTGTTTATTAGGAGCGCTTTGACGCCTATGCTGGAAAAGGAAATATCTTCACATAAAAACTAGCCAGAAACATTCTCAGAAACTTCTTTGTGATGAGTGCATTCTACTCACAGACTTGAACATTCCTCTTGAGAGAGCAGTTTGGAAACACTCCTTTTGTAGTGTCTGCAAGTGTCTATTTGGATCGCTTTGACGCCTATGCTGGAAAAGGAAATATCTTCACCTAAAAACTACACAGAAACATTCTCAGAAACCTCTGTGTGATGAGTGAATTCAACTCACAGACTTGAACGTTTCTATTCATAGGACAGTTTTGAAACACTACTTTTGTACAGTCTGCAAGTGTTTATTTCGAGCGCTTTGAGGCCTATGCTGGAAAAGGAAGTATCTTCACATAACAACTACACAGAAGCATTCTCAGAAACTTCTTTGTGATGAGTGCATTCAACTCACAGACTTGGGACTTTCTTTTGAAAGAGCAGTTTTGAAACACTCTTTTTGTAGAATCTGCAAGTTGATATTTGGAGGGCTTTAAGGCCTATTCTGGGAAAAGAAATATCGTCACCTAAAAACTAGACAGAAGCATTCTCACAAACTTCTGTGTGATTAGTGCATTCAACTCACAGACTTGAACATTCCTTTTGATAGAGCAGTTTGGAAACACTCCTTTTGTAGTATCTGCAAGTGTTTATTTCGAGCGAATTGACGCCTGTGCTGGAAAAGGAAATATCTTCACATAAAAACTAGACAGAAGAATTCTCAGAAGCATCTTTGTGATGAGTTCATTCTACTCACAGAGTTGAAGCCTCTTTTTGGTGGAAGAGTTTTCAAGCTCTCTTTTTGTAGAATCTGCAGGTGCATATTTGGAGCGCTCCGAGGCCTATGCTGGGAAATGAAATATCTTCACCTAGAAACTACACAGAAGCATTCTCAGAAACTTCTGTGTGATGAGTGCATTCAACTCACAGACTTGATCCTTCCTTTTGAAAGAGCAGTTTTGAAACACTCTTTTTGTAGAGTCTGCAAGTGGATATTTGGAGGGCTTTGAGGCCTATGCTGGGAAAAGAAGTATCTTCACCTAAAAACTAGACAGAAGCATTCTCATAAACTTCTGTCTGATTAGTACATTCAACTCACAGACTTGAACATTCCCTCTGAAAGAGCAGTTTGGAAACACTCCTTTTGTAGAATCTGCAAGTGTTTACTTGGAACGCTTTGACGCTTATGCTGGAAAAGGAAATATCCTCACATAAAAATTAGACAGAAGAATTCTCAGAAACTTCTTTGTGATGAGTGCATTCTACTCACAGACTTGAACATTCCTCTTGATAGAGCAATAGGGAAACACTCCTTTTGTAGAATCTGCAAGTGTTTATTTGGATCGCTTTGACGTCTACGCTGGAAAAGGAAATATCTTCACCTAAAAACTACACAGAAGCATTCCCAGAAACTTCTGTGTGATGAGTGCATTCAACTCACAGACTTGAACGTTTCTTTTGATAGGACAGTTTTGAAACACGCCTTTTGTAGAATCTGCAAGTGTTTATTTCGAGCGCTTTGAGGCCTATGCTGGAAAAGGAAGTATCTTCACATAACAACTACACAGAAGCATTCTCAGAAGCTTCTTTGTGATGAGTGCATTCCACTCACAGACTTGAGCCTTTCTTCTGAAAGAGCAGTTTTGAAACACTCTTTTTGTAGTATCTGCAAGTGGATATTTGGAGCACTTTAAGGCCTTTTCTGGAAAAAGAAATATCTTCACCTAAAAACTAGACAGAAGAATTCTCACACACTTCTGTGTGATTAATGCATTCAACTCACAGACTTGAACATTCCTTTTGATAGAGCAGTTTGGAAACACTCCTTTGGTAGAATCTGCAAGTGTTTATTTGGAGCGTTTTGACGCCTATGCTAGAAAAGGAAATATCTTCACATAAAAACTAGACAGAAGCATTCTCAGAAACTTCTTTGTGATGAGTGCATTCTACTCAGAGAGTTGAAGCCTCTTTTTGGTGGAAGAGTTTTCAAGCTCTCTTTTTGTAGAATCTGCAAGTGCATATTTGGAGCACTCCGAGGCCTATGCTGGGAAATGAAATAACTTCACCTAAAAACTACACAGAAGCATTCTCGGAAACTTCTGTGTGATGAGTGCATTCAACTCACAGACTTGAACGTTTCTGTTGATAGGACAGTTTTGAAACACTCCTTTTGTAGAATCTGCAAGTGTTTATTTCGAGCGCTTTGAGGCCTATGCTCGAAAAGGAAGTATCTTCACATAACAACTACACAGAAGCATTCTCAGAAACTTCTTTGGGATGAGTGCATTCAATTCACAGACTTGGGCCTTTCTTATGAAAGAGCAGTTTTGAAACAATCTTTTTGTAGAATCTGCAAGTGGATATTTGGAGCGCTTTAAGGCCTATTCTGGGAAAAGAAATATCTTCACCTAAAAACTAGACAGAAGCATTCTCACAAACTTCTGTGTGATTAGTGCATTCAACTCACAGACTTGAACATTCCTCTTGAGAGAGCAGTTTGGAAACACTCCTTTTGTAGAATCTGCAAGTGTTTATTTCGAGCGAATTGACGCTTTTGCGGGAAAAGGAAATACCTTCACAAAAAAATTAGACAGAAGAATTCTCAGAAACATCTTTGTGATGAGTGCATTCTACTCACAGACTTGAACATTCCTCTTGAGAGAGCAGTTTGGAAACACTCCTTTTGTAGAATCTGCAAGTGTTTATTTGGATCGCTTTGACGTCTATGTTGGAAAAGGAAATATCTTCACCTAAAAACTACATTGAAGCATTCTCAGTAACTTCTGTGTGATGAGTGCATTGAACTCACAGACTTGAACGTTTCTTTTGATATTACAGTTTTGAAACACTCCTTTCGTAGAATCTGCAAGTGTTTATTTCGAGGGCTTTGAGGCCTATGCTGGAAAAGGAACTATCTTCACATTACAACTACACAGAAGCATTCTCAGAAACGTCTTTGTGATGAGTGCATTCAACTCACAGACTTGAGCCTTCCTTTTGAAAGAGCAGTTTTGAAACACTCTTTTTGTAGAGTCTGTAAGTGGATATTTGGAGGTCTTTGAGGCCTATGCTGGGAAAAGAAATATCTTCACCTAAAAACTAGACAGAAGCATTCTCACAAACTTCTGTCTGAATAGTGCATTCAACTCACAGACTTGAACATTCCCTCTGAAAGATCAGTTTGGAAACAGTCCTTTTGTAGAATCTGCAAGTGTTTACTTGGAACGCTATGACGCTTATGCTGGAAAAGGAAATATGTTCACATAAAAATTAGACAGAAGATTTCTCAGAAACTTCTTTGTGATGAGTGCATTCCACTCACAGACTTGAACATTCCTCTTGATAGAGCAGTTTGGAAACACTCCTTTTGTAGAATCTGCAAGTGTTTATTTGGATCGTTTTGACGTCTATGATGGAAAAGGAAATATCTTCACCTAAAAACTACACAGAAGCATTCTCAGAAACTTCTGTGTGATGAGTGCATTCAACTCACAGACTTGAACGTTTCTTTTGATAGGACAGTTTTGAAACACTCCTTTTGTAGAATCTGCAAGTGTTTATTTCGAGCGCTTTGAGGCCTATGCTGGAAAAGGAAGTATCTTCACATAACAACCACACAGAAGCATTCTCAGAAACTTCTTTGTGATGAGTGCATTCAACTCACAGACTTGAGCCTTTCTTTTGAAAGAGCAGTTTTGAAACACTCTTTTTGTAGAATCTGCAAGTGGATATTTGGAGCACTTTAAGGCCTTTTCTGGAAAAAGAAATAACTTCACCTAAAAACTAGACAAAAGCATTCTCACAAACATCTGTGTGATTAGTGCATTCACCTCACAGAGTTGAACATTCCCTCTGATAGGGCAGTTTGGAAGCACTCCTTTTGTAGAATCTGCAAGAATTTATTTGGAGCTCTTTGACGCCTATGCTGGAAAAGGAAATATCTTCACATAAAAACTAGCCAGAAGCATTCTCACAAACATCTGTGTGATTAGTGCATTCAACTCACAGACTTGAACATTCCCTCTGATAGAGCAGTTTCGAAACACTCCTTTTGTAGAAACTGCAAGTGTTTCTTTGGAGCGCTTTGACGCCTATGATGGAAAAGGAAATACCTTCACATAAAAACTAGACAGAAGCATTCTCAGAAACTTCTGTCTGATTAGTGCATTCAACTCACAGACTTGAACATTCCCTCTGAAAGAGCAGTTTGGATACACTCCTTTTGTAGAATCTGCAAGTGTTTACTTGGAACGCTTTGACGCTTTTGCGGGAAAAGGAAATACCTTCACAAAAAAATTAGACAGAAGAATTCTCAGAAACTTCTTTGTGATGAGTGCATTCTACTCACACTCTTGAACATTCCTCTTGATAGAGCAGTTTGGAAACACTCCTTTTGTAGAATCTGCAAGTGTTTATTTGGATCGCTTTGACGTCTATGCTGGAAAAGGAAATATCTTCACCTAAAAACTACACAGAAGCATTCTCAGAAACTTCTGTGTGATGAGTGCATTCAACTGACAGACTTGAACGTTTCTTTTGATAGGACAGTTTTGAAACACTCCTTTTGTAGAATCTGCAAGTGTTTATTACGAGCGTTTTGAGGCGTATGCTGGAAAAGGAAGTATCTTCATATAACAACTAAGCAGAAGCATTCTCAGAAACTTCTTTGTGATGAGTGCATTCAACTCACAGACTTGAGCCTTCCTGTTGAAAGAGCGGTTTTGAAACAATCTTTTTGTAGAGTCTGCAAGTGGATATTTGGAGGGCTTTGAGGCCTATGTTGGGGAAAGATATATCTTCACCTAAAAACTAGACAGAAGCATTCTCAGAAACTTCTGTCTGATTACTACATTCAACTCACCGACTTCATCATTCCCTCTGATAGGGCAGTTTGGAAACACTCCTTTTGTAGAATCTGCAAATGTTTATTTGGAGCGCTTTGGCGCCTATGCTGGAAAAGGAAATATCTTCACATAAAAACTAGCCAGAAACATTCTCTGAAACTTCTTTGTGATGAGTGCATTCTACTCACAGACTTGAACATTCCTCTTGAGAGAGCAGTTTGGAAACACTCCTTTTGTAGTATCTGGAAGTGCCTATTTGGATCGCTTTGACGCCTATGCTGGAAAAGGAAATATCTTCACCTAAAAACTACACAGAAGCATTCTCAGAAACTTCTGTGTGATGAGTGCATTCAACTCACAGACTTGAACGTTTCTATTGATAGGACAGTTTTGAAACACTCCTTTTGTAGAATCTGCAAGTGTTTATTTCGAGCGCTTTGAGGCCTATGCTGGAAAAGGAAGTATCTTCACATAACAACTGTACAGAAGCATTCTCAGAAACTTCTTTGTGATGAGTGCATTCAACTCACAGATTTGGGCCTTTCTTTTGAAAGAGAAGTTTTGAAACACTCTTTTTGTAGAATCTGCAAGTGGATATTTGGAGCGCTTTAAGGCCTATTCTGGGAAAAGAAATATCTTCACCTAAAAACTAGACAGAAGCATTCTCGCAAACTCCTGTGTGATTAGTGCATTCAACTCACAGACTTGAACATTCCTTTTGATAGAGCAGTTTGGAAACACTCATTTTGTAGAATCTGGAAGTGTTTATTTGGAGCGCTTTGACGAATATGCTGGAAAAGGAAATATCTTCACATAAAAACTAGCCAGAAACATTCTCAGAAACTTCTTTGTGATGAGTGCATTCTACTCACAGACTTGAACATTCCTCTTGAGAGAGCAGTTTGGAAACACTCCTTTTGTAGTGTCTGCAAGTGTCTATTTGGATCGCTTTGACGCCTATGCTGGAAAAGGAAATATCTTCACCTAAAAACTACACAGAAACATTCTCAGAAACCTCTGTGTGATGAGTGAATTCAACTCACAGACTTGAACGTTTCTATTCATAGGACAGTTTTGAAACACTACTTTTGCACAGTCTGCAAGTGTTTATTTCGAGCGCTTTGAGGCCTATGCTGGAAAAGGAAGTATCTTCACATAACAACTACACAGAAGCATTCTCAGAAACTTCTTTGTGATGAGTGCATTCAACTCACAGACTTGGGACTTTCTTTTGAAAGAGCAGTTTTGAAACACTCTTTTTGTAGAATCTGCAAGTTGATATTTGGAGGGCTTTAAGGCCTATTCTGGGAAAAGAAATATCGTCACCTAAAAACTAGACAGAAGCATTCTCACAAACTTCTGTGTGATTAGTGCATTCAACTCACAGACTTGAACATTCCTTTTGATAGAGCAGTTTGGAAACACTCCTTTTGTAGTATCTGCAAGTGTTTATTTCGAGCGAATTGACGCCTGTGCTGGAAAAGGAAATATCTTCACATAAAAACTAGACAGAAGAATTCTCAGAAGCATCTTTGTGATGAGTTCATTCTACTCACAGAGTTGAAGCCTCTTTTTGGTGGAAGAGTTTTCAAGCTCTCTTTTTGTAGAATCTGCAGGTGCATATTTGGAGCGCTCCGAGGCCTATGCTGGGAAATGAAATATCTTCACCTAGAAACTACACAGAAGCATTCTCAGAAACTTCTGTGTGATGAGTGCATTCAACTCACAGACTTGATCCTTCCTTTTGAAAGAGCAGTTTTGAAACACTCTTTTTGTAGAGTCTGCAAGTGGATATTTGGAGGGCTCTGAGGCCTATGCTGGGAAAAGAAGTATCTTCACCTAAAAACTAGACAGAAGCATTCTCAGAAACTTCTGTCTGATTAGTACATTCAACTCACAGACTTGAACATTCCCTCTGAAAGAGCAGTTTGGAAACACTCCTTTTGTAGAATCTGCAAGTGTTTACTTGGAACGCTTTGACGCTTATGCTGGAAAAGGAAATATCCTCACATAAAAATTAGACAGAAGAATTCTCAGAAACTTCTTTGTGATGAGTGCATTCTACTCACAGACTTGAACATTCCTCTTGATAGAGCAATAGGGAAACACTCCTTTTGTAGAATCTGCAAGTGTTTATTTGGATCGCTTTGACGTCTACGCTGGAAAAGGAAATATCTTCACCTAAAAACTACACAGAAGCATTCCCAGAAACTTCTGTGTGATGAGTGCATTCAACTCACAGACTTGAACGTTTCTTTTGATAGGACAGTTTTGAAACACGCCTTTTGTAGAATCTGCAAGTGTTTATTTCGAGCGCTTTGAGGCCTATGCTGGAAAAGGAAGTATCTTCACATAACAACTACACAGAAGCATTCTCAGAAGCTTCTTTGTGATGAGTGCATTCCACTCACAGACTTGAGCCTTTCTTCTGAAAGAGCAGTTTTGAAACACTCTTTTTGTAGTATCTGCAAGTGGATATTTGGAGCACTTTAAGGCCTTTTCTGGAAAAAGAAATATCTTCACCTAAAAACTAGACAGAAGAATTCTCACACACTTCTGTGTGATTAAGGCATTCAACTCACAGACTTGAACATTCCTTTTGATAGAGCAGTTTGGAAACACTCCTTTGGTAGAATCTGCAAGTGTTTATTTGGAGCGTTTTGACGCCTATGCTAGAAAAGGAAATATCTTCACATAAAAACTAGACAGAAGCATTCTCAGAAACTTCTTTGTGATGAGTGCATTCTACTCAGAGAGTTGAAGCCTCTTTTTGGTGGAAGAGTTTTCAAGCTCTCTTTTTGTAGAATCTGCAAGTGCATATTTGGAGCGCTCCGAGGCCTATGCTGGGAAATGAAATAACTTCACCTAAAAACTACACAGAAGCATTCTCGGAAACTTCTGTGTGATGAGTGCATTCAACTCACAGACTTGAACGTTTCTGTTGATAGGACAGTTTTGAAACACTCCTTTTGTAGAATCTGCAAGTGTTTATTTCGAGCGCTTTGAGGCCTATGCTGGAAAAGGAAGTATCTTCACATAACAACTACACAGAAGCATTCTCAGAAACTTCTTTGGGATGAGTGCATTCAATTCACAGGCTTGGGCCTTTCTTATGAAAGAGCAGTTTTGAAACAATCTTTTTGTAGAATCTGCAAGTGGATATTTGGAGCGCTTTAAGGCCTATTCTGGGAAAAGAAATATCTTCACCTAAAAACTAGACAGAAGCATTCTCACAAACTTCTGTGTGATTAGTGCATTCAACTCACAGACTTGAACATTCCTCTTGAGAGAGCAGTTTGGAAACACTCCTTTTGTAGAATCTGCAAGTGTTTATTTCGAGCGAATTGACGCTTTTGCGGGAAAAGGAAATACCTTCACAAAAAAATTAGACAGAAGAATTCTCAGAAACATCTTTGTGATGAGTGCATTCTACTCACAGACTTGAACATTCCTCTTGAGAGAGCAGTTTGGAAACACTCCTTTTGTAGAATCTGCAAGTGTTTATTTGGATCGCTTTGACGTCTATGTTGGAAAAGGAAATATCTTCACCTAAAAACTACATTGAAGCATTCTCAGTAACTTCTGTGTGATGAGTGCATTGAACTCACAGACTTGAACGTTTCTTTTGATATTACAGTTTTGAAACACTCCTTTCGTAGAATCTGCAAGTGTTTATTTCGAGCGCTTTGAGGCCTATGCTGGAAAAGGAACTATCTTCACATTACAACTACACAGAAGCATTCTCAGAAACGTCTTTGTGATGAGTGCATTCAACTCACAGACTTGAGCCTTCCTTTTGAAAGAGCAGTTTTGAAACACTCTTTTTGTAGAGTCTGTAAGTGGATATTTGGAGGTCTTTGAGGCCTATGCTGGGAAAAGAAATATCTTCACCTAAAAACTAGACAGAAGCATTCTCACAAACTTCTGTCTGAATAGTGCATTCAACTCACAGACTTGAACATTCCCTCTGAAAGATCAGTTTGGAAACAGTCCTTTTGTAGAATCTGCAAGTGTTTACTTGGAACGCTATGACGCTTATGCTGGAAAAGGAAATATGTTCACATAAAAATTAGACAGAAGAATTCTCAGAAACTTCTTTGTGATGAGTGCATTCCACTCACAGACTTGAACATTCCTCTTGATCGAGCAGTTTGGAAACACTCCTTTTGTAGAATCTGCAAGTGTTTATTTGGATCGTTTTGACGTCTATGATGGAAAAGGAAATATCTTCACCTAAAAACTACACAGAAGCATTCTCAGAAACTTCTGTGTGATGAGTGCATTCAACTCACAGACTTGAACGTTTCTTTTGATAGGACAGTTTTGAAACACTCCTTTTGTAGAATATGCAAGTGTTTATTTCGAGCGTTTTGAGGCGTATGCTGGAAAAGGAAGTATCTTCATATAACAACTAAACAGAAGCATTCTCAGAAACTTCTTTGTGATGAGTGCATTCAACTCACAGACTTGAGCATTCCTGTTGAAAGAGCAGTTTTGAAACAATCTTTTTGTAGAGTCTGCAAGTGGATATTTGGAGGGCTTTGAGGCCTATGTTGGGGAAAGATATATCTTCACCTAAAAACTAGACAGAAGCATTCTCAGAAACTTCTGTCTGATTAGTGCCTTTAACTCACCGACTTCAACATTCCCTCTGAATAGGCAGTTTGGAAACACTCCTTTTGTAGAATCTGCAAGTGTTTATTTGGAGCGCTTTGGCGCCTATGCTGGAAAAGGAAATATCTTCACATAAAAACTAGCCAGAAACATTCTCTGAAACTTCTTTGTGATGAGTGCATTCTACTCACAGACTTGAACATTCCTCTTGAGAGAGCAGTTTGGAAACACTCCTTTTGTAGTATCTGCAAGTGCCTATTTGGATCGCTTTGACGCCTATGCTGGAAAAGGAAATATCTTCACCTGAAAACTACACAGAAGCATTCTCAGAAACTTCTGTGTGATGAGTGCATTCAACTCACAGACTTGAAAGTTTCTATTGATAGGACAGTTTTGAAACACGCCTTTTGTAGAATCTGCAAGTGTTTATTTCGAGCGCTTTGAGGCCTATGCTGGAAAAGGAAGTATCTTCACATAACAACTGCACAGAAGCATTCTCAGAAACTTCTTTGTGATGAGTGCATTCAAATCACAGACTTGAGCCTTTCTTCTGAAAGAGCAGTTTTGAAACACTCTTTTTGTAGTATCTGCAAGTGGATATTTGGAGCAATTTAAGGCCTTTTCTGGAAAAAGAAATATCTTCACCTAAAAACTAGACAGAAGAATTCTCACACACTTCTGTGTGATTAGTGCATTCAACTCACAGACTTGAACATTCCTTTTGATAGAGCAGTTTGGAAACACTCCTTTTGTAGAATCTGCAAGTGTTTATTTGGAGCGCTTTGACGCCTATGCTGGAAAAGGAAATATCTTCACATAAAAACTAGACAGAATCATTCTCAGAAACATCTTTGTGATGAGTGCATTCTACTCACAGAGTTGAAGCCTCTTTTTGGTGGAAGAGTTTTCAAGCTCTCTTTTTGTAGAATCTGCAAGTGCATATTTGGAGCGCTCCGAGGCCTATGCTGGGAAATGAAATATCTTCACCTAAAAACTACACAGAAGCATTCTCAGAAACTTCTGTGTGATGAGTGCATTCAACTCACAGACTTGATCCTTCCTTTTGAAAGAGCAGTTTTGAAACACTCTTTTTGTACTGTCTGCAAGTGGATATTTGGAGGGCTTTGAGGCCTATGCTGGGAAAAGAAATATCTTCACCTAAAAACTAGACAGAAGCATTCTCATAAACTTCTGTCTGATTAGTGCATTCAACTCACAGACTTGAACATTCCCTCTGAAAGAGCAGTTTGGAAACACTGCTTTTTTAGAATCTGCAAGTGTTTACTTGGAACGCTTTGACGCTTATGCTGGAAAAGGAAATATCCTCACATAAAAATTAGACAGAAGAATTCTCAGAAACTTCTTTGTGATGAGTGCATTCTACTCACAGACTTGAACATTCCTCTTGACAGAGCAATAGGAAAACACTCCTTTTGTAGAATCTGCAAGTGTTTATTTGGATCGCTTTGACGTCTATGCTGGAAAAGGAAATATCTTCACCTAAAAACTACACAGAAGCATTCTCAGAAACTTCTGTGTGATGAGTGCATTCAACTCACAGACTTGAACGTTTCTTTTGATAGGAGAGTTTTGAAACACGCCTTTTGTAGAATCTGCAAGTGTTTATTTCGAGCGCTTTGAGGCCTCTGCTGGAAAAGGAAGTATCTTCACATAACAACTACACAGAAGCATTCTCGGAAACTTCTTTGTGATGAGTGCATTCAACTCACCGACTTGAGCCTTCCTTTTGAAAGAGCAGTTTTGAAACACTCTTTTTGTAGAGTCTGCAAGTGGATATTTATAGGGCTTTGAGGCCTATGCTGGGAAAAGAAATATCTTCACCTAAAAACAAGACAGAAGCATTCTCACAAACATCTGTGTGATTAGTGCATTCAACTCACAGACTTGAACATTCCCTCTGATAGGGCAGTTTGGAAACACTCTTTTGTGGAATCTGCAAGTGCTTATTTGGAGCGCTTTGGCGCCTATGCTGGAAAAGGAAATACCTTCACATAAAAACTAGCCAGAAACATTCTCAGAAACTTCTTTGTGATGAGTGCATTCTACTCACAGACTTGAACCTTCCTCTTGAGAGAGCAGTTTGGAAACACTCCTTTTGTAGTATCTGCAAGTGTCTATTTTGATCGCTTTGAAGCCTATGCTGGAGAAGGAAATATCTTCACCTAAAAGCTACACAGAAGCATTCTCAGAAACTTCTGTGTGATGAGTGCATTCAACTCACAGACTTGAACGTTTCTATTGATAGGACAGTTTTGAAACACTCCTTTTGTAGAATCTGCAAGTGTTTATTTCGAGCGCTTTGAGGCCTATGCTGGAAAAGGAAGTATCTTCACATAACAACTACACAGAAGCATTCTCAGAAACTTCTTCGGGATGAGTGCATTCAATTCACAGACTTGGGCCTTTCTTATGAAAGAGCAGTTTGGAAACAATCTTTTTGAAGAATCTGCAAGTGGATATTTGGAGCGCTTTCAGGCCTATTCTGGGAAAAGAAATATCTTCACCTAAAAACTAGACAGAAGCATTCTCACAAACATCTGTGTGATTAGTGCATTCAACTCACAGACTTGAACATTCCTTTTGATAGAGCAGTTTGGAAACACTCCTTTTGTAGAATCTGCAAGTGTTTATTTCGAGCGAATTGACGCCTATGCTGGAAATGGAAATATCTTCACATAAAAATTATAGAGAAGAATTCTCAGAAACATCTTTGTGATGAGTGCATTCTACTAACAGAGTTGAAGCCTCTTTTTGATGGAAGAGTTTTAAAGCTCTCTTTTTGTAGAATCTGCAAGAGCATATTTGGAGCGCTCCGAGGCCTAGGCTGGGAAATGAAATATCTTCACCTAAAAACTACACAGAAGCATTCTCAGAAACTTCTGTATGATGAGTGCATTCAACTCACAGACTTGAACGTTTCTTTTGATAGGACAGTTTTGAAACACTCCATTTGTAGAATCTGCAAGTGTTTATTTCGAGCGCTTTGAGGCCTACGCCGGAAAAGGATGTATCTTCACATAACAACTACACAGAAGCCTTCTCAGAAACTTCTTTATGATGAGTGCATTCAACTCACAGACTTGAGCCTTCCTTTTGAAAGAGCAGTTTTGAAACCCTCTTTTTGTAGAGTCTGCAAGTGGATATTTGGAGGGCTTTGAGGCCTTTTCTGGAAAAAGAAATATCTTCACCTAAAAACTAGACAGAAGAATTCTCACAAACTTCTGTGTGATTAGTGCATTCAAATCACAGACTTGAACATTCCTTTTGATAGAACAGTTGGGAAACACTCCTTTTGTAGAATCTGCAAGTGTTTATTTGGAGCGCTTTGGCGCCTATGATGGAAAAGGAAATAACTTCACATAAAAACTGGACAGAAGCATTCTCAGAAACTTCTTTGTGATGAGTGCATTCTACTCACAGACTTGAACATTCCTCTTGATAGAGCAGTTTGGAAACACTCCTTTTGTAGAATCTGCAAGTGTTTATTTGGAGCGCTTTGATGCCTATGCAGGAAAAGGAAATATCTTCACATAAAAACTGAACAGAAGCATTCTCAGAAACTTCTTTGTGTTGAGTGCATTCAACTCACAGACTTGAACTTACCTATAGAAAGAGCAGTTTTGAAACACTCTTTTGGTAAAATCTACAAGTGGTTATTTGGAGCACTTCGAGGCCTGTGCTGGGATATGGAATATCTTCACCTAAAAACTACAGAGGAGCATTCTCAGAAAGTTCTTCACGATGCATTCATTCAACTCACAGAGTTGAACCTTCCTTTTGATAGAACAGTTTTGAAACACTCTTTTTGTAGAATCTGCAAGAGGCTATTTGGAGCGTTTTGAGGCCTATGCTGGAAAAGGAAATATCTTCACATAAAAACTAGACAGAAGCATTCTCACAAACTTCTTTGTGATGGGTGCATTCTACTCACAGTGTTGAAGCTTGCTTTTGATAGAGCAGTTTTGAAACACTCTTTTGCTAGAATCTGCAAGTGGATATTTGGAGCGCTTTGAGGCCTATGCTGGAAAAGGAAATGTCTACACATAAAAACTAGACAGAAGCATTCCAGGAAACTTCTGTATGACAAGTGCCTTCAACACACAGACTTGAACCTTGCTTTTGAAAGAGCAGCTTTGAAACACTCTTTTCGTAGAATCTGCAAGTGGATATATGGAGCGCTTTGAGGCCTATGCTGGGAAATGAAATCTCTTCACCTAAAAACTAGACAGAAGCATTCTGAGAAACTTCTGTGTGATGAGTGCATTCAACTCACAAACTTGAACGTTCCCTTTGATAGAACAGTTTTGAAACACTCCTTTTGTAGAATCTGCATGTGTTTATTTGGAGCGCTTTGAGGTCTATGTTGGAAAAGGTAATATCTTCACATAAAAACTAGACGGAAGCATTCTCAGAAACTACTTTGTGATGAGTGCATTCAACTCACAGACTTGAAGCTTCCTTTGGGAAGGGCAGTTTGGAAACACTCTTCTTATAGAATCTTCAAGTGGATATTTGGAGCACTTTCAGGCCTATGCTGGAAAAGGAAATATCTTCACATAAAAACTAGACAGAAGCATTCTCAGAAACTTCTGTGTGATGAGTGCATTCAACTCACAGACTTGAACGTTTCTTTTGATAGAACCGTTTTGAAACATTACGTTTCTAGAATCTGCAAGTGCTTATTCCGAGCACCTTGAGGCCTATGTTGGAAAAGGAAATATGTTCCCATAAATACTAGAGAGAAGGATTCTCAGAAACTTCTTTGTGATGAGTTCATTCAACTCACAGAGTTGAATCTACCAATTGATACAGAAGTTTGGAAACCCTCTTTTTGTAGAATCTGCAAGTGGATATTTGGAACCGTTTCAGGCCTATGCTGGAAAAGGAAATATCTTCACATAAAAACAACAGAAGCATTCTCAGAAACTTTTTTGTGTTGAGTGCATTCAACTCACAGACTTGAACTTACCTATAGAAAGAGCAGTTTTGAAACACTCTTTTGGAAAAATCTGCAAGTGGTTATTTGGAGCACTTCGAGGCCTGTGCTGGGATATGGAATATCTTCACCTAAAAACTACAGAGAAGCATTCTCAGAAAGTTCTTCACGATGCATTCATTCAACTCACAGAGTTGAAGCTTCCTTTTGATAGAACAGTTTTGAAACACTCTTTTTGTAGAATCTGCAAGAGGATATTTGGAGCGTTTTGAGGCCTATGCTGGAAAAGGAAATATCTTCACCTAAAAACTAGACAGAAGCATTCTCAGAAACTTCTGTGTGATGAGTGCATTCAACTCACAGACTTGAACGTTTCTTTTGATAGAACAGTTTTGAAACATTACGTTTGTAGAATCTGCAAGTGTTTATTCGGAGCACCTTGAGGCCTATGTTGGAAAAGGAAATATCTTCACATAAAAACTAGAGAGAAGGATTCTCAGAAACTTCTTTGTGATGAGTTCATTCAACTCACAGAGTTGAACCTACCAATTGATAGAGAAGTTTGGAAACACTCTTTTTGTAGAATCTGCAAGTGGATATTTGGAACCGTTTGAGGCCTATGCTGGAAAAGGAAATATCTTCACATAAAAACTGAACAGAAGCATTCTCAGAAACTTCTCTGGGTTGAGTGCATTCAACTCACAGACTTGAACGTTCCTCTCGAAAGAGCAGTTTTAAAACACTTTTTTGGTAAAATCTGCAAGTGGTTATTTGGAGCACTTCGAGGCCTGTGCTGGGATATGGAATATCTTCACCTAAACACTACAGAGAAGCATTCTCAGAAAGTTCTTCACGATGCATTCATTCAACTCACAGAGTTGAACCCTCCTTTTGATAGAACAGTTTTGAAACACTCTTTTTGTAGAATCTGCAAGAGGATATTTGGAGCGTTTTGAGGCCTATGCTGGAAAAGGAAATATCTTCACCTAAAAACTAGACAGAAGCATTCTCAGAAACTTCTGTGTGATGAGTGCATTCAACTCACAGACTTGAACGTTTCTTTTGATAGAACAGTTTTCAAACATTACGTTTGTAGAATCTGCAAGTGTTTATTCGGAGCACCTTGAGGCCTATGATGGAAAAGGAAATATCTTCACATAAAAACTAGAGAGAAGGATTCTCAGAAACTTCTTTGTGATGAGTTCATTCAACTCACAGAGTTGAACCTACCAATTGATAGACAAGTTTGGAAACACTCTTTTTGTAGAATCTGCAAGTGGATATTTGGAGCCATTTGAGGCCTATGCTGGAAAAGGAAATATCTTCACATAAAAACTGAACAGAAGCATTCTCAGAAACTTCTTTGTGTTGAGTGCATTCAACTCACAGACTTGAACTTACCTGTAGAAAGAGCAGTTTTGAAACACTCTTTTGGTAAAATCTGCAAGTGGTTATTTGGAGCACTTCGAGGCCTGTGCTGGGATATGGAATATCTTCACCTAAAAACTACAGAGAAGCATTCTCAGAAAGTTCTTCATGATGCATTCATTCAACTCACAGAGTTGAACCTTCCTTTTGATAGAACAGTTTTGAAACACTCTTTTTGTAGAATCTGCAAGAGGATATTTGGAGCGTTTTGAGGTCTATGCTGGAAAAGGAAATATCTTCACCTAAAAACTAGACAGAAGCATTCTCAGAAACTTCTGTGTGATGAGTGCATTCAACTCACAGACTTGAACGTTCCTCTTGAAAGAGCAGTTTTGAAACACTCCTTTTGTAGAATCTGCACGTGTTCATTTGGAGCGCTCTGAGGCCTATGTTGGAAAAGGAAATATCTTCACAAAAAAACTAGACAGAAGCATTCTCAGAAACTTCTTTGTGATGAGTGTATTCTACTCACAGTGTTGAAGCTTGCTCTTGATAGAGCAGTTTTGAAACACTCTTTTGCTAGAATCTGCAAGTGGATATTTGGAGCGCTTTGAGGCCTATGCTGGAAAAACAAATGTCTTCGCATAAAAACTAGACAGAAGCATTCCAGGAAACTTCTGTATGATAAGTGCATTCAACTCACAGACTTGAACGTTACTTTTGATAGAACTCTTTGGAAACACTCCTTTTGTAGAATTTGCAAGGGTTTATTTGGAGCGCTTTGAGGCCTAAGCGGGAAAAGGAAATATCTTCACGTAAGGTGTAGACAGAAGCATTCTCAGAAACTTCTTTCTGATGAGTGCATTCAACACACAGACTTGAACCTTGCTCTTGAAAGAGCAGCTTTGAAACACTCTTTTCGTAGAATCTGCAAGTGGATATTTGGAGCGTTTTGAGGCCTATGCTGGAAAAGGAATTATCTTCACCTAAAAACTAGACAGAAGCATTCTGAGAAACTTCTGTGTGATGAGTGCATTCAACTCACAGACTTGAACGTTTCTTTTGATAGAACAGTTTTGAAACATTACGTTTGTAGAATCTGCAACTGTTTATTCGGAGCACCTTGAGGCCTATGTTGGAAAAGGAAATATCTTCACATAAAAACTAGAGAGAAGGATTCTCAGAAACTTCTTTGTGATGAGTTCATTCAACTCACAGAGTTGAACCTACCAATTGAGAGAGAAGTTTGGAAACACTCTTTTTGTAGAATCTGCAAGTGGATATTTGTAGCCGTTTGAGGCCTATGCTGGAAAAGGAAATATCTTCACACAAAAACTGAACAGAAGCATTCTCAGAAACTTCTTTGTGTTGAGTGCATTCAACTCACAGACTTGAACTTACCTATAGAAAGAGCAGTTTTGAAACACTCTTTTGGTAATATCTGCAAGTGGTTATGTGGAACACTTCGAGGCCTGTGCTGGGATATGGAATATCTTCACCTAAAAACTACAGAGAAGCATTCTCAGAAAGTTCTTCACGATGCATTCATTCAACTCACAGAGTTGAACCTTCCTTTTGATAGAACAGTTTTGAAACACTCTTTTTATAGAATCTGCAAGAGGATATTTGGAGCGTTTTGAGGCCTATGCTGGAAAAGGAAATATCTTCACCTAAAAACTAGACAGAAGCATTCTCAGAAACTTCTGTGTGATGAGTGCATTCAACTCACAGACTTGAACGTTTCTTTTGATAGAACAGTTTTGAAACATTACGTTTGTAGAGTCTGCAAGTGTTTATTCGGAGCACCTTGAGGCCTATGATGGAAAAGGAAATATCTTCACATAAAAACTAGAGAGAAGGATTCTCAGAAACTTCTTTGTGACGAGTTCATTCAACTCACAGAGTTGAACCTACCAATTGATAGAGAAGTTTGGAAACACTCTTTTTGTAGAATCTGCAAGTGGATATTTGGAGCCGTTTGAGGCCTATGCTGGAAAAGGTAATATCTTCACAGAAAAACTGAACAGAAGCATTCTCAGAAACTTCTTTGTGTTGAGTACATTCAACTCACAGACATGAACTTACCTATAGAAAGAGCAGTTTTGAAATACTCTTTTGGTAAAATCTGCAAGTGGTTATTTGGAGCACTTCGAGGCCTCTCCTGGGATATGGAATATCCTCACCTAAAAACTACAGAGAAGCATTCTCAGAAAGTTCTTCATGATGCATTCATTCAACTCACAGAGTTGAACCTTCCTTTTGATAGAACAGTTTTGAAACACTCTTTTTGTAGAATCTGCAAGAGTTTATTCGGAGCACCTTGAGGCCTATGCTGGAAAAGGAAATATCTTCACTTAAAAACTAGACAGAAGCATTCTCAGAAACTTCTGTGCAATGAGTGAATCCAACTCACAGACTTGAACGTTTCTTTTGATAGAACAGTTTTGAAACATTACGTTTGTAGAATCTGCAAGTGTTTATTCGGAGCACCTTGAGGCCTATGTTGGAAAAGGAAATATCTTCACATAAAAACTAGAGAGAAGGATTCTCAGAAACTTCTTTGTGATGAGTTCATTCAACTCACAGAGTTGAACCTACCAATTGATAGAGAAGTTTGGAAACACTCTTTTTGTAGAATCTGCAAGTGGATATTTGGAGCCGTTTGAGGCCTATGCTGGAAAAGGAAATATCTTCACATAAAAACTGAACAGAAGCATTCTCAGAAACTTCTTTGGGTTGAGTGCATTCAACTCACAGACTTGAACGTTCATCTCGAAAGAGCAGTTTTAAAACACTTTTTTGGTAAAATCTGCAAGTGGTTATTTGGAGCACTTCGAGGCCTGTGCTGGGATATGGAATATCTTCACCTAAACACTACAGAGAAGCATTCTCAGAAAGTTCTTCACGATGCATTCATTCAACTCACAGAGTTGAACCTTCCTTTTGATAGAACAGTTTTGAAACACTCTTTTTGTAGAATCTGCAAGAGGATATTTGGAGCGTTTTGAGGTCTATGCTGGAAAAGGAAATATCTTCACCTAAAAACTAGACAGAAGCATTCTCAGAAACTTCTGTGTGATGAGTGCATTCAACTCACAGACTTGAACGTTCCTCTTGAAAGAGCAGTTTTGAAACACTCCTTTTGTAGAATCTGCACGTGTTCATTTGGAGCGCTCTGAGGCCTATGTTGGAAAAGGAAATATCTTCACAAAAAAACTAGACAGAAGCATTCTCAGAAACTTCTTTGTGATGAGTGTATTCTACTCACAGTGTTGAAGCTTGCTCTTGATAGAGCAGTTTTGAAACACTCTTTTGCTAGAATCTGCAAGTGGATATTTGGAGCGCTTTGAGGCCTATGCTGGAAAAACAAATGTCTTCGCATAAAAACTAGACAGACGCATTCCAGGAAACTTCTGTATGATAAGTGCATTCAACTCACAGACTTGAACGTTACTTTTGATAGAACTCTTTGGAAACACTCCTTTTGTAGAATTTGCAAGGGTTTATTTGGAGCGCTTTGAGGCCTAAGCGGGAAAACGAAATATCTTCACGTAAGGTGTAGACAGAAGCATTCTCAGAAACTTCTTTCTGATGAGTGCATTCAACACACAGACTTGAACCTTGCTCTTGAAAGAGCAGCTTTGAAACACTCTTTTCGTAGAATCTGCAGGTGGATATTTGGAGCGTTTTGAGGCCTATGCTGGAAAAGGAATTATCTTCACCTAAAAACTAGACAGAAGCATTCTGAGAAACTTCTGTGTGATGAGTGCATTCAACTCACAGACTTGAACGTTTCTTTTGATAGAACAGTTTTGAAACATTACGTTTGTAGAATCTGCAACTGTTTATTCGGAGCACCTTGAGGCCTATGTTGGAAAAGGAAATATCTTCACATAAAAACTAGAGAGAAGGATTCTCAGAAACTTCTTTGTGATGAGTTCATTCAACTCACAGAGTTGAACCTACCAATTGAGAGAGAAGTTTGGAAACACTCTTTTTGTAGAATCTGCAAGTGGATATTTGGAGCCGTTTGAGGCCTATGCTGGAAAAGGAAATATCTTCACACAAAAACTGAACAGAAGCATTCTCAGAAACTTCTTTGTGTTGAGTGCATTCAACTCACAGACTTGAACTTACCTATAGAAAGAGCAGTTTTGAAACACTCTTTTGGTAATATCTGCAAGTGGTTATGTGGAACACTTCGAGGCCTGTGCTGGGATATGGAATATCTTCACCTAAAAACTACAGAGAAGCATTCTCAGAAAGTTCTTCACGATGCATTCATTCAACTCACAGAGTTGAACCTTCCTTTTGATAGAACAGTTTTGAAACACTCTTTTTATAGAATCTGCAAGTGGATATTTGGAGCGTTTTGAGGCCTATGCTGGAAAAGGAAATATCTTCACCTAAAAACTAGACAGAAGCATTCTCAGAAACTTCTGTGTGATGAGTGCATTCAACTCACAGACTTGAACGTTTCTTTTGATAGAACAGTTTTGAAACATTACGTTTGTAGAATCTGCAAGTGTTTATTCGGAGCACCTTGAGGCCTATGTTGGAAAAGGAAATATCTTCACATAAAAACTAGAGAGAAGGATTCTCAGAAACTTCTTTGTGATGAGTTCATTCAACTCACAGAGTTGAACCTACCAATTGAGAGAGAAGTTTGGAAACACTCTTTTTGTAGAATCTGCAAGTGGATATTTGTAGCCGTTTGAGGCCTATGCTGGAAAAGGAAATATCTTCACACAAAAACTGAACAGAAGCATTCTCAGAAACTTCTTTGTGTTGAGTGCATTCAACTCACAGACTTGAACTTACCTATAGAAAGAGCAGTTTTGAAACACTCTTTTGGTAATATCTGCAAGTGGTTATGTGGAACACTTCGAGGCCTGTGCTGGGATATGGAATATCTTCACCTAAAAACTACAGAGAAGCATTCTCAGAAAGTTCTTCACGATGCATTCATTCAACTCACAGAGTTGAACCTTCCTTTTGATAGAACAGTTTTGAAACACTCTTTTTATAGAATCTGCAAGAGGATATTTGGAGCGTTTTGAGGCCTATGCTGGAAAAGGAAATATCTTCACCTAAAAACTAGACAGAAGCATTCTCAGAAACTTCTGTGTGATGAGTGCATTCAACTCACAGACTTGAACGTTTCTTTTGATAGAACAGTTTTGAAACATTACGTTTGTAGAATCTGCAAGTGCTTATTCCGAGCACCTTGAGGCCTATGTTGGAAAAGGAAATATCTTCACATAAAAACTAGAGAGAAGGATTCTCAGAAACTACTTTGTGATGAGTTCATTCAACTCACAGAGTTGAACCTACCAATTGATAGACAAGTTTGGAAACACTCTTTTTGTAGAATTTGCAAGTGGATATTTGGAGCCGTTTGAGGCCTATGCTGGGAAAGGAAATATCTTCACATAAAAACTGAACAGAAGCATTCTCAGAAACTTCTTTGTATTGAGTGCATTCAACACACAGACTTGAACTTACCTGTAGAAAGAGCAGTTTTGAAACACTCTTTTGGTAAAATCTGCAAGTGGTTATTTGGAGCACTTCGAGGCCTGTGCTGGGATATGGAATATCTTCACCTAAAAACTACAGAGAAGCATTCTCAGAAAGTTCTTCACGATGCATTCATTCAACTCACAGAGTTGAAGCTTCCTTTTGATAGAACAGTCTTGAAACACTCTTTTTGTAGAATCTGCAAGAGGATATT
The DNA here is from genome assembly GCF_028885655.2 of Pongo abelii. Taxonomy (NCBI): domain Eukaryota; kingdom Metazoa; phylum Chordata; class Mammalia; order Primates; family Hominidae; genus Pongo; species Pongo abelii. The sequence continues at coordinate 42,868,578 of NC_071993.2, forward strand.
TGGAGCGTTTTGAGGCCTATGCTGGAAAAGGAAATATCTTCACCTAAAAACTAGACAGAAGCATTCTCAGAAACTTCTGTGTGATGAGTTCATTCAACTCACAGACTTGAACGTTTCTTTTGATAGAACAGTTTTGAAACATTACGTTTGTAGAATCTGCAAGTGTTTATTCGGAGTACCTTGAGGCTTATGTTGGAAAAGGAAATATCTTCACATAAAAACTAGAGAGAAGGATTCTCAGAAACTTCTTTGTGATGAGTTCATTCAACTAACAGAGTTGAACCTACCAATTGATAGAGAAGTTTGCAAACACTCTTTTTGTAGAATCTGCAAGTAGATATTTGGAGAAGTTTGAGGCCTATGCTGGAAAAGGAAATATCTTCACATAAAAACTGAACAGAAGCATTCTCAGAAACTTCTTTGTGTTGAGTGCATTCAACTCACAGACTTGAACTTACCTATAGAAAGAGCAGTTTTAAAACACTTTTTTGGTAAAATCTGCAAGTGGTTATTTGGAGCACTTCGAGGCCTGTGCTGAGATATGGAATATCTTCACCTAAACACTACAGAGAAGCATTCTCAGAAAGTTCTTCACGATGCATTCATTCAACTCACAGAGTTGAACCCTCCATTTGATAGAACAGTTTTGAAACACTCTTTTTGTAGAATCTGCAAGAGGATATTTGGAGCGTTTTGAGGCCTATGCTGGAAAAGGAAATATCTTCACCTAAAAACTAGACAGAAGCATTCTCAGAAACTTCTGTGTGATGAGTGCATTCAACTCACAGACTTGAACGTTTCTTTTGATAGAACAGTTTTGAAACATTACGTTTGTAGAATCTGCAAGTGTTTATTCGGAGCACCTTGAGGCCTAGGATGGAAAAGGGAATATCTTCACTTAAAAACTAGAGAGAAGGATTCTCAGAAACTTCTTTGTGATGAGTTCATTCAACTCACAGAGTTGAACCTACCAATTGATAGACAAGTTTGGAAGCACTCTTTTTGTAGAATCTGCATGTGGATATTTGGAGCCATTTGAGGCCTATGCTGGAAAAGGAAATATCTTAACATAAAAACTGAACAGAAGCATTCTCAGAAACTTCTTTGTGTTGAGTGCATTCAACTCACAGACTTGAACTTACATGTAGAAACAGCAGTTTTGAAACACTCTTTTGGTAAAATCTGCAAGTGGTTATTTGGAGCACTTCGAGGCCTGTGCTGGGATATGGAATATCTTCACCTAAAAACTACAGAGAAGCATTCTCAGAAAGTTCTTCACGATGCATTCATTCAACTCACAGAGTTGAACCTTCCTTTTGATAGAACAGTTTTGAAACACTCTTTTTGTAGAATCTGCAAGAGGATATTTGGAGCGTTTTGAGGTCTATGCTGGAAAAGGAAATATCTTCACCTAAAAACTAGACAGAAGCATTCTCAGAAACTTCTGTGTGATGAGTGCATTCAGCTCACAGACTTGAACGTTCCTCTTGAAAGAGCAGTTTTGAAACACTCCTTTTGTAGAATCTGCACGTGTTCATTTGGAGCGCTCTGAGGCCTATGTTGGAAAAGGAAATATCTTCACAAAAAAACTAGACAGAAGCATTCTCAGAAACTTCTTTGTGATGAGTGTATTCTACTCACAGTGTTGAAGCTTGCTCTTGATAGAGCAGTTTTGAAACACTCTTTTGCTAGAATCTGCAAGTGGATATTTGGAGCGCTTTGAGGCCTATGCTGGAAAAACAAATGTCTTCGAATAAAAACTAGACAGAAGCACTCCAGGAAACTTCTGTATGATAAGTGCATTCAACTCACAGACTTGAACGTTCCTTTTGATAGAACTCTTTGGAAACACTCCTTTTGTAGAATTTGCAAGGGTTTATTTGGAGTGCTTTGAGGCCTAAGCGGGAAAAGGAAATATCTTCACGTAAGGTCTAGACAGAAGCATTCTCAGAAACTTCTTTCTGATAGTGCATTCAACACACAGACTTGAACCTTGCTCTTGAAAGAGCAGCTTTGAAACACTCTTTTCGTAGAATCTGCAAGTGGATATTTGGAGCGTTTTGAGGCCTATGCTGGAAAAGGAAATATCTTCACCTAAAAACTAGACAGAAGCATTCTCAGAAACTTCTGTGTGATGAGTGCATTCAACTCACAGACTTGAACGTTTCTTTTGATAGAACAGTTTTGAAACATTACGTTTGTAGAATCTGCAAGTGTTTATTCGGAGCACCTTGAGGCCTATGTTGGAAAAGGAAATATCTTCACATAAAAACTAGAGAGAAGGATTCTCAGAAACTACTTTGTGATGAGTTCATTCAACTCACAGAGTTGAACCTACCAATTGATAGAGAAGTTTGGAAACGCTCTTTTTGTAGAATCTGCAAGTGGATATTTGGAGCTGTTTGAGGTCTATGCTGGAAAAGGAAATATCTTCACATAAAAACTGAACAGAAGCATTCTCAGAAACTTCTTTGTGTTGAGTGCATTCAACTCACAGACTTGAACTTACCTGTAGAAAGAGCAGTTTTGAAACACTCTTTTGGTAAAATCTGCAAGTGGTTATTTGGAGCACTTCGAGGCCTGTGCTGGGATATGGAATATCTTCACCTAAAAACTACAGAGAAGCATTCTCAGAAAGTTCTTCACGATGCATTCATTCAACTCACAGAGTTGAACCTTCCTTTTGATAGAACAGTTTTGAAACACTCTTTTTGTAGAATCTGCAAGAGGATATTTGGAGCGTTTTGAGGCCTATGCTGGAAAAGGAAATATCTTCACCTAAAAACTAGACAGAAGCATTCTCAGAAACTTCTGTGTGATGAGTGCATTCAACTCACAGACTTGAACGTTTCTTTTGGTAGAACAGTTTTGAAACATTACGTTTGTAGAATCTGCAAGTGTTTATTCGGAGCACCTTGAGGCCTATGATGGAAAAGGGAATATCTTCACTTAAAAACTAGAGAGAAGGATTCTCAGAAACTTCTTTGTGATGAGTTCATTCAACTCACAGAGTTGAACCTACCAATTGATAGACAAGTTTGGAAACACTCTTTTTGTAGAATCTGCATGTGGATATTTGGAGCCATTTGAGGCCTATGCTGGAAAAGGAAATATCTTCACATAAAAACTGAACAGAAGCATTCTCAGAAACTTCTTTGTGTTGAGTGCATTCAACTCACAGACTTGAACTTACCTGTAGAAACAGCAGTTTTGAAACACTCTTTTGGTAAAATCTGCAAGTGGTTATTTGGAGCACTTCGAGGCCTGTGCTGGGATATGGAATATCTTCACCTAAAAACTACAGAGAAGCATTCTCAGAAAGTTCTTCACGATGCATTCATTCAACTCACAGAGTTGAACCTTCCTTTTGATAGAACAGTTTTGAAACACTCTTTTTGTAGAATCTGCAAGAGGATATTTGGAGCGTTTTGAGGTCTATGCTGGAAAAGGAAATATCTTCACCTAAAAACTAGACAGAAGCATTCTCAGAAACTTCTGTGTGATGAGTGCATTCAGCTCACAGACTTGAACGTTCCTCTTGAAAGAGCAGTTTTGAAACACTCCTTTTGTAGAATCTGCACGTGTTCATTTGGAGCGCTCTGAGGCCTATGTTGGAAAAGGAAATATCTTCACAAAAAAACTAGACAGAAGCATTCTCAGAAACTTCTTTGTGATGAGTGTATTCTACTCACAGTGTTGAAGCTTGCTCTTGATAGAGCAGTTTTGAAACACTCTTTTGCTAGAATCTCCAAGTGGATATTTGGAGCGCTTTGAGGCCTATGCTGGAAAAACAAATGTCTTCGAATAAAAACTAGACAGAAGCACTCCAGGAAACTTCTGTATGATAAGTGCATTCAACTCACAGACTTGAACGTTCCTTTTGATAGAACTCTTTGGAAACACTCCTTTTGTAGAATTTGCAAGGGTTTATTTGGAGTGCTTTGAGGCCTAAGCGGGAAAAGGAAATATCTTCACGTAAGGTCTAGACAGAAGCATTCTCAGAAACTTCTTTCTGATAGTGCATTCAACACACAGACTTGAACCTTGCTCTTGAAAGAGCAACTTAGAAACACTCTTTTCGTAGAATCTGCAAGTGGATATTTGGAGCGTTTTGAGGCCTATGCTGGAAAAGGAAATATCTTCACCTAAAAACTAGACAGAAGCATTCTCAGAAACTTCTGTGTGATGAGTGCATTCAACTCACAGACTTGAACGTTTCTTTTGATAGAACAGTTTTGAAACATTACGTTTGTAGAATCTGCAAGTGTTTATTCGGAGCACCTTGAGGCCTATGTTGGAAAAGGAAATATCTTCACATAAAAACTAGAGAGAAGGATTCTCAGAAACTTCTTTGTGATGAGTTCATTCAACTCACAGAGTTGAACCTACCAATTGATAGAGAAGTTTGGAAACACTCTTTTTGTAGAATCTGCAAGTGGATATTTGGAGCCGTTTGAGGCCTATGCTGGAAAAGGAAATATCTTCACATAAAAACTGAACAGAAGCATTCTCAGAAACTTCTTTGTGTTGAGTGCATTCAACTCACGGACTTGAACTTACCTGTAGAAAGAGCAGTTTTGAAACACTCTTTTGGTGAAATCTGCAAGTGGTTATTTGGAGCACTTCGAGGCCTGTGCTGGGATATGGAATATCTTCACCTAAAAACTACAGAGAAGCATTCTCAGAAAGTTCTTCACGATGCATTCATTCAACTCACAGAGTTGAACCTTCCTTTTGATAGAACAGTTTTGAAACACTCTTTTTGTAGAATCTGCAAGAGGGTATTTGGAGCGTTTTGAGGCCTATGCTGGAAAAGGAAATATCTTCACCTAAAAACTAGACAGAAGCATTCTCAGAAACTTCTGTGTGATGAGTGCATTCAACTCACAGACTTGAACGTTTCTTTTGATAGAACAGTTTTGAAACATTACGTTTGTAGAATCTGCAAGTGTTTATTCGGAGCACCTTGAGGCCTATGTTGGAAAAGGAAATATCTTCACATAAAAACTAGAGAGAAGGATTCTCAGAAACTTCTTTGCGATGAGTTCATTCAACTCACAGAGTTGAACCTACCATTGATAGAGAAGTTTGGAAACACTCTTTTTGTAGAATCTGAAAGTGGATATTTGGAGCCCTTTGAGGCCTATGCTGGAAAAGGAAATACTTTCACATAAAAACTGAACAGAAGCATTCTCAGAAACTTCTTTGTGTTGAGTGCATTCAACTCACAGACTTGAACTTACCTGTAGAAAGAGCAGTTTTGAAACACTCTTTTGGTAAAATCTGCAAGTGGTTATTTGGAGCACTTCGAGGCCTGTGCTGGGATATGGAAAATCTTCACCTAAAAACTACAGAGAAGCATTCTCAGAAAGTTCTTCACGATGCATTCATTCAACTCACAGAGTTGAACCTTCCTTTTGATAGAACAGTTTTGAAACACTCTTTTTGTAGAATCTGCAAGAGGATACTTGGAGCGTTTTGAGGCCTATGCTGGAAAAGGAAATATCTTCACCTAAAAACTAGACAGAAGCATTCTCAGAAACTTCTGTGTGATGAGTGCATTCAACTCACAGACTTGAACGTTCCTCTTGAAAGAGCAGTTTTGAAACACTCCTTTTGTAGAATCTGCACGTGTTCATTTGGAGCGCTCTGAGGCCTATGTTGGAAAAGGAAATATCTTCACATAAAAACTAGACAGAAGCATTCTCAGAAACTTCTTTGTGATGACTGCATTCTACTCACAGTGTTGCAGCTTGCGCTTGATAGAGCAGTTTTGAAACACTCTTTTGATAGAATCTGCAAGTGGATATTTGGAGCGCTTTGAGGCCTATGCTGGAAAAGGAAATGTCTTCGCATAAAAACTAGACAGAGGCGTTCCAGGAAACTTCTGTATGATAAGTGCATTCAACTCACAGACTTGAACGTTCCTTTTGATAGAAATCTTTGGAAACACTCCTTTTGTAGAATTTGCAACGGTTTATTTGGAGCGCTTTGAGGCCTAAGCTGGAAAAGGAAATATCTTCACGTAAGGTCTAGACAGAAGAATTCTCAGAAACTTCTTTCTGATGAGTGCACTCAACACACAGACTTGAACCTTGCTCTTGAAAGAGCAGCTTTGAAACACTCTTTTCGTAGAATCTGCAAGTGGATATTTGGAGCGTTTTGAGGCCTATGCTGGAAAAGGAAATATCTTCACCTAAAAACTAGACAGAAGCATTCTCAGAAACTTCTGTGTGATGAGTGCATCCAACTCACAGACTTGAACGTTTCATTTGATAGAACAGTTTTGAAACATTACGTTTGTAGAATCTGCAAGTGTTTATTCGGAGCACCTTGAGGCCTATGTTGGAAAAGGAAATATCTTCACATAAAAACTAGAGAGAAGGATTCTCAGAAACTTCTTTGTGATGAGTTCATTCAACTCACAGAGTTGAACCTACCAATTGATAGAGAAGTTTGGAAACACTCTTTTTGTAGAATCTGCAAGTGGATATTTGGAGCCGTTTGAGGCCTATGCTGGAAAAGGAAATATCTTCACATAAAAACTGAACAGAAGCATTCTCAGAAACTTCTTTGTGTTGAGCGCATTCAACTCACGGACTTCAACTTACCTGTAGAAAGAGCAGTTTTGAAACACTCTTTTGGTAAAATCTGCAAGTGGTTATTTGGAGCACTTCGAGGCCTGTGCTGGGATATGGAATATCTTCACCTAAAAACTACAGAGAAGCATTCTCAGAAAGTTCTTCATGATGCATTCATTCAACTCACAGAGTTGAACCTTCCTTTTGATAGAACAGTTTTGAAACACTCTTTTTGTAGAATCTGCAAGAGGATATTTGGAGCGTTTTGAGGCCTATGCTGGAAAAGGAAATATCTTCACCTAAAAACTAGACAGAAGCATTCTCAGAAACTTCTGTGTGATGAGTGCATTCAACTCACAGACTTGAACGTTACTTTTGATAGAACAGTTTTGAAACATTACGTTTGTAGAATCTGCAAGTGTTTATTCGGAGCACCTTGAGGCCTATGTTGGAAAAGGAAATATCTTCACATAAAAACTAGAGAGAAGGATTCTCAGAAACTTCTTTGTGATGAGTTCATTCAACTCACAGAGTTGAACCTACCAATTGATAGAGAAGTTTGGAAACACTCTTTTTGTAGAATCTGCAAGTGGATATTTAGAGCCGTTTGAGGCCTATGCTGGAAAAGGAAATATCTTCACATAAAAACTGAACAGAAGCATTATCAGAAACTTCTTTGTGTTGAGTGCATTCAACTCACAGACTTGAACTTACCTGTAGAAAGAGCAGTTTTGAAACACTCTTTTGGTAAAATCTGCAAGTGGTTATTTGGAGCACTTCGAGGCCTGTGCTGGGATATGGAATATCTTCACCTAAAAACTACAGAGAAGCATTCTCAGAAAGTTCTTCACGATGCATTCATTCAACTCACAGAGTTGAACCTTCCTTTTGATAGAACAGTTTTGAAACACTCTTTTTGTAGAATCTGCAAGAGGATATTTGGAGCGTTTTGAGGCCTATGCTGGAAAAGGAAATATCTTCACCTAAAAACTAGACAGAAGCATTCTCAGAAACTTCTGTGTGATGAGTGCATTCAACTCACAGACTTGAACGTTTCTTTTGATAGAACAGTTTTGAAATATTACGTTTGTAGAATCTGCAAGTGTTTATTCGGAGCACCTTGAGGCCTATGTTGGAAAAGGAAATATCTTCACATAAAAACTAGAGAGAAGGATTCTCAGAAACTTCTTTGTGATGAGTTCATTCAACTCACAGAGTTGAACCTACCAATTGATAGAGAAGTTTGGAAACACTCTTTTTGTAGAATCTGCAAGTGGATATTTGGAGCCGTTTGAGGCCTATGCTGGAAAAGGAAATATCTTCACATAAAAACTGAACAGAAGCATTCTCAGAAACTTCTTTGTGTTGAGTGCATTCAACTCACGGACTTGAACTTACCTGTAGAAAGAGCAGTTTTGAAACACTCTTTTGGTAAAATCTGCAAGTGGTTATTTGGAGCACTTCGAGGCCTGTGCTGGGATATGGAATATCTTCACCTAAAAACTACAGAGAAGCATTCTCAGAAAGTTCTTCACGATGCATTCATTCAACTCACAGAGTTGAACCTTCCTTTTGATAGAACAGTTTTGAAACACTCTTTTTGTAGAATCTGCAAGAGGATATTTGGAGCGTTTTGAGGCCTATGCTGGAAAAGGAAATATCTTCACCTAAAAACTAGAGAGAAGCATTCTCAGAAACTTCTGTGTGATGAGTGCATTCAACTCACAGACTTGAACGTTTCTTTTGATAGAACAGTTTTGAAACATTACGTTTGTAGAATCTGCAAGTGTTTATTCGGAGCACCTTGAGGCCTATGTTGGAAAAGGAAATATCTTCACATAAAAACTAGAGAGAAGGATTCTCAGAAACTACTTTGTGATGAGTTCATTCAACTCACAGAGTTGAACCTACCAATTGATAGAGAAGTTTGGAAACACTCTTTTTGTAGAATCTGCAAGTGGATATTTGTAGCTGTTTGAGGTCTATGCTGGAAAAGGAAATATCTTCACATAAAAACTGAACAGAAGCATTCTCAGAAACTTCTTTGTGATGGGTGCATTCTACTCACAGTGTTGAAGCTTGCTTTTGATAGAGCAGTTTTGAAACACTCTTTTGCTAGAATCTGCAAGTGGATATTTGGAGCGCTTTGAGGCCTATGCTGGAAAAGGAAATGTCTACACATAAAAACTAGACAGAAGCATTCCAGGAAACTTCTGTATGACAAGTGCCTTCAACACACAGACTTGAACCTTGCTTTTGAAAGAGCAGCTTTGAAACACTCTTTTCGTAGAATCTGCAAGTGGATATATGGAGCGCTTTGAGGCCTATGCTGGGAAATGAAATCTCTTCACCTAAAAACTAGACAGAAGCATTCTGAGAAACTTCTGTGTGATGAGTGCATTCAACTCACAAACTTGAACGTTCCCTTTGATAGAACAGTTTTGAAACACTCCTTTTGTAGAATCTGCATGTGTTTATTTGGAGCGCTTTGAGGTCTATGTTGGAAAAGGTAATATCTTCACATAAAAACTAGACGGAAGCATTCTCAGAAACTACTTTGTGATGAGTGCATTCAACTCACAGACTTGAAGCTTCCTTTGGGAAGGGCAGTTTGGAAACACTCTTCTTATAGAATCTTCAAGTGGATATTTGGAGCACTTTCAGGCCTATGCTGGAAAAGGAAATATCTTCACATAAAAACTAGACAGAAGCATTCTCAGAAACTTCTGTGTGATGAGTGCATTCAACTCACAGACTTGAACGTTTCTTTTGATAGAACCGTTTTGAAACATTACGTTTCTAGAATCTGCAAGTGCTTATTCCGAGCACCTTGAGGCCTATGTTGGAAAAGGAAATATGTTCCCATAAATACTAGAGAGAAGGATTCTCAGAAACTTCTTTGTGATGAGTTCATTCAACTCACAGAGTTGAATCTACCAATTGATACAGAAGTTTGGAAACCCTCTTTTTGTAGAATCTGCAAGTGGATATTTGGAACCGTTTCAGGCCTATGCTGGAAAAGGAAATATCTTCACATAAAAACAACAGAAGCATTCTCAGAAACTTTTTTGTGTTGAGTGCATTCAACTCACAGACTTGAACTTACCTGTAGAAAGAGCAGTTTTGAAACACTCTTTTGGAAAAATCTGCAAGTGGTTATTTGGAGCACTTCGAGGCCTGTGCTGGGATATGGAATATCTTCACCTAAAAACTACAGAGAAGCATTCTCAGAAAGTTCTTCACGATGCATTCATTCAACTCACAGAGTTGAAGCTTCCTTTTGATAGAACAGTTTTGAAACACTCTTTTTGTAGAATCTGCAAGAGGATATTTGGAGCGTTTTGAGGCCTATGCTGGAAAAGGAAATATCTTCACCTAAAAACTAGACAGAAGCATTCTCAGAAACTTCTGTGTGATGAGTGCATTCAACTCACAGACTTGAACGTTACTTTTGATAGAACAGTTTTGAAACATTACGTTTGTAGAATCTGCAAGTGTTTATTCGGAGCACCTTGAGGCCTATGTTGGAAAAGGAAATATCTTCACATAAAAACTAGAGAGAAGGATTCTCAGAAACTTCTTTGTGATGAGTTCATTCAACTCACAGAGTTGAACCTACCAATTGATAGAGAAGTTTGGAAACACTCTTTTTGTAGAATCTGCAAGTGGATATTTAGAGCCGTTTGAGGCCTATGCTGGAAAAGGAAATATCTTCACATAAAAACTGAACAGAAGCATTATCAGAAACTTCTTTGTGTTGAGTGCATTCAACTCACAGACTTGAACTTACCTGTAGAAAGAGCAGTTTTGAAACACTCTTTTGGTAAAATCTGCAAGTGGTTATTTGGAGCACTTCGAGGCCTGTGCTGGGATATGGAATATCTTCACCTAAAAACTACAGAGAAGCATTCTCAGAAAGTTCTTCACGATGCATTCATTCAACTCACAGAGTTGAACCTTCCTTTTGATAGAACAGTTTTGAAACACTCTTTTTGTAGAATCTGCAAGAGGATATTTGGAGCGTTTTGAGGCCTATGCTGGAAAAGGAAATATCTTCACCTAAAAACTAGACAGAAGCATTCTCAGAAACTTCTGTGTGATGAGTGCATTCAACTCACAGACTTCAACGTTTCTTTTGATAGAACAGTTTTGAAATATTACGTTTGTAGAATCTGCAAGTGTTTATTCGGAGCACCTTGAGGCCTATGTTGGAAAAGGAAATATCTTCACATAAAAACTAGAGAGAAGGATTCTCAGAAACTTCTTTGTGATGAGTTCATTCAACTCACAGAGTTGAACCTACCAATTGATAGAGAAGTTTGGAAACACTCTTTTTGTAGAATCTGCAAGTGGATATTTGGAGCCGTTTGAGGCCTATGCTGGAAAAGGAAATATCTTCACATAAAAACTGAACAGAAGCATTCTCAGAAACTTCTTTGTGTTGAGTGCATTCAACTCACGGACTTGAACTTACCTGTAGAAAGAGCAGTTTTGAAACACTCTTTTGGTAAAATCTGCAAGTGGTTATTTGGAGCACTTCGAGGCCTGTGCTGGGATATGGAATATCTTCACCTAAAAACTACAGAGAAGCATTCTCAGAAAGTTCTTCACGATGCATTCATTCAACTCACAGAGTTGAACCTTCCTTTTGATAGAACAGTTTTGAAACACTCTTTTTGTAGAATCTGCAAGAGGATATTTGGAGCGTTTTGAGGCCTATGCTGGAAAAGGAAATATCTTCACCTAAAAACTAGAGAGAAGCATTCTCAGAAACTTCTGTGTGATGAGTGCATTCAACTCACAGACTTGAACGTTTCTTTTGATAGAACAGTTTTGAAACATTACGTTTGTAGAATCTGCAAGTGTTTATTCGGAGCACCTTGAGGCCTATGTTGGAAAAGGAAATATCTTCACATAAAAACTAGAGAGAAGGATTCTCAGAAACTACTTTGTGATGAGTTCATTCAACTCACAGAGGTGAACCTACCAATTGATAGAGAAGTTTGGAAACACTCTTTTTGTAGAATCTGCAAGTGGATATTTGTAGCTGTTTGAGGTCTATGCTGGAAAAGGAAATATCTTCACATAAAAACTGAACAGAAGCATTCTCAGAAACTTCTTTGTGATGGGTGCATTCTACTCACAGTGTTGAAGCTTGCTTTTGATAGAGCAGTTTTGAAACACTCTTTTGCTAGAATCTGCAAGTGGATATTTGGAGCGCTTTGAGGCCTATGCTGGAAAAGGAAATGTCTACACATAAAAACTAGACAGAAGCATTCCAGGAAACTTCTGTATGACAAGTGCCTTCAACACACGGACTTGAACCTTGCATTTGAAAGAGCAGCTTTGAAACACTCTTTTCGTAGAATCTGCAAGTGGATATATGGAGCGCTTTGAGGCCTATGCTGGGAAATGATATCTCTTCACCTAAAAACTAGACAGAAGCATTCTGAGAAACTTCTGTGTGATGAGTGCATTCAACTCACAAACTTGAACGTTCCCTTTGATAGAACAGTTTTGAAACACTCCTTTTGTAGAATCTGCATGTGTTTATTTGGAGCGCTTTGAAGTCTATGTTGGAAAAGGTAATATCTTCACATAAAAACTAGACGGAAGCATTCTCAGAAACTACTTTGTGATGAGTGCATTCAACTCACAGACTTGAAGCTTCCTTTGGGAAGGGCAGTTTGGAAACACTCTTCTTATAGAATCTTCAAGTGGATATTTGGAGCACTTTCAGGCCTATGCTGGAAAAGGAAATATCTTCACATAAAAACTAGACAGAAGCATTCTCAGAAACTTCTGTGTGATGAGTGCATTCAACTGACAGACTTGAACGTTTCTTTTGATAGAACCGTTTTGAAACATTACGTTTCTAGAATCTGCAAGTGCTTATTCCGAGCACCTTGAGGCCTATGTTGGAAAAGGAAATATGTTCCCATAAATACTAGAGAGAAGGATTCTCAGAAACTTCTTTGTGATGAGTTCATTCAACTCACAGAGTTGAATCTACCAATTGATACAGAAGTTTGGAAACCCTCTTTTTGTAGAATCTGCAAGTGGATATTTGGAACCGTTTCAGGCCTATGCTGGAAAAGGAAATATCTTCACATAAAAACAACAGAAGCATTCTCAGAAACTTTTTTGTGTTGAGTGCATTCAACTCACAGACTTGAACTTACCTATAGAAAGAGCAGTTTTGAAACACTCTTTTGGAAAAATCTGCAAGTGGTTATTTGGAGCACTTCGAGGCCTGTGCTGGGATATGGAATATCTTCACCTAAAAACTACAGAGAAGCATTCTCAGAAAGTTCTTCACGATGCATTCATTCAACTCACAGAGTTGAAGCTTCCTTTTGATAGAACAGTTTTGAAACACTCTTTTTGTAGAATCTGCAAGAGGATATTTGGAGCGTTTTGAGGCCTATGCTGGAAAAGGAAATATCTTCACCTAAAAACTAGACAGAAGCATTCTCAGAAACTTCTGTGTGATGAGTGCATTCAACTCACAGACTTGAACGTTTCTTTTGATAGAACAGTTTTGAAACATTACGTTTGTAGAATCTGCAAGTGTTTATTCGGAGCACCTTGAGGCCTATGTTGGAAAAGGAAATATCTTCACATAAAAACTAGAGAGAAGGATTCTCAGAAACTTCTTTGTGATGAGTTCATTCAACTCACAGAGTTGAACCTACCAATTGATAGAGAAGTTTGGAAACACTCTTTTTGTAGAATCTGCAAGTGGATATTTGGAGCCGTTTGAGGCCTATGCTGGAAAAGGAAATATCTTCACATAAAAACTGAACAGAAGCATTCTCAGAAACTTCTTTGGGTTGAGTGCATTCAACTCACAGACTTGAACGTTCCTCTCAAAAGAGCAGTTTTAAAACACTTTTTTGGTAAAATCTGCAAGTGGTTATTTGGAGCACTTCGAGGCCTGTGCTGGGATATGGAATATCTTCACCTAAACACTACAGAGAAGCATTCTCAGAAAGTTCTTCACGATGCATTCATTCAACTCACAGAGTTGAACCCTCCTTTTGATAGAACAGTTTTGAAACACTCTTTTTGTAGAATCTGCAAGAGGATATTTGGAGCGTTTTGAGGCCTATGCTGGAAAAGGAAATATCTTCACCTAAAAACTAGACAGAAGCGTTCTCAGAAACTTCTGTGTGGTGAGTGCATTCAACTCACAGACTTGAACGTTTCTTTTGATAGAACAGTTTTGAAACATTACGTTTGTAGAATCTGCAAGTGTTTATTCGGAGCACCTTGAGGCCTATGATGGAAAAGGAAATGTCTTCACATAAAAACTAGAGAGAAGGATTCTCAGAAACTTCTTTGTGATGAGTTCATTCAACTCACAGAGTTGAACCTACCAATTGATAGACAAGTTTGGAAACACTCTTTTTGTAGAATCTGCAAGTGGATATTTGGAGCCATTTGAGGCCTATGCTGGAAAAGGAAATATCTTCACATAAAAACTGAACAGAAGCATTCTCAGAAACTTCTTTGTGTTGAGTGCATTCAACTCACAGACTTGAACTTACCTGTAGAAAGAGCAGTTTTGAAACACTCTTTTGGTAAAATCTGCAAGTGGTTATTTGGAGCACTTCGAGGCCTGTGCTGGGATATGGAATATCTTCACCTAAAAACTACAGAGAAGCATTCTCAGAAAGTTCTTCATGATGCATTCATTCAACTCACAGAGTTGAACCTTCCTTTTGATAGAACAGTTTTGAAACACTCTTTTTGTAGAATCTGCAAGAGGATATTTGGAGCGTTTTGAGGTCTATGCTGGAAAAGGAAATATCTTCACCTAAAAACTAGACAGAAGCATTCTCAGAAACTTCTGTGTGATGAGTGCATTCAACTCACAGACTTGAACGTTCCTCTTGAAAGAGCAGTTTTGAAACACTCCTTTTGTAGAATCTGCACGTGTTCATTTGGAGCGCTCTGAGGCCTATGTTGGAAAAGGAAATATCTTCACAAAAAAACTAGACAGAAGCATTCTCAGAAACTTCTTTGTGATGAGTGTATTCTACTCACAGTGTTGAAGCTTGCTCTTGATAGAGCAGTTTTGAAACACTCTTTTGCTAGAATATGCAAGTGGATATTTGGAGCGCTTTGAGGCCTATGCTGGAAAAACAAATGTCTTCGCATAAAAACTAGACAGAAGCATTCCAGGAAACTTCTGTATGATAAGTGCATTCAACTCACAGACTTGAACGTTACTTTTGATAGAACTCTTTGGAAACACTCCTTTTGTAGAATTTGCAAGGGTTTATTTGGAGCGCTTTGAGGCCTAAGCGGGAAAAGGAAATATCTTCACGTAAGGTGTAGACAGAAGCATTCTCAGAAACTTCTTTCTGATGAGTGCATTCAACACACAGACTTGAACCTTGCTCTTGAAAGAGCAGCTTTGAAACACTCTTTTCGTAGAATCTGCAAGTGGATATTTGGAGCGTTTTGAGGCCTATGCTGGAAAAGGAATTATCTTCACCTAAAAACTAGACAGAAGCATTCTGAGAATCTTCTGTGTGATGAGTGCATTCAACTCACAGACTTGAACGTTTCTTTTGATAGAACAGTTTTGAAACATTACGTTTGTAGAATCTGCAACTGTTTATTCGGAGCACCTTGAGGCCTATGTTGGAAAAGGAAATATCTTCACATAAAAACTAGAGAGAAGGATTCTCAGAAACTTCTTTGTGACGAGTTCATTCAACTCACAGAGTTGAACCTACCAATTGATAGAGAAGTTTGGAAACACTCTTTTTGTAGAATCTGCAAGTGGATATTTGGAGCCGTTTGAGGCCTATGCTGGAAAAGGTAATATCTTCACAGAAAAACTGAACAGAAGCATTCTCAGAAACTTCTTTGTGTTGAGTACATTCAACTCACAGACATGAACTTACCTATAGAAAGAGCAGTTTTGAAATACTCTTTTGGTAAAATCTGCAAGTGGTTATTTGGAGCACTTCGAGGCCTCTCCTGGGATATGGAATATCCTCACCTAAAAACTACAGAGAAGCATTCTCAGAAAGTTCTTCATGATGCATTCATTCAACTCACAGAGTTGAACCTTCCTTTTGATAGGACAGTTTTGAAACACTCTTTTTGTAGAATCTGCAAGAGTTTATTCGGAGCACCTTGAGGCCTATGCTGGAAAAGGAAATATCTTCACTTAAAAACTAGACAGAAGCATTCTCAGAAACTTCTGTGCAATGAGTGAATTCAACTCACAGACTTGAACGTTTCTTTTGATAGAACAGTTTTGAAACATTACGTTTGTAGAATCTGCAAGTGTTTATTCGGAGCACCTTGAGGCCTATGTTGGAAAAGGAAATATCTTCACATAAAAACTAGAGAGAAGGATTCTCAGAAACTTCTTTGTGATGAGTTCATTCAACTCACAGAGTTGAACCTACCAATTGATAGAGAAGTTTGGAAACACTCTTTTTGTAGAATCTGCAAGTGGATATTTGGAGCCGTTTGAGGCCTATGCTGGAAAAGGAAATATCTTCACATAAAAACTGAACAGAAGCATTCTCAGAAACTTCTTTGGGTTGAGTGCATTCAACTCACAGACTTGAACGTTCCTCTTGAAAGAGCAGTTTTAAAACACTTTTTTGGTAAAATCTGCAAGTGGTTATTTGGAGCACTTCGAGGCCTGTGCTGGGATATGGAATATCTTCACCTAAACACTACAGAGAAGCATTCTCAGAAAGTTCTTCACGATGCATTCATTCAACTCACAGAGTTGAACCCTCCTTTTGATAGAACAGTTTTGAAACACTCTTTTTGTAGAATCTGCAAGAGGATATTTGGAGCGTTTTGAGGTCTATGCTGGAAAAGGAAATATCTTCACCTAAAAACTAGACAGAAGCATTCTCAGAAACTTCTGTGTGATGAGTGCATTCAACTCACAGACTTGAACGTTCCTCTTGAAAGAGCAGTTTTGAAACACTCCTTTTGTAGAATCTGCACGTGTTCATTTGGAGCGCTCTGAGGCCTATGTTGGAAAAGGAAATATCTTCACAAAAAAACTAGACAGAAGCATTCTCAGAAACTTCTTTGTGATGAGTGTATTCTACTCACAGTGTTGAAGCTTGCTCTTGATAGAGCAGTTTTGAAACACTCTTTTGCTAGAATCTGCAAGTGGATATTTGGAGCGCTTTGAGGCCTATGCTGGAAAAACAAATGTCTTCGCATACAAACTAGACAGAAGCATTCCAGGAAACTTCTGTATGATAAGTGCATTCAACTCACAGACTTGAACGTTACTTTTGATAGAACTCTTTGGAAACACTCCTTTTGTAGAATTTGCAAGGGTTTATTTGGAGCGCTTTGAGGCCTAAGCGGGAAAAGGAAATATCTTCACGTAAGGTGTAGACAGAAGCATTCTCAGAAACTTCTTTCTGATGAGTGCATTCAACACACAGACTTGAACCTTGCTCTTGAAAGAGCAGCTTTGAAACACTCTTTTCGTAGAATCTGCAAGTGGATATTTGGAGCGTTTTGAGGCCTATGCTGGAAAAGGAATTATCTTCACCTAAAAACTAGACAGAAGCATTCTGAGAAACTTCTGTGTGATGAGTGCATTCAACTCACAGACTTGAACGTTTCTTTTGATAGAACAGTTTTGAAACATTACGTTTGTAGAATCTGCAAGTGTTTATTCGGAGTACCTTGAGGCTTATGTTGGAAAAGGAAATATCTTCACATAAAAACTAGAGAGAAGGATTCTCAGAAACTTCTTTGTGATGAGTTCATTCAACTCACAGAGTTGAACCTACCAATTGATAGAGAAGATTGCAAACACTCTTTTTGTAGAATCTGCAAGTAGATATTTGGAGAAGTTTGAGGCCTATGCTGGAAAAGGAAATATCTTCACATAAAAACTGAACAGAAGCATTCTCAGAAACTTCTTTGTGTTGAGGGCATTCAACTCACAGACTTGAACTTACCTATAGAAAGAGCAGTTTTAAAACACTTTTTTGGTAAAATCTGCAAGTGGTTATTTGGAGCACTTCGAGGCCTGTGCTGAGATATGGAATATCTTCACCTAAACACTACAGAGAAGCATTCTCAGAAAGTTCTTCACGATGCATTCATTCAACTCACAGAGTTGAACCCTCCTTTTGATAGAACAGTTTTGAAACACTCTTTTTGTAGAATCTGCAAGAGGATATTTGGAGCGTTTTGAGGCCTATGCTGGAAAAGGAAATATCTTCACCTAAAAACTAGACAGAAGCATTCTCAGAAACTTCTGTGTGATGAGTGCATTCAACTCACAGACTTGAACGTTTCTTTTGATAGAACAGTTTTGAAACATTACGTTTGTAGAATCTGCAAGTGTTTATTCGGAGCACCTTGAGGCCTATGATGGAAAAGGGAATATCTTCACTTAAAAACTAGAGAGAAGGATTCTCAGAAACTTCTTTGTGATGAGTTCATTCAACTCACAGAGTTGAACCTACCAATTGATAGACAAGTTTGGAAACACTCTTTTTGTAGAATCTGCATGTGGATATTTGGAGCCATTTGAGGCCTCTGCTGGAAAAGGAAATATCTTCACATAAAAACTGAACAGAAGCATTCTCAGAAACTTCTTTGTGTTGAGTGCATTCAACTCACAGACTTGAACTTACCTGTAGAAACAGCAGTTTTGAAACACTCTTTTGGTAAAATCTGCAAGTGGTTATTTGGAGCACTTCGAGGCCTGTGCTGGGATATGGAATATCTTCACCTAAAAACTACAGAGAAGCATTCTCAGAAAGTTCTTCACGATGCATTCATTCAACTCACAGAGTTGAACCTTCCTTTTGATAGAACAGTTTTGAAACACTCTTTTTGTAGAATCTGCAAGAGGATATTTGGAGCGTTTTGAGGTCTATGCTGGAAAAGGAAATATCTTCACCTAAAAACTAGACAGAAGCATTCTCAGAAACTTCTGTGTGATGAGTGCATTCAGCTCACAGACTTGAACGTTCCTCTTGAAAGAGCAGTTTTGAAACACTCCTTTTGTAGAATCTGCACGTGTTCATTTGGAGCGCTCTGAGGCCTATGTTGGAAAAGGAAATATCTTCACAAAAAAACTAGACAGAAGCATTCTCAGAAACTTCTTTGTGATGAGTGTATTCTACTCACAGTGTTGAAGCTTGCTCTTGATAGAGCAGTTTTGAAACACTCTTTTGCTAGAATCTCCAAGTGGATATTTGGAGCGCTTTGAGGCCTATGCTGGAAAAACAAATGTCTTCGAATAAAAACTAGACAGAAGCATTCCAGGAAACTTCTGTATGATAAGTGCATTCAACTCACAGACTTGAACGTTCCTTTTGATAGAACTCTTTGGAAACACTCCTTTTGTAGAATTTGCAAGGGTTTATTTGGAGTGCTTTGAGGCCTAACCGGGAAAAGGAAATATCTTCACGTAAGGTCTAGACAGAAGCATTCTCAGAAACTTCTTTCTGATAGTGCATTCAACACACAGACTTGAACCTTGCTCATGAAAGAGCAGCTTTGAAACACTCTTTTCGTAGAATCTGCAAGTGGATATTTGGAGCGTTTTGAGGCCTATGCTGGAAAAGGAAATATCTTCACCTAAAAACTAGACAGAAGCATTCTCAGAAACTTCTGTGTGATGAGTGCATTCAACTCACAGACTTGAACGTTTCTTTTGATAGAACAGTTTTGAAATATTACGTTTGTAGAATCTGCAAGTGTTTATTCGGAGCACCTTGAGGCCTATGTTGGAAAAGGAAATATCTTCACATAAAAACTAGAGAGAAGGATTCTCAGAAACTTCTTTGTGATGAGTTCATTCAACTCACAGAGTTGAACCTACCAATTGATAGAGAAGTTTGGAAACACTCTTTTTGTAGAATCTGCAAGTGGATATTTGGAGCCGTTTGAGGCCTATGCTGGAAAAGGAAATATCTTCACATAAAAACTGAACAGAAGCATTCTCAGAAACTTCTTTGTGTTGAGTGCATTCAACTCACGGACTTGAACTTACCTGTAGAAAGAGCAGTTTTGAAACACTCTTTTGGTGAAATCTGCAAGTGGTTATTTGGAGCACTTCGAGGCCTGTGCTGGGATATGGAATATCTTCACCTAAAAACTACAGAGAAGCATTCTCAGAAAGTTCTTCACGATGCATTCATTCAACTCACAGAGTTGAACCTTCCTTTTGATAGAACAGTTTTGAAACACTCTTTTTGTAGAATCTGCAAGAGGATATTTGGAGCGTTTTGAGGTCTATGCTGGAAAAGGAAATATCTTCACCTAAAAACTAGACAGAAGCATTCTCAGAAACTTCTGTGTGATGAGTGCATTCAGCTCACAGACTTGAACGTTCCTCTTGAAAGAGCAGTTTTGAAACACTCCTTTTGTAGAATCTGCACGTGTTCATTTGGAGCGCTCTGAGGCCTATGTTGGAAAAGGAAATATCTTCACAAAAAAACTAGACAGAAGCATTCTCAGAAACTTCTTTGTGATGAGTGTATTCTACTCACAGTGTTGAAGCTTGCTCTTGATAGAGCAGTTTTGAAACACTCTTTTGCTAGAATCTCCAAGTGGATATTTGGAGCGCTTTGAGGCCTATGCTGGAAAAACAAATGTCTTCGAATAAAAACTAGACAGAAGCATTCCAGGAAACTTCTGTATGATAAGTGCATTCAACTCACAGACTTGAACGTTCCTTTTGATAGAACTCTTTGGAAACACTCCTTTTGTAGAATTTGCAAGGGTTTATTTGGAGTGCTTTGAGGCCTAAGCGGGAAAAGGAAATATCTTCACGTAAGGTCTAGACAGAAGCATTCTCAGAAACTTCTTTCTGATAGTGCATTCAACACACAGACTTGAACCTTGCTCATGAAAGAGCAGCTTTGAAACACTCTTTTCGTAGAATCTGCCAGTGGATATTTGGAGCGTTTTGAGGCCTATGCTGGAAAAGGAAATATCTTCACCTAAAAACTAGACAGAAGCATTCTCAGAAACTTCTGTGTGATGAGTGCATTCAACTCACAGACTTGAACGTTTCTTTTGATAGAACAGTTTTGAAACATTACGTTTGTAGAATCTGCAAGTGTTTATTCGGAGCACCTTGAGGCCTATGTTGGAAAAGGAAATATCTTCACATAAAAACTAGAGAGAAGGATTCTCAGAAACTTCTTTGTGATGAGTTCATTCAACTCACAGAGTTGAACCTACCAATTGATAGAGAAGTTTGGAAACACTCTTTTTGTAGAATCTGCAAGTGGATATTTGGAGCCGTTTGAGGCCTATGCTGGAAAAGGAAATATCTTCACATAAAAACTGAACAGAAGCATTCTCAGAAACTTCTTTGTGTTGAGTGCATTCAACTCACGGACTTGAACTTACCTGTAGAAAGAGCAGTTTTGAAACACTCTTTTGGTGAAATCTGCAAGTGGTTATTTGGAGCACTTCGAGGCCTGTGCTGGGATATGGAATATCTTCACCTAAAAACTACAGAGAAGCATTCTCAGAAAGTTCTTCACGATGCATTCATTCAACTCACAGAGTTGAACCTTCCTTTTGATAGAACAGTTTTGAAACACTCTTTTTGTAGAATCTGCAAGAGGGTATTTGGAGCGTTTTGAGGCCTATGCTGGAAAAGGAAATATCTTCACCTAAAAACTAGACAGAAGCATTCTCAGAAACTTCTGTGTGATGAGTGCATTCAACTCACAGACTTGAACGTTTCTTTTGATAGAACAGTTTTGAAACATTACGTTTGTAGAATCTGCAAGTGTTTATTCGGAGCACCTTGAGGCCTATGTTGGAAAAGGAAATATCTTCACATAAAAACTAGAGAGAAGGATTCTCAGAAACTTCTTTGTGATGAGTTCATTCAACTCACAGAGTTGAACCTACCAATTGATAGAGAAGTTTGGAAACACTCTTTTTGTAGAATCTGCAAGTGGATATTTGGAGCCGTTTGAGGCCTATGCTGGAAAAGGAAATATCTTCACATAAAAACTGAACAGAAGCATTCTCAGAAACTTCTTTGTGTTGAGTGCATTCAACTCACAGACTTGAACTTACCTGTAGAAAGAGCAGTTTTGAAACACTCTATTGGTGAAATCTGCAAGTGGTTATTTTGAGCACTTCGAGGCCTGTGCTGGGATATGGAATATCTTCACCTAAAAACTACAGAGAAGCATTCTCAGAAAGTTCTTCACGATGCATTCATTCAACTCACAGAGTTGAACCTTCCTTTTGATAGAACAGTTTTGAAACACTCTTTTTGTAGAATCTGCAAGAGGATATTTCGAGCGTTTTGAGGCCTATGCTGGAAAAGGAAATATCTTCACCTAAAAACTAGACAGAAGCATTCTCAGAAACTTCTGTGTGATGAGTGCATTCAACTCACAGACTTGAACGTTTCTTTTGATAGAACAGTTTTGAAACATTACGTTTGTAGAATCTGCAAGTGTTTATTCGGAGCACCTTGAGGCCTATGTTGGAACAGGAAATATCTTCACATAAAAACTAGAGAGAAGGATTCTCAGAAACTTCTTTGTGATAAGTTCATTCAACTCACAGAGTTGAACCTACCAATTGATAGAGAAGTTTGGAAACACTCTTTTTGTAGAATCTGCAAGTGGATATTTGGAGCCGTTTGAGGCCTATGCTGGAAAAGGAAATATCTTCACATAAAAACTGAACAGAAGCATTCTCAGAAACTTCTTTGTGTTGAGTGCATTCAACTCACGGACTTGAACTTACCTGTAGAAAGAGCAGTTTTGAAACACTCTTTTGGTAAAATCTGCAAGTGGTTATTTGGAGCACTTCGAGGCCTGTGCTGGGATATGGAATATCTTCACCTAAAAACTACAGAGAAGCATTCTCAGAAAGTTCTTCACGATGCATTCATTCAACTCACAGAGTTGAACCTTCCTTTTGATAGAACAGTTTTGAAACACTCTTTTTGTAGAATCTGCAAGAGGATATTTGGAGCGTTTCGAGGCCTATGCTGGAAAAGGAAATATCTTCACCTAAAAACTAGACAGAAGCATTCTCAGAAACTTCTGTGTGATGAGTGCATTCAACTCACAGACTTGAACGTTTCTTTTGATAGAACAGTTTTGAAACATTACGTTTGTAGAATCTGCAAGTGTTTATTCGGAGCACCTTGAGGCCTATGTTGGAAAAGGAAATATCTTCACATAAAAACTAGAGAGAAGGATTCTCAGAAACTTCTTTGCGATGAGTTCATTCAACTCACAGAGTTGAACCTACCATTGATAGAGAAGTTTGGAAACACTCTTTTTGTAGAATCTGAAAGTGGATATTTGGAGCCGTTTGAGGCCTATGCTGGAAAAGGAAATACTTTCACATAAAAACTGAACAGAAGCATTCTCAGAAACTTCTTTGTGTTGAGTGCATTCAACTCACAGACTTGAACTTACCTGTAGAAAGAGCAGTTTTGAAACACTCTTTTGGTAAAATCTGCAAGTGGTTATTTGGAGCACTTCGAGGCCTGTGCTGGGATATGGAAAATCTTCACCTAAAAACTACAGAGAAGCATTCTCAGAAAGTTCTTCACGATGCATTCATTCAACTCACAGAGTTGAACCTTCCTTTTGATAGAACAGTTTTGAAACACTCTTTTTGTAGAATCTGCAAGAGGATATTTGGAGTGTTTTGAGGCCTATGCTGGAAAAGGAAATATCTTCACCTAAAAACTAGACAGAAGCATTCTCAGAAACTTCTGTGTGATGAGTGCATTCAACTCACAGACTTGAACGTTTCTTTTGATAGAACAGTTTTGAAACATTACGTTTGTAGAATCTCCAAGTGTTTATTCGGAGCATTTTGAGGCCTATGTTGAAAATGGAAATATCTTCACATAAAAACTAGAGAGAAGGATTCTCAGAAACTACTTTGTGATGAGTTCATTCAACTCACAGAGTTGAACCTACCAATTGATAGAGAAGTTTGGAAACACTCTTTTTGTAGAATCTGCAAGTGGATATTTGGAGCCGTTTGAGGTCTATGCTGGAAAAGGAAATATCTTCACATAAAAACTGAACAGAAGCATTCTCAGAAACTTCTTTGTGTTGAGTGCATTCAACTCACAGACTTGAACTTACCTGTAGAAAGAGCAGTTTTGAAACACTCTTTTGGTGAAATCTGCAAGTGGTTATTTGGAGCACTTCGAGGCCTGTGCTGGGATATGGAATATCTTCACCTAAAAACTACAGAGAAGCATTCTCAGAAAGTTCTTCACGATGCATTCATTCAACTCACAGAGTTGAACCTTCCTTTTGATAGAACAGTTTTGAAACACTCTTTTTGTAGAATCTGCAAGAGGATATTTGGAGCGTTTTGAGGCCTATGCTGGAAAAGGAAATATCTTCACCTAAAAACTAGACAGAAGCATTCTCAGAAACTTCTGTGTGATGAGTGCATTCAACTCACAGACTTGAACGTTCCTCTTGAAAGAGCAGTTTTGAAACACTCCTTTTGTAGAATCTGCACGTGTTCATTTGGAGCGCTCTGAGGCCTATGTTGGAAAAGGAAATATCTTCACATAAAAACTAGACAGAAGCATTCTCAGAAACTTCTTTGTGATGAGTGCATTCTACTCACAGTGTTGAAGCTTGCGCTTGATAGAGCAGTTTTGAAACACTCTTTTGCTAGAATCTGCAAGTGGATATTTGGAGCGCTTTGAGGCCTATGCTGGAAAAGGAAATGTCTTCGCATAAAAACTAGACAGAAGCATTCCAGGAAACTTCTGTATGATAAGTGCATTCATCTCACAGACTTGAACGTTCCTTTTGATAGAACAGTTTTGAAACATTACGTTTGTAGAATCTGCAAGTGTTTATTCGGAGCACCTTGAGGCCTATGTTGGAAAAGGAAATATCTTCACATAAAAACTAGAGAGAAGGATTCTCAGAAACTTCTTTGTGATGAGTTCATTCAACTCACAGAGTTGAACCTACCAATTGATAGAGAAGTTTGGAAACACTCTTTTTGTAGAATCTGCAAGTGGATATTTAGAGCCGTTTGAGGCCTATGCTGGAAAAGGAAATATCTTCACATAAAAACTGAACAGAAGCATTATCAGAAACTTCTTTGTGTTGAGTGCATTCAACTCACAGACTTGAACTTGCCTGTAGAAAGAGCAGTTTTGAAACACTCTTTTGGTAAAATCTGCAAGTGGTTATTTGGAGCACTTCGAGGCCTGTGCTGGGATATGGAAAATCTTCACCTAAAAACTACAGAGAAGCATTCTCAGAAAGTTCTTCACGATGCATTCATTCAACTCACAGAGTTGAACCTTCCTTTTGATAGAACAGTTTTGAAACACTCTTTTTGTAGAATCTGCAAGAGGATATTTGGAGCGTTTTGAGGCCTATGCTGGAAAAGGAAATATCTTCACCTAAAAACTAGACAGAAGCATTCTCAGAAACTTCTGTGTGATGAGTGCATTCAACTCACAGACTTGAACGTTTCTTTTGATAGAACAGTTTTGAAACATTACGTTTGTAGAATCTGCAAGTGTTTATTCGGAGCACCTTGAGGCCTATGTTGGAAAAGGAAATATCTTCACATAAAAACTAGAGAGAAGGATTCTCAGAAACTTCTTTGTGATGAGTTCATTCAACTCACAGAGTTGAACCTACCAATTGATAGAGAAGTTTGGAAACACTCTTTTTGTAGAATCTGCAAGTGGATATTTGGAGCCGTTTGAGGCCTATGCTGGAAAAGGAAATATCTTCACATAAAAACTGAACAGAAGCATTCTCAGAAACTTCTTTGTGTTGAGTGCATTCAACTCACAGACTTGAACTTACCTGTAGAAAGAGCAGTTTTGAAACACCCTATTGGTGAAATCTGCAAGTGGTTATTTGGAGCACTTCGAGGCCTGTGCTGGGATATGGAATATCTTCACCTAAAAACTACAGAGAAGCATTCTCAGAAAGTTCTTCACGATGCATTCATTCAACTCACAGAGTTGAACCTTCCTTTTCATAGAACAGTTTTGAAACACTCTTTTTGTAGAATCTGCAAGAGGATATTTGGAGCGTTTTGAGGCCTATGCTGGAAAAGGAAATATCTTCACCTAAAAACTAGACAGAAGCATTCTCAGAAACTTCTGTGTGATGAGTGCATTCAACTCACAGACTTGAACGTTTCTTTTGATAGAACAGTTTTGAAACATTACGTTTGTAGAATCTGCAAGTGTTTATTAGGAGCACCTTGAGGCCTATGTTGGAACAGGAAATATCTTCACATAAAAACTAGAGAGAAGGATTCTCAGAAACTTCTTTGTGATGAGTTCATTCAACTCACAGAGTTGAACCTACCAATTGATAGAGAAGTTTGGAAACACTCTTTTTGTAGAATCTGCAAGTGGATATTTGGAGCCGTTTGAGGCCTATGCTGGAAAAGGAAATATCTTCACATAAAAACTGAACAGAAGCATTCTCAGAAACTTCTTTGTGTTGAGTGCATTCAACTCACGGACTTGAACTTACCTGTAGAAAGAGCAGTTTTGAAACACTCTTTTGGTAAAATCTGCAAGTGGTTATTTGGAGCACTTCGAGGCCTGTGCTGGGATATGGAATATCTTCACCTAAAAACTACAGAGAAGCATTCTCAGAAAGTTCTTCACGATGCATTCATTCAACTCACAGAGTTGAACCTTCCTTTTGATAGAACAGTTTTGAAACACTCTTTTTGTAGAATCTGCAAGAGGATATTTGGAGCGTTTCGAGGCCTATGCTGGAAAAGGAAATATCTTCACCTAAAAACTAGACAGAAGCATTCTCAGAAACTTCTGTGTGATGAGTGCATTCAACTCACAGACTTGAACGTTTCTTTTGATAGAACAGTTTTGAAACATTACGTTTGTAGAATCTGCAAGTGTTTATTCGGAGCACCTTGAGGCCTATGTTGGAAAAGGAAATATCTTCACATAAAAACTAGAGAGAAGGATTCTCAGAAACTTCTTTGTGATGAGTTCATTCAACTCACAGAGTTGAACCTACCAATTGATAGAGAAGTTTGGAAACACTCTTTTTGTAGAATCTGCAAGTGGATATTTGGAGCCGTTTGAGGCCTATGCTGGAAAAGGAAATATCTTCACATAAAAACTGAACAGAAGCATTCTCAGAAACTTCTTTGTGTTGAGTGCATTCAACTCACGGACTTGAACTTACCTGTAGAAAGAGCAGTTTTGAAACACTCTTTTGGTGAAATCTGCAAGTGGTTATTTGGAGCACTTCGAGGCCTGTGCTGGGATATGGAATATCTTCACCTAAAAACTACAGAGAAGCATTCTCAGAAAGTTCTTCACGATGCATTCATTCAACTCACAGAGTTGAAGCTTCCTTTTGATAGAACAGTTTTGAAACACTCTTTTTGTAGAATCTGCAAGAGGATATTTGGAGCGTTTTGAGGCCTATGCTGGAAAAGGAAATATCTTCACCTAAAAACTAGACAGAAGCATTCTCAGAAACTTCTGTGTGATGAGTGCATTCAACTCACAGACTTGAACGTTTCTTTTGATAGAACAGTTTTGAAACATTACGTTTGTAGAATCTGCAAGTGTTTACTCGGAGCACCTTGAGGCCTATGTTGGAAAAGGAAATATCTTCACATAAAAACTAGAGAGAAGGATTCTCAGAAACTTCTTTGTGATGAGTTCATTCAACTCACAGAGTTGAACCTACCAATTGATAGAGAAGTTTGGAAACACTCTTTTTGTAGAATCTGCAAGTGGATATTTGGAGCCGTTTGAGGCCTATGCTGGAAAAGGAAATATCTTCACATAAAAACTGAACAGAAGCATTCTCAGAAACTTCTTTGTGTTGAGTGCATTCAACTCACGGACTTGAACTAACCTGTAGAAAGAGCAGTTTGAAACACTCTTTTGGTAAAATCTGCAAGTGGTTATTTGGAGCACTTCGAGGCCTGTGCTGGGATATGGAATATCTTCACCTAAAAACTACAGAGAAGCATTCTCAGAAAGTTCTTCATGATGCATTCATTCAACTCACAGAGTTGAACCTTCCTTTTGATAGAACAGTTTTGAAACACTCTTTTTGTAGAATCTGCAAGAGGATATTTGGAGCGTTTTGAGGCCTATGCTGGAAAAGGAAATATCTTCACCTAAAAACTAGACAGAAGCATTCTCAGAAACTTCTGTGTGATGAGTGCATTCAACTCACAGACTTGAACGTTTCTTTTGATAGAACAGTTTTGAAACATTACGTTTGTAGAATCTGCAAGTGTTTATTCGGAGCACCTTGAGGCCTATGTTGGAAAAGGAAATATCTTCACATAAAAACTAGAGAGAAGGATTCTCAGAAACTTCTTTGTGATGAGTTCATTCAACTCACAGAGTTGAACCTACCAATTGATAGAGAAGTTTGGAAACACTCTTTTTGTAGAATCTGCAAGTGGATATTTGGAGCCGTTTGAGGCCTATGCTGGAAAAGGAAATATCTTCACATAAAAACTGAACAGAAGCATTCTCAAAAACTTCTTTGTGTTGAGTGCATTCAACTCACGGACTTGAACTTACCTGTAGAAAGAGCAGTTTTGAAACACTCTTTTGGTGAAATCTGCAAGTGGTTATTTGGAGCACTTCGAGGCCTGTGCTGGGATATGGAATATCTTCACCTAAAAACTACAGAGAAGCATTCTCAGAAAGTTCTTCACGATGCATTCATTCAACTCACAGAGTTGAACCTTCCTTTTGATAGAACAGTTTTGAAACACTCTTTTTGTAGAATCTGCAAGAGGATATTTGGAGCGTTTTGAGGCCTATGCTGGAAAAGGAAATATCTTCACCTAAAAACTAGACAGAAGCATTCTCAGAAACTTCTGTGTGATGAGTGCATTCAACTCACAGACTTGAACGTTTCTTTTGATAGAACAGTTTTGAAACATTACGTTTGTAGAATCTGCAAGTGTTTATTCGGAGCACCTTGAGGCCTATGTTGGAAAAGGAAATATCTTCACATAAAAACTAGAGAGAAGGATTCTCAGAAACTTCTTTGCGATGAGTTCATTCAACTCACAGAGTTGAACATACCATTGATAGAGAAGTTTGGAAACACTCTTTTTGTAGAATCTGAAAGTGGATACTTGGAGCCGTTTGAGGCCTATGCTGGAAAAGGAAATATTTTCACATAAAAACTGAACAGAAGCATTCTCAGAAACTTCTTTGTGTTGAGTGCATTCAACTCACAGACTTGAACTTACCTGTAGAAAGAGCAGTTTTGAAACACTCTTTTGGTAAAATCTGCAAGTGGTTATTTGGAGCACTTCGAGGCCTGTGCTGGGATATGGAAAA